>NC_079407.1:11196336-11881696 GCF_029220125.1 Pseudoliparis swirei
TTAACATTGTTGTCAGCACTAACCTGAGATTTAATCTCAAGTGCACTGAAAGCTGCAGAAACGCCACTTGAAGTTTTCACTAAATGCTGTTTAGACAATTTCGAAAGTATGTTTATAAATGTCACGAGAATTCAGCAAGAAAATAGAGTAAACTATGCTAACAATGCGAGCTCTCTGTGTCATGCTATCCTTGTGCCTCATTGTTTTATGTGTTATGTATCTCTTTGTTTGGTCTGTTCCAGTCTTACAACGATCAATCTTGTAGAAAACGGACAACACGGCTCAGCAAAAATAGTTTTAATTTACAGTAAAGTAACATCACAAGTGATTTTAACTGTAGTTTCTAGTCTTTATCACTTGCAATGACACATTTTCGCTGCTTCTAAATTCCCTCTTGGCTGTTGATGTCTATCAATATCGCTCATTTTGAAAATGACGTCAGAGGGCAATACGGATGGCTTGACGACCCATTAGCCAATCAGAACACTTGTACTGTTGTTGCCATATAATAATTCATCTTTATTGATAAATAAAATGTAAGCTAGCTGTCTGATCCTGCCCAGAGGAAATGCAGGTCGAGGATAGCATCATGAGTTTAATGTTGCTTATGCTTCAACTCTGTCACAATTTTTTTTTTGCAATTGGTGCCCTTTTTTTTGTTTGAGCACCTGCCCCACACCTGGTGACCTGGTGCAGCCAGAACAACCTGGAGCTCAACGCTCTGAAGACAGTGGAGGTGGTTGTGGATTACAGGAGGAATGCAGCCCCACCCGCCCCTCTCATCCTGTGGGACTCCCCCGTCGACGCTGTGGAGTCCCTCCGCTTCCTGGGCTCCATCATTACCCAGGACCTCAAGTGGGAGCTGAACATCAGCTCCATCACCAAGAAGGCCCAGCAGAGGATGTTCTTCCTGAGGCAGCTGAGGAAATTCAACCTGCCAGGGAAAATGATGGTACACTTCTACACGGCCATCGTTGAGTCCATCATCTGCTCCTCCATCACCGTCTGGCACCCTGCAGCCACGGCCAAAGACAAGTGCAGGCTGCAGAGCATCATCCGCTCGGCCGAGAGGGTTATTGGCTGCAATCTGCCTTCCCTCCAGGTCCTGTTCACTTCCAGGTCACTGAAGCGGGCCAGAAAGATTGTCGCTGACCCCTCCCACCCTGGACACACCCTGTTCGAGTCCTCCTCTGGTAGGAGGCTGCGGTCCATCAGGACAAAGACCTCCCGCCACACCAAAAGTTTGTTTCCGTCGGCAGTCAGGCTCATCAATGGAGCCCGGGTCCCCCACTGACTGACTCTGTCACAGAGCTACCAACTCTCACGGTTTCGCCGTGTGACACACGCTTTTGCATGTTTTCCCACGGTCTCACGCCACACAACCAATATCTCACAGCAAAAGAAATTCTGATTTTGGGCGGTAGCGTTGGTTTCTTTTCAAACTCCCCGACGATAGATGGCGCTAAGGAGCGCATCTATCAACCTATTCGCTGCATAGACATCCTATTTACCCCAGAGACCCGGTTAGCAACAGAAGAAGATTTTCAACAGACACAACGAGCAGAGACTGCGGTGGGTTAATGCAGGGCTCTCAAGGGTCACGCATTGAGCGTGACAGTCACGCATTTCGGTCTTACGTCATGCACTTCCGCCACACATTGTATTTCTCCGCTGAAAAAACTCGGCTATTTAATGTTTTAATGTGCATGGCCTTCAACATGAGCTGGCGCTGCCCTCACCGTGGAGGAATCAAGCGCTCCCCTGGAGTTCTGCTGTGAGGAGCCACTTATCCGCCAATCAAAAAAAAGAAATGGGCGACACAATAGCCAATCAGAAAAAAACGTATCTGTTGTATCTGTAAGATTTAATCCAGCAACCAATGAAAATAAAGCATCCTGGATAGATATGTCACTCTTGCCTGTCTTCAAAACGTAAGAGCCCTGTAAATGACATGTGGTTCAATTAAGTTCTCACTCTCTTAAACTTTAAATCTTGAAATAATGTGTTGTGTTTGTGCGTGTGATTTTGTGTGGTGATGTAAACTCAGCTGTCATAACAAGCAGCAGGAGAGCACCTTGTTATCCTCTTGGTATCCTGCATGCTCAAAACATCATCGCATTGTTTATTAAGGCTGCCCACATAGCATTTATCACTTTATTTGCAGGCCTAGGAAAAGGCCCCTCTCAAAAAATGTCAAAACAGCTCTTTGAACAAGTAAGATGTATTATAAAGAATTTAACATAAAGACATGACATTTGTGCAATAGAATTAGTCATGTTTTTGTAAATGAGCGTAGAGTTATTAAAACACATTTTAATTATTTAAGGTAGCAAAGATGCCTCGTAAAAGACCTTTGCCAGGCCAGAATGCAGGGTAAAACATGGGTACAACATGGGGACACCATGGGGACACCATGGGGACAACATGGGTACAACATGGGTACAACATGGGTACAACATGGGTACAACATGGGTACAACGCCACATTAATTCAAATTTCCTGATATTTGAGCCACCAACGTGTGGCTCGTCTGCGGCAACATTTTGGTCACCCCCGACAAAATCTCACTCCAAGGTTTTTTGAAAAGTTGGCAGCTCTGCTGTCACCCCCAGGACTACCTCCTCTTCTTCCTCCTTCTTCATCCTCCCTCCTCTCTCCTCCTTCTTCCTCTTCCCTCCTCAGGTACCTCCCTCCTCCTCCTCTCTCCTCCTTCTTCCTCTTCCCTCCTCAGGTTCCTCCCTCCTCCTCCTCCTCCTCCTCTTCTCTCCTTCTTCCTCCTTCTTCATCCTCCCTCCTCTCTCCTCCTTCTTCCTCTTCCCTCCTCAGGTACCTCCCTCCTCCTCCTCCTCTCTCCTCCTTCTTCCTCTCTCCTCCTCCTTCCTCTTGCCTCCTCAGGTTCCTCCCTCCTCCTCATCCTCCTTCTCCTTCCCTCCTCAGGCTCATCCTCCTCCTTCCTCTCTCCTCCTCCTCCTCCTCCTCCTCCTCGACACACATGTCACTTTAACATGCACTTTAACTTAAACACACATGTCACTTGAAACACACACCTAAACACTTTAATGTTATTTGTTGTCCGAGCACTTTATCTTATACTTAAGTTAATACACACATTGCACTGTTGCTGTCGCGTTGATTGTTGTTTGTCATGTCTAATGTTGCACCTTCCGCCAAAAAAAATTATTCCTCGTTTGTGTAAACATTCCTGGCAATAAACGGTTTCTGATTCTGATTCTGAAATGTCTGTGCACGTGCCTGATACAGATTGTAAAGCCCTCTGAGGCAAATTCGTGAATTGTGATATTGGGCTATACAGAATGAACTGAATTTAATTTAATTTAATGTAGTTTGTATATTATTGGTTATGTCTTCTTGTTCTTCTCTTCTTTAAGGTTTATTGGCGGGTGGTAATCAACTGTTTGGTTTGGTGCATTACCGCCACCACCTGGTATGGAGTGTATATGTGTGTGTATACATATATATATATATATATATATATATATATTTATATGTATTGGCTAAATATATCTTGGCTAAAAAGACAGGAGAAAAATACAACAACACAGGGCTTATATTTTCCCAATAATATGTGTAATTAGAAAATACTGTCATAGTACTTGATAGCACGTACTTGAGTTATTTTGCAGAATGCCAACAATATTTTAAATGTATTTTACTTGCAGAGGCTTTCAATTAGCTGTCTCATATTTCGGAGAGCGTAGAATAACATGTTCTGTTGTTTACTCTTGGCCACATAAGTCGCATTTGCCTGTATCATGTTTCCCATTGGTTATGTCTCTTCCCTTGTGAACATACATGGGTCTCTCCTAATTAGTAGGGCCTGTGCAGCTTTGAGATCTACACCTGTGCAAAGCAATCAAGCTAACGAGTCAGAGGGAGGAGTCACTGCCTATTTCAGCCTGCAGTGGCCGTGCTGGAGGAATCTGCATCGACAGTTCTGTGTTCGCAACAATGGGGTCCAGCCAGCTTCTTGTGTTGGGGTTTGTGCTTGTGTGTGTCAGCGTCAGTGCTGCTCGATTCCTCAGAACGAGCTCACCAAACTACCTGGGAGTTGAAGTTGAGCCGGCAGCAGCGCCTGAGAGAAGGCCCTCCAGGAAGTCTCCTCAACAGGCTGCCATGTTCCGGGCTAAGCAGATCCAGCCGGTAGACGACTCGCTGTCCTGGAGGTTTCCAGAAGATCCAGTGGATTCGGTGAAGGTGGCCCCTGTCAACTTTGAACTGCGGCAACCAAAGACTGACAACCGCGTTGCTGTGAGGTGTGGGGAAAGCAGGATCCAGGTGGAAGTGAGCCAGGACTTGCTGGGCCTTGGCAAGCTGATAGACCCAGAGGACATCACACTTGGTGGCTGTTCCCCTACTGGGATCGACGACTGGGCTCATGTGCTGGTCTTTGAATACGAGCTGCACAACTGTGGCAGCAAACGAGTGGTGAGGTTTTTGTTCATTACATGCATTGGTGTTGTACTTTTAGTTGACTGTTACTCAGTAGTTCTCTCTTTCTTAGATTACCGAGGATGACTTGATGTATGCCTTCACCCTGATCTACGACCCCAAAGTGTCTGACGGGAGTCAGATCACGAGGAGCCAGAGTGCCGTCATTGGAGTAGAGTGCCACTACACAAGATGATCAGCCTGCAACGACGCCCTTGAGTTTAATGTGTAGAACTTGACTGTCGCATTAAACCATAATAAACTTTTTAATGTCTGAGACCACTGCTTTACTCGGCTCTATACCTGAAACACAACGAGATGCAAACTCATGACTGAATGTCCCAACTTGATCACAACTATGATGCTCCACAGAAGATGGGATCTGAAAGGAACATTTGTTAATGAGTCGGTGCTCTTCAAACAAGACGGTAGCCATCATTTTGATGGCTACCGTCTTGTCGTTAATATTCCTGCACTTAGCAACCATACCGAAGGTACCCTGCCCGAGGACGGACTCTACCAGGAAGCTGGAGGTACCCGAACTGAGCAAGTCTCCAATGAACACCAGGTTCTGATTAGATGGGGCTTAAGCCATGGTTAAAGCCACTAGAGGTGACGCCTGATGCCAGGAACTCAAAGCTGAGATGCAGGTGTGGACACGACATTTAGTAACAATGTAAAGCTACAACGGTAACATTTCGATGAAGATTATGATAGAACAACCAACAAAGTAAAAGGTACTCCGAGTTTGGCAGATGTCGTCACTTGGATTTGTTGGGATCTGTTGGGATTTTCTCCAGCAAATGTTGGAAATGAATGCTTGTATAAAACAAGTTCGGACGGATGTAAGTTGGTTAAAGGTTCAAAAGTGAAAGTTTGGAGGTTCAGGTAAAAGGTTGTTGCTCTCTCTCTGGGTTTCTGAAGGGTCTGATCACTAACATTGGGGGCCTCCAGCTTGGGCGTTCTACATTCCGTTCTATGGTTCCATTTCATAGCTCCACATTCTAAACTCACCTTTGATGATTTGGCTCCGAATGAACCATAATGGTTAAATAAAAGGTTATTATGATATTCATTGTATCATTAGCCAGACTTGGTGGACTTAACCCTTTACTCGTACAGAACACACATTTTAGGACCATGATATCTGCCTCAATTCTTTGACAAAAACAATTATACTTGTAGAATATCTGGATTTTGGACCCAATCAACACATGTTTAACAGACAATTCAAATATACACATTTTATACATAGAGTTAATGTATTAAAAGGCCTCTAATATACCACACTTATCAATGGGGCCTCCAATTTAACATTGTTGTAAGCACTAACCTGAGATTTAATCTCAAGTGCACTGAAAGCGGCAGAAACGTCACTTGAAGTTTTCACTAAATGCTGTTTAGACAATTTCAAAAGTATATTGAAAGTATGTTTATAAATGTCACGAGAATTCACAGCTAGAAAATAGTAGCTAAACTATGCTAACAATGCGAGCTCTCTGTCATGCTATCCTTGTGCCTCATTGTTTTATGTGTTATGTATCTCTTTGTTTGGTCTGTTCCAGTCTTACAACGATCAATCTTAGAAAACGGACAACACGGCTCAGCAAAAATAGTTTTAATTTACAGTAAAGTAACATCACAAGTGATTTTAACGATAGTTTCTAGTCTTTATCACTTGCAATGACACATTTTCGCTGCTTCTAAATTCCCTCTTGGCTGTTGATGTCTATCAATATCGCTCATTTTGAAAATGACGTCAGAGGGCAATACGGATGGCTTGACCCATTAGCCAATCAGAACACTTGTACTGTTGTTGCCATATAATAATTCATCTTTATTCATAAAGAAAATGTAAGCTAGCTGTCTGATCCTGCCCAGAGGAAATGCAGGTCGAGGATAGCATCATGAGTTTAATGTTGCTTATGCTTCAACTCTGTCACAAAACATTTTTGGCAATGGGTGCCCTTTTTTTGGTTTGAGCACCTGCCCCCCAAAATGTCTGTGCACGTGCCTGACACAGATTGTAAAGCCCTCTGAGGCAAATTCGTATTTTGTGATATTGGGCTATACAGAATGAACTGAATTCAATTTCATTGAATGTAGTTCATATATTATTGGTTATGTCTTCTTCTTCTTCTTCTTTAAGGTTTATTGGCGGGTGGTAATCAACTGTTTGGTTTGGTGCATTACCGCCACCACCTGGTATGGAGTGTATATGTGTGTGTATATATATATATATATATATATATATATATATATATTTATATGTATTGGCTAAATATATCTTGGCTAAAAAGACAGGAGAAAAATACAACACAGGTAGTGTTGTTACGAGATGTGTCGACTACGAGATGTGTCGACGCTTCGACGCGTGTGTCGAGCAATGGAGGGGGCGTTTCCTCGAAGCGCGTATCGAGGCTTGCTTCATTTAGGGGAGGAGCCAAAAATGATGACGTCCGAAGCCTCGCTGCCCGGCTGTACCACGTGACTGCTTCGGGAAGTGGTTCAGATTTTGCCGGGAGGTTTGACAGCAATATAAACCCCTCAGGCTCCATTCAAAATGTGGGTTGTTGGTTGAGAGTTTGGAGAGTTTGGAGAGAGAGAGATAGTTTGGAGAGTTTAGAGAGAGAGATAGTTTGGAGAGTTTGGAGAGAGAGAGACAGTTCGGAGAGTTTGGAGAGAGAGAGAGTTTGGAGAGTTTGGAGAGAGAGAGATAGTTTGGAGAGTTTAGAGAGAGATAGTTTGGAGAGTTAGGAGAGTGAGGAGAGAAGGATAGGTGATAAGATGGAGCCAGCTAGGAAGAGGAGGATTTCCCCTGTGTGGGAACACTTTGATTTGATAACTCCTAATAAGGTAAGCTAAATCTAACTATTTCAGACTCATTAGGTTTGCTTATCAAGAACTGTATTTTTCACAGTTTCTTATTTTATTCAAAGGTGAGGTGTTTATTGTGCTCCAGGGGTTGGGGTACAATAACACGTCATCCATGCTAAGGCATTACCGTGGCCTTGCATGAGAATAAGGAGGAAACTGGAGCTTCAGCCATGGTAAGTCATTACAATATGACAAATGCACCATCACAATTTTTCCCTGTTCACTTTTGTTTATTGTGCAAATAAAGACAGGTAACAGACACTGTATGTATTCTCTTTTAACCAGCCACCAGAAAACAAGAGCTGGATGAAGCCCTCGTCTCCATGATAGTGAAGGACACACAGCCCTTCAGTGTTGTGGATGATGTTGGATTCAGGGCATTTGTGTCCAAACTGGATCCTAATTATGTTATCCCTACAAGGCAGGTGTGTATGGGTGGGCATGCATGAAACAAATGAGTACTTTACTGTGTCTCACAGTTCAGCACTATATTGTTTTCCTTTAGGCTCTGAAGGCCATGGTGGAGGCCAAGTATGAGTTGGCGAAGGAGAAGGCTAAGGCTAAAATGGAAAAGGTGGTTGCTGTTAGCCTTACTTCTGACATGTGGACATCCATCAATATGGATGCCTACCTGGCTGTAACGTGCCATTTTGTGGGTGAGAAAACCAAACTCAGTTCAGTGCTGTTAGGAGTGCAGGCATTCCCCCAATCACACACTGCTGAAAATATCGCTCGTGTGAAAGCCTCCCTGATGGAGGAATGGGGAATCACTAATAAGGTGACATGCATGGTCACTGATGGTGCTCCCAATATGGTTGTCTGTGTGAGAGAGCTGAAGCTTCGGCACCATATTTGCATTGCACACACACTGAATCTGATAGTGAAGAAGGCACTTGACCAGCAGCCTGTGCTCTCTGGCATCCGGGCCAAAGCACGGAAGTTGGTTGGCTTCTTTAGAAGCAGCACCACTGCTAAGGTATGCTCTTTGCTTTTATTCCAATTTCTAATAACGCTAATAGTTTGTCTGTGTTCCTACTGCAGTCATTTATTGGCCTACTCATCTGTATCTTTAAAGGAGAAGCTTACACAAGTGCAACTTCATCTGGGGATGGCAAACATGAAGCTAATGCAAGAAGTGGAGACCAGATGGAACAGCACATATTTGATGAAAACACTTCGTAACATGATCTGTGGGTTCCTCTTAGGCAGCAAACTGTGGCATCGTTTAGACACCAGCGTCATGGAGGCACAGAAGACTCAAAATGTAACAGCAGATGCCACTGTGGAGGTCCAGCGCTACCTTTCCGAGCCAAATATAAGCAGGCTGGAAAACCCTCTGGAGTACTGAGAGGCAAAAATTCCTGTATCAAAATGTATATAGACTTGCTCTTGCGTTTTTGTGCAGCCGACCATCTTCTGTACCCTGTGAAAGGGTGTTTTCAAAGGCCGGAGAGGTTGTGTCAAAAAAAAGGAATGGCTTAAAACCAAAAACTGTTGCGAAACTGTTATTTCTGAATAAAAATGAATAAAATGTCCCCTGTCCTGTACATCACTGTCCAAGTTCCACAAGCATATTCAGTCCCCTCTTCCTAGTTCCACAAGCACGTTCACTGTCCTCTGCCTGCTTAAGCCCATGCCATTTTCCTAAAGTGACATAATAACATTATTACACAACCTGCCATATCATATGATACTACCATTTTGGGAACATTTACACACAGAATACATTCAAAAAATATTTTATTCTGCACATATGTGATAATTTATATACAGAAATTATTTGGCCATACATTTTTGTAATTCATAGTCATACCCAACAGTCATAACAGATACAAAAATTCAATGCATCACATTATGTGGTTCAGATACAGCTGCCTGTGATTATGCACTTGGCCAGTAGGTGGTGTCGTGAGCACATGAAGCTTCGAGTAATGAACCCTTTCTCGAACCAATTGGCTGAAGTGGTTCGATGCCTCATGAGGCTTCATCTCACCATCACTAAACACAGGGTTTATATTTTCCCAATAATATGTGTTATTAGAAAATACTGTAATAGTACTTGATAGCACGTACTTGATTTATTTTGCAGAATGCCTACAATATTTTAAATGTATTTTACTTGCAGAGGCTTTCAATTAGCTGTCTCATACTTCTGAGAGCGTAGAATAACATGTTCTGTTGTTTACTCTTGGCCACATAAGTCGCATTTGCCTGTATCATGTTTAACATTGGTTATGTCTCTTCCCTTGTGAACATACATGGGTCTCTCCTAATTAGTAGGGCCTGTGCAGCTTTGAGATCTACACCTGTGCAAAGCAATCAAGCTAACGAGTCAGAGGGAGGAGTCACTGCCTATTTCAGCCTGCAGTGGCCGTGCTGGAGGAATCTGCATTGACAGTTCTGTGTTCGCAACAATGTGGTCCAGCCAGCTTCTTGTGTTGGGGTTTGTGCTTGTGTGTGTCAGCGTCAGTGCTGCTCGATTCCTCAGAACGAGCTCACCAAACTACCTGGGAGTTGAAGTTGAGCCGGCAGCAGCGCCTGAGAGAAGGCCCGCCAGGAAGTCTGCTCAACAAGCTGCCATGTTCCGGGCTAAGCAGATCCAGCCGGTGGACGACTCGCTGTCCTGGAGGTTTCCAGAAGATCCAGTGGATTCGGTGAAGGTGGCCCCTGTCAACTTTGAACTGCGGCAACCAGAGACTGACAACCGCGTTGCTGTGAGGTGTGGGGAAAGCAGGATCCAGGTGGAAGTGAGCCAGGACTTGCTGGGCCTTGGCAAGCTGATAGACCCAGAGGACATCACACTTGGTGGCTGTTCCCTACTGGGATCGACGACTGGGCTCATGTGCTGGTCTTTGAATACGAGCTGCACAACTGTGGCAGCAAACGAGTGGTGAGGTTTTTGTTCATTACATGCATTGGTGTTGTACTTTTAGTTGAATGTTACTCAGTAGTTCTCTCTTTCTTAGATTACCGAGGATGACTTGATGTATGCCTTCACCCTGATCTACGACCCCAAAGTTTTTGACGGGAGTCAGATCACGAGGAGCCAGAGTGCCGTCATTGGCGTAGAGTGCCACTACACGAGATGATCAGCCTGCAACGACGCCCTTGAGTTTACTGTGTAGAACTTTACTGTCACATCAAACTACAATAAACTTTTTAATGTCTGAGACCACTGCTTCACTCGGCTCTATACCTGAAACACAACGAGATGCAAACTCATGACTGAATGTCCCAACTTGATCACAACTATGATGCTCCACAGAAGATGGGATCTGAAACGAACATTTGTTAATGAGTACATGCTCTTCTAACAAGACGGTAGCCATCATTTTGATGGCTACCGTCTTGTTGTCGTTAATATTCCTGCACTTAGCAACCATACCGAAGGTACCCTGCCCGAGGACGGACTCTACCAGGAAGCTGGAGGTACCCGAACTGAGCAAGTCTCCAATGAACACCAGGTTCTGATTAGATGGGGCTTAAGCCATGGTTTAAAGCCACTAGAGGTGACGCCTGATGCCAGGAACTCAAAGCTGAGATGCAGGTGTGGACACGACATTTAGTAACACTGTAACGCTACAACGGTAACATTTCGATGAAGATTATGATAGAACAACCAGCAAAGTAAAAGGTACTCCGAGTTTGGCAGATGTCACTTGGATTTGTTGGGATTTTCCCCAGCAAATGTTGGAAATAAATCCTTGTATTTCACAAGTTTGGACGGATGTAAGTTGGTTAAAGGTTCAAAAGTGAAAGTTAGGAGGTTAAGGTAAAAGGTTGTTGCTCTCTCTCTGGGTTTCTGAATGGTCTGATCACCAACATTGGGGGCCTCCAGCTTGGACGTTCTACATTCCGTTCTATGGTTCCATTTCATAGCTCCACATTCTAAACTCACCTTTGATGATTTGGCTCCGAATGAACCATAATGGTTAAATAAAAGGTTATTATGATATTCATTGTATCATTAGCCAGACTTGGTGGACTTAACCCTTTACTCGTACAGAACACACACATTTTAGGACCATGATATCTGCCTCAATTCTTTGACAAAAACAATTATACTTGTAGAATATCTGGATTTTGGACCCAATCAACACATGTTTAACAGACAATTCAAATATACACATTCTATACATATAGTTAATATATTAAAAGGCCTCTAATATACCACACTTATCAATGGGGCCTCCAATTTAACATTGTTGTGAGCACTAACCTGAGATTTAATCTCAAGTGCACTGAAAGCGGCAGAAACGTCACTTGAAGTTTTCACTAAATGCTGTTGAGACAATTTCGAAAGTATATTGAAAGTATGTTTATAAATGTCACGGGAATTCACAGCTAGAAAATAGTAGCTAAACTATGCTAACAATGCGAGCTCTCTGTGTCATGCTATCCTTGTGCCTCATTGTTTTATGTGTTATGTATCTCTTTGTTTGGTCTGTTCCAGTCTTACAACGATCAATCTTGTAGAAAACGGACAACACAGCTCAGCAAAAATAGTTTTAATTTACAGTAAAGTAACATCACAAGTGATTTTAACGATAGTTTCTAGTCTTTATCACTTGCAATGACACATTTTCGCTGCTTCTCAATTCCCTCTTGGCTGTTGATGTCTATCAATATCGCTCATTTTGAAAATGACGTCAGAGGGCAATACGGATGGCTTGACGACCCATTAGCCAATCAGAACACTTGTACTGTTGTTGCCATATAATAATTCATCTCTATTGATAAATAAAATGTAAGCTAGCTGTCTGATCCTGCAGAGAGCAAATGCAGGTCGAGGACAGCATCATGAGTTTAATGTTGCTTATGCTTCAACTCTGTCACAAAACATTTTTGACAATGGGTGCACTTTTTTGAGTTTGAGCACCTGCCCCCCACCTGGTGACCTGGTGCAGCCAGAACAACCTGGAGCTCAACGCTCTGAAGACAGTGGAGGTGGTTGTGGATTACAGGAGGAATGCAGCCCCACCCCTCTCATCCTGTGGGACTCCCCGTCGGCTGTGGAGTCCTTCCGCTTCCTGGGCTCCATCATTACCCAGGACCTCAAGTGGGAGCTGAACATCTTGTTAGACCTTAGTGCTGCATTCGACACCATTGACCATGACATCCTATTACAGAGACTGGAGCAGTCGATTGGCATTTCAGGCACGGCACTAATTTGGTTTAAATCCTATTTATCAGATCGATCTCAGTTTGTATTTGTAAACGATGACGCCTCGATAACCACCAACGTTAATCACGGAGTTCCACAAGGTTCTGTGCTTGGACCAATTTGATTTACCTTATACATGCTTCCTTTGGGCAATATTATCAGGAAACATTCCATAAACTTTCATTGTTATGCAGATGATACTCAACTATATCGATAAAACCAGAGGAGAGCAACCAACTCGGTAAAATTCAAGCATATCTTAAAGACATAAAAACATGGATGACCTGCAACTTCTTGATGTTAAACTCAGACAAAACCGAAGTAATTTTACTCGGCCCTGAGCACCTCAGAGATCAATTATCTGGTGATGTGGTTTCTGTAGACGGCATTGCCCTGGCATCCAACACCACTGTAAAGAATCTTGGCGTTATCTTTGATCGGGACTTGTCCTTTAACTCCCACGTAAAGCAAATCTCAAGGACTGCATTCTTTCATCTACGTAATATTTCAAAAATCAGGCACATCTTGTTTCAAAAAGATGCAGAAAAATTGGTTCACGCGTTTGTTACTTCGAGACTGGATTACTGCAACTCCTTATTATCAGGCTGCTCTAATAAGTCTCTTAGGTCCCTCCAGTTGATCCAGAATGCTGCAGCTCATGTTCTCACTAAAACTAAGAAAAGAGATCACATCACTCCTGCACTAGCTGCTCTGCACTGGCTACCCATAAAATCAAGAATCACTTTTAAAATTCTTCTCTTAACCTACAAAGCCTTGATTGGTGATGCACCATCATATCTTAAGGAGCTTGTAGTACCATATTGCCCCACTAGAGCTCGCTCACTAAATGCGGGACTACTTGTAGTTCCTAGAGTCTTAAAAGTAGAATGGGAGCCAGAGCCTTTAGTTATCAAGCTCCTCTTTATGGAACCAGCTTCCACCTTCAGTCCGGGAGGCAGACACAGTCACCTCGTTTAAGAGTCGACTTAAGACTTTCCTCTTTGACAGAGCTTATAGTTAGGCTGAATCAGGTTCACCTGGTCCAGCCCCTTGATATGCTGCTATAGGCTTATAGCTGCGGGGACGTTTTAGGATGCACTGAGTACCTATCTCCTCTTTTTCTCTCCTTAAGGATGAATTTTCATCTCTCAATCACATTACTAACTCTGCTTTCTCCCCGGAGTCCTTTTGACTTCACGTCTCATGGGGTCATCGGACCCTATGAGACGGCATAGATCCTATCTGCCTGATGGATCATCGAGGTCTGGGTCGTGAATTCCTGCCCTGACTACGCCACTGTCCTGTTGAGACTCCGCCCACTGTTGAGACTCCGCCTCCTCCTCCCCACCGCCATCTGCCTGATGGATCGTGGAGGTCTCCATCGTGGAATATGCCTACTATGAACTATTCATACACACTGTCATATTCATTGAATGTATTTAAACTCTAAATCTGTCCTTCTGTACACATTACATCTATTGTATCTGTCCATCCTGGAGGATCCTCCTCTGTTGCTCTCCTGAAGGTTTCTTCCTTTTTCCCTGAAGGGTTATTTGGGAGTTTTTCCTGGTCCGATGTGAGATTTTGGGGCAGGGATGTCTATGTGTACAGATTGTAAAGCACTCTGAGACAAATTTGTAATTTGTGAAATTGGGCTATACAAATAAACTGAATTGAATTGAATTGAACATCAGCTCCATCACCAAGAAGGCCCAGCAGAGGATGTTCTTCCTGAGGAAATTCAACCTGCCAGGGAAAATGATGGTACACGTCTACACGGCCATCGTTGAGTCCATCATCTGCTCCTCCGTCACCGGCACCACTGCAGCCACAGCCAAAGACAAGTGCAGGCTGCAGAGCATCATCCGCTCGGCCGAGAGGGTTATTGGCTGCAATCTGCCTTCCCTCCAGGTCCTGTTCACTTCCAGGTCACTGAAGCGGGCCAGAAAGATTGTCGCTGACCCCTCCCACCCTGGACACAACCTGTTCGAGTCCCTCCCCTCTGGTAGGAGGCTGCGGTCCATCAGGACAAAGACCTCCCGCCACACCAAAAGTTTTTTTCCGTCGGCAGTCAGGCTCATCAATGGAGCCCGGGTCCCCCACTGACTGACTCTGTCACAGAGCTACCAACTCTCACGGTTTCGCCGTGTGACACACGCTTTTGCATGTTTTCACACGCTCTCACGCCACACAACCAATATCTCACGGCAAAAGAAATTCTGATTTTGGGCCGGGCGTTTAGTTTCTTTCAAACTCCCGACGATAGATGGCGCTAAGGAGCGCATCTATCAACCTATTCGCTGCATAGACATCCTATTTACCCCAGAGTCCCGAAGTTAGCAACAGAAGAAGATTTTCAACAGACACAACGAGCAGAGACTGCGGTGGGTTAATGCAGGCTCTCAAGGGTCACGCATTGAGCGGTCACGCATTTGGTCTTCGTCATGCACTCCGCCCACATCGTATTTCTCACGCTGAAAAAACTCTCGCTATTTAATGTTTTAATGTGCAGCAAACATGAGCTGGCGGCGCTGCCCTCACCGTGGAGGAATCGCGCTCCCTGGAGTTCTGCTGTGAGGAGCCACTTATCCGCCAATCAAAAAAATGAAGGTTACAATAGCCAATCAGAAAAAACCGTATCTGTTGTATCTGTAAGATTTAATCCAGCAACCAATGAAAATAAAGCATCCTGGATAGATATGTCACTCTTGCCTGTCTTCAAAACGTAAGAGCCCTGTAAATGACATGTGGTTCAATTAAGTTCTCACTCTCTTAAACTTTAAATCTTGAAATAATGTGTTGTGTTTGTGCGTGTGATTTTGTGTGGTGATGTAAACTCAGCTGTCATAAGCAGCAGGAGAGCACCTTGTTATCCTCTTGGTATCCTGCATGCTCAAAACATCATCGCATTGTTTATTAAGGCTGCCCACATAGCATTTATCACTTTATTTGCAGGCCTAGGACAAGGCCCTCGTAGACGCATTGCCCTGGCATCCAACACCACTGTAAAGAATCTTGGCGTTATCTTTGATCGGGACTTGTCCTTTAACTCCCACGTAAGCAAATCTCAAGGACTGCATTCTTTCATCTACGTAATATTTCAAAATCAGGCACATCTTGTCTCAAAAGATGCAGAAAAATTGGTTCACGCTTGTTACTTGAGACTGGATTACTGCAACTCCTTATTATCAGGCTGCTCTAATAAGTCTCTTAGGTCCCTCCAGTTGATCCAGAATGCTGCAGCTCGTGTTCTCACTAAAACTAAGAAAGAGATCACATCACTCCTGCACTAGCTGCTCTGCACTGGCTACCCATAAAATCAAGAATCACTTTTAAAATTCTTCTCTTAACCTACAAAGCCTTAATTGGTGATGCACCATCATATCTTAAGGAGCTTGTAGTACCATATTGCACCACTAGAGAGCTACGCTCACTAAATGCGGGACTACTTGTAGTTCCTAGAGTCTTAAAAAGTAGAATGGGAGCCAGAGCCTTTCGTTATCAAGCTCCTCTTTTATGGAACCAGCTTCCACCTTCAGTCCGGGAGGCAGACACAGTCACCTCGTTTAAGAGTCGACTTAAGACTTTCCTCTTTGACAGAGCTTATAGTTAGGGCTGAATCAGGTTCACCTGGTCCAGCCCTTGATATGCTGCTATAGGCTTATAGCTGCCGGGGACGTTTTAGGATGCACTGAGTACCTATCTCCTTTTTTCTCTCCTTAAGGATGAATTTTCATCTCAATCACACGTTACTAACTCTGCTTTCTCCCAGAGTCCTTTTGACTTCACGTCTCATGGGTCATCGGACCCTATGAGACGCATAGATCCTATCTGCCTGATGGATCATCGAGGTCTGGGTGGAATTCCTGCTCCTGACTACGCCACTGTCCTGTTGAGACTCCGCCCACTGTTGAGACTCTGCCCACTCCTCCTCCCCACCGCCATCTGCCTGATGGATCGTGGAGGTCTCCATCGTGGAATATGCCTACTATGAACTATTCATACACTCTGTCACATTCATTGAATGTATTTAAACTCTAAATCTGTCCTTCTGTACACATTACATCTATTGCATCTGTCCATCCTGGAGAGGGATCCTCCTCTGTTGCTCTCCTGAAGGTTTCTTCCCTTTTTTTTCCCTGAAGGGTTATTTGGGAGTTTTTCCTGGTCCGATGTGAGGTTTTGGGGCAGGGATGTCTATGTGTACAGATTGTAAAGCACTCTGAGACAAATTTGTAATTTGTGAAATTGGGCTATACAAATAAACTGAATTGAATTGAATTGAATTGAACATCAGCTCCATCACCAAGAAGGCCCAGCAGAGGATGTTCTTCCTGAGGAAATTCAACCTGCCAGGGAAAATGATGGTACACGTCTACACGGCCATCGTTGAGTCCATCATCTGCTCCTCCATCACCGTCTGGCACCCTGCAGCCACGGCCAAAGACAAGTGCAGGCTGCAGAGCATCATCCGCTCGGCCGAGAGGGTTATTGGCTGCAATCTGCCTTCCCTCCAGGTCCTGTTCACTTCCAGGTCACTGAAGCGG
This sequence comes from Pseudoliparis swirei, assembly GCF_029220125.1. Taxonomy (NCBI): domain Eukaryota; kingdom Metazoa; phylum Chordata; class Actinopteri; order Perciformes; family Liparidae; genus Pseudoliparis; species Pseudoliparis swirei. The sequence goes on from NC_079407.1 coordinate 11,213,374, forward strand.
GCCAGAAAGATTGTCGCTGACCCCTCCCACCCTGGACACTCCCTGTTCGAGTCCCTCCCCTCTGGTAGGAGGCTGCGGTCCATCAGGACAAAGACCTCCCGCAACACCAAAAGTTTTTTCCCGTCGGCAGTCGGGCTCATCAATGGAGCCCGGGTCCCCCACTGACTGACTCTGTCACCCCCAGGACTACCTCCTCTTCTTCCTCCTTCCTCTCTCCTCCTCCTTCTTCCCCCTCCTTCCTTCTTCTTCTTCTTCCTCCTCCTCCTCCTCTCTCCTCCTTCTTCTTCCCTCCTCAGGCTCCTCCTCCTTCCTCCCTCCTCCTCCTTCTTCCTTCCTCCTCATCCTCCTCCCTCCTCTCTCCTCCTTCTTCCTCTTCCCTCCTCAGGTTCCTCCCTCCTCCTCCCCATCCCTCCTCCTCCACCTCCTCCTCTTCTCTCCTTCTTCCTCCTCCTTCTTCGTCCTCCCTCCTCTCTCCTCCTTCTTCCTCTTCCCTCCTCAGGTTCCTCCCTCCTCCTCCTCCTCCTCCTTCTTCCTCCTCTCTCCTCCTTCTTCCTCTCTCCTCCTCCTTCCTCTTCCCTCCTCAGGTTCCTCCTTCCTCCTCAACCTCCTCCTTCTTCTTCCCTCCTCAGGCTCCTCCTCCTCCTTCCACTCTCCTCCTCCTCCTCCTCTACACACATGTCACTTTAACATGCACTTTAACTTAAACACACATGTCACTTGAAACACACACCTAAACACTTTCATGTTATTTGTTGTCCGAGCACTTTATCTTATACTTAAGTTAATACACACATTGCACTGTTGCTGTCGCATTGATTGTTGTTTGTCATGTCTAATGTTGCACCTTCCGCCAAAAAAAAAATCCTCGTTTGTGTAAACATTCCTGGCAATAAACGGTTTCTGATTCTGATTCTGAAATGTCTGTGCACGTGCCTGATACAGATTGTAAAGCCCTCTGAGGCAAATTCGTGAATTGTGATATTGGGCTATACAGAATGAACTGAATTTAATTTAATTGAATGTAGTTTGTATATTATTGGTTATGTGTTCTTGTTCTTGTTCTTCTTCTTCTTCTCTTCTTTAAGGTTTATTGGCGGGTGGTAATCAACTGTTTGGTTTGGTGCATTACCGCCACCACCTGGTATGGAGTGTATATGTGTATATATATATATATATATATATATATGTATATATATATGTATATGTATTGACGAAATACATCTTGGCTAAAGAGAAAGGAGAAAAATACAACAACACAGGGCTTATATTTTCCCAATAATATGTGTAATTAGAAAATACTGTCATAGTACTTGATAGCACGTACTTGAGTTACTTTGCAGAATGCCTACAATATTTTTAAAGGTATTTTACTTGCAAAGGATTCCAATTAGCTGTCTCATATTTCTGAGAGCGTAGAATAACATGTTCTGTTGTTTACTCTTGGCCACATAAGTCACATTTGCCTGTATCATGTTTCCCATTGGTTATGTCTCTTCCCTTGTGAACATACATGGGTCTCTCCTAATTAGTAGGATGATCAACCTGCAACGACGCCCTTGAGTTTACTCTGTAGACATTGACTGTCACAGCAAACTATAATAAACTTTTTAATGTCTGAGACCACAGGTTTACTCGGCTCTATTCCTGAAACTCAACGAGATGCAATCTGGGATCTGAAGGAAACAATTGTTAGTGAGTAGGTGCTCTTCAAACAAGACTGGGGCTGCGGTCAAAGGATCTCCTATCATTTCCAAACAAATTTTCCTTGACACCTATGGAATTGTGTGACAGTTCATTAGGAAAAGGGGACTGTGGAGCTGTCTGACTGATGTCTTCCATGGTGAAACTACACAGTGCAACTAAAACATGACCCTGTGAAATGTGTCACTTTGAAGATTTCAATTTTAGACTTTGCCAACGAGGCTGCTTAAAGAAGTTTCACCTTAATTGGCACTTCTCTACTTGATGATATCTCTTTTAAGAACAGGCCATGTACCAGTCTTACAAAGTAATTGTAAAGTACTTAAACCTTCAGAAGCCCTGATCCAGAGGTGATGGCAAACTGATCCCTAACCTTTCTGCCTCACTCAAATCCTTGAGAAAGTAGTTGCTAGTCACTTGTGTGACCACAACATCGTTTATTTGAGGACTTTCAGTCAGGATTCAGAGTGAATCATAGTGGAGCGACCGCACTGGTGAAGATGACTAATTGCCTAAATGCATCAGATAAAGTACTCGTATCTGCTTTTTAGACCATCGTGCTGCGTTCCACACCATTGGCCATTACAGAGACTAGAACATTTGTCATTAAATGAGCTGCACGAAGCTGGCCAATGTTAGTCGTGGAGTTTCACATGGTTCTGTGCTTGGACCAATTAATTTCACCTTAATCTTCATTTGGGCAATATTATCAGAAAACACTGTATACACTTTCACTGTTATGCAGATGATACTCAATTATATCTATCGTTGAAGCCAGACAAAACCAACCAGCTTGCTAAACTTCAAGCATGTCTTAGAGACATGAAAACAGGGATGACATGCAACTTCCTGATTTTTAACTCGGACAAAACTGAAGTTTTCTTTAGGCCCAGAACAACTCTGAGATCAATTATCTAATAATAGTTGCAGAAAAAATAGTTCACGCATGTGTTACTTGTAGACTTAAGACGAAAGGCTCTTTGATAGCATTTAGGGCTGGCTCGGATTTCCCCTGGTCCAATTTGCATCAAAGGGCTTTACAATCTGTCCCAGGACCTCACATCAGATCAGGAAAAACTCCCAAGAGATAGAAAACAAGTCCCTTTAGGCCTCAGAGTGCTGGTGGTCTGCTTGACAGTTCACTTGTAAAAGGTTGATCATCCACCCCCGCCTGATTTATGAGATGACATTGTGTGGTACCAGGCAGTACAGATCTTTACTGATTGTTCTTTTAGACTCTCCACCAAAAGTAGAGCTGCAAATATAAAGAGTCAAACAACACAGTTTTTTAATCTTCAAAAAAATCTGTTTGTTGCAGGCCCATTTAAAAAGATCATCTGATATTCCATTGTATATCCATCCCCTTAATCTGTAAAGTAACCATTAACTATTGTTATAGTTACTCTTAGTGAGAAATGTAATGGAGTAGAAGTACAAAGTAGTAGTGATGTGTCCTTTCGTGTCGAGTAATCCAGGAAGATTTATGGGAAACGCTTATCGAGGCTTGTGTTGAAGACGTATTTATGATGTTCGAAACCTCGTCAGCCTGGCGTACCACGTGACTGATTCAGAAAAAAAATCGTATTTGGTGCGCGATTCGAAATATAAGGGGTAGCGAAACACAATGGATTTCCCAATCACATTCCCTGTCATTGTATTATAAAGACACACACCGTATTGATAAGTTAATAAATTCACAATTGATGTATTAGCATCATGAACATCATTGGTTCATTTATTCAATTCAAAGCTTCATACACACACCAAAGTCATGGTGTTGTTATAATCACTCTGACTGTTTTACATTTATTGTCCACTTGAAGGCGCAGTTCAAAGTTGACAGGGGCCACCTTCACCGAATCCACTGGATCTTCTGGAAACCTCCAGGACAGCGAGTCGTCCACCGGCTGGATCTGCTTAGCCCGGAACATGGCAGCTTGTTGAGGAGACTTCTCTTCTCAGGCGCTGCTGCCGGCTCAACTTCAACTCCCAGGTAGTTTGGTGAGCTCGTTCTGAGGAATCGAGCAGCACTGACCCTGACACACACAAGCACAAACCCCAACACAAGAAGCTGGCTGGACCCCATTGTTTGCGAACACAGAACTGTCGATGCAGATTCCTCCAGCACGGCCACTGCAGGCTGAAATAGGCAGTGGCTCCTCCCTCTGACTCGTTAGCTTGATTGCTTTGCACAGGTGTAGATCTCAAAGCTGCACAGGCCCTACTAATTAGGAGAGACCCATGTATGTTCACAAGGGAAGAGACATAACCAATGGGAAACATGATACAGGCAAATGCGACTTATGTGGCCAAGAGTAAACAACAGAACATGTTATTCTACGCTCTCCGAAATATGAGACAGCTAATTGAAAGCCTCTGCAAGTAAAATACATTTAAAATATTGTTGGCATTCTGCAAAATAACTCAAGTACGTGCTATCAAGTACTATGACAGTATTTTCTAATTACACATATTATTGGGAAAATATAAGCCCTGTGTTGTTGTATTTTTCTCCTGTCTTTTTAGCCAAGATATATTTAGCCAATACATATAAATATATATATATATGTATACACACACACATATACACTCCATACCAGGTGGTGGCGGTAATGCACCAAACCAAACAGTTGATTACCACCCGCCAATAAACCTTAAAGAAGAGAAGAACAAGAAGACATAACCAATAATATACAAACTACATTCAATTAAATTAAATTCAGTTCATTCTGTATAGCCCAATATCACAATTCACGAATTTGCCTCAGAGGGCTTTACAATCTGTATCAGGCACGTGCACAGACATTTCAGAATCAGAATCAGAAACCGTTTATTGCCAGGAATGTTTACACAAACGAGGAATATTTTTTTTGGCGGAAGGTGCAACATTAGACATGACAAACAACAATCAACGCGACAGCAACAGTGCAATGTGTGTATTAACTTAAGTATAAGATAAAGTGCTCGGACAACAAATAACATTAAAGTGTTTAGGTGTGTGTTTCAAGTGACATGTGTGTTTAAGTTAAAGTGCATGTTAAAGTGACATGTGTGTAGAGGAGGAGGAGGAGGAGGGAGGAAGGAGGAGGATGAGCCTGAGGAGGAAAGGAGAAGGAGGATGAGGAGGAGGGAGGAACCTGAGGAGGGAAGAGGAAGGAGGAGGAGAGAGGAAGAAGGAGGAGAGAGGAGGAGGAGGAGGGAGGTACCTGAGGAGGGAAGAGGAAGAAGGAGGAGAGAGGAGGGAGGATGAAGGAGGAAGAAGGAGAGAAGAGGAGGAGGAGGAGGAGGGAGGAACCTGAGGAGGGAAGAGGAAGAAGGAGGAGAGAGGAGGAGGAGGAGGGAGGTACCTGAGGAGGGAAGAGGAAGAAGGAGGAGGGAGGATGAAGAAGGAGGAAGAAGAGGAGGTAGTCCTGGGGGTGACAGCAGAGCTGCCAACTTTTCAAAAAACCTTGGAGTGAGATTTTGTTGGGGGTGACCAAAATGTTGCCGCGCACGTAGCCACACACGTTGGTGGCTCAAATATCAGGAAATTTGAATTAATGTGGCGTTGTACCCATGTTGTACCCATGTTGTACCCTGCATTCTGGCCTGGCAAAGGTCTTTTACGAGGCATCTTTGCTACCTTAAATAATTAAAATGTTTTTTAATAACTCTACTCTCATTTACAAAAACATGACTAATTCTATTGCACAAATGTCATGTCTTTATGTTAAATTCTTTATAATACATCTTACTTGTTCAAAGAGCTGTTTTGAAATTTTTTGAGAGGGGCCTTTTCCTAGGCCTGCAAATAAAGTGATAAATGCTATGTGGGCAGCCTTAATAAACAATGCGATGATGTTTTGAGCATGCAGGATACCAAGAGGATAACAAGGTGCTCTCCTGCTGCTTATGACAGCTGAGTTTACATCACCACACAAAATCACACGCACAAACACAACACATTATTTCAAGATTTAAAGTTTAAGAGAGTGAGAACTTAATTGAACCACATGTCATTTACAGGGCTCTTACGTTTTGAAGACAGGCAAGAGTGACATATCTATCCAGGATGCTTTATTTTCATTGGTTGCTGGATTAAATCTTACAGATACAACAGATACGGTTTTTTCTGATTGGCTATTGTGTCACCCATTTCTTTTTTTTGATTGGCGGATAAGTGGCTCCTCACAGCAGAACTCCAGGGGAGCGCTTGATTCCTCCACGGTGAGGGCAGCGCGGCCAGCTCATGTTTGCGTGCTGCGGCACATTAAAACATTAAATAGCCGAGAGTTTTTTCAGCGTGAGAAATACAATGTGTGGCGGAAGTGCATGACGTAAGACCGAAATGCGTGACTGTCACGCTCAATGCGTGACCCTTGAGAGCCCTGCATTAACCCACCGCAGTCTCTGCTCGTTGTGTCTGTTGAAAATCTTCTTCTGTTGCTAACTTCGGGACTCTGGGGTAAATAGGATGTCTATGCAGCGAATAGGTTGATAGATGCGCTCCTTAGCGCCATCTATCGTCGGGGAGTTTGAAAAGAAACCAACGCGCCTCGGCCCAAAATCAGAATTTCTTTTGCCGTGAGATATTGGTTGTGTGGCGTGAGAGCGTGTGAAAACATGCAAAAGCGTGTGTCACACGGCGAAACCGTGAGAGTTGGTAGCTCTGTGACAGAGTCAGTCAGTGGGGGACCCGGGCTCCATTGATGAGCCTGACTGCCGACGGGAAAAAGCTTTTGGTGTGGCGGGAGGTCTTTGTCCTGATGGACCGCAGCCTCCTACCAGAGGGGAGGGACCCAAACAGGGTGTGACCAGGGTGGGAGGGGTCAGTGACAATCTTTCTGGCCCGCTTCAGTGACCTGGAAGTGAACAGGACCTGGAGGGAAGGCAGATTGCAGCCAATAACCGTCTCGGCCGAGCGGATGATGCTCTGCAGCCTGCAATTGTCTTTGGCCGTGGCTGCAGGGTGCCAGACGGTGATGGAGGAGCAGATGATGGACTCAACGATGGCCGTGTAGACGTGTACCATCATTTTCCCTGGCAGGTTGAATTTCCTCAGGAAGAACATCCTCTGCTGGGCCTTCTTGGTGATGGAGCTGATGTTCAATTCAATTCAATTCAGTTTATTTGTATAGCCCAATTTCACAAATTACAAATTTGTCTCAGAGTGCTTTACAATCTGTACACATAGACATCCCTGCCCCAAAATCTCACATCGGACCAGGAAAAACTCCCAAATAACCCTTCAGGGGAAAAAAAGGGAAGAAACCTTCAGGAGAGCAACAGAGGAGGATCCCTCTCCAGGATGGACAGATACAATAGATGTAATGTGTACAGAAGGACAGATTTAGAGTTTAAATACATTCAATGAATATGACAGTGTGTATGAATAGTTCATAGTAGGCATATTCCACGATGGAGACCTCCACGATCCATCAGGCAGATGGCGGTGGGGAGGAGGAGTGGGCGGAGTCTCAACAGTGGGCGGAGTCTCAACAGGACAGTGGCGTAGTCAGGAGCAGGAATTCCACGACCCAGACCTCGATGATCCATCAGGCAGATAGGATCTATGTCGTCTCATAGGGTCCGATGACCCCATGAGACGTGAAGTCAAAAGGACTCCGGGAGAAAGCAGAGTTAGTAACGTGTGATTGAGAGATGAAAATTCATCCTTAAGGAGAGAAAAAAAGAGGAGATAGGTACTCAGTGCATCCTAAAACATCCCCGCAGCTATAAGCCTATAGCAGCATATCAAGGGGCTGGACCAGGTGAACCTGATTCAGCCCTAACTATAAGCTCTGTCAAAGAGGAAAGTCTTCAGTCTACTCTTAAACGAGGTGACTGTGTCTGCCTCCCGGACTGAAGGTGGAAGCTGGTTCCATAAAGAGGAGCTTGATAACCGAAGGCTCTGGCTCCCATTCTACTTTTTAAGACTCTAGGAACTACAAGTAGTCCCGCATTTAGTGAGCGTAGCTCTCTAGTGGGGCAATATGGTACTACAAGCTCCTTAAGATATGATGGTGCATCACCAATCAAGGCTTTGTAGGTTAAGAGAAGAATTTTTAAAGTGATTCTTGATTTTATGGGTAGCCAGTGCAGAGCAGCTAGTGCAGGAGTGATGTGATCTCTTTTCTTAGTTTTAGTGAGAACACGAGCTGCAGCATTCTGGATCAACTGGAGGGACCTAAGAGACTTATTAGAGCAGCCTGATAATAAGGAGTTGCAGTAATCCAGTCTCGAAGTAACGAACACGTGAACCAATTGTTCTGCATCTTTTTGAGACAAGATGTGCCTGATTTTTGAAATATTACGTAGATGAAAGAATGCAGTCCTTGAGATTTGCTTTACGTGGGAGTTAAAGGACAAGTCCCGATCAAAGATAACGCCAAGATTCTTCACAGTGGTGTTGGATGCCAGGGCAATGCCGTCTACAGAAACCACATTACCAGATAATTGATCTCTGAGGTGCTCAGGGCCGAGTAAAATTACTTCGGTTTTGTCTGAGTTTAACATCAAGAAGTTGCAGGTCATCCATGTTTTTATGTCTTTAAGACATGCTTGAATTTTACCAAGTTGGTTGCTCTCCTCTGGTTTTATCGATATAGTTGAGTATCATCTGCATAACAATGAAAGTTTATGGAATGTTTCCTGATAATATTGCCCAAAGGAAGCATGTATAAGGTAAATCAAATTGGTCCAAGCACAGAACCTTGTGGAACTCCGTGATTAACGTTGGTGGTTATCGAGGCGTCATCGTTTACAAATACAAACTGAGATCGATCTGATAAATAGGATTTAAACCAAATTAGTGCCGTGCCTGAAATGCCAATCGACTGCTCCAGTCTCTGTAATAGGATGTCATGGTCAATGGTGTCGAATGCAGCACTAAGGTCTAACAAGATGTTCAGCTCCCACTTGAGGTCCTGGGTAATGATGGAGCCCAGGAAGCGGAAGGACTCCACAGCGTCGACGGGGGAGTCCCACAGGATGAGAGGGGCGGTTGGGGCTGCATTCCTCCTGTAATCCACAACCACCTCCACTGTCTTCAGAGCGTTGAGCTCCAGGTTGTTCTGGCTGCACCAGGTCACCAGGTGGGGGGCAGGTGCTCAAACTCAAAAAAGTGCACCCATTGTCAAAAATGTTTTGTGACAGAGTTGAAGCATAAGCAACATTAAACTCATGATGCTGTCCTCGACCTGCATTTGCTCTCTGCAGGATCAGACAGCTAGCTTACATTTTATTTATCAATAAAGATGAATTATTATATGGCAACAACAGTACAAGTGTTCTGATTGGCTAATGGGTCGTCAAGCCATCCGTATTGCCCTCTGACGTCATTTTCAAAATGAGCGATATTGATAGACATCAACAGCCAAGAGGGAATTTAGAAGCAGCGAAAATGTGTCATTGCAAGTGATAAAGACTAGAAACTATCGTTAAAATCACTTGTGATGTTACTTTACTGTAAATTAAAACTATTTTTGCTGAGCTGTGTTGTCCGTTTTCTACAAGATTGATCGTTGTAAGACTGGAACAGACCAAACAAAGAGATACATAACACATAAAACAATGAGGCACAAGGATAGCATGACAGAGAGCTCGCATTGTTAGCATAGTTTAGCTACTATTTTCTAGCTGTGAATTCTCGTGACATTTATAAACATACTTTCAATATACTTTTGAAATTGTCTAAACAGCATTTAGTGAAAACTTCAAGTGACGTTTCTGCCGCTTTCAGTGCACTTGAGATTAAATCTCAGGTTAGTGCTTACAACAATGTTAAATTGGAGGCCCCATTGATAAGTGTGGTATATTAGAGGCCTTTTAATACATTAACTCTATGTATAAAATGTGTATATTTGAATTGTCTGTTAAACATGTGTTGATTGGGTCCAAAATCCAGATATTCTACAAGTATAATTGTTTTTGTCAAAGAATTGAGGCAGATATCATGGTCCTAAAATGTGTGTGTTCTGTACGAGTAAAGGGTTAAGTCCACCAAGTCTGGCTAATGATACAATGAATATCATAATAACCTTTTATTTAACCATTATGGTTCATTCAGAGCCAAATCATCAAAGGTGAGTTTAGAATGTGGAGCTATGAAATGGAACCATAGAACGGAATGTAGAACGCCTAAACTGGAGGCCCCCAATGTTGGTGATCAGACCCTTCAGAAACCAAGAGAGCAACAACCTTTTACCTGAACCTCCAAACTTTCACTTTTGAACCTTTAACCAACTTACATTCGTCCGAACTTGTTTTATACAAGCATTCATTTCCAACATTTGCTGGAGAAAATCCCAACAGATCCCAACAAATCCAAGTGACGACATCTGCCAAACTCAGAACAACCAACAAAGTAAAAGGTACTCTATCATAATCTTCATCGAAATGTTACCGTTGTAGCTTTACATTGTTACTAAATGTCGTGTCCACACCTGCATCTCAGCTTTGAGTTCCTGGCATCAGGCGTCACCTGTAGTGGCTGTAAACCATGGCTTAAGCCCCATCTAATCAGAACCTGGTGTTCATTGGAGACTTGCTCAGTTCGGGTACCTCCAGCTTCCTGGTAGAGTCCGTCCTCGGGCAGGGTACCTTCGGTATGGTTGCTAAGTGCAGGAATATTAACGACAACAAGACGGTAGCCATCAAAATGACGGCTACCGTCTTGTTTGAAGAGCATGTACTCATTAACAAATGTTCCTTTCAGATCCCATCTTCTGTGGAGCATCATAGTTGTGATCAAGTTGGGACATTCAGTCATGAGTTTGCATCTCGTTGTGTTTCAGGTATAGAGCCGAGTAAAGCAGTGGTCTCAGACATTAAAAAGTTTATTGTAGTTTGATGTGACAGTAAAGTTCTACACAGTAAACTCAAGGGCGTCGTTGCAGGCTGATCATCTCGTGTAGTGGCACTCTACTCCAATGACGGCACTCTGGCTCCTCGTGATCTGACTCCCGTCAGACACTTTGGGGTCGTAGATTAGGGTGAAGGCATACATCAAGTCATCCTCGGTCATCTAAGAAAGAGAGAACTACTGAGTAACAGTCAACTAAAAGTACGACACCAATGCATGTAATGAACAAAAACCTCACCACTCGTTTGCTGCCACAGTTGTGCAGCTCGTATTCAAAGACCAGCACATGAGCCCAGTCGTCGATCCCAGTAGGGGAACAGCCACCAAGTGTGATGTCCTCTGGGTCTATCAGCTTGCCAAGGCCCAGCAAGTCCTGGCTCACTTCCACCTGGATCCTGCTTTCCCCACACCTCACAGCAACGCGGTTGTCAGTCTTTGGTTGCCGCAGTTCAAAGTTGACAGGGGCCACCTTCACCGAATCCACTGGATCTTCTGGAAACCTCCAGGACAGCGAGTCGTCTACCGGCTGGATCTGCTTAGCCCGGAACATGGCAGCTTGTTGAGGAGACTTCCTGGAGGGCCTTCTATCAGGCGCTGCTGCCGGCTCAACTTCAACTCCCAGGTAGTTTGGTGAGCTCGTTCTGAGGAATCGAGCAGCACTGACGCTGACACACACAAGCACAAACCCCAACACAAGAAGCTGGCTGGACCCCATTGTTGCAAACACAGAACTGTCGATGCAGATTCCTCCAGCACGGCCACTGCAGTCTGAAATAGACAGTGACTCCTCCCTCTGACTCGTTAGCTTGATTGCTTTGCACAGGTGTAGATCTCAAAGCTGCACAGGCCCTACTAATTAGGAGAGACCCATGTACAGGACTGTCTCAGAAAATTAGAATATTGTGATAAAGGTCTTTATTTTCTGTAATGCAATTAAAAAAACAAAAATGTCATGCATTCTGGATTCATTACAAATCAACTGAAATATTGCAAGCCTTTTATTCTTTTAATATTGCTGATTATGGCTTACAGCTTAAGAAAACTCTAAAATCCTATCTCATAAAATTTTAATATTTCCTCAGACCAAGTAAAAAAAAAGATTTATAACAGCTGAGTGTTTGTCAAGGCTCAGGAAACCCTTGCAGGTGTTTCGAGTTAATTAGACAATTCAAGTGATTTGTTTAATACCCTACTAGTATACTTTTTCATGATATTCTAATATTTAGAGATAGGATATTTGAGTTTTCTTAAGCTGTAAGCCATAATCAGCAATATTAAAAGAATAAAAGGCTTGCAATATTTCAGTTGATTTGTAATGAATCCAGAATGCATGACATTTTTGTTTTTTGAATTGCATTACAGAAAATAAAGAACTTCATCACAATATTCTAATTTTCTGAGACAGTCCTGTATGTTCACAAGGGAAGAGACATAACCAATGGGAAACATGATACAGGCAAATGCGACTTATGTGGCCAAGAGTAAACAACAGAACATGTTATTCTACGCTCTCAGAAACATGAGACAGCTAATTGAAAGCCTCTGCAAGTAAAATACATTTAAAATATTGTAGGCATTCTGCAAAATAACTCAAGTAGGCTACTATTACAGTATTTTCTAATTACACATATTATTGGGAAAATATAAGCCCTGTGTTGTTGTATTTTTCTCCTGACTTTTTAGCCAAGATATATTTAGCCTATACATATAAATATTAGGGCTGTCAATCGATTTAAAAAAATTAACTAATTAATCTCACATTTTGAAATTCATAAATCGCGATTAATCGCGATTAAAGTTTTTTTTTATCTTCTAAGACTAAATCTTCTAAATGAACGAGTAATCCCTTCAGACAGCGTGTATTTTAGACACTTGTTTAATTGTATTCTTTTTTAAAGACAACTTCACACAGAGCTGTGTTTTCAAAGAGGCTCCTACCTATAAAGTGCCGGCGAGGTATTTAATATCGTGTATGATCAATTGTTTCTTCAGTGAAACATCCAGATTAGTAAAAAAAGGTGTATTTGAGACCCCATTGGTCCTGTCATCTTTAACATTGAACAGCAGCAGAACCAGTGGCCTTGGTAAACTGACAAATGTGTCATGTTAACCCTCTGGAGGCTGGGCTCATTTTCTCGATTTTACAAAAAAATGTAAATTAACCTTTTAAAGGCTTTTGCATGTGACACATCCCAGTGTTTCCCCCACCATTCTATCAGGGTGAGGCCCCGCCCCCCTGTCATTTTCTCTATATCGCCAGATTACAGCAGAAGTAATGTAAGGTTCTTTTCTTAAAGACGTCTTTGTTCTTTTATTAAACTAAACGTCTGTTGTTGATCGTCTCTACAGCAGCATGTCATTCTGTCTCGACGTGTCGTTCACTCTTCTCGGCTCTCCATCTCGCGCGCCGCAGAGCTCCATGTCGGCGTGTCTGCGCGCGCAACGAACGGAGCAAAAAAAAAAGTCCCCTGCACCTTCCGCCCCGCGTCACCGACACGCCGCCCTCTGTTTCTCTGTGAATATCGAGGAGCAGACGGGAGGAAGGAGGCGGACTGCTGCGGTTTGACACTCAGAGGAGTGCAAAAACTTCAACGCACACCGGAAGTAAAAAAAGTTGCGTTAATTGCGTTAAAATATTTTAGTGCGTTAATCGCGGTCAAATTAATCGCATAGATTAACGCGTTAACGCTGACAGTCCTAATATATATATATATATATATATATGTATACACACACATATACACTCCATACCAGGTGGTGGCTGTAATGCACCAAACCAAACAGTTGATTACCACCCGCCAATAAACCTTAAAGACGAAGAAGAAGAAGAAGAAGAAGAAGAAGAAGAAGAAGAAGAAGAAGACATAACCAATAATATATAAACTACATTCAATTAAATTAAATTCAGTTCATTCTGTATAGCCCAATATCACAAAATACGAATTTGCCTCAGAGGGCTTTACAATCTGTGTCAGGCACGTGCACAGACATTTTGGGGGGCAGGTGCTCAAACCAAAAAAAGGGCACCCATTGCCAAAAATGTTTTGTGACAGAGTTGAAGCATAAGCAACATTAAACTCATGATGCTATCCTCGACCTGCATTTCCTCTGGGCAGGATCAGACAGCTAGCTTACATTTTCTTTATGAATAAAGATGAATTATTATATGGCAACAACAGTACAAGTGTTCTGATTGGCTAATGGGTCGTCAAGCCATCCGTATTGCCCTCTGACGTCATTTTCAAAATGAGCGAAATTGATAGACATCAACAGCCAAGAGGGAATTGAGAAGCAGCGAAAATGTGTCATTGAAAGTGATAAAGACTAGAAACTATCGTTAAAATCACTTGTGATGTTACTTTACTGTAAATTAAACTATTTTTGCTGAGCCGTGTTGTCCGTTTTCAACAAGATTGATCGATGTAAGACTGGAACAGACCAAACAAAGAGATACATAACACATAAAACAATGAGGCACAAGGATAGCATGACACAGAGAGCTCGCATTGTTAGCATAGTTTAGCTACTATTTTCTAGCTGTGAATTCTCGTGACATTTATAAACATACTGTTAAGTTGTAATAGTTTATTTTGATAACATCTGCAGAGGTCTTATGTTTTAAATTAATACATATAGAAAGATATTATAATAGAAAATATTAGGGAGAATATTGATATTGTTATTAATGTATTATGAAGCATAGGGGTAATGTTTACTCTATGCAAATGTAAATGGAAAAAAATTATGTATATTGCATGAGAGTGACTGTATGTTAGTATTATAGATTGACGAGGCCGGTTGAATTCCGTCAAGTGACTTACAATAACGGACTTTTATAGTGAAAGTGACTTTAATGAGGACAATAACAAGACGGGACTCTTATTGTGAAAATGCGACGGAACCGGAAGTAACGTTTTGACCGGGCCGGTGACGGAGTATAAATCTCCGTGGATAAGAGAAATCGGGTCTCTTCCACAGGTATTCTCGACGCCGGAAGGACGGCGGAGGAGCCGATGAAGATCACGATCGTGAGCCTTGACTGTTTGTTTTACCCTTCCTGCCATTAAATGTTGAAAACTTAATTCACGCGCGTCCGGAAGCCTGTTTTCTAGTGATGGTGAGATGAAGCCTCATGAGGCATCGAACCACTTCAGCCAATTGGTTCGAGAAAGGGTTCATTTCTCGAAGCTTCATGTGCACACGACACCACCTACTGGCCAAGTGCATAATCACAGGCAGCTGTATCTGAACCACATAATGTGATGCATTGAATGTGTGTGTGTCTGTTATGGCTGTTGGGAATGACTTTGAATTCCAAAAATGTATGACCAAATAATTTCTGTACATAAATTATCACATATGTGCATAATACAATATTTTTTTAATGTATTCTGTGTGTGTTAATGTTCCCAAAATGGTAGTATCATATGATATGGCAGGTTGTGTAATGATGTTATTATGTCCCTTTAGGAAAATGGCATGGGCTTAAGCAGGCAGAGGACAGTGAACGTGTGTGTGTGTAACTAGGAAGAGGGGACTGAATATGCTTGTGTAACTTGGACAGTGATGTACAGGACAGGGGACATTTTATTCATTTTTATTCAGAAATAACAGTTTCTCAACAGTTCCATCTTATCACCTATCCTTCTCTCCTCACTCTCCAAACTATTACTCTCTCTAAACTCTCCAAACTCTCAACCAACAACCCACATGTTGAATGGAGCCTGAGGGGTTTATATTGCTGTCAAACCTCCCGGCAATATCTGAACCACTTCCTGAAGCAGTCACGTGGTACAGCCGGGCAGCGAGGCTTCGGACGTCATCATTTTTGGCTCCTCCCCTAAATGAAGCAAGCCTCGATACGCGCTTCGAGGAAACGCCCCCTCCATTACTCGACATACGCTTCGAAGCGTCGGCACATCTCGTAACAACACTACTATTTTCCATCATTTGCGAAGTGCCCGGTTTCAGAATACTCTACAACAGCGGTCCCCAACCTTTTTTGAGCCACGGACCGGTTCCGTGTCAGAAATTATTTTCACGGACCGGCAATATAAATGACGTAATAAATATGACGTCATACAATTATACGAAGGGCATAAAGTGCCAAAACTACAACTCATCATTACGCCGAATTAGTGTGAGCCGTGCGCTTGTTTACCTGCAACGAGCCGCTGATGGAGACGGCGACACAGACGTGTGTTTGGTACGCTGCTCCTAACCGAGTTCTGGTCGCTGTCATTAGAACACCGGCAGAGTTGTTGTGTGAAATGTCCCTTAAGGCCACCGTCATTTGCATCTTGCACACATTTTTTTCTAGCTCGGACGGGCTCGATTCACCGGGTGGGTTTGTTTACAAATGGGTTGCAGGTCTATTCTTTTGCAGTCGGGTCTTTTGTGGTTGGAGTACCGCTCAAACTCTTTTAAAAGCCTCTTCCACCCGGTCAACGTCTGAAACATGGAGAATTTTCCGCTGTTCACTCGCCCACACAGCAGCGACTTTATCGGCCAACTTGAAAACAGTTGTCATTTCCCTGAAGTGACAGAATTCATTGAGCAGGTTGAATATGTTTTAAGATTATTTGTCACTGAAATGTGCCGTCAGCAGAGGGTTCGGCGCGTGAGACTCGCGTGAGACTCGCCTGCAGCGATAAACCCGAACTTTAAGACTCCTGAACGCGGCTCAGACGTACACATCCGGTCCTTTTTCAAAATAAGATATTTTTCCGACTGATTAAAAAATAAACTTTATTTATTCACTTTTTTTCCGCGGCCCGGTTCCAACCAAGCCGCGGACCGGTACCGGGCCGTGGCCCGGGGGTTGGGGACCCCTGCTCTACAATACTTTCAATATACTTTCGAAATTGTCTCAACAGCATTTAGTGAAAACTTCAAGTGACGTTTCTGCCGCTTTCAGTACACTTGAGATTATATCTCAGGTTAGTGCTTCCAACAATGTTAAATTGGAGGCCCCATTGATAAGTGTGGTATATTAGAGGCCTTTTAATACATTAACTATATGAATAAAATGTGTATATTTGAATTATCTGTTAAACATGTGTTGATTGGGTCCAAAATCCAGATATTCTCCAAGTATAATTGATTTTGTCAAAGAATTGAGGCAGATATCATGGTCCTAAAATGTGTGTGTTCTGTACGAGTAAAGGGTTAAGTCCACCAAGTCTGGCTAATGATACAATGAATATCATAATAACCTTTTATTTAACCATTATGGTTCATTCAGAGCCAAATCATCAAAGGTGAGTTTAGAATGTGGAGCTATGAAATGGAACCATAGAACGGAATGTAGAACGCCCAAGCTGGAGGCCCCCAATGTTGGTGATCAGACCCTTCAGAAACCCAGAGAGAGAGCAACAACCTTTTACCTGAACCTCCAAACTTTCACTTTTGAACCTTTAACCAACTTACATCCGTCCGAACTTGTGAAATACAAGCATTTATTTCCAACATTTGCTGGGGAAAATCCCAACAAATCCAAGTGACATCTGCCAAACTCGGAGTACCTTTTACTTTGCTGGTTGTTCTATCATAATCTTCATCGAAATGTTACCGTTGTAGCGTTACATTGTTACTAAATGTCTTGTCCACACCTGCATCTCAGCTTTGAGTTCCTGGCATCAGGCGTCACCTCTAGTGGCTTTAAACCATGGCTTAAGCCCCATCTAATCAGAACCTGGTGTTCATTGGAGACTTGCTCAGTTCGGGTACCTCCAGCTACCTGGTAGAGTCCGTCCTCGGGCAGGGTACCTTCGGTATGGTTGCTAAGTGCAGGAATATTAACGACAACAAGACGGTAGCCATCAAAATGATGGCTACCGTCTTGTTTGAAGAGCATGTACTCATTAACAAATGTTCCTTTCAGATCCCATCTTCTGTGGAGCATCATAGTTGTGATCAAGTTGGGACATTCAGTCATGAGTTTGCATCTCGTTGTGTTTCAGGTATAGAGCCGAGTAAAGCAGTGGCCTCAGACATTAAAAAGTTTATTGTAGTTTGATGTGACAGTCAATTTCTACACAGTAAACTCAAGGGCGTCGTTGCAGGCTGATCATCTCGTGTAGTGGCACTCTACTCCAATGACGGCACTCTGGCTCCTCGTGATCTGACTCCCGTCAGACACTTTGGGGTCGTAGATCAGGGTGAAGGCATACATCAAGTCATCCTCGGTAATCTAAGAAAGAGAGAACTACTGAGTAACATTCAACTAAAAGTACAACACCAATGCATGTAATGAACAAAAACCTCACCACTCGTTTGCTGCCACAGTTGTGCAGCTCGTATTCAAAGACCAGCACATGAGCCCAGTCGTCGATCCCAGTAGGGGAACAGCCACCAAGTGTGATGTCCTCTGGGTCTATCAGCTTGCCAAGGCCCAGCAAGTCCTGGCTCACTTCCACCTGGATCCTGCTTTCCCCACACCTCACAGCAACGCGGTTGTCAGTCTTGGTTGCCGCAGTTCAAAGTTGACAGGGGCCACCTTCACCGAATCCACTGGATCTTCTGGAAATCTCCAGGACAGCGAGTCGTCCACCGGCTGGATCTGCTTAGCCCGGAACATGGCAGCTTGTTGAGGAGACTTCCTGGAGGGCCTTCTATCAGGCGCTGCTGCCGGCTCAACTTCAACTCCCAGGTAGTTTGGTGAGCTCGTTCTGAGGAATCGAGCAGCACTGACGCTGACACACACAAGCACAAACCCCAACACAAGAAGCTGGCTGGACCCCATTGTTGCGAAAACAGAACTGTCGATGCCGATACCTCCAGCACGGCCACTGCAGGCTGAAATAGGCAGTGGCTCCTCCCTCTGACTCGTTAGCTTGATTGCTTTGCACAGGTGTAGATCTCAAAGCTGCACAGGCCCTACTAATTAGGAGAGACCCATGTATGTTCACAAGGGAAGAGACATAACCAATGGGAAACATGATACAGGCAAATGCGACTTATGTGGCCAAGAGTAAACAACAGAACATGTTATTCTACGCTCTCAGAAGTATGAGACAGCTAATTGAAAGCCTCTGCAAGTAAAATACATTTAAAATATTGTAGGCATTCTGCAAAATAACTCAAGTACGTGCTATCAAGTACTATTACAGTATTTTCTAATTACACATATTTTTGGGAAAATATAAGCCCTGTGTCATTGTATTTTTCTCCTGTCTTTTTAGCCAAGATATATTTAGCCAATACATATAAATATATATATATATGTATACACACACACACATATACACTCCATACCAGGTGGTGGCGGTAATGCACCAAACCAAACAGTTGATTACCACCCGCCAATAAACCTTAAAGAAGAAGAAGAAGAAGACATAACCAATAATATATAAACTACATTAAATTAAATTCAGTTCATTCTGTATAGCCCAATATCACAAAATACGAATTTGCCTCAGAGGGCTTTACAATCTGTGTCAGGCACGTGCACAGACATTTTGGGGGGCAGGTGCTCAAACCAAAAAAAGGGCACCCATTGCCAAAATTGTTTTGGGACAGAGTTGAAGCATAAGCAACATTAAACTCATGATGCTATCCTCGACCTGCATTTCCTCTGGGCAGGATCAGACAACTAGCTTACATTTTCTTTCTGAATAAAGATGAATTATTATATGGCAACAACAGTACAAGTGTTCTGATTGGCTAATGGGTCGTCAAGCCATCCGTATTGCCCTCTGACGTCATTTTCAAAATGAGCGATATTGATAGACATCAACAGCCAAGAGGGAATTTAGAAGCAGCGAAAATGTGTCATTGCAAGTGATAAAGACTAGAAACTATCGTTAAAATCACTTGTGATGTTACTTTAATGTAAATTAAAACTATTTTTGCTGAGCCGTGTTGTCCGTTTTCTACAAGATTGATCGATGTAAGACTGGAACAGACCAAACAAAGAGATACATAACACATAAAACAATGAGGCACAAGGATAGCATGACACAGAGAGCTCGCATTGTTAGCATAGTTTAGCTACTATTTTCTAGCTGTGAATTCTCGTGACATTTATAAACATACTGTTAAATTGTAATAGTTTATTTTGATAACATCTGCAGAGGTCTTATGTTTTAAATTAATACATATAGAAAGATATTATAATAGAAAATATTAGGGAGAATATTGATATTGTTATTAATGTATTATGAAGCATAGGGGTAATGTTTACTCTATGCAAATGTAAATGGCAAGAATTAATGTATATTGCATGAGAGTGACTGTATGTTAGTATTATAGATTGACGAGGCCGGTTGAATTCCGTCAAGTGACTTACAATAACGGACTTTTATTGTGAAAGTGACTTTAATGAGGACAATAACAAGACGGGACTCTTATTGTGAAAATGCGACGGAACCGGAAGTGACGTTTTGACCGGGCCGGTGACGGAGTATAGATCTCCGTGGATAAGAGAAATTGGTTCTCTTCCACAGGTATTCTCGACGCCGGAAGGACGGCGGAGGAGCCGATGAAGATCACGATCGTGAGCCTTGACTGTTTGTTTTACCCTTCCTGCCATTAAATGTTGAAAACTTAATTCACGTGCGTCCGGAAGCCTGTTTTCCATGATTTGCGAAGTGCCCGGTTTCAGAATACTCGACAATACTTTCAATATACTTTCGAAATTGTCTCAACAGCATTTAGTGAAAACTTCAAGTGACGTTTCTGCCGCTTTCAGTGCACTTGAGATTAAATCTCAGGTTAGTGTTTACAACAATGTTAAATTGGAGGCCCCATTGATAAGTGTGGTATATTAGAGGCCTTTTAATACATTAACTATATGTATAAAATGTGTATATTTGAATTGTCTGTTAAACATGTGTTGATTGGGTCCAAAATCCAGATATTCTACAAGTATAATTGTTTTTGTCAAAGAATTGAGGCAGATATCATGGTCCTAAAATGTGTGTGTTCTGTACGAGTAAAGGGTTAAGTCCACCAAGTCTGGCTAATGATACAATGAATATCATAATAACCTTTTATTTAACCATTATGGTTCATTCAGAGCCAAATCATCAAAGGTGAGTTTAGAATGTGGAGCTATGAAATGGAACCATAGAACGGAATGTAGAACGCCCAAGCTGGAGGCCCCCAATGTTGATCAGACTCTTCAGAAACCCAGAGAGCAACAACCTTTCACTTTTGAACCTTTAACCAACTTACATCCGTCCGAACTTGTGAAATACAAGGATTTATTTCCAACATTTGCTGGGGAAAATCCCAACAAATCCAAGTGACATCTGCCAAACTCGGAGTACCTTTTACTTTGCTGGTTGTTCTATCATAATCTTCATCGAAATGTTACCGTTGTAGCGTTACAGTGTTACTAAATGTCTTGTCCACACCTGCATCTCAGCTTTGAGTTCCTGGCATCAGGTGTCACCTCTAGTGGCTTTAAACCATGGCTTAAGCCCCATCTAATCAGAACCTGGTGTTCATTGGAGACTTGCTCAGTTCGGGTACCTCCAGCTTCCTGGTAGAGTCCGTCCTCGGGCAGGGTACCTTCGGTATGGTTGCTAAGTGCAGGAATATTAACGACAACAAGACGGTAGCCATCAAAATGATGGCTACCGTCTTGTTTGAAGAGCATGTACTCATTAACAAATGTTCCCTTCAGATCCCATCTTCTGTGGAGCATCATAGTTGTGATCAAGTTGGGACATTCAGTCAGGAGTTTGCATCTCGTTGTGTTTCAGGTATAGAGCCGAGTAAAGCAGTGGTCTCAGACATAAAAAATGTATTGTAGTTTGATGTGACAGTCAAGTTCTACGCAGTAAACTCAAGGGCGTCGTTGCAGGCTGATCATCTCGTGTAGTGGCACTCTACTCCAATGACGGCACTCTGGCGCCTCGTGATCTGACTCCCGTCAGACACTTTGGGGTCGTAGATCAGGGTGAAGGCATACATCAAGTCATCCTCGGTAATCTAAGAAAGAGAGAACTACTGAGTAACATTCAACTAAAAGTACAACACCAATGCATGTAATGAACAAAAACCTCACCACTCGTTTGCTGCCACAGTTGTGCAGCTCATATTCAAAGACCAGCACATGAGCCCAGTCGTCGATCCCAGTAGGGGAACAGCCACCAAGTGTGATGTCCTCTGGGTCTATCAGCTTGCCAAGGCCCAGCAAGTCCTGGCTCACTTCCACCTGGATCCTGCTTTCCCCACACCTCACAGCAACGCGGTTGTCAGTCTCTGGTTGCCGCAGTTCAAAGTTGACAGGGGCCACCTTCACCGAATCCACTGGATCTTCTGGAAATCTCCAGGACAGCGAGTCGTCCACCGGCTGGATCTGCTTAGCCCGGAACATGGCAGCTTGTTGAGGAGACTTCCTGGAGGGCCTTCTCTCAGGCGCTGCTGCCGGCTCAACTTCAACTCCCAGGTAGTTTGGTGAGCTCGTTCTGAGGAATCGAGCAGCACTGACGCTGACACACACAAGCACAAACCCCAACACAAGAAGCTGGCTGGACCCCATTGTTGCAAACACAGAACTGTCGATGCAGATTCCTCCAGCACGGCCACTGCAGGCTGAAATAGGCAGTGACTCCTCCCTCTGACTCGTTAGCTTGATCAGGTGCACAGGTGTACAGGCCCTACTAATTAGGAGAGACCCATGTATGTTCACAAGGGAAGAGACATAACCAATGGGAAACATGATACAGGCAAATGCGACTTATGTGGCCAAGAGTAAACAACAGAACATGTTATTCTACGCTCTCAGAAACATGAGACAGCTAATTGAAAGCCTCTGCAAGTAAAATACATTTAAAATATTGTAGGCATTCTGCAAAATAACTCAAGTACGTGCTATCAAGTACTATTACAGTATTTTCTAATTACACATATTATTGGGAAAATATAAGCCCTGTGTTGTTGTATTTTTCTCCTGTCTTTTTAGCCAAGATATATTTAGCCAATACATATAAATATATATATATATGTATACACACACACATATACACTCCATACCAGGTGGTGGCGGTAATGCACCAAACCAAACAGTTGATTACCACACGCCAATACACCTTAAAGAAGAATAAGAAGAAGACATAACCAATAATATATAAACTACATTAAATTAAATTCAGTTCATTCTGTATAGCCCAATTTCACAAAATACGAATTTGCCTCAGAGGGCTTTACAATCTGTGTCAGGCACGTGCACAGACATTTTGGGGGGCAGGTGCTCAAACCAAAAAAAGGGCACCCATTGCCAAAATTGTTTTGTGACAGAGTTGAAGCATAAGCAACATTAAACTCATGATGCTATCCTCGACCTGCATTTCCTCTGGGCAGGATCAGACAGCTAGCTCACATTTTCTTTATGAATAAAGATGAATTATTATATGGCAACAACAGTACAAGAGTAGAACTATTACACAACCATGATGGCGTCGCGGACGGCCGCCTCGGTGCGTTGGTGCGCGCTTCTTCCCTCCTGGAGGCCTCCTCCACACACGTCACTTTAGCATGCACTTTAACTTGAGGCCTCCTCCACACACATGCCACTTTATTTACATGCACTTTAACTTAATCACACGCCACGCGTAACATACACTTTTAACTAAAACACACCACTTGAAGCACACACCCAAACACTTTCACATTATTTGTTGTCTTTCTGTCGTGTTGATTGTTGTTTGTTTGTCATGTCCAAATGTTGCACCTTCCGCCAAAAAAAAATTCCTCGTTTGTGTAAACATTCCTGGCAATAAAACTGTTTCTGATTCTGATTCTGATTCTGATTGGCTAATGGGTCGTCAAGCCATCCGTATTGCCCTCTGACGTCATTTTCAAAATGAGCGATATTGATAGACATCAACAGCCAAGAGGGAATTTAGAAGCAGTGAAAATGTGTCATTGCAAGTGATAAAGACTAGAAACTATCGTTAAAATCACTTGTGATGTTACTTTACTGTAAATTAAAACTATTTTTGCTGAGCCGTGTTGTCCGTTTTCTACAAGATTGATCGTTGTAAGACTGAAACAGACCAAACAAAGAGATACATAACACATAAAACAATGAGGCACAAGGATAGCATGACACAGAGAGCTCGCATTGTTAGCATAGTTTAGCTCCTATTTTCTTGCTGTGAATTCTCGTGACATTTATAAACATACTTTCGAAATTGTCTAAACAGCATTTAGTGAAAACTTCAAGTGACGTTTCTGCCGCTTTCAGTGCACTTGAGATTAAATCTCAGGTTAGTGCTGACAACAATGTTAAATTGGAGGTGTGGTATATTAGAGGCCTTTTAATACATTAACTATATGTATAATATGTGTAGATTTGAATTGTCGATGTTGTGGAGTTGACAGGGGTCACCTTCACCGAATCCACTGGATCTTCTGGAAATCTCCAGGACAGCGAGTCGTCCACCGGCTGGATCTGCTTAGCCCGGAACATGGCAGCTTGTTGAGGAGTTTTTTTTCTAATTGTTGAGGAGTTTTCCCTGATCTGATGTGAGGTCCTGGGACAGGGATGTCGTATGTGGACAGATTGTAAAGCCCTCTGAGGAAAATTAGTAATTTCTGATATCGAGCTATACAAAATAAACTGAATTGAAGTGGTCGAAGTAACTAGTGCTGTTAACATAATGAGATTTTTTAAATTTCTTAGTGAAGGCGAGATGAAGCTTCCTGAAGCATTGAAGTTTTACATCTAATTGGTTCATTAATGGGCCAAAGCTTCTTGATGCTTAATTTGCTCTACAACGCCTTCAAGTGGACAATAAATGTAAAACAGTCAGAGTGATTATAACAACACCATGACTTTGGTGTGTGTATGAAGCTTTGAATTGAATAAATGAACCAATGATGTTCATGATGCCAATACATCATTTGTGAATTTATTAATTTATCAATACGGTGTGTGTCTTTATAATACAATGACAGGGAATGTGATTGGGAAATCCATTGTGCTTTGCTACCCCTTATATTTCGAATCGCGCACCAAATACGATTTTTTTTCTGAATCAGTCACGTGGTACGCCAGGCTTACGAGGCTTCGAACATCACAAATACGTCTTCAACACAAGCCTCGATAAGCGTTTCCCATAAATCTTCCTGGATTACTCGACACGCTTCAAAGCCTCGACACGAAAGGACACATCACTACTACTTTGTACTTCTACTCCATTACATTTCTCACTAAGAGTAACTATAATAATAGTTAATGGTTACTTTACAGATTAAGGGGATGGATATACAATGGAATATCAGATGATCTTTTTAAATGGGCCTGCAACAAACAGATTTTTTTGAAGATTAAAAAACAATGTGTTGTTTGACTTTCTCTTTATATTTGGAGCTCTACTTTTGGTGGAGAGTCTAAAAGAACAATCAGTAAAGATCTGTACTGCCTAGTACCACACAATGTCATCTCATAAATCAGGCGGGGTTGGATGATCAAACTTTTACAAGTGAAATGTCAAGCAGACCACCAGCACTCTGAGGCCTAAAGGGACTTGTTTTCTATTTCTTGGGAGTTTTCCCTGATCCGATGTGAGGTCCTGGGACAGATTGTAAAGCCCTCTGAGGAAAATTGGACCAGGGGAAATCCGAGCCAGCCCTAAATGCTATCAAAGAGCCTTTAGTCTTAAGTCTACAAGTAACACATGCGTGAACTATTTTTTCTGCAACTATCATTAGATAATTGATCTCTGAGTTGTTCTGGGCCTAAAGAAAACTTCAGTTTTGTCCGAGTTAAAAATCAGGAAGTTGCATGTCATCCCTGTTTTCATGTCTCTAAGACATGCTTGACGTTTAGCAAGCTGGTTGGTTTTGTCTGGCTTCAACGATAGATATAATTGAGTATCATCTGCATAACAGTGAAAGTGCATGGAGTGTTTTCTGATAATATTGCCTCAATGAAGATTAAGGTGAAATTAATTGGTCAAAGCACAGAACCATGTGAAACTGCGCGACTAACATTGGCCAGCTTCGTGACAAATGTTCAAGTCTCTGTAATGGCCAATGGTGTCGAACGCAGCACGATGGTCTAAAAAGCAGATACGAGTACTTTATCTGATGCATTTAGGCAATTAGTCATCTTCACCAGTGCAGTCGCTCCACTATGAATCCTCACTGAAGGTCCTCAAATAAACGATGTAGAAAGTCACACAAGTGACGAGCAACGACTTTCAAGGATTTGAGTGAGGCAGAAAGGTTAGGGATCAGTTTGCCATCACCTCTGGATCAGGGCTTCTGAAGGTTTAAGTACAGTTACTTTGTAAGACTGGTACATGGCCTGTTCTTAAAAGAGATATCTAGTAGAGAAGTGCCAATTTAGGTGAAACTTCTTTAAGCAGCCTCGTTGGCAAAGTCTAAAATTTAAATCTTCAAAGTGACACATTTCACAGGGTCATGTTTTAGTTGCAGTGTAGTTTCACCATGGAAGACATCAGTCAGACAGCTCCAGTCCCCTTTTCCTAATGAAGTCACACAATTCCATAGTTTAAGGAACATTTGTTAGGAAATGATAGGAGATCCTTTGACCGCAGCCCCAGTCTTGTTTAAAGAGCACCTACTCACTAACAATTGTTTCCTTCGGATCCCATCTCAGATCCCAGATTGCATCTCGTTGAGTTTCAGGAATAGAGCCGAGTAAAGCAGTGGTCTCAGACATTAAAAAGTTTATTATGGTTTGCTGTGACAGTCAAGTTCTACACAGTAAACTCAAGGGCGTCGTTGCAGGCTGATCATCTCGTGTAGTGGCACTCTACTCCAATGACGGCACTCTGGCTCCTCGTGATCTGACTCCCGTCAGACACTTTGGGGTCGTAGATCAGGGTGAAGGCATCCCACATAGCAGCCGATTCCGGGGCGGATCCGCCCTCAGGTCGCTAGATCCGCCCTACTGTCGCTAGATCCGCCCGCAGGTCGCTAGATCCGCCCTACTGTCGCTAGATCCGCCCGCAGGTCGCTAGATCCGCCCGCAGGTCGCTAGATCCGCCCTACTGTCGCACTCGGTTTGGTCACGTGAACCGGATCCGCCCGCATCCGCATCCGGTTCACACAGCGGTGTGGCGGCTAAATCGAATTGCTCCTCTGACTTCTGCGCCTCGACTTTCCAAACTGGAATTTTCAAACCTGCAGCTCTTCGCGCCAGACATATTACTTAGGTAAGTGTTGAATTGTGTTGCTACTGTCGAATTATGGCTAGTTTTCGAACTATCTCGGTTAGGGTTAGGGTGAGCTATCTTCTGCAGCTAGCGCTGAATTTTCAGTGGTTCTTGGTTTGGAGCTTAAGTATACTTAGTATACTTAAGCTCCAACCCAAGGGTGCGCGATTGAAGCTGGGCAAAGTAATAACGAGGAGCGCTAGCTCGCAAGCTAATAAAGATGGCCAGCACAAACCTGTTTTTATTTAATTCGTATGTATTGAGTTCTCAACACATAATTTACAATTTGAAATGTCATCCTCAGTTTTACAGAAGTGTTCATCAGGATCGATCTCTACAATTCAGGTAAGCATGTCTTTTTGGAGGGAAGTTTTCACAGCAACTTAAAGACACATTTGAGAGGGAATTGTATAACCTGTTTAACTTTAAAATGACCAGATTTGTTTTAATCCATTAAAATACTATCTTAATGTATAACGTAGTGTTTTTATTAAAACATTTTTATTTTGGTTTGTTTTAGATAAAATGAACAGAAAGACTGGGCTTGTCTCCAACTCCACCATTAGACGCAGGGTCCGTCAAGATGTTCAAAAAAGACTTGACCAAATTAGGGACGACTGCGCAGATAGAACTGCCTTTCAACTGACACCAGAGAGGAACATGTAGATGTCAGTGGGGAGTCTTTGGAAAGTATAAATTGCACAGAAGATGCAAATTGTCTGGACACTACAACTGGATTAGGCTTTAGTGAGGAGGAAGGTGCCATGGAAGTAGAAGCAGATATAATTGATGGTTTTGCCTTTGTGGCCAGTGATGGGCAGAGTCTGACGTCTGATTCTGAACAGTCTGATGAGCAACTTGAAACCTTGTCCCTGTCTGCAAGTATTTCTAACTGGGCCACACACTTTGGCATTTCTTTGGTTGCTTTGACAGCACTATTGGGCATACTTTGTATTTTCCATTCTGACCTTCCAAGGGATGCCAGGACTCTTCTTGGGACTAAAACTAAATACTCCATCCTGGAAAAGGCTGGGGGACAGTACCACTATTTTGGTATTCTGCTTTCGCTGAGAAATACACTGTCAAATTATGTGCATACACTAGCAGACAGTTTCATTTTGAAGTTGCAAATACATATAGATGGACTTCCTTTATTCAAAAGCTCTAGTCTGCAACTGTGGCCCATCCTTGGTCTGCTATTGAATGTTCCCATGAAAGAACCAGTCGTAATAGGTTTATTCTGTGGACCAAAGAAACCCAGCTCAGCAAAAGAGTTCCTTGAAGATTTTGTTACAGAGTTGCAACAGCTTGAAAACGGTTTTGCTAAATTGTTTTCAGAAGTTCTTGGAACAGAGTTATATTTCTGTGACTGATGACACTGTTTGTTTCTTTCCTCTGTAATTCAGGATGTTCCATCTGATTGAATTCTTGGACAGCAAAACAGTAGCAGTCGTGCCACAAAGCTGGTACAGTGGGGATGGCTGCGTTTGGCCAGATTACCCGAGGGATGAAAGGGTGGACAAGGCGGTCCGAAGTGCCGAAGAACCTCAACCTGACTGGCAGACACATGATGTCAGAATAATTAGATCATGCGGTATGCTAATTATATTAATATTCTAATAATTAGCAGTTTAAACAAATACATAAAAACATTTACCTTATGTTACATATGGGGGGGGGGAAACAACATTTTAATCACATTGTTCTGGTCATAATTCTGTACTTTTTCATTGTGTTTTGACTTAATTTTTAGATGATTACTTGGTGGCAAGGCGATGGTTAACAAAATATATGTCCTGTGACACATCTGATCTCCATTCAGAAGAGGAGGCAATTCCTAAAAGGAGAAAGCCAATGCCTGTGTGAGTAAATGTATAAATTGCATTCTTTAGAACTCTTTACCTTAATAAAATAAAGTGTCTGTCATTCAATGTTATAGTATGACAAATAATACATTTTTTTCCTAACTCCATTTCTAGCCATTTCTTTGGGGACTCGGATGCAGACAGCGAGACTGAAAATCGCCACCCCAAAAAAAAAAAGGGTCCAACCACGAGCAGGACAGTTGCCCCTCCTCCAACTATTGCCCCTCCTCCACCACGGACTTCATCGCCAGCAGGACAGCGAACAAGCCATGCAGGGGACACGCCAACCTGGCGAGGGGCGAGGTGTGGTTCAGACACCATTGCCTGCTGTGGTGAGCAACAACTCAAACGGCTATGGGATTCAAATTGAATCTTTTTAATCATTTCACTTTTTACAATGTTAACGATGGTAAATTGGATACGAGACATGCAATACACACTGTCACATTGAATCCAAGTGAATATGATTATTACGATTGGATTAATGGAGTTGTATAACACTTGATGTTTCCATATTTGATGTAAAATCTCTCCCTTTTTTAAATGCTATTCTAATGTTTTTTTTTATAGCTGCTCAAGTTCAAATGATGGCCATGCTGGAGACGCTTACACAGCAGGTCCATCAATTAACACAGCAGGTCCATCAATTAACTTCCAAAGTTGACAGCTTTGTTCGCCCCAGCGTGACACAAATGTCTGGTCAAGAAGTGGAGTGGAGACCCGTTTCCGTTGACCACAATGGAGGAAGTGGACATGTTTGAGCAACAGCTCAAAGATCCAGCCAACGCTTTAATGAAGAAGAGTGTGGTGAGTTTTTTTTTGTTTTAAGAATCTCACGCAAAGCTCATTAAAATCTATTGTATGTCATTAACACTAGATAATACCCTGTTTGATGGTAATGTTTTTTAAAACAATATCAAATATTAATAGTACTTTTTCTATCCATTTTAGATTTCCTCCCTGGGAACAATCGGAGGACATGATGTAAAACGTGCAACGTGGAACATCCTCGCACGCATGTTCACTGATGATGTTGGCAAGTCCATAAATTGGAAAGGATTAATGGAAAAAATCTTTCAATCTAATGACGTCCAAGACTTTGCTCCTCGTAAGTAACTCATATATAATGAAAACAATTTGATTTCACCGGAGGTCTTTGTGTTCAAACTTACGAATAACCATGTTTCTAAATAAAATGTTTGAATTGCAACTTTATTCTCTATTTAGGTGAATGTTACTCAACTATACCTTTACATAATAGTTATATGATATATTAGCTCTATGGAGTGGAGATGGTCAGCTGCTTCAGGTTCCTCGGGGTCAACATCAGCAACGACCTCACCTGGTCTGCTCACACAGACAAGGTGGTCAAAGCGGCCCGGAAGCGCCTCTTCTTCCTGAGGAGACTGAAGAAGTTTGGCATGGATTCAGTCATCCTCACCAATTTCTACAGATGCACAATAGAAAGCATCCTGACTGGGTGCATCACAGTGTGGTCTGGGAGCTGCACAGCCAAGGACCGCAAGGCCCTACGCGGTGTGGTCAGGACTGCGGAGTTCATCATCGGTAGGGAGCTCCCAGCCCTGCAGGACACATACCGCACGATGCCTCAGGAAGACTGGCAGGATCCTAAAGGACTGCCATCATCCAGCCTTCAGCCTGTTCACCCCGCTGCCTTCTGGAAGGCGGTACCGTAGCATCCGGTCTCGCACACAGAGACTGGAGAACAGTTTCTTCCCGAGAGCCATCAGGCTGCTCAATGGACACTGACACACGATCGACACTTTTGCACTCGACACTTTACACTCGTCACTTTACATACACTGTCACTTTCAGCCTTGTACTTACACTTACACTTTCTATTGCACTACCTGCTACTCCCATTTGTCTGTAGTTTAGTTATTATGTGTATTACATGTTAGTATTATGTTCAGAGTTCTTGTACAGTGTGTATGTCATGTTATATTATGTTCGGCTATTGATAGTTGTTGTGTGGTGCCTTGTCCTAAGAATTTCAGTGCCCAGTCTGACCCTGTGTCATTCTGTGTATCTGACAATAAAAGACTTGACTTGACTATATTTAGCATAGCACACTTTAAGTGCCAGACAGCCACTAGATTTTAGACTGCATGTCTGATTTATGTTGCACTGAGTATTCATGTGATTTTGTATCTGCTTGTGTGATTACAGATGCTGTCAGAAAGAATCACTCAACACATGCGTCCACTGACGACCAGGTTCTTAAGCACGCCATTCGGTGGTTCAACCTGGCAGCAGACCGGGGTAGCTCCAGGAGGCGTGCTACTGTAGACGTCCCCCACACTGAACAGACTTAAAATATATCTTTTTAAATGTGTGTGTATATAATTTTGTCCTTTCAAATAAAAACTGTTTGACATTATTTACGTTTGCATTTTGTTGTTGTTGCATTGATGCATATTTGTTAGCAGTCTGGGCCAAATGAGCCGCTTTATGGAAGGGTCAATATTTTATGAATATCTGCGTAATATTGGCGGATACGGGGCGCATCTGTTCCGGATCCGGCGCGCTGTGCATTTAGCCGCCGATCCGGACCCGTTTTGCGGAGCCTTCCCGGAGTCTACGGCGGATTTGGGGCGGATCTGGAACAGAGTCAGTTTGCTATCTGGGATACATCGTCATCCTCGGTAATCTAAGAAAGAGAGAACTACTGAGTAACAGTCACCTAAAAGTACAACACCAATGCATGTAATGAACAAAACATGATGGCGCGGCTGTGTCCAGACGCCGTCGAGGTAGCTCCGCGGAGATTGTGCGCTCTTTTAGTTTTTGTGTTTATTTTTAATGTTTTCTTTGCCACAAACACATCGGCACTAACAGCATACGACCGCAGCACACTTTTGGACATAAACTTTTGCGCAAAACAAGGGTTTTTGTCCACTTTTTCCATCGATCCAGCGTGGCGGCGAGATCGTCGAGCGAACCACAACAACAACAGTGGAGCCGCTACTACGGGAGACGACGAAAACATCGAGGGAAACGGAGCGGTATTCTGAACAGACTGAGAGTTCAAGCCCACCGTCCACCTCTGCCCAGCATCCTTCTTGCTAACGTCCAGTCTCTGGAAAATAAGATGGATGATGTTAGGCAAGGATCAGATTCCAACGGGACATGAGGACTGTAACATCTTTTGTCTGGCGGAAACATGGCTGACCCGCTGGTGCGGATCGAGTCATATGCCCAACCGAGTCCTTCTCTGTTTTCCGTGCAGACAGAACGGAAGAGTCTGGTAAATCTAAGGGTGGAGGGGTTTGCTTCATGACTAACAACAAGTGGTGCAACCCCAAGAACATTAAGACTCTTTCTCGTTCCTGCTCGCCGAACCTGGAACATCTGACGATCTCATGCCGTCCATTCTACCTTGGCGGGAGTTCAGCTCGGTCATCACCACAGCCGTCTACATTCCACCACAAGCGGACACCGACGTAGCACTATCGGACCTACATGATGTGTTATGTCGGCATCAGAACAAGTATCCCGCGGCTGTGGTGGTGGCTGGGGACTTTAATAGGGCAAACCTAAAAAGTCATGCCGAACTTTCACCAGCACATTACGTGTGCTACCAGAGGAAAGAACGTTGGACCACTGCTATACGCCATTCAAGAGAGGCTACAAGGCTGTCTCTCTCCTCCGTTCGCAAATCAGACCATGCCGCCATTTTTCTGCTTCGAGTACCGACAAAAGATCGCGGGAAGCGGTAGTGACGAGGAACGTAAGCGGTGGTCTGACCAATCAGAGGCTGAGCTACAGGACGCTCTGCGTGTCGTCGACTGGGACATGATCCAATCCAGTTCCAGTGACGTCAGCGAGTTTTGAAGTAGCAATGAGCCTCATAGCAACGCTTAGCGGACACCATCGTCCCCACGGTAAAAGTTAGGGTCTTTCCTAACCAAAAGCCGTGGGTTGATAGATCCATCCGTGAAGCTGTGAACGCCGTGCTGCTGCCTATAACTCCGGTCTTGTATCCGGCAACATGGACGAGTACAAGGCAGCGGTCTATGGACTGAGGAGGGCGGTGAAGGAAGCCAAGAGGAGGTACCGAGACAGAGTGGAATCACAGATGGAGCAGCGCGACACCAGGCGCCTATGGCAGGGGCTACGGACTATCACAGACTACCAGAGCAGACCCGCAATGGTGAGTGCCGACGCATCCCTAGCGGACGACCTGAACTCATTTTATGCACGGTTTGAGGCTAGCAACAACAGCGCTAGCTCGCCGGCTAACAACAACACCGTTAGCATAGCCGAGGTGAGTTCTACCGCTGGGGATGAACACACACTCTCTGTGACCGAGCACAGTGTGAGGAGGGCTCTGTTGAGGGTGAACACCAGGAAAGCTGCAGGTCCAGATGGCATATCTGGGCGAGTACTGAAGACCTGTGCTAACCAGCTAGCTCCAGTGTTCACCACAATATTCAACCTCTCCTGGCTGAGTCCGTGGTCCCCGCCTGCTTCAAGAGATCCACTATTGTCCCTGTGCCCAAGAATGCTTCTCCAGCATGTATGAATGACTACCGACCGGTGGCCCTCACCTCGGTGGTCATGAAATGCTTTGAGAGGCTGATAAAGGACTACATCTGCGCCTTCCTCCTTCCTCCATGGACCCGCTGCAGTTTGCTTATCGCCCAAACAGATCCACGGATGATGCTGTCTCCCAGGTACTGCACACCACACTCTCTCATCTGGACAGCCAGAGGGGGCTATGTGAGACTGCTGTTCATTGATTATAGTTCAGCTTTCAACACCATAGTCCCTCCAGACTGGCCGGCAAGCTGATTGTGCTGGGACTGAAAACCCCCCTGTGTGCTTGGATCCTGGACTTCCTGACCGCCAGGCCACAGGTGGTCAGGGTGGGCAGACACACCTCCAAATCCCTCACCCTGAACACAGGATCCCCCCAGGGTTGCGTCCTCAGCCCCCTACTGTACTCCCTGTACACACATGACTGTGTGACCAGGTTCAGCTCCAACACCATCATCAAGTTTGCGGATGACACAGTGGTGGTGGGCCTGATCTCCGACAACAGCGAGAAGGCCTACCTGGAGGAAGTTGCTGATCTGTCACTCTGGTGCCAGGACAACAGCCTCATCATGAATGTCACCAAAACTAAGGAGCTGATTGTGGACTTTAGGAGGGTACAACAACAGAGGACGTACTCACCACTGGGGATTAACGCGACTACTGTGGAGAGGGTGAGCGGGTATAAATACCTGGGAGTCCACATCACCGAGGATCTGACATGGTCAACAAACACAGACACTCTGGTGAGAAAGGCAAGGCAGCGCCTCTACCACCTCAGGCAGCTGAGGAAATTTAAAGTTTCCCAGAGGATCCTTCAGTCCTTCTACTCTGGAGCTGTAGAGGCGTCCTGACAGGAAGCATCACAGCCTGGTTTGGCAACTGCTCCGCTCAGGACAGGAAGGCTCTGCAGAGAGTAGTGCTTTCGGCTGAACGCACTATTGGAACTACACTCACCACCCTGCAGGACTTGTACACCAGGAGGTGCAGAACCAGAGCCGGCAGGATCATGAAGGATCCTCACCACCCCAACAACAGACTGTTTCAGCTGCTGCGGTCAGGCAGGCGCCTCCGTAGTCACGCTGCAAGAACAGAGAGACTGAGACGGAGTTTCTTTCCTCAGGCCATCAGGACTGTGAACTCCGACCTCACCAGGACCCCCACATAGACCCACACAACTGCCCCTCTTAGGCACACACACACACACACACACACACACACACACACTTACTGTAAATATTGTGTTTTTTATTGTAAATAGTGTGTACTTGTTGCCCTTGCACATTCCTGCTGAGCATTGCCACTTTCATTTCACTGCACACCCTGTGTGTGTATGTGACAAATAAAACATCTTGAATCTTGAATCTTGAATCTTGAAACCTCACCACTCGTTTGCTGCCACAGTTGTGCAGCTCGTATTCAAAGACCAGCACATGAGCCCAGTCGTCAATCCCAGTAGGGGAACAGCCACCAAGTGTGATGTCCTCTGGGTCTATCAGCTTGCCAAGGCCCAGCAAGTCCTGGCTCACTTCCACCTGGATCCTGCTTTCCCCACACCTCACAGCAACGCGGTTGTCAGTCTCTGGCTGCCGCAGTTCAAAGTTGACAGGGGCCACCTTCACCGAATCCACTGGATCTTCTGGAAATCTCCAGGACAGCGAGTCGTCCACCGGCTGAATCTGCTTAGCCCGGAACATGGCAGCTTGTTGAGGAGACTTCCTGGAGGGCCTTCTATCAGGCGCTGCTGCCGGCTCAACTTCAACTCCCAGGTAGTTTGGTGAGCTCGTTCTGAGGAATCGAGCAGCACTGACGCTGACACACACAAGCACAAACCCCAACACAAGAAGCTGGCTGGACCCCATTGTTGCGAAAACAGAACTGTCGATGCAGATTCCTCCAGCACGGCCACTGCAGGCTGAAATAGGCAGTGACTCCTCCCTCTGACTCGTTAGCTTGATCAGGTGCACAGGTGTACAGGCCCTACTAATTAAGAGAGATCAATGTATGTTCACAAGGGAAGAGACATAACCAATGATATAATACACATTTTTATCTTTTGTTGAAAATGAAACAATGAATCAATCAAGTGGTCAAAGTACCGGTAACTAAGAACATGTATTTAGGTAACATTAGCATATTGCGATGTTTTTTACCTTCGCATTGAAAATGCGGAAGGTTATGTTTTGATCGCCGTGTATTTATTTATTTATTTATTTATTTGTATGCGTGTTAATCGCATAACACAAAAAGTATTAAACCGAATCGCATGAAATTTGGTGGGATGATTGGTTATTATCCGGGGACCATTTGATTAGATTTTGGGATCCATCGGGTCAAAGGTCAAGGTCAAGGTCACAATCTTCTTTTTACCATAGCACGGTCAATTTGTATCCAATTGGCATGCAACTAATGCCAACATGTTCATAATTCAATGCCCAATCTTGTGATATGCGAAGGTATGCGCTCTACTGAGTGCCCGTTCTAGTTTATTTTGTGATCGTTTGTACTTCTACCATGACATTTCACACTAAGAGTAACTATAATAATAGTTAATGGTTACTTTACAGATTAAGGGGTTGTATAATGGAATATCAGATTATCTTTTTAAATAAGCCTGCAACTACGGGATTTCTTTGAGGATCACACATTTGTGAAAAATGCTCTTTGCAACAAAGGACAAGGTGGCGTCTGTGTGACATGTATTATGTGGGCGTGATAAGAGTAGCATTTTCATAATTGTACTACTTCATTCAACATGTTTTTTGCATCTGCAGTTATTTTATCATTAAGACTACATCTGCTCAACTATAGCAGGAAATTGCTTACGAAAACCTGACAACTTCTTCACTGAACAGGTCTGGAAATATTCAGCTTGTGAGTTGCAAAAGGAAACACCCGAGGGCTCCTTTCCATCGTGCAGCTCAAGCTCCTGGAGGCTTACATAAATATTGCTTAATTGCACTAGATTCAGATTCCTTTCAAATATACTGTAATCCATTGTCACTGCACAAATCAATGCCCACTGTAAGAGCCAAATGCATAATTTCATTTGTTATAATAATTTAGTTTAAAAATATTAAAAAAGGTAACTGAAGATACATTTTTTTATTATGATTTGAAAGAATGTTTATGTTAACATATCTAATTTTTTATTGTATTTAAAAGCTGAATAATTTGTCAGAATTTAAGCTTCCAATCAGATGACGTCACGTCAGTATAACACCTGCGTGTTGGACTGTCAGTCGTGTTTGAGCTCAGAGTTGTTGGAAGCGACATAGTTTTTTGATCGTGTGAACATGTACTCTCCGTTTTTTAGTAAACATCATTTTGTATGAAGAACTACTTGTCTCACTCGCGTGTCGATTAATAGCTTTTAAGACTGATCTCAAAAGTGTGGTACAGAAGACCCAGAACTAGACGGAGTGCCACTACACCCACCTTATCTCCAATGATCTGTTTGAGTCATTTGATTGAATTGAAAATAAAGTCCTTTTCCTCACTCAAAAGTCCTCCATAAGCCATGAGTGTCATTATTACAGACCTCCATAGCTCAAAGGCAGACTGGCCCTGCCAGCGCTTTTGCCGATCTTACAGGTTTCTGAACACTGACTTAAGGTCAGCGTAATTCAGGACTGAGAGGATGTTCCTTCAGATTTCTCTTTTAACTTGATAGAAAATTGACTCATTTCAACAAGTGGAACATAAAGTCACCATATTCCTCTACTTTAGTTCTCTGCTGCCATCTAGGAGCCACAGGCTATATGCTTTTTTACTGTAGAGAACCAACTGCTTGGACAGAAACACATCTACACTGATATGTTGTGCATCATATTTCATCACGAAAAGGGCAGTGTGAAATAGTGAATTGTCAATTTCTATGTACACCATGGATACGAATCCTGAGCAGATTTTTCTAACTTGTTAATTTTTCCATGACATATTGCTTCTGTCCACCCAGGGAGAGGGATCCTCCTCTGGTGCTCTCCTGGAGGTTTCTTACCTTGTTTTCCCTGTGATCCTGTGACCCCTGATCCGATGTGAGGTCCTGGGACAGGGATGTCGTATGTGTACAGAATGGCACGTGCACAGAT
This sequence comes from Pseudoliparis swirei, assembly GCF_029220125.1. Lineage (NCBI taxonomy): Eukaryota > Metazoa > Chordata > Actinopteri > Perciformes > Liparidae > Pseudoliparis > Pseudoliparis swirei. The sequence continues at coordinate 11,250,569 of NC_079407.1, forward strand.
AGAAGCCGAGTGGTGCTCAAGCATGTTAAGTAACTTGCATAATTTATCAAACAAAACTTTGTAAAAAAGACGATGGCCTTCAGCTCCAAAAAAAAGAAGGCAAAAAAAAGTATTGACTCACCAATGCCGATCCCTTAAAAAGGAAGTTGGCGAGGCGGTTCATTGCTTGACCAAACCAATCGATGACTTTGCTGTTGAAATCCAGCAGTCATTCTGTTATAACGCTATTCATATTACTTAAAAGACTCTTCCAAAGTTGTCGAAATCTAGCGATAGCTAACTAACCCGTAATTGATCTGACTGTATATATATTTTCTCTTAGTCACAGGGTACAGGTCTTGCGGTTTTTGCATTATTCCAGTCTAGTTGCCAGGCAGATTTTTTGGGGCAGATCTGAAAATGCCCCACCGCTCAATGTTAACTTTGGCCTATGTGGTTCACGCTCACTGGTGTTTCCATGGTAAAGGTAGGGCAGCGTGGTCTTTTGAACTTCCACTTTTTTGAAAATCATGGAGATTAGAATCAGGCAGATTTAATGAAATGATTTTATTATAAAATTACAGAATATCAGACAGCATTCTTGTTGGATGCAGCACATCTTTAATCAACCAAAACTAAGAGAGTCACACTCAAGATTCAGGTCTGCAATGTGATGGAGGAGGATAGGAGGAGAAGAAGTATGGAGCCAACTTCAGGCCAATAGTTTTGTTCGTCTGAAAAACGATTTACACCTAAAAATGAAAGTTTTAGTCTTGAACTTTGAAAAATTCAACAATGTATTCAATTCAGTTTTTCAATTCAGTTTATTTGTATAGCCCATCCATCAATTATCAATACCGCTTCATCCTCATTAGGGTTGCCGGGTGCTGGAGCCGATCCCAGCTGACATAGGGCGAAGGCAGGGGACACCCTGGACAGGCCACCAGTCCATCCAGGGCACACATAGAGACAGACAACCATTCACTCTCACATTCACACCTATTTGTATATCCAAATTCCACAAATTGCGAATTTGTCTCAGAGTGCATTACAATCTGTACACATAAACATCCCTGTCCCAAAACCTCACATCGGATCAGGAAAAACTCCCAAACAACCCTTCACTGGGAAAAAAAAGGGAAGAAACCTTCAGGAAAGCAACAGAGGAGGATCCCTCTCCAGGATGGACAGGTGCAATAGATGCCATGTGTACAGAATGAATCATTATATACACATTAAAACACAGTAACAACACAATCAATGAATGTGACAGAGTGTATGAATAGTTGGTAGTAGGCATATTCCACGATCGAGACCTCCACGATCTATCAGGCAGATGGAGGTAGAGAGGAGGAGTGGGCGGAGTCTCAACAGGGCAGTGGCAAAGTTGGTACAGATTGTAAAGCCCTCTGAGGCAAATTCGTATTTTGTGATATTGGGCTATACAGAATAAACTGAATTTAATTTAATTTCATGTAGTTTATATATTATTGGTTAGGTATTCTTCTTCTTCTTATTCTTCTTCTTCTTCTTTTTCTTCTTTTCTTCTTTAAGGTGGTAATCAACTGTTTGGTTTGGTGCATTACTGCCACCACCTGGTATGGAGTGTATATGTGTGTGTGTGTGTATATATATATATAAATATATAAATATATATAAACATATATATATATATATACATATTAATATGTATATATATATATACATATATATATATATATACATATATGTATATATGTATGCATATATGTTTATATGTATTGGCTCAATATATCTTGGCTAAAAAGAAAGGAGAAAAATACAACAACACAGGGCTTATATTTTCCCAATAATATGTGGAATTCCAAAATAATGTAATAGTACTTGATAGCATGCACTTGAGTTATTTTGCAGAATGCCTACAATATTTTAAATGTATTTTACTTGCCGAGGCTTCCAATTAGTTGTCTCATATTTATCAGAGCGTAGAATAACATGTTCTGTTGTTTACTGTTGGCCACATAAATCGCATAAGTAGGAATATTCCATCGTGGAATATGCCTACTACGAACTATTCATACACTCTGTCATATTCATTGAATGTATTTTAACTCTGAATCTGTCCTTCTGTACACATGACATCTATTGCACCTGTCCATCCTGGAGAGGGATCCTCCTCTGTTAAGCTCCTGAAGGTTTCTTCCCTTTTTTCCCCGTGAAGGGTTATTTGGGAGTTTTTCCTGATCCGTTGTGAGGTTTTGGGACAGGGATGTTTATGTGTGCAGATTGTAAAGCACTCTGAGACAAATTTGTAATTTGTGGAATTTGGCTATACAAATAAACTGAATTGAATTGAATTGAATTTGCCTGTATCATGTTTCCCATTGGTTATGTCTCTTCCCTTGTGAACATACATGGGTCTCTCCTAATTAGTAGGGCCTGTGCAGCTTTGAGATCTACACCTGCGCAAAGCAATCAAGCTAACGAGTCAGAGGGAGGAGTCACTGCCTATTTCAGCCTGCAGTGGCCGTGCTGGAGGAATCTGCATCGACAGTTCTGTTTTCGCAACAATGGGGTCCAGCCAGCTTCTTGTGTTGGGGTTTGTGCTTGTGTGTGTCAGCGTCAGTGCTGCTCGATTCCTCAGAATGAGCTCACCAAACTACCTGGGAGTTGAAGTTGAGCCGGCAGCAGCGCCTGAGAGAAGGCCCTCCAGGAAGTCTCCTCAACAAGCTGCCATGTTCCGGGCTAAGCAGATCCAGCCGGTGGACGACTCGCTGTCCTGGAGATTTCCAGAAGATCCAGTGGATTCGGTGAAGGTGGCCCCTGTCAAATTTGAACTGCGGCAACCAGAGACTGACAACCGCGTTGCTGTGAGGTGTGGGGAAAGCAGGATCCAGGTGGAAGTGAGCCAGGACTTGCTGGGCCTTGGCAAGCTGATAGACCCAGAGGACATCACACTTGGTGGCTGTTCCCCTACTGGGATCGACGACTGGGCTCATGTGCTGGTCTTTGAATACGAGCTGCACAACTGTGGCAGCAAACGAGTGGTGAGGTATTTGTTCATTACATGCATTGGTGTTGTACTTTTAGTTGAATGTTACTCAGTAGTTCTCTCTTTCTTAGATGACCGAGGATGACTTGATGTATGCCTTCACCCTGATCTACGACCCCAAAGTGTCTGAAGGGAGTCAGATCACGAGGAGCCAGAGTGCCGTCATTGGAGTAGAGTGCCACTACACGAGATGATCAGCCTGCAACGACGCCCTTGAGTTTACTGTGTAGAACTTGACTGTCACATCAAACTACAATAAACTTTTTAATGTCTGAGACCACTGCTTCACTCGGCTCTATACCTGAAACACAACGAGATGCAAACTCATGACTGAATGTCCCAACTTGATCACAACTATGATGCTCCACAGAAGACGGGATCTGAAAGGAACATTTGTTAATGAGTACATGCTCTTCAAACGAGACGGTAGCCATCATTTTGATGGCTACCGTCTTGTCGTTAATATTCCTGCACTTAGCAACCATACCGAAGGTACCCTGCCCGAGGACGGACTCTACCAGGTAGCTGGAGGTACCCGAACTGAGCAAGTCTCCAATGAACACCAGGTTCTGATTAGATGGGGCTTAAGCCATGGTTTAAAGCCACTAGAGGTGACGCCTGATGCCAGGAACTCAAATCTGAGATGCAGGTGTGGACAAGACATTTAGTAACAATGTAACGCTACAACGGTAACATTTCGATGATTATGATAGAACAACCAGCAAAGTAAAAGGTACTCCGAGTTTGGCAGATGTCGTCACTTGGATTTATTGGGATCTGTTGGGATTTTCTCCAGCAAATGTTGGAAATGGATGCTTGTATAAAACAAGTTCGGACGGATGTAAGTTGGTTAAAGGTTTAAAAGTGAAAGTTTGGAGGTTCAGGTTAAAGGTTGTTGCTCTCTCTCTGGGTTTCTGAAGGGTCTGATCACCAACATTGGGGGCCTCCAGCTTGGGCGTTCTACATTCCGTTCTATGGTTCCATTTCATAGCTCCACATTCTAAACTCACCTTTGATGATTTGGCTCCGAATGAACCATAATGGTTAAATAAAAGGTTATTATGATATTCATTGTATCATTAGCCAGACTTGGTGGACTTAACCCTTTACTCGTACAGAACACACACATTTTAGGACCATGATATCTGCCTCAATTCTTTGACAAAAACAATTATACTTGTAGAATATCTGGATTTTGGACCCAATCAACACATGTTTAACAGACAATTCAAATATACACATTTTATAGATAGTTAATGTATTAAAAGGCCTCTAATATACCACACTTATCAATGGGGCCTCCAATTTAACATTGTTGTAAGCACTAACCTGAGCTTTAATCTCAAGTGCACTGAAAGCGGCAGAAACGTCACTTGAAGTTTTCACTAAATGCTGTTGAGACAATTTCGAAAGTATATTGAAAGTATGTTTATAAATGTCACGAGAATTCACAGCTAGAAAATAGTTAAACTATGCGAGCTCTCTGTGTCATGCTATCCTTGTGCCTCATTGTTTTATGTGTTATGTATCTTTGTTTGGTCTGTTCCAGTCTTACAATCAATCTTGTAGAAAACGGACAACACGGCTCAGCAAAAAAAGTTTTAATTTACAGTAAAGTAACATCACAAGTGATTTTAACAATAGTTTCTAGTCTATCACTTGCAATGACACATTTTCGCTGCTTCTAAATTCCCTCTTGGCTGTTGATGTATCAATATCGCTCAGTTTGAAAATGACGTCAGAGGGCAATACGGATGGCTTGACGACCCATTAGCCAATCAGAACACTTGTACTGTTGTTGCCATATAATAATTCATCTTTATTCATAAAGAAAATGTAAGCTAGCTGTCTGATCCTGCCCAGAGGAAATGCAGGTCGAGGATAGCATCATGAGTTTAATGTTGCTTATGCTTCAACTCTGTCACAAAACATTTTTGGCAATGGGTGCCCTTTTTTTGGTTTGAGCACCTGCCCCCCAAAATGTCTGTGCACGTGCCTGACACAGATTGTAAAGCCCTCTGAGGCAAATTTTGTCTCGTTGGGTTTCAGGAATAGAGCCAAAAAAAACCAGTGTTCTGAGACATTAAAAAGTTTATTGTAGTTTGATGCAAGTCAAGATCTACACAGTAAACTCAAGGGCGTCGTTGCAGGCTGATCATCTCGTGTAGTGGCACTCTACGCCAATGACGGCACTCTGGCTCCTCGTGATCTGACTCCCGTCAGACACTTTGGGGTCGTAGATCAGGGTGAAGGCATACATCAAGTCATCCTCGGTCATCTAAGAAAGAGAGAACTACTGAGTAACATTCAACTAAAAGTACAACACCAATGCATGTAATGAACAAAAACCTCACCACTCGTTTGCTGCCACAGTTGTGCAGCTCGTATTCAAAGACCAGCACATGAGCCCAGTCGTCGATCCCAGTAGGGGAACAGCCACCAAGTGTGATGTCCTCTGGGTCTATCAGCTTGCCAAGGCCCAGCAAGTCCTGGCTGACTTCCACCTGGATCCTGCTTTCCCCACACCTCACAGCAACGCGGTTGTCAGTCTCTGGTTGCCGCAGTTCAAAGTTGACAGGGGCCACCTTCACCGAAACCACTGGATCTTCTGGAAATCTCCAGGACAGCGAGTCGTCCACCGGCTGGATCTGCTTAGCCCGGAACATGGCAGCTTGTTGAGGAGACTTCCTGGAGGGCCTTCTCTCAGGCGCTGCTGCCGGCTCAACTTCAACTCCCAGGTAGTTTGGTGAGCTCGTTCTGAGGAATCGAGCAGCACTGACGCTGACACACACAAGCACAAACCCCAACACAAGAAGCTGGCTGGACCCCATTGTTGCAAACACAGAACTGTCGATGCAGATTCCTCCAGCACGGCCACTGCAGGCTGAAATAGGCAGTGACTCCTCCCTCTGGCTCGTTAGCTTGATTGCTTTGCACAGGTGTAGATCTCAAAGCTGCACAGGCCCTACTAATTAGTAGAGATCAATGTTATGTCTACCAAAAATACAATACAAAACTTTATGATCTGATGAAAATGAAAGAATGAATCAATCAAGTGCTTCCTTCTGTACATATGACATCGATTGCTTCTGTCCATCCTGGAGAGGGATCCTACTCTGTTGCTTTCCTGAAGGTTTCTTCCCTTTTTTCCCTGTGAACGTTTTTTTTCTAATTGTTGGGAGTTTTCCCTGATCTGATGTGAGGTCCTGGGACAGGGATGTCGTATGTGGACAGATTGTAAAGCCCTCTGAGGAAAATTTTTAATTTCTGATATTGAGCTATACACAATAAACTGAATTGAAGTGATCAAAGAATCTAGTGCTGTTAACATAATGAGATTTTTTAATATTTTGTAGTGAAGGCGAGATGAATCTTCCTGAAGCTTTCCATCTAATTGGTTCATTAATGGGCCGAAGCTTCTTGATGCTAAATTTGCTCTACTCCGCCTTCAAGTGGACAATAAATGTAAAACAGTCAGAGTGATTATAACAACACCATGACTTTGGTGTGTGTATGAAGCTTTGAATTGAATAAATGAACAAATGATGTTCATGATGCCAATACATCAATTGTGAAGTTATTAATATGGTGGATGTCTTTATAATACAATGACAGTGGTAGAGAGAGTATTTTACGATAATTATTATTACTCTGTTCAATCCTTAGTCGGTGAGATCAGCTCAAAATGTCCCCAGACAGGGGAAATCTCCTCTTTCTTTCTGGTTCCATCGCAAACAAAGAAGCTTGAATACTTTGAAATCAAATGTGCGATAAAGTCCCAAGTCCACAAAATGTGATTGGGAAATCCATTGCGTTCCCTTATATTTAGAATTGCGCACCAAATACGATTTTTTTCTGAATCAGTCACGTGGTACGCCAGGCTTACGAGACTTCGAACATCATCACATACGTCTTCAACACAAGCCTCGATAAGTGCTTGCCATAAATCTTCCTAGATTACTCGACACGCTTCAAAGCCTCAACACGAAAGGACACATCACTACTACTTTTTACTTCTACTCCATTACATTTCTCACTAAGAGTAACTATAATAATAGTTAATGATTACTTTACAGATTAAGGGGATGGATATACAATGGAATATCAGATGATCTTTTTAAATGGGCCTGCAACAAACAGATTTTTTTGAAGATTAAAAAACAATGTGTTGTTTGACTTTCTCTTTATATTTGCAGCTCTACTTTTGGTGGAGTCTAAAAGAACAATCAGTACAGATCTGTACTGCCTGGTACCACACAATGTCATCTCATAAATCAGGCGGGGTTTGATGATCAAACATTTACAAGTGAAATGTCAAGCAGACCACCAGCACTCTGAGGCCTAAAGGGACTTGTTCTTCAATTAATTTTGTATAGCTCAAAATCGCAAATTATAAATTAGCCACAGCTTTACAATCTTCACACGTATGACATGCTCCGCCCCAGGACCTAACATGGTTCTGGAAAAAGTCCCTGAAAAAAACTTTAACAGGAGAGAAAAGGAAAAAACCTTCTGGAGAGCAACAGAGGAGGATCCCTCCATCAGCATCAATAGAAGTACAATAGGTGTCATGTGTACAGAATAAATAACATGACAGAGCCACTACACATTCAATGCATATGACAGAAACTATTTATATAATGAGAGTAGCAGGAATGATGAAAAAGTTCGAACTACCACAAATAATCAATATAGTAGAATAATGTTTTAAAAATCAGTAATAGTATTCACAATACTAATTGCAATGCAACAACAAATAACATTAATAGAAGCAGGTGGTGTCGGGCAGGTCCAGGATCCAGATAATCACGATCCATGTAAACCTGAGGCGAGAAAACACAACATCTCCGGAGAAGGAGCAGAGTTAGTAATGAGCATTAATGGGAAATGAATCAATACAGAAGGAGAAGAGTAGAGGAGCTCAGTGTATCCTAAAATCAAGAATCACATTTAAAATTCTCCTAACCTACAAAGCCTTGATTGATGATGCTCCATCATATCTTAGGTGCTTGTAGTACCATATTTCCCCACTAGAGAGGTGCGCTTACTAAATGCGGTGCCTAGTCTTAAAAAGTAGGATGGGAGCCAGAGCATTCAGTTATCAAGCTCCTCTTTTATGGAACCAGCTCCCACCTTCAGTCCAGGAGGCAGACAGTCACCTCATTTAAGAGTAGACTTAAGACTTTCCTCTTTGACAGCACTTAGTTAATGTTGATTCAGGTTCATCTGGTGCAATTTAGTTGCGGTGTAGTTTCACCATAACAGACAGCTCCACACTTGCCTTTTTCTAATGAACTTTACTTCAAACATTATCTTAGCAGTAAAGGAAAAGCCACTAGGAATTGACATTAGGAGATACGTTGGCCTTTGACCGCAGCCCAGTTTTGTGGCAGTTTACAAGAGCACAGACTTATATAGCAATGTGTTGTGCACCGACAGATATGCTAGAGAGGTTCATGACATTTATGTTCGCTTTCTCTCATTCCAGGCTTCCTGATTGTGTTCACCTGTCATCACACCTGTCTCCTATGCTCATCAGTGTCAGCCCCGCCCCTGATTGGTCCCACCTGTGTCTTGTTACCATGTGCTTAAATTCCCCTGTCTCCCAGTGTTCCTTGTCAGTTCGTCTGGTCTTTTGCCATGATCAGGTCGGGTTATGTTGTGCTCTTGAAAAGTTTTGATCCCTCACTACGTGAGCGCTTTCATTTGTTCACGGCAGAACCGAAAAATAAAGTACTTACAAATACTTTATCTCTGTCTCCGGTCGTGCAATTGGGTCCTACTTCCTAAGTGTCTGAGATCGTAACAGAACGAACTGACCACATTATGGACCCAGCCGACCCAAGAACGCTTCACGCCGCTCTGTCGGTACAGGGCGTGACGATTTTTCATCACGAGGAAAACTGGACAAAGTCAGCCGGAAATACAAGAGCTGAGAGGACGCCAGGCCGGGTTCAGGAAGAATTATCTACACAGATGCAACAACTGGTTGCCCAAATGAATAATTTTTCACTCAACAGACTGCTCCTCGGTGACGTCATCCACAGCTGAGAATTTGCCTGTCAATACTCCAGCTGACGACCCAGGTCAGGCTGTTTCCTCCCGTACGGCTGGCTCTTCCGGAGAGATTTTCCGGAGACTCTTCGAATTGCAGAGCCTTTCTGGTACAGTGTGATCTGCATTTTCAACACAACCCAGCAGCTTTTTATCTGAGCATGGTAAAGTGGCGTTTATTGTGTCTCATTTAACGGGAAGAGCTGCAGCCTGGGCTACTGCAGAATGGTCTAGAGACACCGAACTATGTTACTCATTGGCCGATTTCATAGAGACTATGAGGCGCATTTTGACCACTCATCGCCTGCTACGGAGGCCAGCAGAAGACTGTTTCAAATACGTCAGCTCAACCGTCAGGTGGTTGATTATGCCATCGAGTTTCGTACAGCAGCAGCGGACAGCGGATGGAATGTTCCGCTCTTCGTGACGCCTTCATGACAGGACTTTCGAACCGATAAAGGACCAGCTGGCTCCACTGAGACACCGGGATCTGGAATCCTCATCGCTGTGGCCATCCGGATCGATAACCGTCTTGGGAAAGAGAGGGGCCGACGCAACCGAGATGTTATTCCCAGCTTCCAGAATTACGGAGGGTTGCGCCGCCAGCGGAGGATTTCCAGCTCATGTTACCGGACCATCAGAGGACTACACTTCGAATGACTCCGGTGAACCCATGCAGCTTGGAAGAACCAGGCTTTCTCTGGAGGAGAGGCAGCGCGCTCACGGGAGGTTGCTGTTTCTACTGCGGCCAGCCGGGTCATCAACTCGCTTCATGCCCCGGAAAAGATCGTGCTCACCAGTCAAAAGGAGGGCGCTGGTGAGCAAGTTTCCCGCAGACTTCCCTCCTCGACCTGTTACTCAGGTAGACATTTGTATTAACAATCAGACCATTGACCAGGGTGTGTTAATAGACTCAGGGGCTGACGAAAGCCTTATAGACTGGGGCCTAGTCAAACAGCTAAAAATAAAGACTGTCCCGCTATCTCATCCTGTTAGTGCCAGTGCCTTAGACGGCCGCTTGTTGTTCAGTTACCCATTGCACTGAGCCCATACGGATTACTATAAATAAGGACCATACCGAGAGCATGCAATTTCATATTTTTGAGTCGACTCAGCACCCGATTATTTTGGGGTTTCCTTGGCTGAAGATCCACAATCCTCACATAGACTGGCCTTCAGGGAAAGTTAAGGAATGGGGAGAGGATTGTAAGGGCAGGTGTAAACTTCGCAACCTGTTAATGCACCAACAGACTCTAGTAGGATCATTATAGATCACCCTGACTATCCTGATCTACACAAGGTACCTTCCTGTTACCATGATTTAAAAAGCGTTTAACAAGTCTAAAGCCTTGTCGCTACCTCCTCACCGAGATTTTGACTGTCCCATTGATCTCTTACCGAGCCCCATTCCCAAGGGAGACTTTACTCGATTTGAGACCTGAGAGAACAGCAATGGATGAATACATCTCCTCTTCACTCAAATCAGGGATTATCCGTCCTTCATCGTCTCCAGCCGGAGCGGGATTCGTTTTTGTGGAAGAAAGACGGGTCTCTGAGACCTTGCATAGACTACAGTCCACTAAATGACATTACGGTGAAGAACCGCTATCCTCTGCCACTCATGTCATCTGCTTTTGAACTGCTTCAACGGCCAAGATATTCACCAAGTTGGATTTAAGAAATGCATATCACTTGGTTAGAATAAAACAAGGGATGAGTGGAAGACTGGATTCAACACTCAGAATGGTCACTATGAGTACTTGGTAATGCCTTTTGACTGTGCAATGCACGCTGTTTTTCAAGCTTTTGTGAATGAGGTTTTTGGAATTCTTGAATATTTCAGTGTTTGTGTATCTGGATGACATACTGATTTTCTCCCCAGACGCTAAATCTCATGTTAACCATGTCCGCCAAGTTTTGCAGAAACTACTGGATAATCAGCTATATGTCAAGGCAGAGAAGTGCGAGTTCCACACAGAAGAGGTGTCTTTCTTAGGATACATAGTCTCACCTAATCATATCCAAATGGATCCTCATGAAAGTCAGTGCAGTATCCCAGTGGCCCACACCAGACTCCAGGAAAAGGTTCAGCAGTTCCTAGGATTTGCTAACTTCTATAGGAAGTTTATTAGAATTTCAGTTCTGTTGCTGCTCCTCTGCATGTTCCGACCTCTCCTAAGGTTCCTTCAAGTGGACCCCCAGGCGGATCTTGCTTTCAAACTTCTCAGAGATAGATTCACATCAGCTCCCATACTCACCATTCCAGATCCCCAGCGCCAGTTTATGGTCGAGGTGGATGCTTCCAATGAGGGAATTGGAGGAGTACTGTCTCAACGTTCTGCAGAAGACAACAAGATGCATCCATGTGCTTACCTGTCGCGAAGTTGACAACGGCAGAGCGGAATTATGACGTGGGAAACAAGGAATTGTTAGCTGTAAAAGCTGCCCTCGAGGAATGGAGACACTGGCTAGGGGTGCAGAGCAACCGTTTTTAGTCTGGACAGATCACAAGAATCTAGAATATATAAGAAAGGCTAAGCGTCTCAACTCCCGTCAGGCCAGGTGGACACTTTTCTTTAGTAGATTCAACTTCACACTCTCTTTTCGTCCCGGGTCTCAGAATCAAAACCCGATGCTTTGTCTCGTTTTCGATCCCGAACCACTTGCGGTGAGCCCAAGACCATCCTTCCACTTAACCGGGTGATCGGAGCCTTTTCCTGGCAAGTGGAGTCAGACGTTAAAGAGGCAAATGTCATGAATCCAGCGCCTAGCGAGTGTCCCAACAATCTGCTGTTTGTTCCTGAGGCTCTTCACCCAAGGTCATCCACTGGGCTCACTCATCTGTGCTTTCCATCCGGGAGTAGCAAGAACAATGTTCAGGATTCAACAACGTTTCTGGGCCATCCATGAAGAAAAATGTGGCCGAGTATGTAGCGGCTTGTCCGGTGTGTGCGTGTAATAAGACCTCATCTCAAGTTAAGATGGGCTTGCTCCAGCCGCTGCCGATTCCCCATCGCCCTTGGTCACACATTTCGATGGATTTTGTGACAGGATTTCCCTCATCCAGAGGCAAGACTACGGTTCTAACAGTGGTTGATCGATTTTCAAAGATGGCTCACTTCATCCCATTGACCAAGCTTCCTCTGCCAAAGTCACCGCAGAGGTCATGATGAATCACGTATTCAGGATCCATGGATTCCCTAATGACATTGTTTCCGACAGGGTCCACAATTCATTTCCGCCTTCTGGAAAGAGTTTTGTCGACTCATAGGTGCCACCGTCAGCCTGTCATCAGGATATCACCCTCAGTCAAATGGACAGTCGGAGCGTCTGAACCAAGAACTAGAGACTACGCTCGTTGTCTCGCCTCCCGAACCAGACCACCTGGAGTGACCACCTCACATGGGTCGAGGTTGCCCACAATACCTTCTTCCACGGCGGCCACAGGTCTCTCTCCATTCCATTGTGTCAATGGTTTCCAGCCTCCACTTTTCCCTAACAACGAGGAAGAGGTGATGGTTCCATCGGCACATGCCATGATCAGGCGTTGTCGCAGAGTTTGGGCTGGTGCTCGCCAGTCTCTTCTCCAGTTCAGCTCGGATGAAGGCTGTTGCGGACGTTCATCGCAGGGTCGCTCCTCCTATAGTCCAGGCCAAAAGGTTTGGCTCTCTACCAAAGACTTACCACTCCATGTCGCCTCAAAGAAACTGGCTCCGAGATTTGTGGGTCCGTTTCCAGTGTCCAGAGTCATCAACCCGGCGCATGCGCTTGCAACTCCCAGGACCTTGAGAGTGCACCCAACGTTTCACGTTAGTAAAATCAAGCGGTGTGAGAGCACACTTGTTCCCGCCTCAAGCCCCTCCACCGCCCCAGTTCTTTGAAGGGGTGACGTTTACAAGGTCCGTAAGCTACTGGAGGTCCGTAATAGGGGGAGGGGCAAGCAATTCCTGGTAGACTGGAAGGGTTACGGTCCTGAGGCTAGAAGCTGGATAGCTGCTTCATTTATCGTAGACAACTCTTATCCACGACTTTTACAATCAGCCTGGGCCATCAGGAGTTGGCCCTAGAGGGGGGGGTACTGTTGTGCACCGACAGATATGCTAGAGAGGTTCATGACATTTATGTTCGCTTTCTCTCATTCCAGGCTTCCTGATTGTGTTCACCTGTCATCACACCTGTCTCCTATGCTCATCAGTGTCAGCCCCGCCCCTGATTGGTCCCACCTGTGTCTTGTTACCATGTGCTTAAATTCCCCTGTCTCCCAGTGTTCCTTGTCAGTTCGTCTGGTCTTTTGCCATGATCAGGTCGGGTTATGTTGTGCTCTTGAAAAGTTTTTGATCCCTCACTACGTGAGCGCTTTCATTTTGTTCACGGCAGAACCGAAAAATAAAGTACTTACAAATACTTTATCTCTGTCTCCCGGGTCGTGCAATTGGGTCCTACTTCCTAAGTGTCTGAGATCGTAACACAATGTTCCTTTCAGATCCCATCTTCTTTAGAGCATCAGAGTCTGCGATCGAGTTGGGACATTGAGTCATGCAATTGTGTCTCGTTGCGTTTCAGGAATAGAGCCGAGTAATACAGTGTGCCGAGACATTAAAAAGTTTATTGTAGTTTGATGTGACAGTCAAGTTCTACACAGTAAACTCAAGGGCGTCGTTGCAGGCTGATCATCTCGTGTAGTGGCACTCTACTCCAATGACGGCACTCTGGCTCCTCGTGATCTGACTCCCGTCAGACACTTTGGGGTCGTAGATCAGGGTGAAGGCATACATCAAGTTATCCTCGGTAATCTAAGAAAGAGAGAACTACTGACTAACATTCAACTAAAAGTACAACACCAATGCATGTAATGAACAAAAACCTCACCACTGCTTGCTGCCACAGTTGTGCAGCTCGTATTCAAAGACCAGCACATGAGCCCAGTCGTCGATCCCAGTAGGGGAACAGCCACCAAGTGTGATGTCCTCTGGGTCTATCAGCTTGCCAAGGCCCAGCAAGTCCTGGCTCACTTCCACCTGGATCCTGCTTTCCCCACACCTCACAGCAACGCGGTTGTCAGTCTCTGGTTGCCGCAGTTTAAAGTTGACAGGGGCCACCTTCACCGAATCCACTGGATCTTCTGGAAATCTCCAGGACAGCGAGTCGTCCACCGGCTGGATCTGCTTAGCCCGGAACATGGCAGCTTGTTGAGGAGACTTCCTGGAGGGCCTTCTCTCAGGCGCTGCTGCGGCTCAACTTCAACTCCCAGGTAGTTTGGTGAGCTCGTTCTGAGGAATCGAGCAGCACTGACGCTGACACACACAAGCACAAACCCCAACACAAGAAGCTGGCTGGACCCCATTGTTGCAAAAACAGAACTGTCGATGCAGATTCCTCCAGCACGGCCACTGCAGGCTGAAATAGGCAGTGACTCCTCCCTCTGACTCGTTAGCTTGATTGCTTTGCACAGGTGTAGATCTCAAAGCTGCACAGGCCCTACTAATTAGGAGAGACCCATGTCTGTTCACAAGGGAAGAGACATAACCAATGGGAAACATGATACAGGCAAATGCGACTTATGTGGCCAAGAGTAAACAACAGAACATGTTATTCTACGCTCTCAGAAACATGAGCATGGGAGAAGACAGCTAATTGGAAGCCTCGGCAAGTAAAATACATTTAAAATATTGTAGGCATTCTGCAAAATAACTCAAGTAAGTGCTATTACAGTGTCTTCGAATTACAAATATAATTGGGAAAATATAAGCCCTGTGTAGTTGTTTTCTTCTCCTTTCTTTTTAGCCAATATATATTTTGCCAATACATATATACACTCCTTACCAGGTGGTGACGGTAATGCACCAATTTGATTACCACCTGCCAATAAACCTTAAAAAATAAGAAAAGAAGACGAAGAAGAAGACATAAACAATAATTTATCAACTACATTCAATTGAATTGAATTCAGTTTATTCTTTATAGCCCAATATCACAAAATACGAATTTGCCTCAAAGGGCTTTACATTCTGTAGACATACGACATCCCTATGCAGGACCTCACATAGGATCAGGAAAAACGACCAAGAAAAAGAAAAAACCCTTTCACAGGAAAAAAAAAGGGAAGAAACCTTCAGGAGAGCAACAGAGGAGGATCCCTCTCTCTCCGGGTGGACAGAAGCAATATGTCATGGAAAAATTAACAAGTTTAAAAAATCTGCTCAGGATTCGTATCCATGTTGTACATGAGGATGCTGTGGCTATCACTGATGGAGGTCTGCCATGGTGACACAAATCGCAACCAAAACATGACCTTGTGAAGGGTATTTACTCTGCACCATAAAGACCTTTTTTAAAGCTACTTCACTCATGGCATGAAGGAGAGAAACCAGAGCTCCTTCCTGCTGCGTCACACTTATCAGTCAACACTGCTTCAGTTGAAATTGATAATTCCCTATTTCACACTGCCCTTTTCGTGATGAAATATGATGCACAACATGTCAGTGCAGATGTGTTTTTGTTCAAGCAGTTGGTTCTCTACAGTAAAAAAGCATACCGTCTGTGGATACTAGATGGCAGCAGAGAACTAAAGTAGAGGAATATGGTGACTTTATGTTCCACTTGTTGAAATGAGTCACTTTTCTATTTAAGTTAAAAGAGAAATCTGAAGGAACATCCTCTCAGTCCTGAATTATGCTGACCTTAAGTCAGTGTTCAGAAACCTGTAAGATCTGCAAAAGCGCTGGCAGGGCCAGTCTGCCTTTGAGCTATGGAGGTCTGTAATAATGACACTCATGGCTTATGGAGGACTTTTAAATGAGGAGAAGGACTTTATTTTCAATTCAATTCAGTTTATTTTGTACAGCCCAGAATCTCAAATTACAAAGTTGCCTCAGAGGGCTTTACAATCTGTACAAATACGACATCCCTGTCCCAGGACGTCACATCACATCAGGAAAAACTCCCAAGAAATGTGAAAAAAACCTTTCACAGGAAAAAAGGGAAGAAACCTTCTGGAGAGCAACAGAGGAGGATCTCTCTCCCCGGACTGACAGAAGCGATAGATGTCATGTGTACAGAATGTACAGTGTTACAGAGTGACTGTGCCTCAGTGGTTAGCAGGTCCGTCTTTCAATCAGGGGGTTGGCGGTTCAATCAGCCCTTGACGATGTGTCCTTGAGCAAGACACTTAACCCTGAATTGCTCCCTGTAGCTGTGTTTACGGTGATGTAATAAGATTGTAAGTCGCTTTGTCAGCTAAATGTAATCTAATGTAACAACACATGCAATGAATATGACAGAAATTATGAATAATACATAATTTATAATGTAGTATAGACCACAATCCAGATTTCCACAATTAATTTAAACATAAGGAGGTAGATGGGCATCAGGGACATGGCAGGAGACAGGAGTCCGGACCATTATGCAGGAGGCGTATTGAATCCGTTGTGGGACGGGGAACCAGTGTATGTTCTTTGAAAACAGGCTTGATGTGATCATGGTAGTGGGAGTGGGTGAGCAGCAGAGTTCTGGATGTATTGGAGTTTCTTTTGGATTGTGGATGACGTGCAATGAAGATTACTGTTGCAGTAATCAATTCTGGAGGTGATGAAGGCGTGGATCAAAGTTGCAGCAGCAGATGAGAAGAGTGATGGGTGGAGACGGGCTATGTTTTGATTGAGAAAAAAACCCAGTTCTGGTGATTAGTTTGACATGATGTTCAAAGGAGAGGTTGCTCTCACACAGTACTCTGAGATGGAGGATGTGTGGGGAGGAAGACAGAGTGGTGTTGAGACAGAAGTTGTTACTGCGGTTTCAGTGAGGATTTGGGACCGATGATGATCATGTCAGATTCATCACAGTTGAGTTTGAGGAAGTTGGTTTGCATCCAAGATACAATGTCGTGAGGCAGTTGGTCAGAGTGGAGTGAGTCGCAGTGGTAATGGCCTTTGTGGAGATGTAGAGCTGGACATCATTGGCGTAGCAGTGGAAGAGGAGTCCATGTTGACGTATGATGTTACGAAGAGGGAGCAGGTAGAGGATGAATAAAAGAGGACCAAGCACCAGACCCTGGGGGACGCCTTGGTACAGGAGCAGTGGATAGGGTGACCAGACGGCATGAAAAAGGTAGGCACCATATTTGATCATAAGGTTCCTGTAGAAACTAGAATTGATAGGAAATTACCATTTCTGGACATATGCCCCCTGCAGTAACAAGACATACTTAGTGTTTTTTAAATTTTGTAATAAGGCAATACATCTTAGGACGTTATGTTTAATGTGTTAAAGTGTTGTATAACACTATACAGGGATTCAGAGAGAATGTTAACCCCATTTCTAGAAATATTCAAGCTATAAATAGTGAATATGAGTAATCTTTGTCAGATTATGACCGTATAACAGTTGTTTTATAGCATGTGTTTAATGTTTTAGGAAGTGCCTGCAGCTGCTTTTTTGGCAAGAGGAGGCACCTTGCTGTGGAGGTGCTCCAGGACAGTAACAGATGGACACCATGAAGTCCAAGATGTGGTACGTGGACTGTTTGCCTACTCCTGGTGTCAAAGGCCCGTGTCTGAAGGATCTCAGAATCAAGGTCTTTATGGCTGCCAGCAGCCAGATCTAGCTCCAGTTTTGCAAATAGAGAAGACTAGTACACTATCCTGATGTTTTATTTCCGAAACAGATATACTATGATAATGTTGTGTCAGTGGCATCCACTCGATATGAAGCAATTTGTTTGCTGTGTATTAAATTGAGAAAATAAAGGCTACTAATTTCCTGTAGGAAGCTCTTAAGCCAAATTGATTTCTAATGCAGAATGTAGCCTATTCATACATTTTGATTTTATGAATGGGCTACATATAATACGAATATTCATTGGGTTTGGAATGATACCGATTTTTTAAAGCTGATAACAGTATTGTTGCTATGTGTCCCTGCAGGAGATGAACAGGCCCGGTTTGAATACAGGTGGACTGCTGCACACAGATGAAGACACTGCACACAAGTCCCCAAGAGACTGAATCACCTTAGAAATTCTTTACTTTTTCTGTGATTTAATTTGTACATTTTCAGTCCACACATGTTATGTTTTGTGGCACTCAGCACTTTTGATCTCAATGGTCAGTTTTTGAGCACCACAATGTATTGAATAAATACAAATACTATGAACAAACACTTTTTGACACTTCAAGACTATTCTGTCACACATCCATCATGTAGAATCACACAAAGTTGTATTGTAGAGGGGAGCAAGACAAAGTCCTATGCAATTA
The DNA here is from genome assembly GCF_029220125.1 of Pseudoliparis swirei. Lineage (NCBI taxonomy): Eukaryota > Metazoa > Chordata > Actinopteri > Perciformes > Liparidae > Pseudoliparis > Pseudoliparis swirei. Next base: position 11,268,890 of record NC_079407.1, read on the forward strand.
TTCACAGCCTCACAAAATACCGCATAGTGTCCTCCTTTTCTGGTGTTATGGATATGGTCACCCTAGCAGTGGAGGAGGTGCAGTTGTTGATACTGAAGTACTTGTGCAAAGCGATCCAGCAAACGAATAAGATATAAGTTCAGCCATGAAAGAGCAATCCCGGTGATGATTCAAGGCGGGAAAGAAGGATTTTGTGTTTGATGGTGTTGAAAGCTGCAGTGAGGTCGAGAAGAATGTGAATGTTGAGGTTAGATTCTGAGGAGAGGAGGACACTGGTGACTTTTAGGAGGGCTGTTTCACTGTTATGGCTCAAACAGATCATTGGAGATAAGGTGGGCATTGATTTGTGCAGTGACAATGGATTACAGTATATTTGAAAGGAATCTGAATCCAGTGCAATTAAGCAATATTTAGTTAGGCCTCCTGGAGCTTGAGCTGCATGATGGAAAAGAGCCCTCGGGTGTTTCCTTTTGCTACTCACAAGCTGAATATTTCCAGACCTTTTAAGTGAAGAAGTTGTCAGGTTTTCGTAAGCAATTTCCTGCTATAGTTGAGCAGATGTAGTCATAATGATAAAATAACTGCAGATGCAAAAAACATGATGAATGAAGTAGTACAATTATGAAAGTGCTACTCTTATCAAGTCACACAGACGCCACCTTGACCTTTGCTGCAAAGAGTATTTTTCACAAATTGTAATCGTCAAAGAAATCCCGTAGTTGCAGGCTTATTTAAAAAGATAACCATTAACTATTATTCTAGTTACTCTTAGTGCGAAATATAATGGAGTAGATGTACAAAGTAGCACAACATTTTAAAAAGAACATCCCAATATTTTAACAACACTTGAATACATGTTCTGAGTTCCTTTGACCACTTGATTGATTCATTGTTTCATTTTCACCAAATGATCAAGTTTTGTATTATATCATTGGTTATGTCTCTTCCCTTGTGAACATACATGGGTCTCTCCTTATTAGTAGGGCCTGTGCAGCTTTGAGATCTACCAGTGTGCAAAGCAATCAAGCTAACGAGTCAGAGGGAGGAGTCACTGCCTATTTCAGCCTGCAGTGGCCGTGCTGGAGGAATCTGCATCGACAGTTCTGTGTTTGCAACAATGGGGTCCAGCCAGCTTCTTGTGTTGGGGTTTGTGCTTGTGTGTGTCAGCGTCAGTGCTGCTCGATTCCTCAGAACGAGCTCACCAAACTACCTGGGAGTTGAAGTTGAGCCGGCAGCAGCGCCTGAGAGAAGGCCCTCCAGGAAGTCTCCTCAACAAGCTGCCATGTTCCGGGCTAAGCAGATCCAGCCGGTGGACGACTCGCTGTCCTGGAGGTTTCCAGAAGATCCAGTGGATTCGGTGAAGGTGGCCCCTGTCAACTTTGAACTGCGGCAACCAGAGACTGACAACCGCGTTGCTGTGAGGTGTGGGGAAAGCAGGATCCAGGTGGAAGTGAGCCAGGACTTGCTGGGCCTTGGCAAGCTGATAGACCCAGAGGACATCACACTTGGTGGCTGTTCCCCTACTGGGATCGACGACTGGGCTCATGTGCTGGTCTTTGAATACGAGCTGCACAACTGTGGCAGCAAACGAGTGGTGAGGTTTTTGTTCATTACATGCATTGGTGTTGTACTTTTAGTTGAATGTTACTCAGTAGTTCTCTCTTTCGTAGATGACCGAGGATGACTTGATGTATGCCTTCACCCTGATCTACGACCCCAAAGTGTCTGACGGGAGTCAGATCACGAGGAGCCAGAGTGCCGTCATTGGAGTAGAGTGCCACTACACGAGATGATCAGCCTCCAACGACGCCCTTGAGTTTACTGTGTAGAACTTGACTTGTCACATCAAACTACAATAAACTTTTTATTGTCTCAGAACACTAATTTACTCGGCTCTATTCCTGAATCCAATGAGACGAGATCCAAAAGCATGACTCGATGTCCCAACTCGATCACAGAAGATGGTATCTAAAGGGAACATTTGTGAACTAGAAAATGCATTTCCTGCAGAAAATGTGTTGGAATGCTAACATCTGAAATGTATAACACAATAGCTGAAATTTCTATAAGGGAAATTTTCTGCTGAAATACATGTATATATAATATACCGGGAGTGAGATGTGTTCATGGGGTCAGTTTGCTCCTGTGTTGTGGAGAGTGCAGGGTGAGGGTGTTCTTGATCACTTCAAAGGGAAGACAGTTGCCAGGATTAACATGGTGTAAAAGCTCGGGAACTCATATCAAACATAACCATCGCTCCATTTCTTTCGGCAATATTGTTTGAAAGGAAGAATGACTTGAGCAGATACTGTTAATGGTGGGACTGTCGTGTAAGACATGTCTCTAGCGGCGATTTAGAAATCAGGTATGATTGTCTGAGAATCTTTTTGGAGGGAAACATTTAATGGTGCCCTATGGGGCAAAATGTGGAGTTGCTCCCTCGTTAAGGCTCCTCTAGAAGCATCTGGGAAACGGTTGGAGTGCATTGGCACACGTGTACGACATCACAATATTCCTTACTACTGTACATCAATAATGCCTCGAGTGAGAATTGCGGCCGTAGTGACGATATATAAATCTTTTTTTCGCAAGATAATGACGCAGCACTGCACTGTAACGATGACGTCACAGGTCTAAGCTTCCCCACACACACTCATTGAAAACTGCAAGACGAGCTGAAAAACACATACAACTAAAACGGGAACAGTTAAATAATCAAAAGTGATTCATAAAGCTATAGCTAACAATTGCTTTAACATTTTAACGTTGGAATTGTTTCTTTAGCTGAATGTATGCCAATAGTGTAAGCTTTTAAAGTTGAAAAAGGTGAAGTGGATTCCAAGATTTCCGCGATTGGATCCCATTCATTTTTTATTCCATAAAAAAAATCATCATTTGGAAATTTGAAAAGATAATAATAAGTAATAGGGGAAGGCTATGTGAACATTAAAACAAGTAAATGAGTGAATTAGCTGAAAATATGAAGATACTGCAAGCTTTTTAAAGTTGAAGATGTTCTATAGGATCTAATGAATTGAATAAAACATTAAATGATTTAAAGATACAAACATTTCAAACATTTGAAATATGAAAGGTCATACCCCTCTAGTCCTGAAGAAGCTGACTTTTTTTTAACGGTTTCTGAAGCTTTTTTAGACTATCCTGACTATCCCGAAGAGCAGGCACGTGCACAGGTAGAGCCCTAGTGGTGCTCAAGCACCGGCCCTTTTGCCCTGGATGAGAAAAGTGCCCTTTCTGCTGGACCCACATTTTTTCTTCATGAATCAGTATTTAAGAATAAAACTTACTCTCTCTGTCATTAATTCCCCCAAATGTGTTTGGGTATCTGTCGGGGCATTTATTTGAGTTATTGTGAGAATTTTGCCTCGACCTGCTCCGCGGCCCTCACAAGCCCCCGCCACGCCCTCCCTCCTCCTCCTCCACTTAGAGCGCAGTGCTCCTCGCGCCACCAAACAGGTGCACCTCCTTCTCCTCTGACCCGCAGCATCAGACAAACAGGTCATGACGGTGTTTGTGCCTTGACTTGTTCAATGAAACATTAACCACGCCAGCATTAGCGCCGCTGAAAACATGCAGTCGCAACTGGTCCTACGTTTTCTAAAAAAATAAACTCACAAAAAACTCACGAAATCCGTGATTTCAAAGCTTCGTCCAGCTGTACAGGCAGGCATCTTCTTTGTGGTGTTTTATAAATGCTATTTAGACAATTTCCAAAGTATGTTGAATTTATTAATTCATTTCATAAATGTCACAATAATTCACAGCTAGAAAATAGCAACTAAGCTATGCTAACAATGTTAGCTCTCGGTGTCATGCTATCATTGTGCCACATTGTTTTATGTCGTATGTTTCTCTTTGTTTAGTCTGTTCCAGTTTTACAAAGATCAATCTTGTATGAGTAATTGCAGAGGCTGAAAAGAGTAAACGCAAGAAAAAACAACACTTGTAATAACTACTTACTAACTCAAAGTGAGGTCATGCCGGGAAATATCAGACTTCCGTAAAAACATTATAAAGCCTCAGTCTGATATTTCCCGGCATGACCTCACTCTGGGTTAGTAAGTAGTTATTACAAGTGTTGTTTTTTCTTGCGTTTAATCTTTTCAGCCGAGCGGTCCAGGTTAGTAAGTTGTTTATTATATGGCATTTTTTCGTTCATATTGTTTTGTAAATAAAAACAAATTGTAATATGTCATTTTGTTCAGTTCTCATGTCTTCTCACGACACAATGTGTTTCAGGTGTTTCGTAGCAACCAGTTACTTGCTCACTTCAAGTTACAGTGATCAATAGAAAAATAATTTTGCTGATGGGTGCCCCTTTTTTGGGGGTTTGAGCACCTGCCCCCCAAAATGTCTGTGCACGCCTGCCGATGAGGCTGCTTAAAGAAGTTTTACCTTAATTAGCACTTCTCTACTAGATATTATTTATGTCTCTTTAATAACAGGCCATGTACCGCATAGTCCTTCAAAGTAGCTATAGTTAATCTCTCTCCTCCCCTCTCCTCCTCTCCTCTCCCCATCCATCCGCGGCCCCGAGGACAAACCGCGCTCCTCGCCACCCCGCCCGGCTGCGTGCTGTGATGAAGGGACTACTGGGAGGGGGAGCGCAGTGTGCAGTTTGTTGAGTGAGAGAGAGAGAGAGAGAGAGAGAGAGAGAGAGAGAGAGAGGCACCAAACCGAGATCAGCTCTTACTCTCCCACTCTTGCTTTCCAACATCAGATGCTGTACCGGCTCCCCGCCTCGCGTGGCCGGAACGAGAACACGAGGTAAGAGACGTTCTCCTTCTCACTCTTCGTCCTGTTCTCTTGTTCTCCTGTTCTCCTGGAGCTGCTTTGTGCCAAAGAGAACAGAATATGATCAGAGGTTGTTGCAGGCGCTCCAACGGCAGTGAATAGATGACGACCAATAAAGACATATAGAATATCCGCTTTAAGCTGATTGTCAAAATCGGTGGAAAGATCTTTTTTTTTTTAAATATATATTTACCAGCCCGCTCGACATGAACAGAATCACGTGTGCCTGTGCCCGACATCCCCCTGAAGTTGTTTGAAGGGCGCGTGAGTGAAATGCATAACGATGTTGCAGGTATTTTATTATTCTTAGCGGCCGATGCACACGGACCGCTTTCATCGGAAGTGCCTCCCCGGTTTTTAATGAGCGCCACAGCCGCGCGCGGCCCCAGGGGGAGCCCGTGCAGCCCTGGGATCGCCGGGACCGCGCGCCGCGGGTGCTGTTGTTGTTCTCGCGGCGGAGATCAACAACCGAACCAACTCTTGGCTGTTTGCGCCGGATGCTGCCTTCATTTCTGGCGCAGAGACAGTTCCGCACACACAGCGGTAGGTTTCCACATTGAGCTTGGAATAAAACCAATAACACAAAAACAATCACACATCAAACGTCTCCTAAGTGTTAGCTATGTAGTAAATCTATGATGACACGCGTCAAGTCCACAGGAAGAAGCATGCGATTTCCGGTTGAATTTTAGAAACATAAAACCGCGCAGTGGACTTTGGTAAACTGTTTTGCATTATGTTTGTATTTCATTGTTGCACGTTGCCTTGTCTTGTCAGAACTAAATGTTTGTTACCAACACGACATAACGGTCCGTCCCAATTACAAGCTTTTAACTTGAAAGCTACTTCGCTCATCATCTGGTTTCCCTTTGTCTCTTTGGGTCCACCTTGACGCAGCAGAGTGTATCCGTCCGGGCTATCTGGTCAGCAGGTTGGGTCGGCTGTATGCCCCCCCCAGGACAACGCATTATACCCCCCCGCCCACACACACACACCCACACTGACTGAGCCACTGCAGTTCACCATTGACTACGTGTTTCTTATTGATATCAGATTATGAGGTGAATATGTCTAAATTATGAGCATTTCTCGTTTTTTAAATTCACATTTGTGTTGTTGTCATTCAGCTCTGGTCTGAAGGCAGCTCTCCTGGACACGGTGAAGGATGCACAGCTCTTGATTATTAATGTAGAACAGTTTCAGTATAAAGTCTGGGGGGAGGGGTTGCTTTATATAAGGGAGAGAGAAAGAAGAGATGTGGGGATCCTCCTCCTGTGCAGAAGCTGCAGCGGGACTTCCCTGGGCTTTTCCTCTCTCTCTCTCTCTCTCTCTCTCTCTCTCTCTCTCTGTCTCCCTCTCTCTCCCCATCCCTGCAGTTTTTCCCCGGGCTTCCCTTGTTTTCCCTGCACCAGCCTTTCGCCCAGCCACTCTCTGTCGATGAGGCGCATCCCCTCCCTACAATCTCTCCATCCATCCTTGAAGAGAGAACAGCAGCAGCACAAGATGCTGGACGCTTGGAGAAGAATGTCTCCTAGAAATGACGTTTATATGCAACAAAACTGAATTGTTAATTACGGTTTGAGGGAAATGGAGGGGAGGTGGACGGGTCCAAAAAACGTTGATCTTAGAGCGAAGAGTTCCCTGCATTGATGTTTTTGTAAAGGCACTCACGTAGTTATTAGAACCTAAACAACGATTCAGTTCCCTGAATTCCCTTATTTAAAAAAGATGTAACGAGCAAAAATTAACACAAGTTGCAGGAATGTTTTTTAAACGTATTAAACAGTTGTATGAGGATACGTTGAACTAAACCCAAATCAGTAGTTTTGTATGATTTTAGTTTACTCTTAATTATTTACAATGTTAACCTTGTTTTTGTGCAACCGTTACCCAGGATTTTTTTAACACATTGTTGGAAATAAGCTCTTTCCATACAATGGGACTTCTTCTTTTTTGAGAACCAGAAAAGTAAAGATTTTCTTTTGCGTGTTGTCGAGGGAACCAGTGGGATGCTAACTTCTGGGGTTGTGCCTTAAAAACACGTCGTCCCTGCGGCGCACTACCCAGCTCGCTCGTCCCTCAGAGGAACGCCTCATATGAATGTAAAACATACTCAGTGTTTCACACATTTCTTCTGATATTAGCTTCTACGGCCATATTTAGGACCCCACCAACGTCTTCTGACCATTTTACCTCTTCCTTTGGCTGATGGATTATTCATTAGCGCTCCTCCTTCTTCTCCTCCACTATCTGCATCGCTGCCTGCCACTCTCTCTCCTCTCCTCCCGCCCTGCACATCGTTTCCCTCTCTGGTACGTTTCACCATGAGGCAGGTTCTCTTATCGCGAGCCACCGCTCACAGAGAGACATGTGTCCCCCGTGTCTGCTACATCCTTCAAACCTTTATTCACCCCATGGGTGTTGTGCCTCTCTTTCATCACCGCCCCACTTCTCACGCATACATTAACTATTCACACTTGGGAAAAGTGCTGGGCTTTTACATATAGGGATACCTCTCAGCTCGGCTGGTAAAGTAGAACATATATATCTATATATATGTATATAGATATATATTGTATATATATCTATATATATATCTATATCTATATAGATATAGATATGTATATACATATGACATGACAGCTTTCCCATCCCTCAGCTCATGTGATAAAGTGAGCACATGCTGTCCAGAAGAAGTGGTCGTATGTCACCATGACATCATCTATTTGTTTGTGGACTGGCATTTTTAAAGCCTTGAGTTCGGCATTTTTGCCCGTCGCCATCTTGTGTTGTTTGAAAGAGGCTGGAGCTAAGTGCAACTGGACTAACCAATCATAATGTTACCATTACCATTGACATTCATGACCTGAAAACACACTTTGAAAGGTTTACAGATAACACTGTGGTAGCAACCTGTCAATCACAGTAAGCTCACCCTCAAGCATACTTTACGGTTTATTTGACTCTAAAATGGACCATCATTTTCTAAATGAACATCATGCTGTCATGAAGATGACTGGAAACTATTGATTGAGACCATAAACTCATGTTTACAATGTGGAGGTAATAAATCAAGAGAGAAGTAGACTCATCTTCTCAAAGACTCAACCTGCATTTCCGTTGCTGGAAGTGATGCCTTCAGTGTCTTTGTAACTCAATTCAATTTAGTTTATTTTGTATAGCCCAATATCACAAATTACAAATTTGCCTCAAAGGGCTTTACAATCTGTACACATACAACATCCCTGTCCCAGGACCTCACATCGGATCAGGAAAAACTCATAATTTCATAGGAAATGTAACACTATTGGGTTTTGGACTGTAGCTTAAACAAATGAAGAGATATGAGAAAGTCACCTGGCTATGGTGTCATTTTGACTGTTTTCGAACGTTTTATTGACAAAAAGATGATTCAGCTCATTGAGAGAAAAGAAATCATCATGTTGTTTTGACGTTGGAGCATAAGGTTTGCATTGTTCCTGGTCACTCTGTAGTGTTGGTTGTAATATTTTTACAATGCCCAGCCAATTGGCTACGCTAGTTTCGTTACCTTAACTAATTATTTATAATGCTCCTATGCATTTTGGAATACCATGAAAAACCAAATATTCCTTTGTTTTTTAGCCTTGAATCACAATTTTGTTTGTTTCAAAACATATTCTGGTAACTCACGAGCATGCAGGATTAAATACCCAACCCCCTTGGTGGAGGTATAAAGAATCTGAGGATTGCTTCCAGCAGAAACCTTCTAGAAGGATTTATGATCGTACATCACACCAAACACACGAAAGAGCAGCAAATCAGAAGCCACGGAAACATTTTGTCTCCTTTTTCAGAGCTTCCATCTCTGTCTTCCTCCGTCTCTGCGCCACATTATGCATCTTCCACCAGTCTCCTGCGATCTCCGCCGTCTCCTCCACACCCGATTGCTCTCCTGGGACACATTCATGGCTGTTTCCGTACCTCCGGCCTCCACTCACCCTTTTTAATTACGCAAATGATCCGACTGATTGGTGCCGGCTAAAAACGGGCGTGTGTCGAGGTGGGTCAGGTGAGGTGCACGCGTCCGCCTCACATAAATGGATACGGGGTGAATGATAAAAAAAAATATTTGTGAGAGTGCTGGAAGAGAAGCATCTCTCTCTTAAGTTGCTGTTGGATCAGTGCTGTATGAGCCAGCAAACAAGAAAACTAATACAAGAGCAAACAGGTTGTTCTCCTCGTCCCTACACCTGCAATTTCATCATGGAGGATAAATAAAAGCCCCCCCAAAACAGAGATTACGTTTAGGCAGCATGTAAACAGACAAACAAGGACTCTGGAGAGCTGCTGTCCAATGAGATCCCGGAGATGGACTTAGACAGGAAGACGGAGTCAGAAAATGTTGGCGTAGAAAGGAAATGATTGAAGGACCACAAGAAGACGTGTCGAACAAGACGCCTGGTTCCAAATCTCTCTCAAACCCTAAGAACTAATTCTTTCCCTGCAGTGAAATTATGTTTATTAGTGCAGGCATCAAGTCATGAAATATTCAGACGGTGTGTTCCATCAATGTCTTATCCCTCTTCTCAGTGTTCTGGGATTTTATGGAGTCAAAAGACTGTGCATGCATGTCTCATGTGCAAACTGGCACACTGTCCCCCGAGCCCCAAACTGAAGCACACTGGAAGGGTTCGGAGAACGTAACAGAAGAAGAAGAAGAAGAAGAAGAAATTGTTTTCCTTGATGAAGTCACGCTGGGATTATCACCAGCTGCGTCACTATTTCCAGCTGGTGGGTCTGTGTGTGAGGAGGAGCGCACAACACGGGAGGTTCTACTACGGGCCAGGTGTCTTATTTCTGTCTGTTGACAACTGTGCCAGACGCAGTCATGAAAACCGTTACACGTGTGTCGTTGAGAAAGATCTTGGGTGCCAGAAGCGAGGGGCCATTGGCACTTTGAGCCCCCATAGCTCTGTTTTGGCGACGCAGCTGTGATCCATAAGCAAGACGGTCTGTAGTTTGCCAAACTGCTGCGTCCCAACTGAGTCGTAGAGGAAGGTGGAGCCATGTTATGACACAGCATCAAGCATTAGACTGCACCCTCGGCTGGGGCTTTGGTTTCCCAGCTCATTCGCTGGAAATATGTTAGTTTTGACTTAAAAGAGACGGCTTAGTAGAGTTAATGAACAAACGGACAGCGGAGAGTGCATCAGATCCTACAGACGGGCTGAGTGCTGGGCTGTGTGTGTGCGGGTGGGTGGGTGGGTGAGAGAATAACTGATGCAGAGCCTACGAATCAGTCATATTGTCAGATGTGTTTGAAGGTGTGTGCTATCGAGGTACTGCGACACGCACTGAGACACGCACTCACACTCATGCCGGGGGGGAAACGATGGGCGGTGTGCGTTAGATTTCATGCTACTGTCATGATGAGTCCAGGTTGTCGCAGCGAGAGAGGACCCAAATGCCGACATTACTGCACAAACTATTTACTTACAAAAATCACAGACCAGACCAGACAGGAACGCAGACCAAACAGTGCGAAGCCACACTGGGAATGAGACGAACAGGGTTTACATACACAGGCAAGGTGAGAGGATTGGACAACAGGGAACGAGACACAGGTGGACACAATGAGGGCGGGGCCAGCAATCACAGAAGGAAACAATCAGGGCCAGGGCAGACAATCACAGGGAGACAGACGACACAAGGACTTCAAAACTAGACACAAACTCCAGATCATGACAGCTACTTTCACCCCAGCGGTGCATTACGGGTTGAGCTGAGCTGACATGCGTGTGTTGGGCGTCTCTGTTTCTGTCTTTGCTTTGCCAGAAAGTGACATGACCACCAGAGTAATTGGCCCTTTGCTAAGCCCCTCCCTTGACTGGCCACTGTCCAATCCTACGTCAGCAACTGTAACTATGGGCGCAGGAGGCCGGTGTGAATGCAGATGTCCTCAAAGTTTAGAGGGGAGTGGTTTTTTTTCCGTTTGAACGTTAACGCTGGAACATTGTCGGGCCTTCATGTGAGTTGTCGGGGTTGTCCGGCACTTTCATTGAGCCTTTTCCTTGATTATTTATGGCCTGTTCAGCCATAATACTAAAATAATATTTTGAATGTAGTTTTCGGATGCATATTGTAGTCCTCACATGTCCACATGTCTCTGATATTTCAAAACTTTTCTTCCAAAAATCTGCTCACATCTTTCGCCGATATCGTAGAAAACTGTCAGATTTTCTCTCTGCCTCTTTAAAAGCGTCAACCTTTTCTCGTTTTACCTGTAGGCCTATGCTTCCCCTCTCTCGCTCGCTCTCTCTCTCTTAATCTCCCTCTCTCTCTCTCGCCTTCCCTCCGTCTTCCTCTCTCATGTCATTAATTCATTTTAAATGAATTTGTTGTCCTCCCATACACCGTTTCCCTCCACTCTACCACTTCCCTGTGTGACCTCGGCCCCTCACCGAGCTGTCTCCGCAGGCCATGAATATCAATGAGGGTTATACTGTAGTGACATAATGCATGGCCACGGATGCAGGCTCCTCCAGATTGATGATATATGATCTTAAAAGTTTATTTTCATACATACAGAGATTCCAAACAAGGAAACATGACAAAAGAGAGAGAAATATGTGTAGAAGCCATTGCACTAATTAGTGTCGGTCAGTGCCGTACTTATTATATATATTGTTGATCATGCTGACATGTTGTTGAAATGATTTTGATGATGACGATGATGATGCGGCGATGACGTCAGGGAGCGTTGGCTATATGTTTATGTCACCTGAGTACAGCAAGGTGTGTTTTGACTAGAGAGCGAAAGGGTTTATTATTTTTCAACCACATTTAAGAACGCACGAATCGCATATTATGAAGAGTATTTATGAGCATTAGACAAAGTGCGGAATTTATGTTTATTAAGAGTTTAATTTATGTTTCTGTTGCTGTTCTGAAAATAAAGGAACGTATAAGTGACACTACGACTATCAGCACGTTGATTTCACCGACCGCTCCTACAATCGAGAAGCAAAACTTCTGGATCCTCCATCAGTGCTTTTCAAATGCTTTTTCATCCTTTACTTCGTTCTCATGCTTCCTCTGCTCTCGTGTTTTCTGCACGCTTCGTGGATTGTGGGTTGTGTGCATGTGTGTATGTGTGTGTGTGTGTGTGTGTTTTTATGTTAGCTCCTTGCCTATTCAAAGCCTCAGGAGGAGCAGTCTCTTTTCTCTCTCCTCCTCCACCAATCCTTTCCAGTGGAATCATGGTAATCCTCCATTTCTTGTCTGGTTTCACTCACCCACTCCCCTCTTCTCCTCCCATCCTCATCATTTCATTTCATTTTCTCTAATGCTAATGCTGAACTGCATCTTGTCAAAAAATGCTGTTTTTTTTGCAATTCCCGTCTTTCTTTAAATCTCCTCCCTTTCTACATCTCACCTTCTCTTTGCATTATTTCCCTGACTGATCCCTCTCCTCTCATCCTCTCATCCTCTGAATGCTTTCCTTCCTCTAATTCTGCTAGCTGCACATTTTCTCTCGCTTTTCTGTTCTCCCGTTGCTCACTTTCCTTCCTTCCTTCCTCCCATCCTTCCTTCCTTCGTCTCTCGTTCCTCCAACTCCTAATTTCTTTCTCTCCCATCATTTAATCTCCCCTCGTAGAAACTCCTCCCTCCCGCACTCCAGTTGTCACCTGAGGGTGCAATCGGACACTTTAGAGCTCTGAGTGGACCGCATGTTTGAAGAGCTCTGATTATGGGACTGTGCTCCTCTCAGTGGTGTTGCAGGAATTTAACGGCGCACACTCAATGACCCTTCACTTTCTTTCTGTAACAGTTTAGCTCCACACCTTCCTTTTTGTAATAGTTGTTTTCATCCCGTCACACCATCTCGTCAATCCAACTCCCCTCACCTGCCTCTGATCACCTCGTTAGTCCCTCATTGCCTTCACCTGGTCCTCACGCCCTTCTCACCTGCAGCCCATCCCCTCAATAGTCCCTCACTATTTAGCTCCCTCACTTCCACTTGTCCTCTGCTAGATTGTCTTGTGTTTTCATGCCAAGTTCTCCAGTGTTATATATATTCCTGACCTGCCTGCCTGCTCTGACCTCTGATTCTCTGCCCTGCCCCTTTTTGGACTTGTTTGCTTCTTCGACTGATCTTCCGGTTTTGACCCAGTCTGTTTCCAACCAAAGACAGTATTCTTTGTGACTCCTGTCTGAGTAGTGCTTTTGGGTCCACTCTAATTACGTCGTGACACTTTCTGACGCCTCTTCTTCTTCTTCTGAGCCGGAGCTTTGGAATACATCTCATCATTCAAATAACCTGGATAAGAAGCAGGTTTAATGTTTGACATTCTAGCTCATTAGCATGCAATCTTTGTTTCTCCCTACACAATCCTAAAAATGGTTGATTCAGAGAAGAATGATCCCAAGTCCTCCCACTTATCCTGCTCTCAGCCTGACTGGCAGGTTCAATATCTTCCGCGTCGTCGTTGTCATCCTCCTCCCCCACTATAGCCACTCTGTCCGTAACACTCCACTTTACCGCTGCGTGTGATTGACTGCTGGCAAATGTGTCCACTCGTGCATTTCCGCCGTCTCCTCTAGGACCAGGCGGCGGAGAAGGAGAGTTATTTTTGGTCGGTGATGTCATATGGAAACACTCAACCTCGGTTTGGCCGACGTTCACTCTGCAACCGTTAACATGCATGAGATCTGAATCACCCGCTGCTTTCTGTTTGGACGTCGGACACTCGCTTCCATCTTGTTTGATTGCGTTCACGCCTATATTATATCAATATATTGCTGAGAAATATCAATACATGGATCAACTGTGTAGACGTGTCTTAATGAATTAATATTCTTTTCTAAATTATGTCTACATTTGTGATACATTTGGTTGGGAACCTGGCCATAGTGTGTACATTTGGAAACACTGAGATAGATTGCTGTGCTCAGTTTTTACACTCCCAATACACACACATACACGCACACACACAGACACTCATGCACACACACACACACAAAACATACATGCATGAATACACAGATATGACACACCCCACTGTCCCACCCATGTACATAATCATTGGTCTGAGTCCAGGAACTGTGCCACCAGCTGTCCCCCTATTGGCTGTCCCCCTATTGGCTGTCCCCCTATTGGCTGTCCCCCTGATGTAGGAGTTTGATGTTGTGTGTGTGTGTGTGTGTGTGTGTGTGGGTGTGGGTGCGTGCATGTCCCTTTCAATCAATCTATTTCTGTCAGTCTCACTCACTCTTTCTTACAGCAGCATGTCTTCTTTCAGACTCGAGGAAAAGAAAACAGAAGACACATTTCGATGTTTATTTTATTATTTTATTTATTTGCGTCTGTAGATTTATCTTAAATTCACCAAAAGTTTCCGTTACATAATGCCTCACTTGAAAAAGTAATTGTCACACAAAAGATGATTGACTTAGAGTAGGTAAAGAACTGGGGAAACTCAGGGATGGATTAACCAACGGGCCTACCGGGCCCAGGCCCAGGGGCCCATGAGCTCAGGGGGCCCCTGGTCCTGAGCCTCCGCGCGTGACGTCGCTGTTATTAACATTGTATTGATATGAATATGATGATATGACATGATGCGCCGTAGCCGGTATATGCTAGGCTTAAGTCATTCATGTCAGTAACAGGGCCCCAATAGTCCTACTGAGGGATGGATTACCGAACGAGCCTACCGGCACCAGGGGCCCATGAGCTCAGGGGGCCCCTAAGCCAGAGCCTCTGCGTGAAGTATCTGTTATTAACTTTGTATTGATATGATGATATGACACGATGCGCCATAATAATAATAATAATAATCATTTATTTTATATAGCGCTTCTCAAGGCACCCGAAGTCGCTTTACAGAGTCCAGTAGTCATACACACACACACACACAGTCATCCCGGTGGTGGTAAGCTACATCAGTAGCCACAGCTGCCCTGGGGCAGACTGACGGAAGCGTGGCTGCCAATCAGCGCCTACGGCCCCTCCGACCACCACCAACATTCATTCACATCCATCCATAGCCGGTATATGCTAGGCTTAAGTCATTCATGTCATGGTCATATAATTCGCGTTATGTTGTCTGCTCAGCTCCGGTATCGTTGTTCCATACGGACTGTTTTGTTAGCGATGTTTAAAAAAAAATCATATTCTTTTTTTTATTTTTTTATTTTTTACATATTTTGTTTTTACTTCTTTTTTGTTTTTTCTTTTTTTTTGCGGGTGGGGGGGGGGGGGGGGCCTTGACACGTCCAGGCCCAGGGGCCCGTGGTTTCTTAATCCGTCCATGGGGAAACTTCATGGTGATATAAGTCACATTCATCCTATTGGAACTTTACAATACATATCTTGAAAGGGATATTCTAAATTATCACTCAGAAATCTCCACTTTCATACACCAAACTTTCCAGTTTCATTCTAATCCCTATCTTTGAAGGATTCTACCGAGAGGTTTCATAATTCAGAGGCGTATTTATATTTATATAACATTTCATTACGTAAAACATGGTGAAAAGGACGTTCAAGTATTTTTTCATTGATGTCGCGATATAATGAGATATCCACAATCCTCTCTTTAAGAACCTTTGACTTTAACACATCAACAAAATGAAACCTGGCTCTATCCAACGTTCACATTTATTTTCAGGAAATGAATGTAAATATGCACATATTTAATAAGAAAATCCTTCCTATGCATATTTAAACACAACATTTCAGAAAACGTAATAACCGAATGGATGTAAGTAATCAGATGGGGGAAGTTTCATGGCAATATCTATATTAGATATTGTTTGTCTACCCTGTACACCTGCAATGTCTCTCCTGAGTCCTCAACAGGAGGAACAATGAGGAATATTAGAGGAATTTTGAGAGCAAATCAATCGTAAAGATGACATCCGCCCCCTGTTCCTTTAGTTGTCGCTCAGTGTGAGATATAATCATTCGGTCTCCATTGGAGCAGTTTCTTGTCGTGAATAATGCAGCCTGAAAAGATTCATATTGTGCAAAACTCCGACAGCAGTAGCAGACTAAAAAAGAATAAGAATGAGAATAAACTATACAATATCCACACTGAAAAAAAGAAGTATTAACAATATATATATAAAACAATGTAATAGAATATACATCATGGCAATATATATAATCAGAATCAGAATAAAAACAGGTTTTTGAGAATATATATACAAACAAACGAGAATTTTATATATACAATATATATACATGATAAACAAAATACAAATATACACCATGGAAAGACATTCACAGAATATGTTCTGGTGTGTGCTTAAGTGGTGTCTCAGTCCATGTTCAGCAGCCTGATGGCCTGACTGAAGAAGCTGTCCCTAGTTCGAGGAGGCACTTGATACGAGGTAGAGGTAGAAGGGTGAACAGTTTGTGGAGGTGGTTATTGTCTTCATCATCCCGCTGGCCCTGGCCACGCACCGCTTGGTAAGTCCAGGATGGAGGAAGCTCACTCAACGATGTGTACTGTGCGACCGCACCACCCTCTAGTGCCCCACGCCCAGGGCGGGTGCAGTTCCCCCTAGACGGTGATGCAACCTGTCAGAAGATGGTACTGGTGTAGAATGTTCTGAGGATGCGGGGGCATGTTGAATTTCCTCAGTCGCCTGGAAATACAGGCGTTGTTGGGTCTTTTCACACACGTGTGGGGTGCGTGGTCCATGTGAGGTCCTTGAGATGTGCACGCCGGAAGCTGCTGCTGACTGCAACCTCTCCCGCTCACCTATGGTGGTGAGTTTCTCTGCCTCTCTGTAGTCCACGATCAGTCCTTGGTCTTCTTGACGTTGAGGACGAGCTGTGCATGGGCAGTCGAGGGTCACTGAGGTGGTACAGGAAGTCCAGTTCCAGGTGGGAAAGGGGTCCAGCGTGGCAGGCAACATGGAACCAGTCATTCAGGCAGGTTACCTTGGGGTGTTTGGGGACAGGCACAATGGTGACATCTTGAAGCTCTCAGGAACAACAGCCTGGGACAGGGAGAGGTTGAAGATGTCTGCGAAGACTCCTGCCAACTGGTCTGCACATGCTCTGAGGGATGTGGTCGACCTGCCGCCCGGATGTCCACCCGCCTGAGATGATCAGCAGGCTGGTCTCCTCGGCGGCGCTGCGGAGGGAGGTAGAGGAGTTCTCTGAACTCCCGCTTGGCAGAGCCGATGGTCTTACGGAGGTCGAAGCGGCTTTTTTGTATTCATATTTTCCGAGTCAGCGGTGTTTAAGCGCGGAGTGCAGCGCGAACATCGCATTTATCCACGGTTTTCTGGTTGATAAACCCAACGACTTTGGTAGGAAACGCCATCATCTATGCATTTCTTTGATGACCGTGACTGAGGACTGCTGTACTTTGTACGTTGTTCGCCGCCCTGAACTGGTTGCTGCTCTGCCTGTAGGCGGGAGTAGTTGGATGGAGCCATCCCGGAAGGAGGTAGCAGTGGTCGAGAGCCTCCCTCCCCTTGCTTTTTTTGTTTGTGTTGAACCGGGAGGCTGTAAACTCCGCTGCACAGAATGGTCGACACATGAGTATGTACATGACTTTGGTTGCACCAAGATCTGTTTTATCATGAGACACCCCTCATCTTTACCAGAAGAGTCTTTGTTCTGTCCGCTGCAGGTGGAAAAAATCCTGGCTCGATGGCTGAGTCGGTAACCCTCCTCCGATACATCCATGTCTCCGTAGGCAGATGATGCAGTTGTCCTTAGTTTCCGGTGGAATTGAATACCCTGTAGCTCGGGAGCAGCTTATTGTCCAAAGCATCTTGCCAGGCCAGGTTGAATTCAAGGTCACTCAGCTGCTTCCAACCATGCATGTACACCACCAGCACAAAACAGATACTGTTTATTTTCTGTTAAAAATGCTCCTTCCATCGCATTCCAACCACACTTTTTATTTATTCCCGTGTACATATTTATTGCCATGTTTTTTTGCGCAACTGGTGAACAGAAGTTACAATATTTGGAATGCGGAGGAGTGGCGTAGGGACGCCGTATACAGCTCTGGTAGCGGCAGTCAGGCCCGGGGTGGGTAATCGGGAGAATCGGGAGAGTTCCCGGTGGGCCGCTTCACTTCTGGGCCGGTCGAGAATTTTATTTGTTGACATTTGTCACGTTAGTCCATCTTCTCTTAAAGTGGGCTACACACGTTCCGCATTCTGACACCGCAGCCTGCATGGGTTGTACCATGCGAGGAAGTTCACCCCTCCCAAATAGAGTTGGTTCGGCCCTTCGCCTTCTTTTCCAAAAAGTTTTCTCAGCTACGGATAGCTGGGCCGGCCCGACCTCAACGATACGCGTCAGGCAGGAAGAGGGCAGGAGGGGCTGAAAAAGCCAGGTTGAAAAAAAGAAAGGCATTGGAGGAGGATGCTGCCAAATGTGCCAAGCTTACAGATTTATTTTCAAGAGGACAAACACAAGTGGCAACTGGTAAAGAGAGACAAAGGCCTAATGATTAGCAACATAACTATTCGGCTAACGTTGTAGCCTTGATTAATATCATTGTAGCGTTGTCAACCTATTCCCAAGCAAAATATTAAATTGAATTAAAATATTAGCTTTTTTATATCACCCAAAATATGGCGATCCATAGACTTTGCAAATATGATGCAAATATTGATATATACTATTGATATTGATATTGAAGTATGCAGTAATATGACTCTTAATTTTTCTTTGTAGCTTCGGAGCAGCAGATAAGAGTCTCCTGCTGAAAATGATGAGCCTGACATTTGCAATGAGGAGGCCATGACTACAGGGACAGGTAGAGAGGATAACAGAGGAAACGATATGAATTAAAGTTATATATTCTAAGAAAGAGCAGTATATGACAGTACTTGATGAACCAATATGCATTGTTTGCTCAGAAGTGGGTGTAGTAAAGGAGTAAATCACCACTATATAATACTCATGCAGAAAAATGATAATGACAATGACCATGACGGCCCCCATGAGGTCTCACTCCAACAAATCTGGCCTACTGCCTAATCTGAGCCTGACACCCCTGCTACGCCATTCTGCCTTTTTTAATGTTATGCATATTTTTTGTTAACTTCTCATTTTAAGTGGATTATTATTGTTGTATTTAACCTTTACATTATTTGTTGGACCATGGTATTAATAAAAGAACTACAGGATAGTAAGAGCTGAACTGTTGCTTCATTTATCCAATTTCCACTACCATGAAAAAAGTGGGCTGGTCTTGAGCCTGAAATTCCCGGGCTGAAAAGTGGCCCCACTCCGGCCCTGGCGGCAGTGGCCTGTCAATCACAAGCTTGCTCCGCCCTAAAGTATACTCTGCTTTATGGTCTGTATTACTCTAAATATGACCATACTTCACGAGATGAACATCTCGCTGTATTGAAGATGTCTTGAAACTGGAGATTGAGACCATAAACTCATGTATGTTTACTGAAGGAATAAATCAAGAGAGAAGTAGCATCATTTTCTCATAAACTTCTATACAACCAGACTTATTTTAGCAACCAGAGGCCCCCTGATGGCCAGCAGAGAGAATGCAAGTTCATGACATTTCCATATCGGCTTAACTCGGCAGAACCGGAGTTTGGCACCCGTCTTTCCTCGTCAGTCAGGGTTAAACATTCACCTAATGGAATATACCGTCCCACAACTGGCCTAGACACATACACACACACACACACACACACAAACACGCACACACACACACACAGTGATTTGTTATTGCTTTTTCATCCCTCCTCCACACACCTCCACGCTGTGACTGATCACACACACAATGACCACATCAAATCCTGACAGGAACTTCTTCAAACCAGTAATGGTCTCACTAATGTCTGTGCATGTTTAATGGTTCATCATTAAGGTACTTGTGCATGTGTAGTTGTGTTGGCACTACCTTATATTATTATATTCTACAGCCTGATGCTTTCTGTATTCTGGCCTCAACAACAGTCAGTGTTAATGAAATGAAAAACTCAAACTATCGGCTCCTGCCGGATACTGAAAATTTATGTCGTAGACCCTTTAACAAGGAGAGGCCTGATGCGGAGCAACAACTTTGCTCCTGAACTATGAGTTTAAGAGATAATCTATAATAGAAACTGTGGTGGAATAAATGTTCCGATGCCTTGTGAGAAATCAAAAGTATTTTAAGCACGGTGGTCTTATCACACTTTATTATATAGTAACAAGTTCACAAATGATCAGAATGTGAGCCAGGTACAAACAAGTGGACAAGTTTAGTCAACTAGACAAATAAGTCATCAGACAAATAGGTAATCACACAATCAAGTCATGGAAACACTCGATCGAGTGGAGCAAAACCTGAAACCCTCCGAATGGGAAGTCTCAGACTTAATGCTGCTTTCTGGGTTGATTCTCCTCCTCTTTATACACCTCGTCGAGACGTACACATTTCCAGAGTCCATCTGCTTCCCCTCAAGTCATCTGATTGTGACCTTTTCGGTTGGTCACACCCAGGTCATCGGTGATGTGATCTTTTCGGTTGGTCCCCACCCAGGATTAGATTATCCCCCATACATTTGGGAGAGACACTGTTAACACATTTTCTCCTACAACAGAAACAATTCCAGGCCTTGTGTGATGTAGCATCAATGTGCTGCTCTATTGTGTCTTTCTACTCCAGCCTCACAGCTGACCCGCGCTAATGTCTCTAACGCTCAACAGCCCTGAGCCAAGCTATTTCATCACCCCAAACTTGGAGAATCTTCTTCAATGTACACACCATCTGAAGTCACAGGGATTAAGCGAACATCAGGCAGACACCTCCTCGTCTTAAACACACATTACTTCAACTGGTTGCAAACAGAAGTCAGAAATAGTCTACATTACATTATTACATTACATGTCATTAAGCAGACGCTTTTATCCAAAGCGACTTACAATAAGTGCATTCAACCAAGAGTACAAACTAAGAACAACAAGAATACAGAAAGTAACATTTCATGTCAGGGTTGATTTTCCGGTGTTGCACAGACATCCACTGAGAGATGTCAGTCAGACATGCAGAGATTCGCGCCGCCACCTGTGTTTCGGACGGTGGAAACGAGAAGATCAGTTGGGTGTCATCAGCATAGCTATGGTAGGAGAAGCCATGCGAATGAATGACAGAGCCATGAGAATTAGTGTACAGAGAGAAGAGGAGGGGACCCAGGACGGAGCCTTGAGGAACTCCAGTAGTGAGAGGACAAGGATCAGACACAGATCCTCTCCAAGTTACCCGGTAAGTGCGGCCATTGAGGTATGATGAGAAAAGGGCGAGTGCAGTGCCAGAGATACAGGTCCTGAAGGGAAGAGATAAGGATCTGGTGGTTCACGGTGTCAAATGCTGCAGAAAGGTCTAGAAGGATAAGGACAGAGGAGAGAGAGGCTGCTCTAGCAGTGTGAAGCTGCTCAGAGACAGCTAGGAGGGCAGTCTCTGTCGAGTGGCCAGCCTTGAATCCAGACTGGTGAGGGTCAAGAAGGCTGTTACTGTGAATATAGGAGGACACTTGGTTAAAGATAGCTCGCTCCAGAGTTTTGGAAAGAAAAGAAAGAAGAGAGACCGGTCTGTAGTTGTTGCATTCAGACAGGTCGAGGGTGGGTTCCTTCAGGAGAGGGTTGACTCTCGCCTCCTTCAGAGAGTTAGGGAAACAGCCACGGAGAGGGAGCTGTTAATAAGATGGGTGAGAAAGGTCAGAAGGTCAGGAGCAATAGCCTGGAGGATGTGAGACGACACGGGGCCAAGGGCGCAGGTGGTCGTTCGAGTGGAGGTCACCAAGCTAAGAACTTGATTAGGAGACAAGGGGGTGAAAGAGGAAAGAGAGGGGGATGAAGAAGAAGTTGGTTGTGGTGGAGCGAGTGTACCACTGGTCTGGCTCCGGGACCCATCATCTCCCCTTAAGGACACGCCGCGACCCAAATTGCGGAACATTCTCAACTTCTCAAATTTATTTAATGAAAATATGATGCAGTTTAAGGAGACAGAATACGTACACAACAGAAAAACAAGTTTATTGATAAATCCAAACGACCAGCTGGTGGCGATGCTCGAGAAGAAGTATTTCTATAAAAGCTGCATTTTAATTAAAAAACAAAAAGTGCATCTTCAGGACACGAGGTATTACAACATGCATAACAATTAAGAATCTTCAGCCATTTTTAAACAAACTCAACAGCTTTTATGCACAAACAAAAATGTCCAAGAACTAAAAAGTAGTCTAAAAAAAAGACTCAAATGAATATTCAGTAGGATGTTTAATTTAATGATCCTAAAAACAAAGTCGCCCCCATATCAGGATGGTTTGATCCAACCTGGCCCACGCTGCTGAAAACATGGAGGGACGAGCCAGCAAAAAAACAGACCCTCCGCTGCATAAAAAAGTCCCTTCAAAATAAAATCACAGGATGGAGAAAAGAAAAAAAATGGGGCCGACCCACCAGTTGAGAATCACTGGTCAAGAAAACTGTAAGAAAGTATGTCATTGTAAACATGAGTTTAGGGTCTTAATCTCTAGTTTCAAGTCTTCTTCAATATAGCATGATGTACATACATTCTGGTCCATTTGATCCATAAAGCAGAGTTTACTTTAGGGCGGGGCTCCCTTAAATGATATTAATATAGTGATAGTTCATAAGTTGCCCCAGCTGTTTTGCCTGCTGGACTGATAGTCCCAGCTGGTCATGTGTAAGCAGCTTTCTGTAACGACTATCTCTGCAAAGAGTTTCGATCAAACACACTCGTCTTGTATGTGCTGCTGTTTCATTGATGTAGTATAACACACTCTGTGACGAGTGTGTGTGGCCATATGCTCATTAGTGCACTCCTTGTGTAATCAAGACGATAAGTGTGTTATATAACATGTCAACATGTCCTGTTATCTCCTCTGTGTAGCTGGCCGTTGTGGCTCCAAGCCTCAGTGGTCAACTGTGGTACAGAGAGAGAGAGAGAGAGAGAAAGGTCCTGAGAAAGCATTTTTCAATAGGGATTGTCATTCTGAAGGCTGTTTCTGTGATGCTAAAACAGGACAGGATATTCTTGCAGCACTGACATTATGAAGGTATCTTCATATGCCAATTAATTCCATGTGCTGTGCGATCTCAGTCCCGCCCCCACTGAGTTGTGATTCATCGATGCATTTGCATAGAAACTAGTGTACAGTTGAGTCCTGAAAATTGTTCCACAGGACAATACAAAAGAGAACAGTTATGTCAACAGATACTACACATGCATTTTAATATACTACGAGTTTAAAGCTGGAACAGCTATCAGGTAGGCTGAAAACCGTGCGTCTTCAAAGAGTCAGCTCGTCGCAGAATCCATATTTTCCTTATCTGACCTTCAGGTGTGCGTTTGATAAGTCGGGTTTGCTCTCGTGGTCGCCAACATCCAAAAAGTGTAAATGGGGCGTGAGATAAAAATAAGTGAAGATACAGACGGGTGACAGCAGTGAAGCATGAGTGGATTAGGTGGTGGTGGGAGGCAAAAACCGAGGAGGTGTGGTCACTTTTATTACATCAGGAGAGATTTAAAAGGAGGGTCCTGTCCTTGGAGCCACGAGGCTCCGATTCACAGCCATTACCGTCACAGTTGCAGCTTGTTATCGTCCGTGAGGACAGACGGACGCCAGCGGACGGACGGAGAGAAAGACAGACACGCCCATTTCCAATAGGCAACCGCAGCGTTTGACCAAGGGGAGCATATCAAATAACCATATTTGAGGATGGTCATGTTTTCCGCAGCTGGAGCATTTCCCGCGTTTAGCTTGAATTTCCATAATCATTCCCTTCTTTTAAGCTCATTTTAGCACAATGTGAAAATCTGTTTGCAGCGGCTTAAAACCTGTTTGAGCTCCATCGTACCTCGAAGACAAGGCTGGAGTAAAGCTAGAAGCTAACGGCGCTAACAGCGCAAACCTACGGCAACAGTGCTGACAGAGCTGTCAGCTGTATCCGGTGCAGAGCGGCACTGTATCTTTACATGAATACAAGGTGTTCTGTGCTATATTATTGCCATGACTTCTGTATATTGCACCTTTAAATATGACGAAAGCCTCATAAAAGTGACAGCTTAGATCTGATCAAACAAACAGGAGAAATAGTGCGTTTGTTGTCATAATGAACGACTGAATCCACATTCGCTGCTGTCGTCAGTATTTGGGGCAGCAGGACGGTGTGTGTGGGGTTGTGTCAAAATACACAACACTATACACACAATATTACAGATCAGATTGTGTTATACAATTATATTACTATCTGAATTATTATAAACAAATTACTCTCCTGTTTTGTCATGTTCTCGTATTACTGATAACAGCACGCTAGCTGGAATACGCACACACTAAAAACAACAGTGACAACCGAGGTGAGGTCGACAGGAGGAGACTGAAGGAGCTTGCAGGTGTAAATGTGTTTCACTGAGTCTGAAGCAGTTTGAAACTGATTGGAAGCGTAGACATTTAAATGGTCCTCCCCCCACCTTCTTGCTGTGTCGGCGTTCTTTGGGACGTCTCTTCTAAAGTTACAGTGTCACGCAACATTAACTTCATCTGCGGCAAATCTGAAATAAAGCAAAATATATATCAATATATATGGTAAAACCATTAATTGCTGTTGTGTAACTTGGTTCCAGCTGTCTCCGTGCGGTGCCGCTTTCGACCCCCCAGTGTGACACACTCTCCCAACCATTTGATAATTAGCGGATGGTGGTAAAATAATACCGCACACTGCGATACGACATCATGGCTCTATGAGTGTTTTGTGAAGAGGATAACATTTTGGTTTGTCTGCACACGGCTCAGTGGTGCTCGTTGCGTTGATGTTTGTGAGAGAACATTAGACGCTGTAAAAGATGGCGCGGCTGTGTCCAGTCGCCGTCGCGGCAGCTCCGCGGAGATTGTCTTTTTTTTTTTTTTTTTTTTATTTTAATTTTTTCAAACACACACACATCACAACAACATAACAACTGACGCAGCACACTTTTTTTTTTAAACTTTTTTTTAACAAAAATTTTGGTTTTGTCCACTTTCCATCGAGCAGCGTTGCGGTAGAGATTTGTAACAACAAACCACAACAACAACAGTGGAGCCGCTACTACGGGACAGACGAAACATCGAGGGAAACGGAGGCATTTCGAACAGACTGAGAGTTCAAGCCACCGTCCACCTTTGCCCAGCAGCCTTCTTAAATAACAGTCTCTGGAAAATAATAAGGATGATTAGGCAAGGGGATCATCGATTTCAACGGGACATGCGGGATTGATCTTTATCTGACGGAACTACTGAACGACTTGGGTGTCGGATCGAAGTCCTTACCTTTCACCTGAGTCCTTCTGTCCTTCTCTGTTTGAAAGTAAGGAGAGAACGAACTAAGGGGTGGGTCATGACCCCAAACCCAAAACACATTGAAGATCCTCAATGACATTCTAACAAGAACTGCTGGCCTCCTGGAACATCGCTACATCTCCGGGACTCCAGCCCGTTCGTCCACCACTCATTCTACTCCATCCCCACCACCATACATTCGCTCACCGTGCACACATCGGGACTACACAACGGTATTATCGACACATATCCAGTGTATTTGCGACCTACATGATGTGTTGCGTATCCCGAACACTGCTGTGTGGCTGGCGACTTTACAACAAGGCAAACCTAAAACACAGCGGAAGAACCGCCATTCATTAGGCTAACCAGTTACCAGGAAAAAGAGCTACTGCCATACCTCCTATCAGAGAGAGGCTGGCTCTTCTCTCATGAGCCCAAGTTCTACTTTATCCGCTATAGTAAGCCACATCAATGCTTGAAGCGTTTCGCTGGAATGAAGCGGTGGTCGCAATGACCAGAAGCGGAGCTACAACGCGGCAGTATAATGTGGTAAGACCAATATCAGGCTGGATTCCAGGTGACGTCGTATCGTTGATCCAGTCCCAACAAAGTGACAGCCTCGTAGCATATGCAGCAGCCAGTCCCTCGCGGGTAAAGCTCGTAACTTTCCTAACCTAAAGCCGGGGTCTTAAATCCATCAAAGCAGCCGTGAACGCTGGCATTGGCTCCGGGAAGGTGGGTCTTGTATCCGCAACATGGGGTGCAGCAGCGGACAGCTATGGACATGGAAGGGCGCAGAAGCGGACAACTGGACTGAGAAGAGACAGGGGGAGAATCGATGGACACCAGCGACAGCAGGCTTAGGTACGGGACAGAGAGCGGGCCACCAACCAGGCTACCCACCAGGCGGACCTGGTGGGCCCAGGCAGCACCGACACTCCGCACTGGATGACTGGATTTGAAGCGTCAGCCGAGGTGACAGCGTTGAGGCAGCTGACTGTGAAGGCTACAACCTGCTGGCACAGTGAGGGCTAACAACACCACTGTCAAACACTGAGTAGGCTCTGTTGACGGTGAGGAGGGGCGAGTAGAAGGGTGGTGAACACTGCAGCGGCACTGGTGGTTGACCACCTAGCTCCCGGTTCACCAGGCATGTCACAGTGTGCTTGACTAGTTGGTATTCACCAAGGTGCTGGAGCTCCACCAGCATATGACTTCTGTCCTGATCCCGTTCCTCCCTCCCATGAGAAATGCTGACCCCTCCTCGTGCCTGTGAATTGACTACTTCTCTGGATTCACTAATGACTCTGCCGACCCTCTGCTTCTCCACTACATCTGCGAGGCTATCCTTGATGCATCTGAGCGCTTGCAGGCACTTCTGTGCCTTACTCATCCGACTGCACATCTGGCTCATGAGTTTGCTGACTGGAACACTCTCAGTGACAGAGCTGTCTCCCTGCACCACAGACCACACCTGGCTGATCTCAGCAGACATCCGCACTACCAGATTGAACACAGGACCCTTAGCTGTCCTAAGCAGCCCTACACCCCTGGTGATGCCGCTGATGCTTGACGAGCTGTGGGCAACCTGCACCCTGGGATCCCCTGATCCTGACACCCCCTGGCCACAGGTGTCCTCCTGACAGGGGGTACTCCCCTCCACCACAGCCATGTGTGTACCAGGTTGTCCACACAGGTTCTCCTACGCCCTGTGACAACCATTGGTGGTGACACATGGGTCTCTTCCAAGCGCCTCATCAAGTCCACCAGGATGACACTGGGTCATGGCTGACTTCCACAACATGAGCCTCCTAGTGAATGACAGCCAAAACCAGAAGGCTCTGTCGGGACTTTAAGGAGAGAAGTCACTCTTACTAGGTACAACAGAGCAGGACGATTAGGAGGACTAAAGTTGAGGACTGAAACAGGAGAGGGTGAGCGGGCACTCAGATGGGTGACAGGAGATCACAAGCACAGACACTCTGGTGAAGAGGACACCGCGGGAACAGACTAGGAGCCCACACAAAGGATAGGCAGAGGAGGAGTCCAGGAGCAGCGCAAGCGGAGTGCAGGGCAGCTGACACAGAATCTGAAAGGGATGGAGGCTCCTGAGTTCTCAGGACAGGCTCGCTAGAACGTGGTCCTGACAGGAGAGCATCAACGTTTCAGTTTCACTCCCCACTCCATCCTCCAGGTAAAGGAGTGGCAGAGCCCAGAGCTCACCAGATCCACACCAGGACACCCACACAACTGCAGAGCAGGAGCTGGTCAGCTGGCAGGCGATCGTACCAGGCCTGCAAGAACGCAGAGTACTCTGACAGCAGGAGGAGTTTCTTTCCTGAGCTCTTGTCAGAACAGAGATCGGACAGGGAGTTTCTTCTCAGGCCACTGTATCTCTTGGCAGCACACACACACACACACACACACACACACCCACACATTTGTTTTGTACCCACCCACACACACACACCACACACACATTCCTGCACACATTGCCACATTTCCATGTGTAACCTTTTATTTTTGTAAATAGTGTGAATCTTGAATCTAGACAGAAGCATGAGTCAATCTTAACTCAAACACTGGGTGTGTACAGGAGTATAAGTGGTGCTCTACACAGCTGAATAGAGAGTGAGTAAACACTAAAACACAATTAACAAATGTGTCCTACGTATACATATGGTTTCCATATGGTAATGGAGAGGAATTGGAATAAAATTATTATTATTATTGGATAAGGTATTGGAAAACGTGGTGAGTTTTTTTTTTTTCTTGACTTCACGCTACATCATTCATTTTTAAAGGTCAATGATTCAGTGCAGATGTCAGTTCATAACGGCTCACGAAGCGTGGAGGTGTGTTATATTGATTATTGATTGTCTTGCATATAACTAGCCTGTTTTAATTTATTTATTTTGGTAAATAGTCAGTTGAAAAAAACTAAATAACCAAATAGCTGATTAACATAATTTGATTAATGGAAACGACATAAATATATAGTATTGTGCTCCTTAATTGAGATGTAATGTATCCTCTGGTTCGCCCCAGCTCTGTCAGCACTGTTACCTTTGTATGCACCATTAGAGAAACAAAACCGAGACCATTGGTTGACGCGTTAGTGCCATTGAAGCAGCTTAACTTTCATGTATCGTGCATCATTTAGAAGCTTCATGTCACCGGCTTCCATTGAAAAACACTTAGTTGTAGTGCGTTGCAGAAGGCGACACGAGAGACTCATTCGGTGTACTGGAAGAATAAAATGGACTTAATCGGACATTTAATCCCCAACATAACAACAAAGGACCACATATAGCCAAAGCTTTGACAGCTTTTTACTTCTGCTCTAATGGGATGTTCAAACGACTTGCAAAGTGTATCGCATTCTCAACAAAGAGTTACACCACAAACAAATCAAGCATATATCTTCCTAAAGGGAAAACCAGCAGCGACATGTGCGGTGAGTGAAACAGTTCATCACCTGGCATCTAAAGGTCACTGCTTGGGAAATTAAGATTTGTCATTTCTTTGTGCATTGCTTCTCCTAAAATGTTGTTGTTTCAGACCTCATTTACATATCTGCTGCCGACTGTAAAATGGCGGCGGATTCTCGTCCTTGTAAGGCAAAGAAGTGCAGGGTGTCATATCCAGATGGGCCGTGTTCAGTTTGTGTGAAGCAAGAACCGACGTGACAGACAGTTGTGGAGAGATGACAGGACTTGGTCCAGCGAACCCTGTCAGTAAAACTTTCTGAGTGAGGAAGGGGGCGAGAGATTCATGCAGCGATGGAGTTGTTTGCCTCCTCTCGGTCCCCGGGACTGCCATCCTTAATCTCTCCTGACATCCCCTCCCTGCCGACACCCACCCCCATCTCATTCACTCGTCAGCCACACAGTTCCTACCTGTTACCTGTCTGCTAGCAGCTAAGATACGATACAATAAGATACGATACAATAAGATACGATACAATAAGATACGATACAATAAGATAGGATCTGGCCAGAAGTGATTTATTGAACAGGCTTATTGCAGTGGGCAGGAATGTTCTCCTGTATCTGGAATGTTCTCCTCTATCAGGAATGTTCTCCTGTATCTGGAATGTTCTCCTGTATCAGGAAGGTTCTCCTCTATCAGGAATGTTCTCCTGTATCTGGAATGTTCTCCTGTATCAGGAAGGTTCTCCTCTATCAGGAATGTTCTCCTGTATCTGGAATGTTCTCCTGTATCAGGAAGGTTCTCCTGTATCTGGAATGTTCTCCTGTATCAGGAATGTTCTCCTGTATCTGGAATGTTCTCCTGTATCAGGAAGGTTCTCCTGTATCTGGAATGTTCTCCTGTATCAGGAATGTTCTCCTGTATCAGGAATGTTCTCCTGTATCAGGAAGGTTCTCCTGTATCTGGAATGTTCTCCTGTATCAGGAATATTCTCCTGTATCAGGAATGTTCTCCTGTATCAGGAATGTTCTCCTGTCTCAGGAATGTTCTCCTGTATCAGGAATGTTCTCCTGTATCTGTCCTTGTGAAGCAGAGCTGTAGCAGTCTGTTGGAGAACGTGCTTCGCTGTCCCTGCAGTCGGTGGTGGAGAGGCTGGTCCGGGTTGTCCAATATGGACAATCATTTCTTCAGTGTCCTCCACCTCCTCCACCACCTGTTCCTGATAGTCCTGTTTGCAGCCAATGACGGAGCCGGCCTGCCTCCCCAGTTTAGTGAGTCTGTTGGTGTCTCCGGCTCCAGTGAACAGTAGCAAGCTCCAGCAGACTGCGGCGGCATCTTGAATCAGAAGCCCTACAAAGCCTTGAGGGAACAGAAGCCGTGCAGAATTGTAAATTAGGCTTTGGACTCTGGTTGGATTTGGGGGGGGGCAAACAAACAGAACGTTCACTCAGAAGACCGGTGTTCATGTCCTGTTTGAAAATACAAGTCAAGATTGACTTTACATTTTGAAGTTACGTCCAACCTTAACTTACATCACACACATAATATTCTTAACTTCAGCGTATAACTTAAGTTGCGTAACAGATGTACGTTATTTGAACCCAAACCAGGATCAAGTTGTTGTCTGAACCTAAGAGAAGCTAAGGGCTCCAGACGTTCGTATGAGACGAGTTGGGAATGAGCAACCATTGTGGGGAAGATACACAAATAATCTGTTGGCATCCAACAGTCGGCTTCATCTGAAAAACGTCAACCTCAGATGTAAAAGTAGATCATGATCTACTTTGCATTAAATAACAAGCGAAAAATAACAAAAAACAACAAGAAGAGTCTCAGCTGTCAGTCACATCTGCATCCACGAGCTGGGATCTACAGTCAAACCCGGAGAGCTAACGAGAAACATGAATGTTGTGAGAGGAGAATGACAATTATAGCCTCTGCTGTTAAATAGGCTGCTCTTCGGCAAAAGGTGGAGGTGTTCTCACAGCTCTTGAATGCACCACTGCAAAATAATACACCGTCAACGAAACACGAAAAACAAAAGGGCGCCCGTTCACTGAATCTGTAAAATCAGAAACATTTAGATATGTTTTTTAATGCTACGGATGTTGGTACATTATAATCAAGAGTGACTTTTTCTCAGCCCACAACCACAGAAACTGTGATATAGCAGAAGGGCTTCTCATTTCTAATTACGATGTGCCACCTCGCTGCAGGGAATGGCTCTGATGACTTATTGATTTAATGGTTAGCAATCTTTTCAGCCTTATGTAGGAGATCATAACACATGGGGAAATTCCAGGGACCGTTTAAGCCCGGAGGCGACCAACTCATTGATTATTCAAAAGAAGGTAAACCTGGCTTCTTGCTGGTCTCATTTTTACCCCGGGCTCCAAGAAATGAAAGTTAGTATATCAGCGTGTGTTTTTGTGACGTTCAGGCGCCTCCTGTCTGGCGAAATGTTGCTGGCGATGCAACACCTACCTGCCTCACACCTCTGACAAGACCTGACACATCAGCTAACGTGTTACCCTGCACGGCAACCGGATTGACAGGATTCAATATCACACACACAAAAAACTCCATCTTGAGCGTCATGTGAGCTCCTGGCTTGGTTTGTGTGCAAAGAGCGTCCCGAAACAGTTTCATTGACACGTGGTTCAATTCAATCAAGAATTATTTTGTTGGTAGGAACATCCAATCAACTTTATCGAACATCCCAGTATGTATCAAACACCCATTACTACTTTGTAGTCAAATATTTATAATTTATTCCAACACTGACATAATAAGGACATTCTATTCATACAATTCAGTATATTAATATATATATATATCATATAATAATAACTATAATACTATATATGATACCACATAATATAAATATAAATATATAATAATAAAATATAAATATTATATAATAGTGGTTCGACTGTGTGTGTGTGAGTGTGTGTGTGTGTATTTATGTCTGTGTGTGTCAGATTGTGCAGGCTTCTGTGTTCGATGACTCTTTTGTTGGCCTCTTTCATTTCTCTCTTTTCTCTCCAGTCCTTTCTCCGCCCTTCCATCCTTCATCCCATCATCCCTCGTTTCCTTTCAGCCTGTCACGGACCTCTCCAAAGAGCCGTGTTTCAGAGCGCTGCAGCCTGACACTGAATGGCACTCACATAGTGTCTCTCCTCTCTCTCTTTCTCTCTCTTTCGCTCGCTCTCACTCTCTCTCTTTCTCTCTCTCTCTCGCTCTCAGCATGCACACATTTAAACATGAGAACTTGTAGTCTCCCTCTCTTACACACAGACACACACACACACACACACACACAAAACAACACACATTTTAAATGTTTAATATGAATTACATTAATAATATATAACATCCAACTGTTTGCAGAGGCTTTTGAAGATACTTAACAGACTCTTGTTCTGTACCAAGGGGGCTGTCAGATGAATGCAGCACAGGAAACACACACACACACAGACACACACACCATCCCCACATACACACACACACAGTATATATTGTTTTAGATTTTAGTGAGCCAACCTTTCAAACAAACTGTAAATGAATGCCAGGCTCAGACTTACTTGTGTACTAATAGGCACAGAATAAACATTTTGACATTACACGTTTCACAGAATATCTTGTTAGCAATGAATTCCTGTTTAACTTTTAGATTTAGACAGTAGTACTTTAGCTGGCTGCTGCAATGTAGCCTGACTTTGAGTTTAAAGCTTAT
The DNA here is from genome assembly GCF_029220125.1 of Pseudoliparis swirei. Lineage (NCBI taxonomy): Eukaryota > Metazoa > Chordata > Actinopteri > Perciformes > Liparidae > Pseudoliparis > Pseudoliparis swirei. The sequence goes on from NC_079407.1 coordinate 11,301,189, forward strand.
GCACATTTTGTGACAGGGCTGAAACTCCCAAAAACTGAAAGGTATAAACACACACACACACACACACACACACACACACACACACACACACACACCACACACACACTTTGCAGAAACTTTGCAGTAGGCGCCACACAGAGCAGGGATTTGACTCCAGAAGAATGACAAGCAGAGAGGTGTGTGTGTGTGTGTGTGTCTGTGTGTGTGTGTGTGTGTGGGAATGTGTGCAGAATGTGTCATGTTGAATGTGTCAAGTTGAATGTGTCATGTTGAATGTGTCATGTTGAATGTGTCATATCTAGCCCAAAACAATCTATCAGTTACATAATGAAAATCCAGCTAGTAACTAACAGCAGGGCAAGAAAAGACCACAATGATGTGTTCATGTGAACGATCCAGAGCGCCGGGAGGCGGGGTTAAAGGAAACGCTAGTGCGCATGCTCCATGGGCCCCGTCATGTGGAGGACACAGGTATTGTTATCTGCATCCCAGACTTAACATCTTAATGCGCCACCAAGTAAGGATGTCAACTTCCTGCAAGCTTGCTCATTGGAGTCGGTGAATATCTCTGCGGCACAACGACGACACTGTGACCTCTTCACATTGCGTTGATAATGTTAGTTCATAAAATAAAAAATGTTTTAAACTCTTGGCCAGTTGTTACATATTTGCACATTTTAAACAGTGTGAAACAGAGTGTGATGAGTCACCAGAGGACCCGAGCTCCTCTCACAGCTTCAGCTTCACCTGCAAGGCTGACAGCCGGGGGAGTGGGGGACTCAGCCAAGGCTTATGGGAGCTTCTTTTGTAAACTTTACTTTTTTCACATTTTCTCAGGGAGTGAGACTCATTTCTCTTGCACACCTCTGGATGTCTCTGCAGTGCAGAGCTGTCATCCAGAGGAGGATCCAAATCACACGCTGCCATTAGTATCTGTTCATTGTTATGTGTTCATTACGCCGAGCAGAACCAGTGGGACTTATTCAGCATGTCGGAAAACAATTGTACCAACACGTATTGTTCCAATTTAAATTATGTAAACGGTATTGAGGAGTGGATTTTTTTGTCTCAGTCGGGGAATAAAACCACAAGATGGGTGAATAAAAGGCGCTTTGTCAATTCTAGGGTATCGCAACATGATGACACACTCGCAGCCTTCATCCCACAAAAATGCAGCCAGTTCAGAAAGTTACTCCACTCAATTAAACTCGGTTCAGATTTAGATCAATGTGGACATTTTGGTTTAGCATTTATTCTTTGACTCATTTGAGTTAACCTCTCAAGCTCTGTTGTACTCTCAAGAGAATATATATATATATATATATATATATATATATATATATACAGTATATATATATATATATATATATGAGGACAGTAGGGGGTTTCTAGTGATACCACATGTATCGGGGTTGGATGATGACAACTTCCTCTTTCTTTTAACATAAGATCAACCAGCACATTTTAGGGAGGTTAAGTCCAATATTGCTCAATTATTGTCTTTCTTACTATGATATTCATATATTGTCTTGTTTACTAACATGTAAGGAATGATATATTTAGTTCTGAAAGCATTACTGTTATTTATTTTTAAGTAATAGTCATTTTAGTCATTTACCAAATGCATGATATTTCTCTACATTTCCAGGAATATCACAGCTAAAAATAAAACATGCAAAATAATAAATGAAGAACCGTAAAGAATAATGAACAAAGGATTAGTTTAGATAATCTAAATTAAAATAAACATATCTGTTGTATGTTAGTTCCGGACATAAGATGTTTAGTTTTAATAAAAAATGTACTACAATCCTTCAACTAACAAGCAAAACAATCTAGATGATGAATGACTTAGTTTAATAATCAAGTTGAATGTATTGTTAGTTTCATATCACTCTACAGACATCATTTGTTAGTTTATCTTCTATATTTTTCCGTCTTTTCACACAACAATTGTCCTGAGTTCCACTACAGTGTACATGCTGTAAAATTTAAAATCAAAATAATGGAGTTTCAAAATGTTTAAATTGTAAAATGTTTATTTAACTCTAAATAGGTAGGGAATCACAAAAAGTCTGAAGTTGGAAGACACCATTTTCCCTCAGTTCTCACTGGTTGAGCGAAGTGGTTTCGGGCGGTGGCACAGTGGGAGATTGGCGGCACCAAAAACGAGACGGAAAGAGAACAAATGAGTCCTGTGACCGAATCCCACGCGGGACTGCTGAACGACTCCACGTGGATGACCCCGCCCAGTATTCACCTTTGTCACTGATCTACTTCCTTTACTGTTACTTGTTTGCGATAAGCAAGTTCACAGTCATTCAACAGTGTAAAAGTAATATTTTTAATCACTATTTTTTCTTTTTTATGATAAGATCCTTATTTTAGGAACTATTTTTGCCTTGATAATATTTATCAATAATTAAGCTTGGTTCCTGTATTCATCAAGAATCAGATATTCACTCCTATAAAATATATTTAAAAGTAAAAAAATCCTAAACTCAGAGCACTGATATAGCAGCATGTAAGTTAGTGTGAAATGATAGAGATAAAGTAAAAATGCGAGATAATTGTAACCACAATTATTGTTTCCACAGAAAACGCCTTGGAAACCTTTAAAAGCCCTCCCACTGTTGTTTTTCTATCCAGAGCTTGTTGGCTCTAATAGAGCAAATATATTTATGTTGTTCTGCTGCACAATACGCACATACATGAAAAGTGATTACATCAATAGGAGATTCACTGCAGTGCAATTTTAATATACTGCAATCGTATTAAATTAATTGGAGTTATGAACTTCATTTGCCTTTCATATGAATTTCCTTTCTTTATAATATTTAGATTGACAATGGCTTTTTTATTCCGTTAAATTGTAAAGCTGACAGTCTCACTTCGGGTGCATCCACATTTTTATTTTAAGTCCCAATGAAACACTGATCAAATGAGTATAACGGTACATTTAGAGATCTGCCATATAGTCTCTAGCCGTTTCTCAATATGCGTACTTGTGCGTACTTTCCTCTACTTGTGTTCGCGTGACTCGTGAAACGTCATCAGTCTCAGCCCGAGTACATGTTCCAATCCAAAGTTCGCTTCTCGCAAAGCACGGTCAAAATGCCCGGATGTGACTTGATCCTCCCACTTTCCGGAGGATGCATCAGAGGAGACTTGTGCGTACTCTGGCCAGCCGATATCCCAGAATGCATTTCACACCAGCAACCGGAAGCAATGGCGGTGGAGAAAATAAACAACTGACAGTTGACTTTATAAATATTACTGTTGTTGAGTCACGGAATGTCATTTTAGGATGTTTTCAGGCGAGAAGTTAGTAGTTTAAAAATCATATCTGTGGTCGGTTTGTTATGATTCATCCTAATAAAGATCTTGGCCGGAGATTTGAGGTTCTGCTCGCTCAGCGCCGGACGGTCAGCACGCTGTGTGGCCGCTGGACTTTTTTAAATGCTCCGCTGGATCTGATGTCCGTAGCGGTTAAACATGAGATATAATTAGGTTTTGGAGGATCTAACGAGAACAAAGAGTTTATTATTTATTCACAGATAACATTAAAGCAGTTTGACAGGGATAAGATTCATAACTTAATATATTTAATTAAATTTTAACGTTGAACTAAAGTGGTATCTTTTTACTTTTGACCGAATTGTTTGCAATTACATGTGTAATATAACTATGTATAGATACAAATATATACACAAATATATATATATATACATATATATGTATATATATAACATATCTATTAAATATATATATATACACATATTCATATATAATCTAAATATTTATAAACAATATACATATTTATTTTTTACACAATATATATACAATTATATGTGTATGATTATTTTATTTTGAATTGTGTATATATATATATATATATCCACACACAATTCAAAATAATATAATTATATTCAAAGAATAATGATTAAAGCAGGGTTGTCATATTTTTTTTGACTGTAAAAAATAATTTGGAGTAAACTCATGAGCAAGAACAGCTTAGCTGCTGTTCCAAGAGAGCGTATTCACGTGACGTCAGAATCTCAATCGCGCCATCTTGGGGTCCACTTATTAAATGACAGAAGAAGTTGACCTGGCTATCGTGTCCGCTGTTTGATTATGCGAGAGCCCAGCAACCTCATGTCCTTCTGCATTACCAAAGAAAGATTTCAGCGGTTGGAATTGAATATTTGCAACGCTTTTTTACCTGATTTTACTCGCTCAACACTTTGTGGTTAATTCGCTAGTTACCCCTAGTTACCAGCACATAGCCCGGTCACATTCCTGTAAAACAGTTTTCATTTCCGCTATCGACCATGGGACATCAACAACTATTTCTGCGTTATACTTGTTGTGGTAATACCAAAAATGTCGGAACATAAAGCGCCCCGTGTCTGGGTTCATATATGATCCGTAGTCGCACAGCTCCGCCTCCAGGACGAGTGTCTGATGAAGCCGCTTCCAGCTCCTTCAGGACCAGCAGGGACTGTTTGGCTGGCCGTGCTGAGTGCTGTTCCCATGGAGCCAGTGTTTTATTTTACCTTGAAATGAATCACAGAGTAAAGGCAGACATCACCCGACGGAGTTGCCATGTTCATGGCTTCCTCCCAAGTTTCCATCCACAGTTCCTTTTGCGCAAGTGAAAGACATTGATTTTCGCTCGGCGAAAAAAGCAAAAAGAGATTATTGACGAGAGTGTGTCAGTGGAAACGTGCCCACAACCCGATGTATCAACAGAAACACATGAGAACAGTCCTAACGCTCATACGCCGAGTGAAGCCGAAGTAGATGCATGACAAGTTGAAGTAATAGCCTCTTGTTGAGCTGATAAACCCATATTCTGAATCATTAGTCCCACATCCAACAATGAGGCACAGTACCATAATCACAAGGCACACCGCTTTGAACTGAAATCGTGTCTCCTTCAGGATATAACGGTCATTTCTAAGGGAAGAGCGGCATACAAACAAGCAAAACAATGCCGTGGTGGGACCCCAACATGGCCGCCAGAGTTTGTTGTGGTCACGTGAGTGAATACGCTCTATAGCAGAAAGACCGTCCTCCCGTCCTTCGGTCCTCCCGTCCTTCGGAGTCTGGACTCCCAAGACCAAACTCCCAAGTCCAGACTCCAAAAGAACACACGTCTGTACTCAGTGTCCTTGGAATTGAGAAACGGCTGCTATCTACTAAGAGAACCTCCAACATGGCCGCCAGAGGCGTCGTTATTTCCTTTCATTCTTCACCATCAAATCACTTCCCAATTCAGTTTCCTGCGGCCACATAGAATCCTTAGATTAGCAAAATTCCTATTTTGCCAATAAATGGTTGTGTTTATGAATGGCTTTAGAGTGCATAATGAAGAGGTGCTGCCCCCTAGTGGTGTGGCTGACTTTGCTGGCTCTGATTATCTTGCGTCTTATTTACCATAAGATTTCGGTAATAATCGTAATACATTTTTCGGCATAATACAGTCAAAAGAGAAGCGAATAAACATATATCTTTTGAATTTTGAATCGCATCTGGACATTGCATTTTCTCTCAAGCAAACAAGACTCAGTTCCAAACGTATGTATATCGTGGTCACTACAGTTACATTTTTGCCATTATGCTTCATGGTCTATTTAACTCTAGATGGAGTATGATCCAACCAAATGAACAGTTGAACGTTGTTAAATCACTTTTAATCCCGTCATTCGCCTTTTAATGAAGGTTCCTCCCACAAGTCTCCTCCTGAAGGCGAGTACCTCATGACCGGGCTCATGTTGCAGCGTCTCATTAAATTAATAACGGCTGTGTTTTGTCTCCACGTGAGCTGGACTGTCCCAATGAGCCCCGAGCTAATAACTGCTGTTGTAAAGAGTCTGATGAGTCAGGAGGTGGGGGTTGTGTGTGTGTGTGTGTGTGTGTGTGTGTGTGTGTTATTCCCTGTTATAATATTAAGAAGTTTTTTAATTAATATCCCTTCTGGATTAATGAGTAGATTGCCTTTTATTGAAGTTGATGCTTTTAATTCCTTCATACACTGTTGTTGATACATGGGTGTCACTGGACAGGAAGGTGATGAACAAGTGTGTGTGTGTGTGTGTGTGTGTGTGTATGTGTGCGTGTATGTATATCACTCTATATACTGTATATATCCTCTGGTCTCTGGTCTCTGGCAGAAAAACCTGTTGTGTCAACCTTTTCCTCCCTTCTGCATCAGAGCCAGTGGGAGGATATACGGCTTAATGTAATGGTGCAGTGAGGAATGGGCATTTTATTCGGTAATGTAAATGAAATGAGATGAATTTATAGATTTAGCTGCTGCTGACTCAGCTGTCAGCCGATGTGGAGAACGCTCGACTCCCTTTAAGGTGAGATAAGGCTGAGTCTGGACTTCTCGCTGATAGCTCCAGGACCCGCTCTGTGATTTGTTCTTCTTTCGCTCTGCTTATTTTGCACTCCTCACTACCTTCAGCAGTGGCCTTCCGTCCGTCTGTCCCTCTATGCATCTATCGCTTTATTCCCTCTGCCAGACTATTTTATCACTTCATTTATTCTTATTTACTTTGTGCCGACGGCAGCCAAGTTGCTTGGCTCGCAAAGCTCTGCTTCATCAGCAGTGGACCATTTGTAAGGGGGGAGGGGGGTGGAGGGGAGAGATGCATGAGGGAGGGAGGAGGATGAGATGGATGGACTGGAAAGTTGCAGGATGTGGAGGAGGGGAGAGGGATGGAAAGAGGAGTTGTGGGATGGAGGGGAGAGAAAAGGAGAGAAGAAGGATGAAGGGCAGATGGGAGTAGAGAAGAAGGTTGGAGGGGAGAGGAGAGGGGAGGGATTGAGGGGAGAGAATAAGAGAAGGCAAGAAAGTTGGAGGAGAGAGGAGGGATTGAGGGGAGAGAAGAGGAGAGGAGAAGGTTGGAGGAGAGAGGAGGGATTGAGGGATTAGTCTGTGTCCCTTCTGTCAGCCCGGAGCTTTAACCCCTTGTCGGCCATCTACAACTCCTGTGGTCGGGATGGAGCCATTGCTGTCGTGGAACTCCTTCTCTTCGGCCCCCGGACACTTTGCATTATTGGACGTGGCCCTTCTGACAGAATCAGAATGTTCAGAGCGAATTCTGGGGTTTGATATTTGGAAAAGCTTTTCATTGTCTTCCTCTAAATGCATTTGACACGAGTCGTCTCATTTAAACAACAGTGCTGCTTTATAACATGTGTCTCTACGTCTATAACAGTACACTGAAGTCACAGTAACATTCAACAGGGGCTGGTCGCCCTTTTCGGACCGTTTCTTCGTCCCTCTAATTGGCCCATTCAAGAATGTGTACCCAGAAGGACACAGATCCATCGTCTCCCTTTTTACATGTACCATTCCAACCTTAGAGTGTGTGTGTGTGTGTGTGTGTGTGTGTGTGTGTGTGTGTGTGTGTGTGTGTGTGAGAGAGAGTGTGAGTGTGATTGATCCCATGCTCCTGCAGGTGTTGCTGGGTGTGTCTCATTAGCAGCTTGGTAATTGTTGTGAAAGACCAGGATGTCCAGCTGGTAACCTGTTCAAAAAACAACAAGAACACACACACACAAACACAGACACACACACACACACACACACACACACAGTGTGTTGTCAGGCCGCCGGATTAAAAGACTTAACAGCACAGAGCTTATGTTTTGATCGCCGTGTATTTATTTATTTATTTATTTATTTGTATGCGTGTTACTCGCATAACACAAAAAGTATTAAACCGAATCGCATGAAATTTGGTGGGATGATTGGTTATTATCTGGGGACCATTTGACTAGATTTTGGGATTGACCGGGTCAAAGGTCAAGGTCAAGGTCACGAAAAGGTCAAAATCTTCTTGAATCGTATGCAATTTGGTGGGATGATTGGTTATTATCCGGGGACCATTTGATTAGATTTTGGGATCAATCGGGTCAAAGGTCAAGGTCATGAAAAAGTCAACATCTTCTTTTTACCATAGCACGGTCAATTTTTATCCAATTGGCATGCAACTAATGCCAAAATGTTCATAATTCAATGCCCAATCTTGTGATATGCGAAGGTATGCGGTCTACCGAGTGCCCGTTCTAGTTTATTAATGTGTTTACGGGGACAGATAAACAGACCTTCGTTTAGTATTCAGAGTCTCCGTCACTGCACGTGGTGGTTCATGTCTGCCACCTCCTTACTCTCTTTAACATGGCAATAGTTGACATTCATCTTTCAGAATACCGTCCATAATCCAGATGTGAGAGCGTCCCACCAGCTGGGATTGAAACGCCGTCGCCTCCAGTTCAGCAAACCAGTAGCGGTACATTGAGGTGGCGTCCCAGTTCCACTTGCGCATTGATCAGTGTGACATGTTCTTTCTTTGCTGTTTATCCATTGTTCAAAACAGGATTTTTAAATCGACACAATGTGCACGAATGTGTATGAATATTCTCTAGAATTAAATTATACAAGGATAACACGTGTTGCATCACAGCCTCCCCAGTGCTGTTGCCGTGGCGGCATGCTGACTCGTGGGGCTGAGGAGGTAACATGCAGCTGAGGCTGCTGTCTGCACGCCGATAATGACAGTTCAAATGAGCTCAGCAGGAACTCAGTTGCATTTAATTATCCTGCTTCAATGTTATTAAGTCTGAGTTTGAACGACATTCCATCTACAGCAGCTATTAATGATATAAACACAAACCTCTGTTGTGATATTCATGCTATGGGGCCTTCACCATATTGGAAAAGAACTGGCATTACAACATCTTCTCTTGAACATGATACCTCAGGAGGCACAAAGCTCAAAGCATGCGCTTGGACTCAAGGATGACCTTATGATATGTTGGAAGGTCAAAGATTAGGGTGATATAACAAGACACATTTTTCGACATAACTCATACAAATTTGTACATACAGCTCTGACAGTTTCGCTAATAGTTTTTTATATTTGAGCAAAAAGTTCTCACAGTTTTGGAAGTTGCCTCCTATCTCAGTGTGGAGGTCCTGGCACCACCGAAGAAGAGAGGGCAACGCTCTTCACAATAGAATAAGACACGAGATGAAACCTGCTGACATCTTTTCGATATTGAATTACCCACTACACCGCTCCACCGCTTTTGCTTGCTCAAGTATTTGCTCAAGGGCAGTTTGATGGGCATGACGAATTGATTGCAACAATTCTAACCTCCGGGTCCCATTGAACACACACACATACAGAATGGAACAATAAAAAAGAAGGAAAGGAGAGTAAACAGAGGTATTATTCAAACTTTGGTTCCTTTATTTCAAGACTAATTCATAATCTATTCATCATTTATAAACCAGTGAGGAGTGTGAATAATGCTGCTGCGAGGAGCCGATGGAGTCAGGTGGGATTAAATTACACGTAGAAAAATGTTGGCGGTGGTTGTTTTTGTCGCTGTTAAACTCGGTCGTTCTGGAAACCAGAATATTCACACTGCGTGTTTTGTTCTCCATGAATAAAAACTGTGATGAAGAAGTGATGTGAGAGAAGCGTGAGATGACTCTGCCCAGGGAAGACTTGAAATAAATGTGTGTGGGTGTGTTTCCTGACAGATAGGAGTGGGTGGGCTTTGCTGTGCAAGTGTGTGTGTGTGTGTGTGTGTGTGTGTGTGTGTGCAGTGACCTGTTGAGTGTGAGGGTGAACACTGCATGGAGGTTCAACATCCTGATGAACATGACACCAGCTGAGAGACCAGCTGGATTATGCAGATCTACACACACACGCACACACACGCGCACACAAACACACACACACACACACACACACACACACACACTCAAAGCTACTTTCCGGACGCGATAGAGAGCAGTTTAGATTCTGGAAAATATTGTTCTCATTGTAGAAAGTTTGTGTCTGTTTCACCCTGTTTTATTTTTTGAAGGCATGAAGAAAACTTTTTGTACAATCTTTAAGCTTTGATTCGATTAGATTCAACTTTATTGTCAAAACACATGTACAAGTACAGAGCAACGAAATGCAGTTTGGCATCTAACCAGAAGTGCAACAGAAGTATCATAATAAATACATGATATACAGGTTATAAATAATGCGGAGATATAAATATATATTTCTGGGGTTGCTAAACTAGTGCAAATATTCAGTGCATATTAACTCGATTGTGCAACAAATGGCATAAAGTGTCTACAGTGCGGATAGAGTGGTGTATGATGATCAGAGGGGGGTAGAGTTCAAAAGAGTAACAGCTCTGGAAGAAGCTGTTCCTCAGACGGCTGGTGCTTGACCGTAAGCTCCTGAAGCGCCTGCCTGAGGGCAGGAGGGAGAACAGTCTGTGAGCAGGGTGAGAAGAGTCCTTCAGGATGCCGCGAGCTCGATGCAGACAGCGTTTCTTCTGGACCTCCTCGATGCTTGGGAGTGGAGTACCTGTGATACGTTGGGCAGTTTTCACCACCCGTTGCAGTCTCTTGCGCTCCGCCACAGAGCAGCTGTCGTACCAGACTGTGACACAGTTGGTAAGGATGCTCTCGATCACACAGCAGTAGAAATTCACCAGGATGGCTGAAGACAGGTGATTCTTCTTCAGTGTCCTCAGAAAGAAGAGGCGCTGGTGAGCTTTCTTGACGAGGCTGGAGGTGTTGGTGTTCCAGGACAGGTCCGCCGAGATATGGGTCCCCAGGAACTTGAAGCTGGAAACACGCTCGACGGCCATCCCGTTGATGTGGATGGGGTCGTGCGTGCTCTTGTTCTTCTTCCTGAAGTCCACGATGAGCTCCTTGGTTTTGCTTGTGTTAAGGAGCAGGTTATTGTCGGCGCACCACATGGCCAGGTGCTGTACCTCTTCCCTGTATGCTGTCTCATTGTTGTTGCTGATGAGACCAATCACTGTAGTGTCGTCTGCAAATTTGATGATGGAGTTGGATCCACATACAGGCCGGCAGTCATGGGTGAAGAGAGAATACAGGAATGGGCTTAGCACACAGCCCTGTGGCACACCGGTGTTGAGTGTGGCAGTGGCGGAGCAGATGTTGCCTGACCTTACATACTGTGGTCTGTTGGTCAGGAAGTCCATAATCCAGTTGCAGAGGGAGGTGTTGGTGCCCAGCTCTCCAAGTTTAGTGATTAGCTTGGAGGGGATGACGGTGTTGAATGCAGAACTGAAGTCCACAAATAGCAGTCGTGCATAACTGTTGTTATTTTCCAGATGTGTGAGCACAGAGTGCAGTACTGTGGAGACTGCATCGTCTATGCTCCTATTGCTGCGGTAGGCAAACTGGTGTGGGTCCAGGGTGGGTGGGAAGGAAACCTTCATGTGTGCCAGAACCAGCCGCTCAAAGCACTTCATGACATTGAGGCACGTCGACTTGGAGTGTTTTGGCACCGGTACGATGGACGTGGTCTTGAAACATGTCGGCACAGCAGCTTGGGCAAGGGGCAGGTTGAATAATACTACTTGTGAGTATTAGTAGTTGTGTCATCTGACTTTCCTCTCATTCATTGAGCAACAATGTAAAACATCCACTTCTTATCAGGTAATCTTACATCTTTGTGAATTGTGAACAATTAAATAAGACTAAGATTCACACCTTGCACTGAATAATGATTGTGGTGTTTTTTGTGAAGACATAAAATAATGATGAGGGGCATTATTCATGTACCTGAAGAGTAACAACGTCTGAAAACGTACCATTCATTTGTCCACTTTTTAAGAATTGTAATTATTAACAGCAGGCGATGACTTAAACCCGGAATATATATCTTTTTGTAATCACTTTTTTGATCTCACATAAATTACTCTAGATTGAATTGGTCCTAAATAGCCTACCTAGCTCATTTCAACTGGAACGCCTGGAAGCTGCCATTGAATACTGCTTTAAATTTGACCTAATCTCCTAAACCCAACTATTTTGCTCAGAATTTATTCTCCAACATGACTGATGTGTCTCTCGGCATCCAGGGACCAAAGCCCACCTAACGTGCGGCCTCAGTGCAGAACAGAAGCTCCTCGTCACGCTGGTGGAGGCTGCAGCTCTGTGTAGAAATGCAGCGCTCCCTGAGTGGATTGCACTTAACACTGGTGACAGGAAATGATGGATCTGTCAATCCATCAAACTCTGTGTCCATTTCCCAGGCTGTCACATTTGTGGACGCTCTGCCGAGGCTTTATCCCATACAGAAGTGGCCGTGGTTTCATCGGCCCCTTGCAGTGGATGAACTTATCTCACTTTTATTACTCTTTTAATTCTCTCCTTCTCGCTACGTTTCCCCAGAGCGCCCCGCCCGTGCCTCAGATACAAGCTGAACGATTTATTACAGCTATTTGTTCCTTTTAGCTTTTAGCACTCCCCGTCTCTCCCTCTGCCCGTCTGCCCGTCACCGTCCCTCGCAATTATTTCATCCAGCTGCATTCTCCTGTGTCGGAGCTGCATTTTTACGACTCGGTTTGTTTCCTGTCCGCCTCGTGATGCCGGGGGGTACCGTCCTTCCCCTTCCTCTCCCTCAGTCTCTAGCCTTTTCGAGCTCTGAATAATGGATTTATAAATAAAAAAAGGCTACCTTTGTCGTGTTAGTTGAAAGGGATGTTTTTTTAACCTGGAGACGAGGTCACATTGCATCTACGCCTGGCGGAAAGACTAAATGCGCCCTCTGATATTTCATCTCGTTCATAAGTCAGGAAATATTCATCCTCTGCCCGGTGACAGGTGAAGTCCCCGCAGGGGGCCAGATACGATTAAAGATGATGGTGGGTCTATTTCTCGAATCTCAATAATTCAGAAGGGAATATTGGTGAGGTGGACTCATTTATCAAGCATGTTGAAAAATGAAGGAAGTCCACCAGGCATGTAAAGAAAAACAAAACACCTTGATCTTAGATATTCAACTCAATCCATGGGTCACTATTACTTTCCATTCTCTTTAATTAGCATTCCTCTTCCATCACGCTGCATCGATCCATTCCTTCACTGCCGAGCTGCTGCCGTCTCACTTTTACGGCTGAGCATCTTTTCATTATATTCACTAGAGGCCATTAAAAAACACTGGCAACACATAATGTCTTTGATGCATAAACATACTTCTAATGTGTTTTATGTGCTGCATAATTATCATAATGTTTTATAACAATATCCATAACATGTAAAAAAACAAAAAAACAACGTTGTATGCTAATAACACATCATAACAGAGGTGTGAAGCTGCGTTGGGTGGTACCTCTAGATCAGGGGTATTGTATTTAAATTTAGCGTGGTCCAGTTAGAGAGAAGTTCCTCATGTAAAGGTCTGGAACATCACAATAATGTGATTTAGTGCTATAGTTATTGAAGTAGCTGGGCTGTTGTATTAACATCTGTTTGTAGTCAACAACTAACTTGTAAATCCAATATAGTAAATGAAATTGAATAATATCTCAACAATTATTATTGTGAGATTTCAAACTGAACTGGATTATTTATAAATAATACATACGCTGTCAATAAAGTAAAATATGGGCCCGATTAAAACTTTTAATTCAGAGCGCAAAGCTTTTGAAAAATGTGAATTGTTTTTGCCCTGCAGCTTAAGTGATGTCAATAAAAAAAGCCACAATATTATATTCTTCTCGTCTTCTCGTCTTTGCGTGCAGGGACTTTATCTGTGGTTATTAAAACCACTTGTTTCAGCTCATTTCTCCTCATCACATGTTGGATCGTGAATAAATGGGTTAGGATTTCAATAATATTGGGCTGTTGGATAATTTATCTTTTGACGTGTGCTTCATGTACTGTACAATACCCATATACTGTACAATATCCATGTACTGTACAATACCCATGTAGTATACAATACCTATGTACTGTACAATACTCATATACTGTACAATACCCATGTTGTGTACAATACTCATATACTGTACAATGCCCATGTGCTGTATAATGTCCATGTACTAAACAATGCCCATGACATCTTAGATGATCTGTGGCATCACCTGCCTCACAACAAATGTTGAGGCCAAATGTCTGGGCTCTGTCCACAACTCCAGAATATTGTAGAAAATTATTAAGATGGAATTGTGAGAAGAATAGAGAGAATCACACACAATTTATTTGTACTGCTTCAATTGTTAGAATTTCTGATTATGAATAATACATGCAGAAATACTAATCTGCCCATACACAGAATGCTCACACATATTCAAACTTCTAGTTCTATATGGTCATCTACACATACATGTATATACACAAATATAGTACATGATACATAAGTACAGCACATATATCCTCATAAGTATCTATTAATTTGTATCTATTATATCCTCTTTTCATCCAGTTATTTAGACGTAGTCGATGAAATTCACCAAGCTGTGTGAGCCTACGTATGATGTTATGTATAAATATATATATATATATATATAATATGATATTGTTGTTATGATCCCAAACACAAGGGCGTTTGATGTTCCGACATTTGTGGGATTTCCACAACTAGTATAAAGCAGAAAAAATGGTTATGTCTTCCATGGTGGATGGCGGAAATTATAACAGAGATAAGCCACGCCCCCACTGCAGCGCGAATGAAGTGAATGAATAAACCACAAATAGTCGGGAGAGTAAGCTCACGCGAGTAAAGAGTTGTGAATATTAGTGTGAACGTAGCATTACTCATTTAACGTGTCTGATATGTCGCCATGCTTCTTGTCTCGCCCTCACAGCGGTGTTAGATGTTCCATGATTATGGTCTGGAATTCCTCACATGCGTTCATGATCATCTGCTCGTCAGCAGAGAAAAAATAAGCTCTATCCTGATTACTGAAGTCTGGTTCGATTCATGAGATAGTTTGAGCCTTTGAAAAACCGAGATAGCCTGATGTCAATCATCGGGTTCATTTAAGCTGGATAATAGGACATGTGATCGACTCAGTTGAACCACTTACGAGGAATGGGGCCCTGGTTAAATATTCTGTTGTTAGAGCAAAAGATCTGATTGGACAGGGTTTAGTTCTTGTTCTGATAAGCGACACAAGTCAACCGCTTAGTTTCACTGAAAACCACGAGCAATGAATCACTGAAACGGGACGACGATCCACTGACTGCGGTCCTCTGCAGAAAAACTGGGACAAACAGGGTGGAAAGTCTCGGTATATGGGGCTGGGAAGGAGCCTGGGAGGCCGAGCACAGAGGCAGGCGAGGAAAGGATGAGTCGTGAAATAGCACACCGAGGAGGTGGAGCGCCTTAGCTCCGAAACGAGGTGCAACAAGTAGCCGGATGACCACGTGATGTCACAGGCCGGATCAACCTGTTCCTTCAGCCCTCAACAGTGTGACAGTTTATCATGCAACTAGACCGTTGATTATATTAACTGCATGTTATTACAATGATGAAATGAATCCATGGTATAAATATTTAACGTTTCAGGTGAAACAGATGTTTTTCACATATGCAGTGACGAATAAGAGTCGTTCTCTCTCTGCTTTCACTCATTGTTTGCTCGTCTTCTTGGGCTGTTGGTGGTTTCACTGATAGCTCCCACAGTGAAATTAAAAGATGCAGTTCCTCATAGAAATTACTTCTTTTCATCACCCTGCCCGCCAGAAGTATTGAGAGTTTTAATGAATTGCCACTTACAGAAGCCTATTACTAATCCTCCAGCCAGGGCTGCATTGATTTTATATTGCACATGCTAGATAGTAATAAAAATGCTATAAAACGACAACCCTGTCTCCCACAAAAAGACATTCCCATACAATGAAACACTGAAGTATTTTCGACTGAATTACGGTCAGTGAAAGTCCTGTGTTCCTCCCAACCACCCCACACTGACCTCGTCCCTACGCGGACGTCTGCACACTATGATCGGAAACATATTTTTTAAGCGAATGCATCCCGTGAGACAAAAAGTTTCCCTTGAAACGTGATGGGCGAAGCTGTTTCCTTGCCTGGGTGACCAGGCTGCTCGGTATCAGGGGAGAGGCATCTGGATTTTTTTGGTGTCTGATGAATGAGTGAATGGCTGAATAAGGAAACTATAATTGTATAGACTCTGGGTCAGTGGGTTAGTTATCTAAGGCCACACCCAGAAACTATAGGAAGAATAACGCCCCCTGAACACGCCTGATGTGATCTACGAAAGAGGAGGAACCAGCTCATGAAAAATGAATAAATCAAATGGTGCAGATGAACTTGGCTCTGCTCTCTCGTGAACAGAGTGTCAACCATCTGTGTAGATTCCTGTCTTCCTCCCTTAAACTGTCAACAAATTAAGGACATTTCTGTCTCTATGCTGCTTCATCTTTTTCTCCTCGTTTTGCATTTTCCAGACACACTTGGCACCTCAGCGTTTTTTGCAACACCAGACATCAGAGAGAATCTCAGACAGCACCGCCTGAGCTGGTGGGGTTTATGGAGAGTAGCTCGCAGGAGAAAAAAAACACGCACAACTGGAATTGAATTGCGATTGTATGCAGTGTGTTCTGGCACATAATGGCAGGAAGCACATCGTCGTACCAAATGTCCTTTATCTCTCGAGCCATGTTCTTTCTCTGAAAGGAAAATTACAGCTTTTTAAAGTTTTAAATGCAGGAACTGGAATGGTCGAATAGACTGCGTGTTAAACATATTGTGTCAAACTCAGTATCTTTGTGTTAGAATCCATGCAGGTGATTGGAGCTGGCATTTGGCCCCTGAAATGCCATGCGTGCAAAACAGAAAACTGAATAAATGTTTGTGAATTTGTGTGGTGTTATCCCATTCCTTCGACCTTATTGAGAAGCAGAAAGCGGCAGTTAGGACGTTGCGGTGTGCCGGCAGAGATGACCCGCTCGCCCCCGCCGTCCATCTTTCTGTAATTGTGGAACGCGGCGGCGGATGAGCGCCATCAGCAGTGTATCGAAGATGAGCAGGATGTTTTTCTGAGTAGGCGGACTGACTGAATCCTTTAATTATCCAGCCATCGAATGTTCCTTTCATACATCTATTTCCCCCATCTCTCCACACCTCCCTGGTTGAATGCATGACAGCTATGTTGCCGGTTCAATTATGAACTGGAGCTAAAAGTCTGTTGAGCTTCGAGTTCTCGGCCGATAAGAGAGATTGCAGCGGTACTGGTAATTGACCAATCAAGGCGGTGGCTTATTTTTTTGTCCTTCACACACTGAGGCAAAGATGTGATTTGTGTCCACAAGTAGATTGCTGACTGTGAATACCCAGATATAAATGATAGCTGCGGGTGAGTATTGTGCAGCTGGCACCTCAGCTTGCCAACAACGCCAATTGCTCGGGCTGGTGATGGCCGATGTAATATTCATAGGGAAGTGTGTTAGCCCACCCGCTTCCCTCCTATCTGAAAGTAGAAGTAGTTCATAAGTATTCATCTGAAAGAAAGGAAAACAGCACTCTGTTGCCAACGCTAACCCAATGAAGCAAGCAGCTCTCGCTCCAAAGGTTGCTCTGTCCCCACCCGTCCCCTCAGGTCTCCCTCCAAAGCCGCCGCCCCCCTAATTATCGTTGAGTCACAATGTTTTCACCTCCAGTTGCGTCGTCTCAAAGTCGATTGCTTTCCTGAAAGTTGTTTTGGGCATCTAAGCCTCAAATAACTCAAGTTCAGAGATTTTAAAGTGTGGTTCCATGACATGAATGAGGTCAGTGTGTACCCCTCCGGTTTAAACCTTTATCGTGTCTTGACTAACTGAGACCACTAATGTCATCTAATGGTGTTTATTTGTGAAGATTATCTTGCTGAACTAAATGTGAAAACTTTAAAATCTCATGAATGTTGTTGTTTGTCACAGATCTTATTTCACAATCTTTGTGTTGATGGAACCAGTGCAGTGCTAGCTCCCAGCTTGGCTCATCAATACATTCCTGCAGTACTTTATTGTTAATACTCGCAGCTGGCGGCGTGTGGAAGTCTTCTTATTTTTTTATTTTTTTGGTAAGAGCATTTGATTTATATATTCCTGTCTGGATGTAAAGATAATTCTCCACAAAGGGTTCGTAAAGTACTTCCTATGCAGTAGCTGTCACAGCTAATAAGAGACATTTCAATAATAACCGGTCAATGGTCATCCGGTGACAGGAAGAGAAGAAACGAGGCCATTAACTCACACCTGTGAAATTGGTGGGAGTATCTAAAGGGAAATTGTCTTTTAATGTCAGATGAATACTGCACCTGGAAAACATAACATTTATTTGACGCTAATAAACTGTAATGAGGAGCGGTGTGCAGACGTCTTCCTACTTTTTCTGCTGTTAACCTATTTCATCTATTGTATAGATTGTAGGTATCCAATGTATTTTCAGACTGTTTCTGTATTTACAAGATCATATTTTTCTGTTAGATTCGCTTTACTTTGGCACACACTGATCTTTGTGATGTGTGTGCAACGTCCCTCAGACGATGGTCCGTGTGATATGAAGTTACTGCTAGTTTTTCTTCTTTTTCCTACAATTTAATTTGTCTTTTCAAAATAAACTTCCTAATGAGTCAATAGAGACATTCAGATGGAAAGGTGCTCAAAAATCCACATCTTTTAATATCCCGTCTGATCCCGTGGGGAAATTGATTGACAGCTCTGACAGCGGAGAGGCAGAGGTTGGACAAGATGAAGTGAAGTTTTCCTGTTTGTGGCTCCAACACAAATGTCTTCTTGTTTGAGGCGAGAGAAGGGAGCAGCCATTGTGCATCAAGGACATCTTCATCGTGCATCTGATGAAGAGTTGTTGGGAAGTGACGATAAATTAACAAAACACTCACATTAAGTTGATGGTGAACATTTTCCATTATCGGAATAACCGTCAACAAGCTCTCATGGTAGAGGAGGTGAAAAATAGAGCCTGATTTAATGAAATGCGGGAATTTTTACGAGAGGTGTTGCGATTTCTTTTTCTTTGCATGGAGACCTGATGTTATAATTATGTCTGTTTTTCACAAAAAATGATCTGTTTCTCTCTGTGATGCAAGTAAACTATTATTTATATATTGTGGCAGACCAGGGGGAAAAGCAGAGCAGACAGGGCACAGGAGGCGGATCCCAAAGCTCAGGTTGGGGGAAGTGATCCACGGGGCGTACTTCCCAGTGCAGGTGCTGCAGCCAATTGGCACATGGGAGTGGTCACACCTGCAGCCCATCAGCTGATGAGAGACACAGACTATATCTACCCTCCACTGGAAGGCATCAGGGGAGAGCAGCCTGAGCAGGAGAGAAGAAGGAATGTTGGAACCTCAGGAGAGGAGCTGCAACAGACCGGAGGTAACTGGACCATCTCACCGCTCTCCTCTGCTCTGCCCATACAGGAGATCGGAACCGTCTCACACCAGGTGTGAGACCAAAGACCAAAAACCCCGACCGGGAAGAATCCTTTGTTGCTGTTAGATGCGCATTCCCCCCTTTTCCTATGTTTTTTTAAAAGACACTTTATTTTGTGCTATTTCTGAGTCTCCTGATTTTATTCAGAATCTCACCTCCAAGTCCCCCGGGTTGCCACAAAATATATATATATAAATAATAGTTTACTTTATATAAATATACGTGTATGTATTAGCGGTGTCTTTGTTTTTTATGGATCAGCTTCAGTGAATCTACGGATGGTTGTGATGGTTCATCTGGATATAGAATCCACGTAAAGTTGAGGTTGAACAAATTGTTCTTGGCTTCATTCTTTATCTTTTGGACTAAATATATTTGCACTTTTGTTCCCTGCTCATGATTTGCTGGAAGAGGGGTGGGTCCCCTTTGTCCTCCTGCTTTCCTCCAGCGGTGGTTACTCTGTAACTGGTGTCGCTCGCAGAGCAGCCGCCTCTCATATTACTGAAGGTGGCATCCAGGCTTCCCTTTATTGAGTTTCTCTTCATGTTTTTATCTGTGTGTGTGTGTATTAATGAACACTGCAAGACTATTGTCCGGGAAGCGACACCGCCTCTTGTTTACTCTCGAGTCGTAGTGCTTTCATGCAGGAGTGCTGGTGTGTGGCTGGTTTTGTGTTGCACTCTGGCAATATTAGTTGTCCTGTAAAAGTGAGTGACTTTGTGTGTGTGTGTCTCTGTGTGTGTGTGTACGGATGCTGGCAGTATAATAACAAGACTATGGAGACAAAGTGTGGTTGACAGATTAATAAAAACAAGACCAAAACACTAACTTTCCTTGTTGACCTCACTCTTTTCATGATCTCACACACACACACACACACACACACACAGACGTGTGTGTGTCTGTTCACGTGTGTATGCAATTGTGTGTGTGTGTGTGTGCAAGTAGGAAAAATGGATGGATACATTTTCACAATCACACGTCAAAATGGAAACACACACACACATATATTTCTTTTAACAGGCTGTACTTGTATGGTCCTAACAGGAACTGGATTACTTCACTTCTGTCTCACAGCTGGTCTGCTCCTATGACTCATCCAACAGTTATCTATCTTCCGGTGCCTTTCGTCATCGCTACAGAATCGTCATTACGATCACATTTAGGTTATTGAACTCATTTTGTATAAAATCGCGATCCATAAATGCATTAATCAATCTTTTGGGTTGTAGATATCTTTTATACCCGCTCTGTGCTCCTTGGTGTTGCAGTCGAGTGTATCTGCCTCTCACTCTTCTGGGTTCCAAACCCTTCTCGACAGTAATGAGCAGCCGCGTGCGCACTGGGACAATGTCGGCTGTAAACAGGTTCTATAATTGCTTCTTTCGCCTTCTCACTGTACCCATACTGTCCACTCTCTCTCGCCATAGATTCTCCACCTCTGAGGTCATTATGAATCGACGTCTCAAACATAGTTCCACTTCTCCAAACCAGCGTTTATTTCGATGGACAAGTATTTAAAAAATAAACTGTTTTGCTTCGTGCTGCTTCACCAGTTATTCTCGATAATGAGCCTGAAGACAGAGCTGATGATCACTCACAGCTGCTGTCGTCAGATAAATAATGACTCATGTAAACCATAAATACGTTGGCTTTGCATCACAGCGTTCTCGACTGCCTTCCATCTTTTACATCAGGACGCTCCTGATGTAAAAGATGTCTCGTTCTAAATCAGCGCAAAGACATTTGATTCATATGCAAGGCACGTTTATTTATGCCGCACGCAAGGCAACTCAAAGGGCTTAACTCAACGCGTCAATTGCAAAGGAAAACACATTATGGAAGGACAATTATATACAGTTATTAGTAATAATAGAGGATAGATGATAGAAACAAGCTGAAATAGAAAATGATTACAGTGCAGTGTAAGATATTATCAAATAATAGACAGAAAAGTCTTCAGCCTTGATTAAAGTGAGAGTTGCAGTGCATTCTTTCGGAGTGTCACTTCAATTCATTTTATTGCAAAACAGTAGCAGAAACAGAAATTAAACTAATAAACATAAAAACCTTGCTTTGTCTTAAATGCATTCTTAAATGCGGTTGAAAAATAGTTTTCCCTTCCAGTCTCGAGCCAAACACACCTGTCTGTACTCAGGTGACGTTTACATATAGTTTACGCCCCCTGACGTCAGTATTTCAGCATAATTTGATCTATGGGCAGAAGCATGATTATAATGTGCGGTATGTATGGATGAGATACGGTATTGATAAACACAAGTCAGCGTAATGGCTTTTACAGGAGGCGTCGTAACGTCCAACCAACGGGCAACGTCACGACGTCTACGCCCACTTCCTGTATTCAGTCTGTGGATCGGGGTCGTTTCATCTCGATATGCTGGCTACCGTGTGCTGGTCAGTACATGGAGGTAGTCGTGTAACTGTTGCTCATCATCCAGCCACCAACTAAATGTTCAAAGCGTCCTGCTGATCAAACCTGTGACTCGGCACCAGAATACGGACTTGAACGCATCTTTTAGGAGCTCGAGATAAACTTTGTGGGAACACACTCGTCTCTCTCTCTTTCTCATCAACCGAGCTTTCTTTCATCCGGCAGCTCCAGCTTTCTGACCCATCACTCCTTTCTCTTTCTATGTCACCACCCTCAGCCTTCTGTCTGTCTCTCTCTCTCTCTCTCTCTCTCTCACTCACTCACTCATGCATACGTACAATGTCTTTTTTCTCTTTCATTCGAGTGCACCAATCAATAATCCATTCTACGCAGCCTTGTTCTGTGAAGGCAGAGGCCCTCATCGCTATGTCGGGCACGTCCAAGTGAGAGGAAAGCCAGACGCACAAAGAGAGAGGTAGTTAGTGGGACAGACAGCTTGATGAATCAGTTGCCACCTTCAGATTAACCCTCAGGTTCTGGAGGCTTTCTGTCCCAACATGTACTTCATAGCTCTCTCACAGCAAAGTGACATTATGCTAAATATCGCATATGTTGATATGGATTTGTGTTATGCTGTCTATAATAAGTGCTCCTGCCATCCACAGAAGTAAATTGCTTTATTTATTTTTCTTCCATTGTGCTCCCCTGCCGGTCCTTCTGTCGGTAATACACTGATAAGAGCTTCATGCAGGCCCGCCTCAAAATACAGAACGATCCCCTTAATGATTTTATAAAGTAGCTGTAGAAATAAATCCTCTTTATAGATCCGAAACAGTTGGGTTATGGTGGATAGTCTCAGGGGAATGAACTTTAAGAAATTGCTTTGGTATTGTAAGGACACCGAACGGCCCGATCTCTGAGGGTGTGTGTCTGTGTGTAAAAGTGTGTGAATGTGTTGTACGGTAATTCAGACGTGGCTTTACACTTCAGACTGTTTCTTCAAGTCTCTGATTGAGTTTATGTTTATAACAAATGTCTTTCACTGTTTTCAGGGCAGCTGAACCCTCCACGACCCCATGAGTTTGGTTTGGGTAAGTAAACTGCCTTTGTGCATTTGTGTGGGAATAAATCACAATGCAATCACACACACGCACTCACATACACACACAAACACACACACTCACACACAAGATAGCACAACCTAATGTGCGCAAAGTTGTATCGAGTAGTTGGTTTATGCATGATCAAATGTTTCATGGGGAGAGATCCAACTACACACACACACACACACACACACACACTAACCGAGTCTCAGTGAGGGATTCATGAAGAAGCTGCTTTGTTACTGAAGCCAGCTCACTCTCTCCTCTGTTTTCCTTTCCCGCTCTCTGAATACTAAACATCTCACTGTTGTTATCCACTGCTAGGAAACCATGGACTGCACTTTGTGTGTGTGTGTGTCTGTGTCTGTGTGTGTGCGTGTGTGTCTGTGTGTGTGTGTGTGCCTGTGTTTCTGTGTGTGTGTCTGTGTGTGTGTGTGTGTGCCTGTGTTTCTGTGTGTGTGTGTCTGTGTGTGCCTGTGTTTCTGTGTGTGTGTGTGTGTGTGTGTGTGCCTGTGTTTCTGTGTCTGTATGTGTCTGTGTGTGTGTCTGTGTGTGTGTGTGCCTGTGTGTCTGTGTGTGTGTGCGTGTGTGTGTGTGTGTGTCTGTGTGCTTCTTGTAATTTTGTGAGTAGTTCTACACATATGTTCTCACTCCCACAGGCTCCGCCCTCTCTTGGACTATTCTGTGTAATACTCTGCTCCTATCATAAGCATGCGTTCGCCCAGTGAAGCTTTCAGCACAGCCAGCGTACTCTAATACGTGGGGAACCCCACCGTAGACATAATAATGTCCCCCCGGGTACGACGCTTGGGCACACATTCCAGTAGAGGGCGGAGCCTGTGTGAGTAAGAATGGAGGATAATGTAACCCCAGTTCTACAGGTACAGGCAGAGCTCTTTCCCAAAAGGGCCCTGCTGCTCCCACACATTGCTCACTGAAAAGGGTGTAGGATAGCGTAGCAGCTAGGGATTCACACCGAAACCCGGTTCTAAGCGGGAACTGGTTCTAAATGAGTAAAAACCTGTATAGATAATGTCCAAAGTCAACCGTTCTCCTGTCGGTACTTTAGAAGTTACAGAATGAGACCTTTGTGGTAAATAGCAGCGCGTTAAACCTCCTCTCTCTGCATCTGTGTCTGTCTTTGGACGAGCGGTGGAATTGTGCTTTACTCAGACATACACACACACACACACACACACGCACGCACGCTGGCAACCACCAGCTGTCAGTCTCCAGGTCTTTATAGGCGCCGATGGAAACACACAAAACAACGGGCTGAATGAGCCTCTTCAGTTCCCTGAAACGAAGCACGGGGAATAAAGTTACCGGGAACTTCTTGGCGGAAGAGCGCAGCGTCACGTACGGAGTGTTTGAGGGCAAGCGCGTTGGAGTGTGTCTCGTGAACATGTGCGAGTGCGTTATTGAAGTTAGAGTCCGTCAGAGTACTCAGCGAGCAGAGTGTGTGTGTGTGTGTGTGTGTGTGTGTGTGTGTGTGTGTGTGTGTGTGTGTGTGTGTGTGTGTGTGTGTGTGTGTGTGTGTGTGTGTGTGTGTGTGTGTGTGTGTGTGTGTGTGTGTGTGTGTGTGTGTGTGTCCTCAGGGCTTCATGTAGCAGCAGTAAAGAGAGAGCAGGGACTTGTTGCCAATGACCAACAGGCTGTTTCCTTCCACCGTTGTTTCATTTGGCTATAACGTGTTCTCTTCCTTTATCCTTTTTGCTTCTTCTGTTCTCGCTCCACAAGCCTTCCTCTGTTTTCCTTCCTTTCGTCGATGTGTTTGCATTCAGCCTTCAAGCCTGTACTTTAGTGAAAAGCACGGTAACTCAGCAAGTCTGCGTTGCCATAGTAAAACCATTTAGCAAAGTCTGATGCCCAGAAATTCTGCAACGTGACATCTGCGAACTCCTCACACCGTGCTTATGTTTGCTGGCACCAGCCGGTGTGTGTGTGTGTCCTCTGCCAGATAAGGAAAGCAAAAAGGACTGGAGAGGAAAAAGAGAGAAACTTCCTTTCTGCTCACTCTCTGCTGTTCATTTTGTTATGTTATAAATGTTTAAGATATCAGTTCAAGGTTGAGAGTAACAAGCTCCAAGTCAACAGAAACAGCCTGAAAAATTAACAACATCTGAGACGGATTGAGAGTATTTGGAGCACTTGAAGGTATTTGTTGGACCCCGATGCTACAGTCTGCGTTCGAGGGGCGGGACTTAGCGAAGCTTCAATCATTCTCTTCATTTAAACTTAATCGCTCTCAGTATTACACTGCATTACCGTTATATAATGCAGGGCATCAGATTTAACATCGTCGTAATCCTCATGGTCAATCCATCCTACAATCCTAGTTGACAGACAGCTGAGGCGTAAACTAATTGCTCCTCTCTGGTCATCCATGTGAAAGATCGTGTTTCATGCTGAAATGTATCAATCCACCAAAGTGACCTTTGCTGTCCTGGCTCCTCATTGGTGGAACAAGCTCCCCACTGACACCAGGACAACAGAAAGTCTCCACATCTTCCCCAGGAAACTAAAAACACATCTTATATACCTAGAATAAAAGCAGATTAGCACTTCAGTGGCACTTGAATTGCATTAACTCATGGTATTACTTATGGTTTTAGTCATGGTATGACTTATGGTACTACTTATGGTATTACTCATGGTATTATCCATGGTATTATTCATGGTAATAATCATGGTATTATTCATGGTATTATTCATGGTATTAACCATGGTATTATTCATGGTAATAATCATGGTATTATTCGTGGTATTAACCATGGTATTATTCGTGGTATTACTCATGGTATTATTCATGGTATTAATCATGGTATTACTTATGGTTTTAGTCATGGTATGACTTATGGTATTACTTATGGTACTACTTATGGTATTACTCATGGTATTATCCATGGTATTATTCATGGTAATAATCATGGTATTATTCATGGTATTATTCATGGTATTAACCATGGTATTATTCATGGTAATAATCATGGTATTATTCGTGGTATTAACCATGGTATTATTCGTGGTATTACTCATGGTATTATTCATGGTATTAATCATGGTATTAATCATGGTATTATTCATGGTATTACTCATGGTATTAACAATGGTATTACTCATGGTATTACTCATGGTAATAATCATGGTATTATTCATGGTATTACTCATCGTATTAATCATGGTATTAATCATGGTATTAATCATGGTATTACTTATGGTATTACTTATGGTATTAATCATAGTACTACTCATGGCATTACTTATGGTATTAATCATAGCAGGCTACTACTCATGGTACTACTCATGGTACTACTCATGGTATTATTCATGGCAATAATCATGGTATTACTCATGGTATTATTCATGGTAATAATCATGGTATTATTCATGGTATTAATCATGGTATTACTCATGGTACTACTCATGGTGTAACGGACTGAGGGAAATGTTATGTTATAAATGTTATGTTCAGGATGTAAGTGAACGTCTCATGAGCTGGTAGCTGTGAGGCGTGTCTGTGATTGGAGAGCGAGTGATGTTGTTGTGTTGTGTTACGACTGCTCGAGCAGAGCTATGACCCGGAGCAGACGTGAAGCTGGTTGGGAGGCTTTCACGGCGTTTTGCTGTCGTTTTGGCGTAGGCTACGGCCAACAGTAGCCTGTTCTATGTTCCCTGAATAAACACCCTATCAACCATCTACGCCTCGTAGCGTTCCTGACCCAGGGTCGCTACATTTGGTGTCAGAAGTAAAACTTTCGCTATCATCAACATCGCCACGCGAGGTAGCAGCAGAGAAGCTAAGTGGCTAACGCTCGTCAACGGTGAGAAACATGACATCGGGGAGCCGTCTCAAGATTAAACGGGAAGGAGAAAGTGATGAACGAGAATGAGACGGCGCAGCCGGGGCCTGGCAGATGACGGAGCACCGAGAGCGGGTAAAAGAAACCGCGAGGATGGCTGCGGAGGCTGGCTTTAGCCACTCGGGCCGCGCCAGTGAGGGAAATGGTGGCCGTAGAGGAATAACTGCGGCCGCAGGAAGGGACATGACTGAGCCCACTGAGACACGGAGAGAAGCTATTCCGTCCACAATAAAGACCCCCAGATATGACGGTAAATCCAACTGGGAAGCTTTTCATGCACAATTTGAACTATTAGCCCATGCCAGTAGATGGTCCACTGAATTAAAAGCTCTCCAGTTAGCGATGTGCCTCACGGGTGACGCTTTATCAAGCCTGCTGCTGCTGAGTCCTGATGATCGGAGTGATTATGATGCACTAATTGGGGCTCTAAAGCCACAATTTGGACAATGCTCTGCCACTAGCCTGCTCCGCTCTGAACTATGCAGCAGACAGCGACGGCCAGAGGAGCCGCTGAGGGAGCTCGCTAATGACATTGAGGGGCTTGTTCACCGCACCTACGCCCACATGCCCTCGTCCATCCAGAGTGAGCTAGCCAGGCCCTGCTGCCAGCTGACCTGCGCATCCAGACACTACTCGCTCACCCTGGAGTCAGCAACGGAGAGAGAGATGCTGTGTGCTGGCGCCATAGGTAAAGTGGTTGAAAAAGCACCAAAAGGGAGCGCTGCTTGTGAGACGGAAAGGGAGTTGGCGCAGCCTGCCTGGGTGGGGGAGCTAACCCAGCTAGTGAGGGCTGCCACTTCGAGAGATAAGAGGCAAGACAAGCCACGACCAAGAGTCTGCTGGGGGTGTGGCCAGCCTGGCCACCTGGTCCGACACTGCCACCGCGAACAAGGGAAACGAGCCGGGGACCGCATAATCTGGACGATGCGGACCCCTGGCACTCTGTCCCAGCCCCCTCTAATTAAAGAAGCTACGCAACCATCCGACCAAATAGGGGCAACCAGACCACCGGAGGGACTAGTGGTGCTGGGTCGAACATGGATCGGAGACTGTTGGTATGCAATGCTCACCATTGGAGGGACATGCTGCTCTGCACTGGTCGACACAGGTTCGTCAGCAACCCTGGTGAGGCCCGATGTGGTGACAAAGGGAACTGATATTTTTCCCACTATCGTGAAACTGCAGTCAGTCACCGGGGAGCGAACTCCTATGGTTGGGGAAGCAATAGTGACTCTGGGCCTGGGGAAAAAGTCTATCCGCTGCCCGGTGTGGGTTGCTAACCTGGAGGACTGTATACTGGGACTGGATGTTCTCGGGGCATTGGACTGTGTCATCAACACAAAGAGAGGAACTCTCACATTCCCTGATGGTCATGTCATCCAGATGTGGTGCCAGCCACCCCGGCCTGGCTGTGTTGCGACCCACACCGTTGCCACACTGACGGCTGAGACAACAAATTATGCTGCCCCTAGCTGCATCCCTTCAAATGAGCTCTCCACACTGCCCTCCACCCTGCCCGCTGCTGAGTTGCACCCACCCCCAGCCTCGGTCCGGCCAGCTACAAGTCCACACACACAGGTGACAAACGCCTCTCCACCTGACGACAGTGAAAGAGTCTTGGCAGTGAGGGAGGTCTGGCAGGCAAACTGTGGTGGTCTGACTCCTAGCGAACAAGATCTGTTGTGGCAGCTGCTTCTTGAGTTCAAGGACTGTTTTTCAATGTCGGAGGACGATGTGGGCCGCACAGATCTCATCCAGCATTCCATCGAAACGGGAGATGCACGGCCGATTAGGATGAGACCTCGACGCCTCCCACTGGCCAGGCAGGCTGCGGCAGACAAAGCCCTGCAAGAGATGCAGCGAGCGGGAATCATCGAGCCTTCCACCAGCCCCTGGGCCTCGGCGATCGTCATGGTCCCCAAAAAGCAGAAGGAGGCGTGGCGTTTCTGTGTGGACTTCAGGCCCCTCAACAAAGTGACAAAAAAGGACTCCTACCCCCTTCCACGCATCGACGAGGCCCTCGACACGGTGGCAGGGTCAGCCTGGTACTCCTCTTTGGACCTGCGGAGCGGGTATTGGCAGGTCCCTCTCAGCCCTGAAGCTAGGGCCAAAACTGCCTTCATCACTAATGGGGGCTTGTGGCAGTTTAAAGTCCTTCCGTTTGGCCTCTGCAATGCTCCTGCCACGCTCGAGAGGCTAATGGACAGGGTACTCGCTGGTATCCCTCGGCAGGAGTGTGTTGTGTACCTGGACGACATACTGGTGCATGGTGACTCCTTCCAGGCGGCTCTCGAGGCCCTGAGGCGGGTGCTGGAGAGAGTGGCAGCAGCAGGTCTAAAGCTGCACCCACAGAAATGCTCCTTCATGCAATGGGAGGTCACATTTCTGGGGCACAAGCTTGGGGGCGGCGGTGTCGGCACCATGGATGATAGAGTGCAGACGGTGAAGGATTGGCCTACCCCCAACACTGTGCAGGACCTGAAAAGCTTCCTGGGCCTGGCCTCCTACTATAGGAAGTTTGTGAGGGTTTTTTCCTGCATAGCTGTACCACTGTTCCGCCTGCTGCAAAAAGGGGTGGTGTTTGATTGGACAGAGGAGTGCCATGCAGCTTTCACTTCACTGCAGAGAGCCCTTGTGGAGGCCCCAGTCCTCTCACCGCCTGACCCCACCCTGCCTTTTATCCTCGACACGGACGCCAGTAATGCAGGCGCAGGTGCTGTGCTGGCCCAAGAGACTCCTGAAGGAGAGAGTGGTGGCGATCACAGCAGACAGTTTAACAAGGCTGAACGCCGCTACTGTGTCACGAGACGGAGCTGCTTGCTATGGTCTGTGCCATCCGACATTTCAGATATTACCTTGGGGCCTCCACTTCACAGTCCGGACCGACCACTCTGCCTTACAGTGGCTCATGTCTTTAAGGAGCCAGAAGGCCAGCTGGCACGCTGGATTGAGGAGCTACAGGCGATGATTTCACTGTGGTCCACAGACCGGGGCACGCCACGGAAATGCTGACGCTTTCACGCCGGCCTTGCAGCGCTGATGGCTGCAACTACTGTGAGAAAAGAGAGGCGCAGGAAGAAGAGCGGCTGCAACCTGATGTGAAATGTGCTGCCGTGGGACCGGTGGGCACGCCAGCAGGCCATGGACTGACAGCTGTGGACGCAACAGAGTGGGGGTGCAAACAGGAAGAGGATGTCGACAAAAGGCCAGTGCTCGCTTGGGTGGGATCCCAACAGCGACCACCTTGGGGAGAGGTTACCATGTGTTCTCGAGCCACAAAGGGACTCTGGTCAATTTTTCAAGCCCTGCGACTGCGTGATGGTGTACTGCAGAGGGGGTGGAAAGAGCCGGCGACTGGAGAGACAAGTGGTGGTGCCCGGGGCTCTGAGAGAGACGGTGCTCCGGGCAATGCATGGAGCTCCGGGATCTGGTCACTTCGGCGTTCCGAAGACCCTCCGTCGCCTCCGCCAGGGGTTCTACTGGGGCCAACATAGGCGGGATGTGGAGGACTACTGCCGCCGCTGCGACAGCTGCACAGCTGCACAGCGAAGAAAGGCCCTGCAGACAGATCTCATGCCCAGCTCCAGCAGTTTCCGGCTGGGTGTCCCATGGAGAGGGTGGGGATTGATGTTCTTGGACCGTTTCCTCACTCAGAGAGGGGCAACCGTTACATCCTCACTGCCATGGACTATTTTACGAAGTGGCCCGAAGCTTACTGCATGCCGAACCAGGAGGCGGAGACGATTGTGGATGCTCTGGTGGGGGGAATGTTCAGCAGATTTGGGGCCCCTGAAGTCATCCACACAGATCAGGGCAGAAACTTTGAGTCCCGTGTCTTCGCCGCCATGTGTGACAAACTGGGATCCCACAAGACCAAGACTACACCCCTCCATCCACAGAGCGATGGGCTGGTGGAGAGATTCAACCGCACGCTGGCACAACAGCTGGCCATAGTGGCAGCTAAACATCAACGCGACTGGGACGACCACGTGCCTCTTGTGCTGATGGCTTACAGGTCTGCGGTGCAGGACTCCACTTCCTGCTCTCCTGCCCTTCTCATGCTCGGCAGAGAAATCCGGACGCCAGGGGAGATGATGATGGGGAAACCTCCTGACGCCCCTGCGGGTCCCCCAGGGCTCGACTATGCTCGGAAACTCCAGGACCGCTTGGAGTCGGCCCACGAGTTTGCCAGGAATCAGATGCGCAGTGCGGGCGTAAGGCAAAAGAGGAACTACGATGTGCACGTCAGAGGATGACATTTTGAAGTCGGAGAGCTTGTCTGGGTGTATAGCCCTCAGAGGAAGAAGGGCAGGTGCCCAAAGCTCGATAGTGAGTGGTTGGGGCCCTGCCGAGTCCTGGAGAGACTTGGAGAGGTGGTGTACAGGGTCCAACTGCCACCACGAGGAAGGAAAGTCGCTCTGCATCGAGACAGGCTGGCCCCCTACCGGGGCACATCCACCCCACCAGGACAAGAGCCTGGGGCACGGGGAACCCTGGACTCAGCCCAGACTACCCCCCAAACCCTTCCCAATGGGCCCAGCCTTTCGCCCGCCCCTTCACAGACTCTTAGTGTCCCTGGCCCCGCCCCTCCCTTCCCATCCCCTGCCCCTGGTCCCAGCATCCCCTCAACCCCTTCTCCTTCTCCCCAGCGCCGACGGCAGCCTCAGAGGAACCGCAGTCCCCCTGGCCACCTAGGAGACTTTGTTTGCCCCCTCGGGGGCGAGGGACTTTGTGGGGGGTGGGTAGTGTAACGGACTGAGGGAAATGTTATGTTATAAATGTTATGTTCAGGATGTAAGTGAACGTCTCATGAGCTGGTAGCTGTGAGGCGTGTCTGTGATTGGAGAGCGAGTGATGTTGTTGTGTTGTGTTACGACTCGTTCGGAGCAGAGCTATGACCCGGAGCAGACGTGAAGCTGGTTGGGAGGCTTTCACGGCGTTTTGCTGTCGTTTTGGCATAGGCTACGGCCAACAGTAGCCTGTTCTATGTTCCCTGAATAAACACCCTATAAACCATCTACGCCTCGTAGCGTTCCTGACCCAGGGTCGCTACAGTATTAATCATGGCAATAATCATGGTATTATTCATGGTATTAACCATAGTATTATTCATGGTATTACTCATGGTATTAATCATGGTATTAACCATGGTATTACTCATGGTATTATTCATGGTAATAATCATGGTATTATTCATGGTATTAATCATGGTATTACTCATGGTATTACTCATCGTATTACTCATAGTATTAATCATGGTATTACTTATGGTCCTACTCATGGTACTACTCATGGTACTCCTCATATTACTCATGGTATTACTCATGGTACTCCTCATATTTCTTATGGTATTACTCATGGCATTGGGGGGGTGACATGCAATATAGGTTTTCAACCAGACCACAAAGGGAGAATATTTTATTTCCCAGAGAAGTTCTAATAATTTAAATGTGGTATGTTGAGAAATAGTGTCACAATTCACAGAGGTAGCCACTTCAGGTAAAACACACCTTTTCTTAAAAATCTGTCATTATTTGATATTTATGTTGGTTGTTTTTTATGAGATATTAGCACAACTGACTGGCATCTGCAGTCAGAGCATCCGAAAGTAGCCAACTAAGCCAAACCTAAACAATGCAGTCAAACGGTTGTCAAAGATTATAATCAGTCTCATTTCGAGCTGCGTATTCATACGTTTGTGACCGCGACATCGGCGCCTGCAGAGTTAGTAACGGTGAGTCATCTGGCGTCTGCATACGGTTAGTTTCCTGTGTGTCGTCTCTAATGGCTTCTGCCTGGATACAGGGGGGGAGGGGGGGAGGGAGTTATCGCCTTCCTGGGAGGAGACCAAAGGGGAGTTGAGGTGTGTGTGTTAGTGTGTGTGTGTGTGTGTGTGTGTGCGTGAATTAATTTTGACGTGTGATTGTTAAAAATGTATCAATCAAATTTTCCCACTCACATAATACCACACACATGCACACACACGTACACAAACACACACACTTCACACATTCTAATTAGGTCAGGAAGGAGCAGAGATAGAACACAATGTTTGTCTTTATCACCACTTAGCTTCTTAACCTCTCAAACACACACACACACACACACACACACTCTGTAAGGATCTCTTTGAATTAATTTCCTTTTTCAAGAATCCTCATCCCGCTTCCACTTCCTCCTGGACTGCTGCGTTGTTAATCCACATAATACGCTGCATACGCCATGTGTGCTTCTGTGTGAAGAAACAGCACTTGGTGGACTTAGCGGGTCGCCATACAATCAACGGACCGGTGGTCATTTTCTATAGACTTCATTTAACAACTATTTTGCTGATTTTGAGATTATGGATTCCCCCAAATTCGGTTTTGAAACTCTGCTCAGAATGCATTGATACGGACAAAATGCTGACTTTTAAGCAGCAAAAACAAGAGCCGTTCGAACAAGAGATTTGAATCAGGCTCGTTTCCATCAACATGTTTTGGAGCTAATCGATCCGTAGAAGGAGAGAACCTGAAAACACAAATCAGGTGTCCATTGAATCTCTATCTCCATACACTCTGAACAGGAGACTCATTTGAATGCAGGTCGTGAGGGCGGTCAGACAGCATCTGGCACTAATGTAAATCACCTGCACACTGTCTGCTGCAGATGAATTTAAAGCAGCATATTGATGAAAAATACAACAAGGGGCTGCTGCGCGAGTAAACACTCTTTGTTGCCCTCTGCCCACACCATTATAAATTCTGCTTCCACTCCATTGCCTCGTCCCACTCCTTCACAAGACCAGGAAAAACTATCCTTTTCTTTCTAAACGGCCATTTCTTGCTTTTTTCTTCCGTTTTATTTCCCACTGTCCCGATGTCCACCTCTCCTCCTGCTCCTCCCTTTTTTTCTTCTGATTCTTTCACCTTCTTCTCACTCTCTACAACCCACTACATCTAATCTCCTCTTACCTCTTTTTTATTTTCTCTCACTCCCCCACCTCTTTTTTCCAATGTTTTATCACCCGCTCCTCCTCTTTCTTTCTTTCAGCTATTGCTGTTCTTCCTCCCTCTCTCCTCTGTGTATCTCTGGATCCCTCCAAACTGCAGACTCCTCTCTGCAGTGCAGATCTGTGTGCCCACACCCCGAACCCCTTCTCACTCACTCTGCATCCCTTTGTCCCTTCTGATCGAGCTGCGACCCAAATAAAGATATTTCCGACATAGAAGAAATGTGGATGCAGAGTGGAACTGGAGCACCTTGTGATGTTTAACGTGCAAAAATACAACCTCCCATGAGGTTGTGAGCGAGCCCATGTCTGAGGACCTCTCAGAGGATCTGTCAACGGGAACTGTATTTGAAGCGTGGCGTCAAAGGTGAAGAAGATGCTCATGTATCTGGGTATATGAGCAAAAACTCACAGGAGAAAATACCTTGTGTGAAATGAGAAAAAAAACTCGGCCCTCTTTTGCCCTTTAAGACAAGATTCCTACTGAGCTGTTTCCATCACTAATGAAAATCCACGTTCCACTAATATTCACACGCAGGCACACGTACTCCCATTAACGTAACCTGTGGCGGACTGGTGGACCTCTTTCCAAGGTCTGGAATTGGTTTATTGGGGACACCATTACATTTATTAATCTGGAAAACAACCATCTCTTTAGGCTGTGGAACGTATAGCTGATGGTATTAACACAACTATAACAGATGGTTATTTAATAATTTAAATAATTGTCAGTTGCAGCAGTTTATAGATTCAATTAATCAGCACAGCAGTGTGTGTGTGTGTCACAAGGTGTGAATTATTCTCATGTTTCAGTGTATGGAGGGCTCGTTATAATTATAGAAGGCGACTGTGGGCGTGAGATGGATGACTCTCAGTCTCACACACACGCACACACACAGTCACTTTTGCTGAGAGTGATGAAGGGGAAAAAAGAGAGAGGAGCTTGCTCTGTTTCTCTCAGTAAAAACAGGTGGACCAGGTTTCCTTCATCCTCCTCTTCCTCTACAGTATCATCACCAGTGTCTCTTTGCCCCTCTGCAGTCATATTAAACTTTTTCTCTTTGCACATCAGGACAGATGTTAAAAGCTGGACCATTCTGCAACACCTATTTTGGCACAGCTAACGTACAGAGGGTCCATTGCGGTACATTATGGTGCGTTCAAGCTCCTAACAGTAAACGTTGGTATTGAGTGAGCAGAAATGTTATCATGATGTGTTATAAT
Organism: Pseudoliparis swirei; assembly: GCF_029220125.1. Lineage (NCBI taxonomy): Eukaryota > Metazoa > Chordata > Actinopteri > Perciformes > Liparidae > Pseudoliparis > Pseudoliparis swirei. The sequence goes on from NC_079407.1 coordinate 11,336,011, forward strand.
GTAATCTTGTAAAACGCAAGTTACGTATGTAACTATGGTTCTATGAATCCTGGATGACCGCCAGAGGCGGTGCTTAGCACTGGATTTCTTCCGTCTCGAGCATACGCAGGTCGAGTCTTAATGACAACAAAGTCACATGTGACCTCGGATGACCCGCCCATTGGGTATAAGTCCCGGTGTCATCCCGAGATCAGTCCTACGGAGTCTTCTCGCGAACTCACGAGATTCCGAGTGACCAAGAACTCTGGCGGTCATCCAGGATTCATAGAACCATAGTTACATACGTAACTTGCGTTCTATTTCATCCTTCCTGACCGCCAGAGGCGGTGCTTAGCACTGGATGACTTGTACCAACAGAGTCACGAGGAAACCCAGGGAGCCTACCGTGTATGGATCAGGCAGAGGACTCTGGACGAAGAACCACCCCCAGTGGGTGAGGGGTGGCAACGTTCACCCTGTAGAACCTGGTGAATGTGCTTGGTGACGCCCAGGAGGCTGCGGCACATATATCCTCCACTGGGACCCCTCTCAGGGTTGCCCATGATGTGGAAACACTCCTGGTAGAATGGCCCCTTGTGCCGCATGGCAGGGCACGGCCCCTTGCTCTGTATGCACAGGCAATGGCCTCCACAATCCAGTGGGATAGGCGCTGCTTTGAAAGGGCCAAACCCCTCCTCGGCCCGCCATAGCAGATGAAGAGCTGCTCCGATTGTCGTATGCCTGTGGTAGCTTCGACATAGGCTCTGAGGGCCCGCACTGGGCACAGGAGTTTTGACCGCTCCTCTCCCGATGGGGGGTCGAACTGTGCCAGCCGGAGAGGCTGGTTGACATATGAGCGTGTCAGTACCTTAGGGAGAAACGCTGCGTTGGGCCATAGTGTAACCCCTGAGCCATCAGAGTTCCACCTGAGACAGGATTCACTTACCGATAGGGCATGCAGCTCGCCTACCCTTTTTGCTGAAGTGATGGCCAGGAGAAAAACGGTCTTTGCCGACAGCCATCTCAGCTCTGACCCTGACATGGGTTCGAAAGGAGGCGAGCATAGTGTGTCCAGTACCATGGGCAGGTCCCATGGGGGAGCCCTGGGGGCGCTCGGAGGATGCAGGCGCCGAGCTCCCTTTAAGAAGAGGGAGACCAACCTATGGCTCCCTACCGTGCCCTTGTTAGTCCCGGCGCGCTGTGCTGAGATAGCAGCCACGTACACCCTTAGGGTAGAGGGAGACCGGCCCCTATCCAGCAGGGACTGTAGAAACTCTAATATAACCGGCACGGGGCACTGCACCGGGTCGGTGTTGCGGTCCCCGCACCAGTCAGAGAACAGCCTCCATCTACACTCGTACTGTAGACGGGTAGATGGTGCTCTGGCATTCCGAATAGTCCCTTTGACTGGGTTTGTGCAGCTGCTCAACAGCTGGTCGGACCCTGCAGTGGCCAGGCCCATAGCTGCAGGTGGCTGGGGTTGGGGTGCCAGATCTGGCCTCCCAGCTGCGAAAGGAGATCCCTCCTGTCCGGGAGGCACCATGGCGTCCCGGAGCAGAGTCTGTGCAGCAGGGGGAACCAAGTCCTGGCTGGCCATCGTGGGGCCACCAGTAGGAGACTGTGGCCCTGCTGAAGTACCCTGAGAAGTGTTGGCAAGATCAGGGGAATTGGGGGGAAAGCATAGAGGAGACCCCCCGGCCATGTGTGCGCCAGGGCGTCTTGCCCCAGAGGGCTGGTCCTCTCCCTCAGGGAGAACCAGTGGGAGCAGTGGGTTGACGTCTCTGAGGCAAAGAGATCTACCTCGCCCTGCCAAGAGACCCCAGATGCTCTGCACCACTTCTGGGTGGAGCCGCCACTCCCTGGTGGGGGTCTGTGGCGGGAGAGGGAGTCTGCAACCTGGTTCTGTTTCCCTGGAATATACATCGCCCGAAGGCTGGTCAGGCGAGGGGCTGCCCATGTCAGAAGGGCGCAAGCCGCGTGTAGCAGCTTTGCCGACCTGGTGCCACCTTGATGGTTTATGTGGAAAACGGTCGGGGTGTTGTCCGACCGAACGAGTACGTGTTTCCCAGCCAGGAATGGCAGGAACTGCCTGAGTGCTAGGTGCACAGCCCGCAGCTCCAGGACATTGATATGCTCGGTGTGGTCCTGAGCGGACCACTGCCCCTGAGCAGTCCTGTTCTGCCACACCGCGCCCCACCCTGAAAGGGAGGCGTCTGTTGTGACGACCTCCCGCCGGGACGGGACCATACCCATGGGGACACCCCCCGACAGGTAAGCCCTCTCCCTCCATGGTGATAGGGCTCGAAGGCACTGCTGTGATACCTCTACTCTCCTGCGCCTGTGGCATGTGACCTCCAAATGGAGGCTGTTCAGCCATCTCTGCAGAGGGCGCAGTGATAGCAAGCCCAAGGGAATGACAGCTGAGGCGGCTGTTAATTTTCCCACCAGGCGAAGGAAGAGAATGTAGGGCAACCGCCTGCCCCCTCGGAAGAGGGGCAGGTTGCGGAGGATGTCGTCGACACGCCGGCGTGACGGACGGGCTCTCATAGCGGCTGAGTCCAGAGCTATACCGATGAAGGTTATGCTCTGGGACGGACGCAGAGAGCATTTCTGCATGTTCACCCTGAGGCCCAATAGGGCCACATGGGAGAGAAGGCGGGTGGTGTCTTGTGCAGCCTGAGGCTGGGATGGTGCGCAGATCAGCCAATCGTCCAAATACGGCATCACCTTCATGCCCTGCAACTGTAGGGGGGAAAGGGCAGCCGCAACACATCGTGTGAACACGCGTGGGGAAAGGGAGAGTCCGAATGGAAGCACCCTGAACTGAAAACAACGGCCTTGAAAGGCGAAACGAAGGAACTGTCTGTGATGAGGCACAATGGGGACATGAAAATAGGCATCCTTCAAGTCGACCGACGTGAACCAGTCCCCTCTGGAGATGGTACGAAGGACGTCTGCCGTGCTGAGCATGCGGAATGGCAAGACCTTCAGGAACTTGTTGAGTCCCCTCAGATCTAGGATTGGGCGGACTCCGCCCTCTTTTTTCCTTACGAGGAAGTAGGTTGAGTAAAACCCCCTGGGCTGTAACAGGGGGTCCACCGCCTCGATTGCGCCTTTGGCCAGGAGTTTGGCAAGTTCCTGGCTCAAGGCTAAGGCTTTTGCCGGGTCGGCGATGGTAGTTACCCTGACCCGGCCGGAGGTTGGGGGCCGGCGTCGGAATTGGAGCTTGTAGCCCTGAGTTAGGGTGGACACCACCCATGGGTCTGGGGCATGAGCTGCCCAGTAGCGGATCTGCTGCTGGGAGAAAAAACCAACGGCCGGCCTGGAGACTTCATCTCCTGCCCCCCCTGCCTCTAGTGGCGGTGGGGGGGCGGCTGTTAATCCCCGGCCTTGGAAACCGTGCGGGGAGTCTGCTGGAAACCTCCCGTTGTGAGTGGGTTGGCCTCTCAGCGGAGTGTTGAGGCCTGCGCTGACTATTAAGGCGAGCGCGGGGCTGCACATGGTCTCTGGAGGCCGGCGTGGGGTCCCTGGACGCCCGTCGGGGTGGGGGCATGGCCCGGCGAAGATCAGCGAACTGCTGCCTGGTCTGACTGGCTTGCACAGTTCGCTGAAGCGCCTGTAGCGCGGCCGAGCCGAACATCTCCCCGGGTTCGACTGGGACAGCGCGGAGGGTCTTTCTACAGGTCTCCGACAGGTGTGACTGTGACAGCCAAACCTGGCGGCGGGTCTGTACCAGGGTGGACATCAGGCGCCCGAGCTCCCTCGACATGAGGCCAAATGCCTGCAGTGACGCATCAATGAGGCTGATAGAGGAGGCGTCGGGAGTATCCTGCTGTAGAGACGCCGAGAGGGCAAGCATGAGATGGGAGAGGGAGTTACCGATACGGCCCATGCGGGCTGCCGTGTTGTAGGCCTGGGAAAGCAGTTCGTCCGTGGCCCGACTCTGGGGCCGAGGGCACCTGGCCTCTGGTCTTAGAGTCTCCTCCGGGGAAACTATGAGGGACGCAATAGTTGGCTCAATGGCTGGCATGCGCTCAAGACCATACTTGGCCGCATCCTGCATGGACGCCAGGGTTTGTCCCTCGGCCGAAGGCCGGGAATGAGCACGGGTGTCTCTCCAGCATGCATGCAACTCCCTCAGGTAATCTTCGGAGGGAGGGACAGAGAGGGTGGCGGGGACGGAAGTGCGCCTGAAGAACGCACTAACCTGTGGGGGTTTGGGCTGCTGTATATCCAGCTGAAGGCGTGCCAAAGCCATGCGCATGACCGCCCCGATGGAGCTCTCCTCTCCACCCTCTGACTGACTCTGGACTGAGAGGTGGGAACCCGGCCTGGAAGCCTGGGTGTCTTGCCCGTCGCTGTACTCTGTGAAGAGGTTGGCGGATGCCGTCACCGAGATAACGTCCTCCTCTGAGAACTGCTCGGCCGCGGGTGGATCTGATGTTTCAGTTTCCACCACACTCGGGTGGAGGGCCCGGAGAAGGGCCTTCATCTGCGCCAGCTCCGCAGCCATCAGCTCTACGCTAGAAGCTAGCGTGGCGGTCTTAGCCCTCTTGGGGGAAGCGCCCGCCGAGACCGAAAGCCGGCGCTTGTAATGGCTCGGTTGGGATGGGCCTGGCTGGCCTGACGGAGAGAGGTCAAGCCTGCCGCTCAGATTTTCCAAGTCTGCCAGTCTTGCGGCCCTTACCGCGTATGGCATAATGCCGCAGTTCATGCACGCATTTTCTGATAGGCCCTCCCTCAGGTGCTCGAGGCCAAGGCACGAGGGGCAAAGGTCATGGCCATCCTCGAACTGGAGAGGGGTCATGCAGGTCCTACAGTCAGCAGGGCTAAATTTAGCCATGGCTCTGGAGGGACCCTGTCTTCTGCTACTGTGGCCCGGGCCACGCTGAATGGGTTGAAGACAGTCCCTTTAGTGAGGGTAGAGCACGGACGCTGGCCTCACCTGCACGGTTGCTGTAGCGGCTGGGGGTCACAACAGTAGTACTCCGCTACTGTGGCCCAGGTCCTGTAGGACAGGACGGAGACAGCCCGTCCAGCGAGGGTAGAGCGCGGACGCTGGCCTCGCTAGCACGGTAGCCGTAGCAGCTAGGGTCGCAGCAGTAGCACTCCGTTACTGTGGCCCAAGTCCTGTGGAGCAGGACGGAGACAGCCCGTCCAGTGAAGTGAGGGCGTCTCAAAAAACCCCGCTGTCCTCACTAGCACGGTAGCTGTGGCTGCTGAGGGTCGCAACAGTAGCCCTCAGCTACTGTGGCCCAGGTCCTGTAGGATAGGACGGGGACAGCCCGTCTAGGAGGGTAGAGCGCGGACGCTGGCCTCGCTAGTACGGTAGCTGTAGCAGCTAGGGTCGCAGCAGTAGCACTCCGCTACTGTGGCCCAAGTCCTGTGGAGCAGGACGGAGACAGCCCGTCTAGTAAAGTGAGGGCGTCTCAAAAACACCGCTGTCCTCACTAGCACGGTAGCTGTGGCTGCTGAGGGTCGCAACAGTAGCACTCAGCTACTGTGGCCCAGGTCCTGTGAAGCAGGACGGAGACAGCTCGTCTAGTGAAGTGAGGGCGTCTCAAAAACACCGCTGTCCTCACTAGCACGGTAGCTGTGGCTGCTGAGGGTCGCAACAGTAGCACTCTGCCACTGTGGCCCGGGTCCCGTAGGACCGGAGGCAGCTGTTGGATTTTGCGTGGCTTCCGTTAGCCCGAGTTGCCTACTTAGACACTCCGCTAACCTTGCCCGGCGGCGATGCCACCGGCGTCAGCGCGCACGCTATCCAACGAGTGATAATAATTGGAACGCTCTCACCCGATTGACGCTTCGCGATGGAGGTCCTGGTGAGAAAAACCGAAGGTAGACTTGCTGTGTTCGTAGGAACACGCGCCGTCTCACTCCCCGGGGGGAAGCTCGTCGCAGCCTCTGGAGGGCGAGGGATCGCAACTCCGACCAGTTGGTCGCGAGGCTTCACACGATGAGCTTTAGACAAACCTCTGTATAACCTCAGCCTCTAGCTGATGCTTTTTTAGAGATTTCGTTAGCCTGCGTTTGCGAGAAGCGAAAAAGGACTGATCTCGGGATGACACCGGGACTTATACCCAATGGGCGGGTCATCCGAGGTCACATGTGACTTTGTTGTCATTAAGACTCGACCTGCGTATGCTCGAGACGGAAGAAATCCAGTGCTAAGCACCGCCTCTGGCGGTCAGGAAGGATGAAATAGAATGTTGTATTTGGCGAGAAACTTCAAATTAATAATACAAAATAGTTATTCGAGGGAAGAGTATGACCTGGTGAACTTCAATAATATTTGGATTTGAATTGTGTATTTTTATTCAAAAAACCACTCCAATTGACAAAAACAAAGTGGAAGCATAATATGATTTATAATGTTTTAATATTTTAATGCTGTACATTTTTGTCATTCATTACCTGCCCTAAATTAACCCAAGTAACAAGACATGTTTACTGAAATACACGTCACGCGTGAGCTCATTTCCACTTCATTGCCACGAGGATCCGATGTGCCGGCTGCTGTTCAGCAGCAGCTTAAACTGAGAACGAATCTTTGTCAGTATTAAAATGGGAGCTCCATTGTTGCCTTACACATTCAGACAAGCACACAACGCCTGAATGAGCAGCCACACGTGTTTCCGTTGGTTTGCATGTGGAGGCGAGATGAATGAAGTGAACGTTTATGAGAGCGGCTCCTTGTTTTAACAAAGGGACGGGCCAAAAGCTCGAGGTTCGGCACGCTTTTTCTACAGTCCCAAAATAATTCAGTCAATTCCTTTTTCTCAAATGAATTACGTAAGATGGTTTTAAAAACTACACAGAGAACTAATACGCCTCATCAGTCCAGCAGTCGGTGGTGGTGGCAAAGGAAATACTTTCTAAGCATCATCCCGGGAGATGTTTAAAGATGTATCAACTCGCCGCGAGATGACGCGGCTGATTTTCACGGTTCTAAGCTCTGCAGAAAATACAACCCTTTTTTTTCCTAAAGGTTTTGCTTAACATGTGTTTGAGCATGATGCAACAGAGCTGCTGGAGAGAGCTTTAATCTGTTGACGCGCGATGAAGTGATTAGACGATAAAAGCATTTTGTTACATTTTCCCATCCAGCTGGGATTTTAATGTTAGGGGTCAACAATATGCAGGCGTTACCTTTTTCTTTTCTTCTTTTGACAGCCGTGGCCGTGTTTCACTCTTGAGTTTCTATTCCTGTGTATATCTTATGTACTCCCGGGGACAATCTATATTTATATTTAGTCTTTCTACTCTTCTTTTGATGTTAGCTTCCAGTAGACCGCCAAAGAACTAGAAAGAGGAAGAAGGAGGGGAGTAGCAACACAGACATAGCAGGAAGTTCAGAACATCCCGGGGCAATGAGGCAGACGATGTTCTGTCAGTTCAATCCTGGACACAGTTCCCTCGACACGGGTCATCGAGCATCGGTGCTTTACATTTTCTTCTCCTATCACTCTGGAAGAAAATCGAAATAACTCTAAATACGGTATCTATTTTGTTTGAAAGCCTCCTGCTCTTGCTGTGGAGCTTAGAGGAAAAACTAGGATGACAGATCACTGTTACTACTCATCCAGCTCAACCGTGTCCTTTCAAATAATCCTCGGGGAAATTACTAAGAGGTAGCCGTGAAAATATCTGCTAAAGCTGCACAGCTGGACCGTGTCGGGGACTGTGTTATTCCTGATGTGTCTAAAAAAATGGCTCCTGCTTAGTTTTCTCTGCGCCGTCACAGTGAGCACACTGAAGTTCAAGTCAAATGTTGTACATTAATCTCATTGTCACCGAATCCTCTGGCAGCCAATCGGTCTGGTGTGTTGAAGAGGGACACCATTCTAAAGTGTTGACACTTGGTGTGTATTCAGTTAATTAGAGACGATACGCCACCAGACGTGTCATACTGTAGATCTGAAACCGCGAAACATAAGGCCGACAATCACGAGCAGTGAGACTGCCCGGTGTTGATCCGTGATCCATTCAGACCAGGCGGTTTAAAAAATATATACAAATGTCCCCCAGTAAACATTGTAAACATGAGTTCATGGTCTCAATCTCTAGTTTCAAGTCTTTGTATTTAGTAAATTATGGACCATTTGGAGTCAAATAGACCACAAAGCAGAGTATGCTTTAGGGCGGGGCTACTGTGATTGACAGTTTGCTGCAGCTTCTTATATACAGTCTGTGGTACAGTACGGTTTAACCATGATGGTGTGAACAATATCCAGTTAAATATGCAATCTGGAGCCTCAATGTGTTATGGTAGTGTGTAGGTATGTGTGTGTGTGTCTGCCTTACTGCGTTAATGTAGTGTGTAGGTGTGTGTGTGTGTGTGCCTTAATGCGTTAATGTAGTGTGTGTGTGTGTGTGTGTGTGTGTGTGCCTTAATGCATTAATGCATTTCATTGAGAATGTAAAATGTAAAACAGCACTTACTACTCATAAGAATATCAAAGTGTTTCAAATGGCGAAGAAAGATGGTGGCGAGAGGTGAGCTGGCTACGATGTAGGCATGGTGCGTGTGTGTGTGTGTGTGTGTGTGTGTCAGTGCGAGTTATATTTCTATTTGTGTTTGTATTCATCTTTGAGCAGATTAGAACCTGATCTTTTCTTTATTGAACTCTGCGGTGTTTGCCGACCTCAGCCTGCCGGTGTTGCTGCTCTCCCCGAGGAGAGCCGGCTCTACAGCATGAGACATTCACTGCACACGAGCCAGCAAATGATTGATTGAAAGTTCGGACTAGTGTAACCCATTACTCCTCCTCTCTCCTTCACACTCATAAGCGTGAACACAACATTCAGGGGAAAGATTCTCAGTTTTCGCCGGCCGTCCCTTTCACCGGTCAGAAGGACAAACGTCCTCGGCCACAAGTCGCCAATTAAAGTGAAGTTTTTTAGTAAGATGATGACAGGCTATCCTGTCATATTCATTGAATGTGTTTTAACTCTGTAACGCTGTTCATCTCGACACATGACATCTCTTGCTTCTGTCCATCCTGGAGAGGGATCCTCCTCTGTTGCTCTCCTGAAGGTTTCTTCCCTTTTTTTCCCTGTGAAAGGTTTTTTTCTATTTTTTGGGAGTTTCTCCTGATCCGATGTGAGGTCCTGGGATAGGGATGTCTATGTGTACAGACTGTAAAGCCCATTGAGACAGCTAACTAATAGCAGAGAGTTGCTCTTAGTCTGTGGATTCCTAACTATGTGAGCGCGACAACATATAAGATGTTCACTTTAGTTATTAAAGACTTTTTATTCTACCTCACTGGAGTCTGGACTTTCTCTCCTCCCGAGTCGGCCAAGTTTTTTTTTTTACTTAACACACTCCATCACAAAAATCAACTCTAAAAATGCACTGAATGCTGCAGACTGATGATATGTAACGATGTGTAATGGGGCTTTTCATTAACTCGTTCCAGAGGAGCTTCCTCTTGGCCGACAGAATGGTAATAACAACATGCCAGCAGATGCATAAATACTTTTCTGTGAAACATTAACCCTGATGCCACTGTACACACCATAGGCTGTTAATGCATGTATGAGCCTATGAGGACATGCATGTTGATTTCATAAACTATCATTCTGGAACACATGAAATCTAATCTGTAACTCTAAACCCTCGAACACAGACGACACTCACAGCAGCACAAAGATATGAAGGAAGTTTAAGTATTACAAAAAGCCTTCAGCAGCTTTTCTGTCAGAACAACCACAGATTAGGAACCGCTGGTGTTTCTGTCAAAGCGCACCAAAACAAATGGAGGACACTCGTCGCCTCATGTTGTTCTGATAAGTAACGGTGCACAGAAGTCACAGTTCGGTTCAAACCGGTTTAGGAGCAAATTTATGTTCAACAGACAGTGAAGTGAAGTGTCCACTTCACATCGCCCTTCACCCATTCACACATGGATGGCACAGCCTTCAGGAACAATTTGGGGTTCAGTATCTTGCCCAAGGACCAGGGGCGTCTCTAGGATTTGGATACATCTGGGGCTTAGCCAATGCAGCTTAGATTGGAAAGTGACCCACGGCGAGCGTTGTCGACGGGGGGGGGGGGTGCTAGTGAGTTTTTCTAACTTTCAGGGCTAATTAAAAAACATCCGGGGCATTAGCCCCGGGTTTTTTAGCCTAGGGACGCCACTGCCAAGGACACATCGATGTACCCAGGGGGTCGATCCGCCGATCTGATCTCCGAATATAGTCTGACTAATTGACTGAATAATAACTTAAAAAAGTGTTGATCGGCATGTCCGGTTGATGCCTTAGCACAGGGGTGCTCACACTTTTTCAGCATGCGAGCTACTTAGAAAATGACCAGGTCGAAATGATCTACGTACGGGGGGGGGGGGGGTGCAAGTGACTTTTCTTTTGCTCGGTCCCGATGTGTGCACTCTGCGGCGTGCGGGGACGGAGAGCCGAGAAGTGTTAACGCGACACGTAGAGACAGAAATGACATGCTGCTGTGTAGAGACGATCAATAACAGACGTTTAGTTTAATAAAAGAACAAAGACGTGCTATAGAGGGAATGTCAGGGGGCGGGCCAATTTTTTTTTAATGTCATGCGATCTACCAATACTACGCCGCGATCGACCGGTCAATCGCGATCGACGTATTGAGCACCCCTGCCTTAGCATATCCGATGTGTTTCCATTCACATACCCTACAATGGTGGAATAACACAAACAGTACAAGTCCTTATACACAACTGTCTCCGTTGCTTTTGTAGCTGACTGGACTCAATTTGAATTTGGGGTCCGCATTGTGTGAGTCAACCGACACACCGGCCGACGCTCGAACTGCAGTTCTTAACATAGTTCTGATATGTTTGTAGAGAGCGATACATCCCATCATTTACAAATACACTGAATGCAGAATACATTTCTGGCGAGAGATAGTATAGAAATAGTTTGACATAATGAGATTCTCGAGGACCATCATGTGAAGGCTCTCACTCAGACGCACCCATCCCGTTCCCCATCTCGTCTCATTCATTCATCTATATTTCCCAGCAGGCCTTTCGACGGCCCTGGGTGAATCTGTTGGGCCTGTTGCATCCGGTTGTTCAGAAACATTGCGGCCATACTTGAAAATGAAAAAAAACCGACGTGTTTCAATTCCTCCTTGATGGAGATACGAGATGAGATCCTGCAGAGCAGGATGCAGCTCATTAGCCGAGGGATTTGGCGTCAGCCACTTGTTTTTATTATCTCCGATCCCCCCTGCGAGGTTACAGGTATCCTGCTTTCTTATCTCATCTCTCGTGTGCTCATATCAAACGGACGAGCCGCAGTTCAAACCGATACGCTGCCGGGATCAAATTGTTTCCAGTCCCTTTACTTCTTTGCCTCCCAGTACGGTTGGCTGATCTCATGTCACTTTACCAACTACTTCTCCAGTTTACTGTTGAATGGGAAAGTAAATAGTTTCCACCCAGTCACTATGATCCATGTTTTTCATGACCCTGTGAGTAAAGATTGAGCGTGTGTGGATAACACTGATGGTGTTTTTGGGGCATTGCTGTGATGGTGCATTATGTTTCTTGATGCTTGAGTGTAAATGTGACCGTTGACAGCGACATATGACTGTTAATGACGTTTTTAATTTCACCCGCCTCCGAAACGCTGCCAAGATGAAAATAAAGGCGTACACAATGACAGAAAAACAGAGAAATGAAAGACATAGATTCAGTAATGTATTCCCGGTCACTTCATACATTTCATGATAAGTTATCAGTATAGTTTATCATCCACCCTCCTGGTAAACAGATCATCAAACACAGATGGTAATTACTCCTGACAAAGCGTTTATCTGCATTTATTTATCCCTGCAGTCTAAAGCACATTCGTTGTTTTCATGACAATACCGATAACACAATCACATTGTTCCTGTGTTCTTCTGCCGTCTCTGCAACCTGACAAACCAGATCACACACTTTATTTTGTGTGATCTCATTGTTCTATGCTCTGATCTCAGGGTTCTATGCTCTGATCTCAGGGTTCTATGCTCTGATCTCAGGGTTCTATGCTCTGACCTCAGGGTTCTTTGATCTCATTGTTCTATGCTCTGATCTCATTGTTCTATGCTCTGCTTTCTTGGTTTAAAGGTATCCTGTGTATAATAAGTGGACGTAGAAGTGGAAAATTCACGTCCCCCATTGGTTTGTGAATTGTGGTTTTGAAGCCTCCAATTTGGCATTTTGTCCATCGCCATTTTGGATTTTTGCAACCAGTGAACCGGAGTGACGATATTTGGACTGCGTAGGATTGACGTGAGCGGCCTGTGTCTTAGATGGGTTTCCAGATAGTGGCATCTAAAGTTTGGTGCTTATAGGCATCTATGGTATTTGTGTTCATGCTGATTTCAGTGTTTTTCTTTAAAGCTTGTAAAAATGTGGGCGAAGACGATACAGCGCTGACAGCTTGGTGGAAACATCAATATACATTTGTTTCACTTCACTTTAGGGCTGCAACTAACGATTATTTTGATAATCGATTAATCTGTTGATTATTTTATCGATTAATCGATTAATCGGATAAAAAAACAAAAACACTGTAATTTTCAACCCTTTATTCAAAACAGGGTCCGTACGGTCATGGAAAACCTGGAAAAGTCATGGCATTTTTAAATGGCTATTAGCAGGCCTAGAAAAGTAATTGAAAAAAATAAAATCCCAGAATATTTGGAAAAGTAATGCAAATTTGTTTCATTCAAATGTTAATTTACACGGTATATATACGGTATGCTTTGGAATTCTCATTGTTATTTTAAATACTACATCTTCTCACTTGTTCATGTCTACACAGAGTTTTCATTAAATGTTTAATCATGGAAATTTGGTTTAAAGTCATGGAAAGGTCCTGGAGATCCACTGGTCACCATGAACCCTGTTCACTGGTCACCATGGTGATGAGCCCTGTTCACTGGTCATGTGGATGAACCTGTCACAAACAGACTGACAGCGGTTTACTCTCCTGAGTTGGCTATTTATGGGTTAAACGCCTAATTCGGTGAGGGGGCGTGGCTTATCTCCGTTGCCTTTCTCCGTGGAAAAATATTTTCAGCCATCCGCCACGGAATAAATAACCATGTTCTCTACGTTATACTCTTGTGGAAATGCCACACACGTCGTGACATGTAACGCCCTGGTGCCTTAGTTCATAACGTCACCCGGAGGCGCACTCAGCTCCGTGAATGTCTCAGACAGATGGCGCGGCTGTGTCCAGACGCCGTCGAGGTAGCTCCGCGGAGATTGTGCGCTCTTTTAGTTTTTGTGTTTTTTTAAAATATTTTCTTTGCCACAAACACATCGGCACTAACAGCATACGACCGCAGCACACTTTTGGACATAAACTTTTGCGCAAAACAAGGGGTTTTGTCCACTTTTTCCATCGATCCAGCGTGGCCGGCGGAGATCGTACGAGCGAACCACAACAACAACAGTGGAGCCGCTACTACGGGGAGACGACGAAAACATCGAGGGAAACGGAGCGGAATTCGAACAGACTGAGAGTTCAAGCCCACCGTCCACCTCTGCCCAGCATCCTTCTTGCTAACGTCCAGTCTCTGGAAAATAAGATGGATGATGTTAGGGCAAGGATCAGATTCCAACGGGACATGAGGGACTGTAACATCTTTTGTCTGACGGAAACATGGCTGACCCCGCTGGTGCCGGATCGAGTCATATGCCCAACCGAGTCCTTCTCTGTTTTCCGTGCAGACAGAACGGAAGAGTCTGGTAAATCTAAGGGTGGAGGGGTTTGCTTCATGACTAACAACAAGTGGTGCGACCCCAAGGACATTAAGACTCTTTCTCGTTCCTGCTCGCCGAACCTGGAACATCTGACGATCTCATGCCGTCCATTCTACCTTCCGCGGAGTTCAGCTCGGTCATCACCACAGCCGTCTACATACCACCACAAGCGGACACCGACGTAGCACTATCGGACCTACATGATGTGTTATGTCGGCATCAGAACAAGTATCCCGACGCGCTGTGGTGGTGGCTGGGGACTTTAATAAGGCTAACCTAAAAAAAGTCATGCCGAACTTTCACCAGCACATTACGTGTGCTACCAGAGGGGAAAGAACGTTGGACCACTGCTATACGCCATTCAAGAGAGGCTACAAGGCTGTCTCTCCTCCGTTCGCAAATCGGACCATGCCGCCATTTTCTTGCTTCCGAGTACCGCAAAAGATCGCGGAAGCGGTAGTGACGAGGAACGAAGCGGTGTTCTGACCAATCAGAGGCTGAGCTACAGGACGCTCTGCGTGTCGTCGACTGGGACATGATCCAATCCAGTTCCAGTGACGTCAGCGAGTTTCAGGAAGTAGCAATGAGCCTCATAGCAACGCTTAGCGGACACCATCGTCCCCACGGTAAAAGTTAGGGTCTTTCCTAACCAAAAGCCGTGGGTTGATAGATCCATCCGTGAAGCTGTGAACGCCTGCATTGCTGCCTATAACTCCGGTCTTGTATCCGCAACATGGACGAGTACAAGGCAGCAGTCTATGGACTGAGGAGGGAGGTGAAGAAGGCCAAGAGGAGGTACCGAGACAGAGTGGAATCACAGATGGAGCAGCGCGACACCAGGCGCCTATGGCAGGGGCTACGGACTATCACAGACTACCAGAGCAGACCCGCGCAATGGTGAGTGCCGACGCATCCCTAGCGGACGACCTGAACTCATTTTATGCACGGTTTGAGGCTAGCAACAACAGCGCTAGCTCGCCGCTAACAACAACACCGTTAAGCGTAGCCGAGGTGAGTTCTACCGCTGGGGATGAACACACACTCTCTGTGACCGAGCACAGTGTGAGGAGGGCTCTGTTGAGGGTGAACACCAGGAAAGCTGCAGGTCCAGATGGCATATCTGGGCGAGTACTGAAGACCTGTGCTAACCAGCTAGCTCCAGTGTTCACCACAATATTCAACCTCTCCTGGCTGAGTCCGTGGTCCCCGCCTGCTTCAAGAGATCCACTATTGTCCCTGTGCCCAAGAATGCTTCTCCAGCATGTATGAATGACTACCGACCGTGGCCCTCACCTCGGTGGTCATGAAATGCTTTGAGAGGCTGATAAAGGACTACATCTGCGCCTTCCTCCCTTCCTCCATGGACCCGCTGCAGTTTGCTTATCGCCCAAACAGATCCACGGATGATGCTGTCTCCCAGGTACTGCACACCACACTCTCTCATCTGGACAGCCAGAGGGGGCTATGTGAGACTGCTGTTCATTGATTATAGTTCAGCTTTCAACACCATAGTCCCTCCAGACTGGCCGGCAAGCTGATTGAGCTGGGACTGAACACCCCTGTGTGCTTGGATCCTGGACTTCCTGACCGCCAGGCCACAGGTGGTCAGGGTGGGCAGACACACCTCAAACCCCTCACCCTGAACACAGGATCCCCCAGGGTTGCGTCCTCAGCCCCTACTGTACTCCCTGTACACACATGACTGTGTGGCCAGGTTCAGCTCCAACACCATCATCAAGTTTGCGGATGACACAGTGGTGGTGGGCCTGATCTCCGACAACGACGAGAAGGCCTACCTGGAGGAAGTTGCTGATCTGTCACTCTGGTGCCGGGACAACAGCCTCATCATGAATGTCACCAAAACTAAGGAGCTGATTGTGGACTTTAGGAGGGTACAACAACAGAGGACGTACTCACCACTGGGGATTAACGGGACTACTGTGGAGAGGGTGAGCGGGTATAAATACCTGGGAGTCCACATCACCGAGGATCTGACATGGTCAACGAACACAGACACTCTGGTGAGAAAGGCAAGGCAGTGCCTCTACCACCTCAGGCAGCTGAGGAAATTTAAAGTTTCCCAGAGGATCCTTCAGTCCTTCTACTCTGGAGCTGTAGAGAGCGTCCTGACAGGAAGCATCACAGCCTGGTTTGGCAACTGCTCCGCTCAGGACAGGAAGGCTCTGCAGAGAGTAGTGCGTTCGGCTGAACGCACTATTGGAACTACACTCCCCACCCTGCAGGACTTGTACACCAGGAGGTGCAGAACCAGAGCCGGCAGGATCATGAAGGATCCTCACCACCCCAACAACAGACTGTTTCAGCTGCTGCGGTCAGGCAGGCGCCTCCGTAGTCACGCTGCAAGAACAGAGAGACTGAGACGGAGTTTCTTTCCTCAGGCCATCAGGACTGTGAACTCCGACCTCACCAGGACCCCCACATAGACCCACACAACTGCCCCTCTTAGGCACACACACACACACACACACACACTTACTGTAAATATTGTGTTGTTTTTTATTGTAAATAGTGTGTACTTGTTGCCCTTGCACATTCCTGCTGAGCATTGCCACTTTCATTTCACTGCACACCCTGTGTGTGTATGTGACAAATAAAACATCTTGAATCTTGAATCTTGAAGACTACGTGAATGACTTCCGCATCCTGAGCAGCAGCAGCCAATTAGATTCATCAACAGCGGAGCAGCTCAGCGCTGATTGGCTCTCACAACGCAGCTGCCTCTCCTCCCTCCACTCTGGTTTCTCCTGCGCCGCTCTGCGCTCAACTCAACTTTGTTTATACTCCGTGACTTATTGAGCGCCGTAACAATCGCGCGACACAACGAATCGATAATGAAATTCGTTGCCAACTATTTTAATAATCGATTTTTATCGATTTTATTGATTCGTTGTTGCAGCCCTGCTTCACATCACCTTTTTCATTTTATGTTCAGTAAACTTTCTTCTCCACACATTTATTATGACATTTTTCCACGTGGAACTGTTCACTGCCATGATTGCTTCTGCTCTGAGTCACTTGGAACTGACTGCTAGTTTTCCAAAACCTTTTCCAAAGACTTTGCTGTGTTTCGTGCATGTTTTTAATCCCAAGAGAATAAAACAAAAACATATAATTCATTCATTTAGGAAACTTCTCCTGTTAAGATGAAAACACTATACAAACCGTCTCATTACCCATTGAAGAGACTCTTACAAAACTGTCACTGCGGCCCTCAGCATATGAAATCCCAACTGGAGGATGTTGACGTCTACTGGGAACCTGTAACTGGGATCAGAACCAGTGGATCCAGTAGCTGCTGTGTGAGTTGTTCCTGGTTCCATGTTTTCTCTCAGCAGGATCTTACTGGTTCTCGTCGCTATTCAGAAGCATACAGGCACAAATCAGTTCACATGCATTTAGATATGACAAGTAAGCCATCTGTATTTTGCACACACACACTCCAAGACCATTACAATCAGTGTCACAGCTTCCTAAATACTGTGTTCACATCCGCAGAAATCAGCAGACGCAGAACATTCCTGCTGTGCAGCCGGGAGAGATGCAGTGTGTTGTGGAAGAGTAGAGCGCGTGGATGAAAGGATCCAATTTAGAGTCATCTCATTATTGTTTCTATAATCCAAACCGCTTGCATGTTAAAAGGATCTTGTTGAGTTTCACATGGTTTCCTGCCTCTTTTCATTTTGACTATACAGGACTGTCTCAGAAAATTAGAATATTGTGATAAAGTTCTTTATTTTCTGTAATGCAATTAAAAAAAAAAAAAATCATAATTGTGCCTTCATTTTTTATCATTTAAAAATGATTTGTTACTTTTATTCAAACTTAATATTTTATTAAATATTGCTTAAAATATCTTTCTTAAAAAGATTTATAACAGCTGAGTGTTTGTCCTATATATATTTTTTGTGCTTTATTTTGACGTGATCCTTTTCTGTCGCATAATCACGTAAATGTAATTGCACTTTCTTTCCTCTGAAAAGCACAGTTTGACACAGAACACCAGAAGCACTTTATTTTAAAGTAGTTTGATGCTATAATTTGTGCTTTATAAATGACCGCATTATTCAAGTGTAATCCAAACGAGAGGCTGTGAGAGTTAAAGAAAACACAATCGTTTTCTGAACAGTTGGAATCCATTTTTTTATCAGCCTGACAACAAAACGTTTGAACGTATCTGCAAGAAAATTTCCCCGCAGCACATATAGATTTGTCTCTCGACAGCATTTGCATCTGATAAATAGAGCGTGATTTACCATTTATGGGTGTATAAATGGCGGCCTCGAGCCATCTGCTTGCTGTCTCATAAAAACATTTACAGTTTCTTCTTTTTTGGAAAATAAAAATGCATTTGTTGCAGAGATAGAAAAATGGTGGTCCTGGTTATTGGTATACTGGAGACAATCAGAGAGAAGATTGGTTCTTGTCCTTCTCCTGGCTGCCCTTTCTCACTTGGCTTGTCCAGCTCTTCCTCTCCATGTGCTCACCCCTCTGTCTCTTATCAAGCTTCCCAGCCTCAGTTAGGTACCCTAAGAACCTGCAGCTGCAGGTGAGTGATGAGGCAGTCTGGGAGATGTAGTTTCGGCAACAGCGGCCATTTTGTGGTGTGGCTGCTGACACTGAGTGGGAATGTAGCGTCCCTCCACTACCTGTCCCCTTGTGATGCCACAATAGTTCTATGGAATGATTTCCAACACCGATCCCACGCTGTTGGAGATCCAGACCGCTTGGCTTCTGGGGGGAAAGGAGGCGAGAGGGAACCAGAACCAGGACTGAGCGGATCCAGACTGACTGTCAGACCTCTGCAGCTTTAACATGAGAGGTGTTCTCAAGGGAAGCTGGAGCTCTTTTGTCCCCAGCAGCCGCCAACAACTAAAATTCCTCATTGTATCTTTATTGAAAAAGTCAACGCTGACTTGAAACCTCAGATGTAATGCGTTTACTTTTGCACTGTTCATCCGAAATCATCATTTACTTTTGTTTTGGGGGACTGCAAATGTGGAGTACGTGTGATCGAATACAATATTGTTGACAACACCAAAAAGCTACATAAAAAGCTACCCTTATACTGTAGCTGCGAGCGTGGAGTGGCACTTTATGACACTGCGTAATCACTGCCAGAAAGCAGGTCGAGTACATCCGCCGGATGTACCGGGCAGCTCCAGAATCTTACATAGCGGAGTTATTTCCCCACAGACCCCCGTTGGCAATAGTGGAGACGCAAATCGTCATATTAAAAGTCATTGTAGCGGCACAATTTTTTTCAAGCTGTTATTTTAAGGTCCAAAAGTTACATAGTGTTGCTTTAACATACATGGGAGACAGGATGCCTGTTTATGTGATGTACGGAATCAATAAACATATACGTGCATTAGAATTATATTATCATCTCCCATCCTCTTTCATTTCCACCGTCTCATCTCTCCATGTGGCCCCAGAGATGAGCTCTTGTCCATAAAGTGTCTTTAAACCGTCTCTCTCTCTCTCTCTTTTTTCTTCTTCTTCTTCCTTCCTCCTCAGCATCTGTCCTGCTTCTCTCAAGCATATCCACAACAATGTTTTGTAACCATGTCTTTTAAAGCTCCATACCTCATAATCCCCCCCCTCCCTTTCGTCTTTTCTTTGCTTTCATCACATTCAGCTGTTGAGTGTGTTTCCCCCTCTCCAGAATGTTGTAATGAAACACAAAGCTCTCAATAAATCCCAGACTGCATTTCATCCACTTTCAAAAAGTTGCGACACACACGTCACAACTCATCGTGCAGCATTTAACATTTACAACGTGGGTTCATTAAGGAAACTGAACTGTTACAAGTAAAATTCCTGCATCAAAGTAAACGAGTATCAGCATCAAAATATACGGATGAAAGTACCAAAAGTAAAAAGCACTCATTATGCCGGATAAATTCAAAATGCTGTTTATTATATCACAGGATTCTCAATATTGATGGATGGGTGTTCATTTATGTTGCAGCTGGTAAAGGTGGCGATTATTTTGATTACTGTATGTATTGTTTGGCAGTTTGTGAATTTATAATAATCATAATTTGCTGATTATATTTTATATTACTAATCTCAATCTGCAAAGCACCTTAAATTATCAAATAAATAAAAGTACAATATGAAGTGTCAAAGGGAAATACTGAAGTATAGTACGAGTATATAGTCTCAAAGTTGTACAGTACTTGAGTAAATGGACTCCCCCCATTGGTCAAAGGAAGACTTGCCGCTAGATGTCCGTCCCCCTCTGGGCCAAATGTTCTGTGAACACCACACCGCTACAGCTGAAAAATAGTTTTATTTGAAAATTGTCATGTCAGCCAGAAGCCTCTGCTGGTCAGTCATTGTTGTGTCAGTCATGTGTATTTCAACCAGGCCTCAGCTGTCAGTGTAGGACGTAAGTTGACATCTGCAGCGCCTCCACAGTGCTGAAGTCGCTTGTGTTTGTCCTTTTTATTGTTTGATGGAGGGCAGCCAATGTGGCGAGGGGAAGCTTTGCATTCCAAATAGCTTTTTTTGTGTATTATTAATACAGTCGTTTACATTATTTCATTCACTTGAACGCCAGACCACGCTGATGTATAGCCACCTGCCAATCACAAGGAAGCCACGCCCCCAAAAGCACAACCTGTTTTATCGACTATTTGACATCAGCATTGAAGATGACTTAAAACTGGAGATTGAGACCATGAACTCATGTTTATCATGTTAACTTAGGTAATAAATCAAGAGAGAAGTAGAGTCATTTTCTCATAGACTTCTATACAGCCAGAAGGGTTGCCCCCTGCTGGACAGTCAAGAGAATGCAGATTTAAGACACTTCTGCGTTGGCCCCACTCTTCAGAACCGGCGGTTGCCGCCTGGTTTATGCCGAAGTTTAAACTATACTTACCTGTCAGGTGCTGATTGAACATGAATACGATACAACAGAACGTATCATGAGTCTGTTGGAGAAATGGACGCAGTAAAACACAACGTGTGATGGAAAGGAAACGGGCAGTTTAAAGTCTCCACGGTCTCTTCGTGAGCTCCACCTCAGCTCCGTCTGAGACGCCCCTCAGCTGTGAATACTGAACTCAAATACTACATTATTCAGGACCAGCTTCGGGTTCACAGAAGAAGCATCCAAATTAAAATGATTTTGTTTCATATATATTTGACTACATCGATCTAATTTGGTTGAATTACATTTTTATCTTGTTTGTTTTGGGTTATAAATTTGCTCAAATTTTTTTAATTACTGAGCAGGACAAGAACTCTTTCTAATATAAAGTTGTTTAAATTGTGAGGGCTTGTCTGGTAATTATCCTTTTATAGCAATTTAATAACATTAATGTCATTGCTGTGTCGTTTCTGCATCATCCAATACATTGGGCGCTGTATACAGTGGAATGCGGAGGAGTGGTGTACAGCTCTGGCAAAACACACACACGTGTACAGGCCACAGAGAGGAAGAGGTGACAGATTAGTGTGGGAGTAGCGAGTATAAATTATTCAGTGTGTGTGATGTCTACAGAAAGGGGAGGGATACCAATGTGGTTCAATGTGAGCTTGCTGCTTCAGACAGTTGATTTTATGCTTTTAATCTCAACTTGTATCTGGTCACTCTTCCAATCACTTATTGATCCGTCAATCTATAATCCACCCATTCATTCACCTATCAGTATGTCCAGCCAATCCATTAATCCATACGACCGCTCCGATAATTACGTTATCGACTTATTGAAAGATATACTTGGACACTTTATTTAGGCGCTGTAGAGGACTTTTATTAGAGCACTCAAACTATAAGTACTATGCCCTTCAGTGTGTGGATATCTATTCTAAGAAAATCACATCAAACAGTCAAGTTCAGAAAATAAATAATTGAACTGAACACAAAAGGCACTGATCAAAAAAGGTGATTTTACAATTTAAAGTGCAGTTATCTACTCAAACTCACTTTTAACTCCCAAAATCACAAAAAAACAAAGTTAAATATTGTGGTCTTTCATGCTATGGCGATAAAGAAACTACATATTGTGCGGCCATACGAACAGAGGCCCTCTAGCTCATAGCCATCATGTTGTTACTTTGCATTTTTTGTCAAAAAAGATCTTAACCATCTGACAATATAATGCTGATTAATAAATGAATGACTTTCTGAGCCCCTGCACCAAATGTTCAATATTTATTAAAATGCCATTTTCCTGAGTCCATTTCACTCTTTGGTTGCGTGGTTCTATTTAATTGAAGTTTGAATTATTTTCAATATTGTAATAATTCTTTACCATTCCAATTCCAATATCTGAATATTCTCATCAATTAGAGGTGTGCTCATAGCATTATGCGATTATAGAAAATAGTTTCTCAAACAACAATAATATTGTGTCGTGGCATTATGATATCGTCCGTCCAAATCGGTTACCGTGACAGCCGATCAATACGTACGACAGCCGACAGATATTAATCAATCTGTCAAACATTGAGTGAGTTGAGCTTCTTTTCCTGTTCTAAAAGTAACATTTAATCTGCACGACTCAACAGCGTGAATGTGTTAGAACATGTATTCCACCTGGACATAGAGAGAATAATTTTCTCTGGCCCTCTCCCAAATTTGCAGACAGACGAATTGTATAGCCGAATGTCGTCTTTCAAGCCCAGCGAGACAACTGGAAGACTTTCTGGGAAAACCTGATCTGATGAGGAGACGGCATTCATCCCACGCTGGACGGAGCGCTCATTCATTTCTGAATATGACCAAGTTGATCACCGGACCCAGGGTTCAGATCAGGAACCGGGAGCAGAGTTGTAGTTTAACACCTCTCTGCTCTTCCATTCCTTGACTTTAGAGTAGAGACTGTGTCTTCAATTAAATAAATCAAAAGTAAGCAGAAGAGGAGTCGTACACAACCTTATACAAGTTAACACAATTATTTCAGCAGTGCAACAAAATAGGTCTATTAAATGTGGTCTCCTAAATATTCGATCTCAGTCATGTAAAGCTGTGTTACTGAATGATTTAATATCAGATAATCACATTGATTTATGTTGCCTAACTGAAACCTGGCTGAGCCATGAAGAATATGTCTGCCTGAATGAATCGACTCTCCAAGTCATATTAATACTCACATTCCTCGAGGCACCGTCGAGGAGGTGGAGTACAGCCATCTTTGAATCGAGCCTATTAATTAATCCTCAACCAAAATTACACTACACCTCATTTGAAAGCCTTGTTCTTAGTCTTCACATCCAACCTGGAAAACACTACAGCCAATTCGATTTGTGATTCTGTACCGCCACCAGGTCCATATTCAGAGTTTATATCTGAATTCTCAGAATTTATATCAAGTTTGGTTCTTAAAACCGATAAAGTTATTATTGTTGGAGATTTTAATATCCATGTGGATGTTGATAATGATTGCCTTAGTGCTGCATTCATCTCCTTGTTGGACTCGATTGGCTTCTGTCAGAGAGTACAGAAACCCACTCACAGCTTTGGCCACACGCTTGATCTTGTTCTTACTTATGGCGTTGACATTGAGCATTTGAACGCCTTCCCACAGAATCCTCTTCTGTCAGACCACAATCTCATAACTTTTGAATTTAAAGTACCGGAGTGTACCCAGTTAGTCAAAAGTTTCTACACTAGATGTCTAACGGATAGTGCTGTAGCTAAATTTAAAGCGATTCCTTCTGTATTTGATTCGATACTCAATATAACAGAGGACTCCTGGTCTAACTTTAGTCCGTCCCAGATTGATCATCTTGTTGACAGTGCCATAGGCTCTCTGAGAATGACACTCTCTGAAGAAGAAGACAGTGAGGAAGAGGAGGTTTGCTCCTGGTATAACCCTCAGACCCGCAAACTGAAGCAAACGTCATTTAAAGCTTGAACCATATATGCAAACGTCAACTAATCTCAAGAATCCCGCTTAGTTTGGCGAGATAGTCTTAAAACATATAAGAAGGCCCTCCGTAATGCCAGAGCAGCCTATTACTCATCAGTAATAGAACAAAATATAAACAACCCCAGGTTTCTCTTCAGCACTGTAGCCAGGCTGACAGAGAGTCACAGCTCTGTGGAGCCGAGCATTCCTATAAACCTTAGTGGTAATGACTTTATGAACTTCTTTAATGAAAAGATTTTAACTATTAGGGACAAGATTAATAATCTCTTGCCCATAACCAGTGCCAATCTGTTCTCAAGTGGAATGGCCTTGGAAACCGCTGTATGCCCTGGTGTATATTTGGAGGATTTTCTCCTATCAACCGTGACCAATTATTTTCAACGGTTTCTACTTGAAACCGTCTACCTGTCTCTTGGACCCCATCCTTAATTGGCGGCTTCTATTAGATATTATCAATGTGTCTCTGCTAACAGGCCACGTATTCCTTCAAGGTGGCTGTTATTAAACCTCTCCTGAAGAAGCCCACTCTGGATCCAGAGGTATTGGCTAACTACAGACCGATCTCTAACCTCCTTCCTCTCCAAGATCCTTGAGAAAGTGGTCGCAAATCAGTTGTTTTCTACATCATAATAGTTTATTTGAGAAATTTCAATCAGGATTTAGAAAACACCACAGCACCGAGACGGCACTGGTGAAAATTACAAATGACCTCTTAATGGCAGCAGATAAAGGACTCCTCTCTGTCCTGGTCTTGTTAGACCTTAGTGCTGCATTCGACACCATTGACCATGACATCCTGTTACAGAGACTGGAGCAGTCGATTGGCATTTCAGGCACGGCACTAATTTGGTTTAAATCCTATTTATCAGATCGATCTCAGTTTGTATTTGCCTAAACGATAACCACCAACGTTAATCACGGAGTTCCACAAGGTTCTGTGCTTGGACCAATTTTATTTACCTTATACATGCTTCCTTTGGGCAATATTATCAGGAAACACTCCATAAACTTTCATTGTTATGCAGATGACACTCAACTATATTTATCGATAAAACCAGAGGAGAGCAACCAACTCTGTAAAATTCAAGCATGTCTTAAAGACATAAAACATGGATGACCTGCAACTTTGATGTTAAACTCAGACAAAACCAAGTAATTTTAATCGGCCCTGAGCACCTCAGAGATCAATTATCTGGTGATGTGGATTCATTGCCCTGGCATCCAACACCACTGTAAAGAATCTTGGCGTTATCTTTGATCGACTTGTCCTTTAACTCCCGTAAAGCAAATCTCAAGGACTGCATTCTTTCATCTACGTAATATTTCAAAATCAGGCACATCTTGTCTCAAAAGATGCAGAAAAATTGGTTCACGTTGCTCATTCGAGACTGGATTACTGCAACTCCTTATTATCAGGCTGCTCTAATAAATCTCTTAGGTCCCTCCAGTTGATCCAGAATGCTGCAGCTCGTGTTCTCACTAAAACTAAGCAAAGAGATCACATCACTCCTGCACTAGCTGCTCTGCACTGGCTCCCAGTAAAATCAAGAATCACTTTTAAAATTCTTCTTAACCTACAAAGCCTTGATTGGTGATGCTCCATCATATCTTGAGGAGCTTGTCGTACCATATTGCCCCACTAGAGAGCTTCACGCACTAAATGCGGGTCTACTTGTAGTTCCTAGAGTCTTAAAAGTAGAATGGGAGCCAGAGCCTTTAGTTATCAAGCTCCTCTTTATGGAACCAGCTTCCAATTCAGTCCGGGAGGCAGACACAGTCACCTCGTTAAGAGTAGACTTAAGACCTTCCTCTTGACAGAGTTATAGTTAGGGCTGAATCAGGTTTGCCCTGGTCCAGCCCCTTGATATGCTGCTATAGGCTTATAGCTTTTCTCTCCTTAAGGATGAATTTTCATCTCTCAATCACACGTTACTACTCTGCTTTCTCCCGAAGTCCTTTTGACTTCGCGTCTCATGGGGGATCGGACCCTATGAGACGGCATAATCCTATCTGCCTGATGGATCGTCTGGGTCGTGAACACTGTCCTGTTGAGACTCCGCCCACCTCCTCCCCACCGCCATCTGCCTGATGGATCGAATATGCCTACTATGAACTATTCATACACTCTGTCATATTCATTGAATGTATTTTAACTCTAAATCTGTCCTTCTGTACACATTACATCTATTGCATCTGTCCATCCTAGGAGAGGGATCCTCCTCTGTTGCTCTCCTCCAGGTTTCTTCCTTTTTCCCCCTGAAGGGTTATTTGGGAGTTTTTCCTGGTCCGATGTGAGGTTTTGGGGCAGGGATGTCTATGTGTACAGATTGTAAAGCACTCCGAGACAAATTTGTAATTTGTGAAATTGGGCTATACAAATAAACTGAATTGAATTGAATTGAATCTCTCTCTCTCTTTTTTTTTTTTTTTCATCTTCGCTCTTTTTTTCCTCTTAGTCTCTTCTGCACTCATTTCTCTCTCCGTCCTCTCTCTGGAATATCATTCTCCTGTTTTCTTTGACAGCGAAGTGGCGATGTGATGGTGTGGGGGAAGCGAAGCAGCTGCAGATTTAACCGCATCCAGCTCAGCTCCCCTGGCTTCCTCCTCCTCCTCCTCCTCTTCCTCCTCTTGTCTCTGCCTGCAGCTCCAGTGCTCCATCTCACCCGTTAAATCACGTTATGAATGTGCGCAGAAAAGACGGGAAAACATATAACATCTGCCGTCTCCTTCATCGGGAAATGAGACGGATCGTTATGAGGGAGGTCGATAAACCTCTCGTGGGCGAGCCAGTTTGAATTAATGACAGTGAACAAATTAATGCAAAATTCAGAAGTTTTAAAATGAATCCGTATCAAAGACGTGAACTTTGACTCAAGAAGTCTGGCCCACATCTGGCCTCTACACAAAGGGGCCTTTTTTTCTTTTTGTGTGATTAATTGCACTTTAATGTGTAAATGTTTACCAGGAAACTCAGATTCACGCACTTCACTCAAAGGGAAGTCAATAGCATGGCTTTCAGTAGCTATACAACACTTTACCTCAGCTGCTCTGGGTCAATAACATCCTGCTTGTTGGTCCTCACAGCACAATCCATGCAAACCTTTTATTTAGATAGAGTTAAGTTGCAACGCTTGCCAGTATGAATAGTTTTAATGCAAACATATTCCCAGGCGAGTATTGTTAATCCTCCCAGTGTTTTACAGGCCTTTCAGTTAGGAAGAAATGAACAGTAGAGGGATGGGCCTCTTCAGAAAACACACACAGAGAGAAAATGACATCAGTGTCAAGAGGATAAAGAGATCGGAAAATATAGAATATAGAGGTTAAAGGCACTGGGAATGTATTGACAGAACAGATAGTGAGAGGACAAAAGCCTAGAATGATGAAGAGGAAGAAGGAGGTCAGCACAACAATGGGCCGGTAGAGTGTGATTAGAAAAGAGAGAGGGAGATTGTGACTGACCGGTTTAAATGAGAGAGAAACAGAGAGAGGGAGAGACATTTACCATGAATACATAAACACCACAGAATTAGGAGGAAGAGAAAACTAAAGAGACTGATTGAAGTTGAACACAATTAGGAGGAAATGAGAGAGAGAGAGAGGTTCCCTGTTGGTGGATGAGGTTCAGTATGGTGTTCACCTCACGGGGGATTTATTGTATTTCCTGGATGAGGAAGAGGAAGGAGGACGTGGTGGGAGAGATCTGAAAGGGGAAGATAAGATTTGCGGAAGTTACAGCACTAAACTCTTCATCCCAAACCTTGTTGTCTAGTTTCATATTCAAAGATCTACACAGTAAATTCCCCGGTGTTAAAAATTCTGTGTCAAAGTATTATTATTACAACAATTACAAGAGTAAATAGCCCCCAGTTTTGAGTTAAACATGTTTGTGTAAAATTGAAGTTTTAAAGTGAAAGTGAATTGACTGTCAGAGTCATTACTACTAGAGCAAGAGTAGAACGCACAGTGTTGATGACAACGTTCACTGTTACACTGGAAAGCTCCGCCCCCTCCGTCTCCTTTCAAATTAAGTTTCATCACGCACGTTTTAATTCTAGAAAGAATTTCTCTAAATCTCTGTTTTATATCAAATGTTGATATTTCAGCAGAAGCAACATTTTAGAATATCTAAACTGTGTTAAACTTACACTTAAGCTGTTTTTGCGTCTTGAAATATCGAATTGCAGATGGCTAACGTGACCGAGTCAAAAGCTGCACCGTCAAATTAAAGAGTACATTAACACTAAGCCAGTAGTATTGTAGTATTATTTTAAGGTTTCTTCTACTTCACTCCATATCAGAGGCAAATATTCTACTTTACTCCAATACCTTTATTAAACAACTTTAGTCACTTTGCTGGTTTACATTATCAATACAAAATATGAATCTACTTATAAATCATTGTGTCATCATAGATTTCATTTAGACTTGTCTCAACATGGCCAGGCACTGGGGGAACAAAGTGGCCCGGGAGTTCCTGTCAGACCGGCCCACTCAATACACGGCGCGCTGCCCACTCAATGCATCGCACGTATCGACCAGTCAGTGCAGGCTAACTTGGAAATATATACCAATACTGTACACTTAACATTATTTTGGACAGTTACAAATTATATCATATTTGTTTTTTTTTCTAATAACATTAGGCTCCATCAATTTGCCTGGATGGACACATGGAGTGTGGCCATCAGTTGTATCAGTAGTGTTGCATTCTGGGTCATCCATGTGATGCACCTTCCTCCAGACATCTCTTCTTTTTATTCTTGAAAAAAAATCAAAGCTGGTAAAATATCTGAATTTGATATGACGGGATACATCCGTCTGAGCATCTCAGCCTCTAGTCTTGACACATGTCAAGAGGCTACGTGATAACGTTACCCCGGAAACTAAATTTAAATGTACGTTTTAACTCTGCCGGAGTGCTGGTGTTCTGGATTAGAATCAAGACAGAATATTCTAAAATTACCAAAAAGCTCTGAAAACCTGCAACATCCAAAGCATTAGTGTGAATATGCAGATCGCAATCAGTAGTGTTGCATGGTGGGTGTGGAAACCATGAGTGTGAATACAGCTCGTGAGGAGGAGTATACATGTCAGTCAGTGAAGATTGACTCGAGTATTAGAGTAAATTTAACGTGAAGCATAGAATGTAGTCGAGGCCGACGATGTCAGAGAAATTCAGAAAAAAGGAAGCAATTCTGCTGCGGCGGCTGGTCAGTTCGTTCTGTTACAGTGTGTGGTCTTGAGGACCCAAATGCTCGCTCACGCAGCAGTTTTGAAAATAAAGCAAGGACTTTATTTTCCTGATCAGCAAGGGAGAAAAAATCGACAAAGAATAAAACAAAACAAAGACTAGAGTTATTCCTTCGCCGGAGAGCAACTCGACCAAACTCAAAGTCCGTGGACTCTAATGTCATGAACATGAACATGGAGTTGATGTTCCACCTCACAGGAACCGGACTGGTGACCAGACCCAACTGACAAAGGGCCATCTGATTCGTGTCCCTTAAATCACCTGGCGCTACTCATTGGGCCGAGCATCAGCTGTGCCAAACGAGAGGGGCGTGGTGGTGGGCGGAAACTGTAGGCTCAAAAACAAAAAAACATGAAGCACGTGTACCACGATAAGAAAACAGACAGGAGGGGGAAATAAGGCAGCAGAACCCACTGGGAGCCGGACACACGGATCCTAACACAACACCGTTCTTCGCTGGGGAGCACCACCTCCATAGCCGATGACAGTGCGTGAGGGTTGTTACCTTCTACACCTGATGAGTCCTTGTGGAAGCTGCCATGACTTTCATTTTGTTGGTTTGAGAAGTTTACAAAAAATATGTTCACCATAACTGTGACAGTGGGAAGACTTTGCATTGCAAAACCCAGCACCGAAGGCTGAATGTCTCGATGGCTCACTGTAATATTTCTAATGTCTTGGACCAGACAGTGTGAGCAGCTTTAAACAGGAATTATTAAGTACAATTAAATGAAAAGTTTCTCTATAAATTGTTCCCAAACGAATCGATATCGAATTGGACCTTGAACCGATTCATGAAATGGGTGGTGTTCGGTGTCTTCCAGTTTCCCACCAGCCTCGATAGGAACACCCTCAACACGCTCGCTCGCTCTATTCCCACTGGGCTCAGTCACTCATGCCTTTGCACTATGGGGAGCGGTCCGGCTCGGGATGATTCGGCCATTCACGAACAAACCGTTCCACCGGTTTATCTCTCACTGAGTTAGGGGTTGTAGTGCAAGTGTGAAAGGGGCTTTCGCCGTGTTTGCTGTTATCCTCTCAGCACAATGAGAGAGTGAATATTTCATCAACGAATGTCTCCGTCCTTGCTCCTCAACAGGACTCGTCCAGTCCTCTGTTGTTTAATGCATGTCCATCTGGGCTCCCCAACGCCAAATCTCTTGAAGAAGTGAGCACAGAGCCGCCGGCTTGATTCCCCTGATTGGGGGCGAGTGCCTGCACTGGGAATGGCTCTCACTGTGTTCATCACGCTTTAGGTGAGACTTTTGAGCGTTCTTGACCTCCATTCCTTGCGGACAGCTTGCGTGTCAGTGTAGTTTCATTGAAGTGTTCCTCTTCCCTTCACTGGTGTGCGAAGACCAGAAGGTCTGGACGTGCATTTCATTAAAGTTCTCTCTGGAGGCCTCAGTCACGGCCCGTCCCTCTCTTTGAACTCCCTTCCCATCACTTGATGGCATAGCTGTTGACATTCACCAGCCATGGGTCAGTGCAGGGTCGCTGCGATTTATGCAGCATGAAGAAATTTCTAAAAAAACTCGATGGCCGATGGGAAAAAGAAAATAAATGAAGAGCGCCACGGTTGCCTCCTCTGTGCGTTTGCTAAGCGGGAACGTGACAGCGAGAGGGCAGTCATCACTTATCTGCAGAGCTCGGTGAATTTAGTCGAGAGCGTTTCGGCGTTTTCAGAAATGCCACTGCGACGTCTTCACGGTTGAACTATGAGCGTATCTCTGCATGTAAATGCCCATCTATCCTCCTGCCTGCCTGTCTCAATGGCAACATATCCATCTTACGCCGTTGAGAATGATGAGGCAGGCAATTCAGTGAGAGACGGTTCTGTTGTCACTTATAAAACTGAAACGTTGAAACATATTGATACTTCTTGCTGTGTTACATTTTTGGCCACGGGTCTTTTTGTGGATTTCTACACATCCCAATGGATGCTTTGGGGAATTGTAGCCACAGTATTTATTTTACAGTTTGCACTCATTCTGATTATCTTCAAATGAGTATCAAATAGTTCCAAATAGCCAGAAAGTTTTCTGAAATATATCCTCAGAAAAGCTTCTCCTCGTCTTCATCTGTGGACTTGTAGTCCTCTCCTTTGTGAACTGTTGAGAAGCTCCAGAAGAACTGCTGCATGTGCATGCAAAGTTACTCGAGGTCCAACAAAGTGCAGAGGCTGCAGCGATTTCTAATTAGTAAATGAGTGATCCTCTAACGCAGCGACAGCATTAACCCTCGCGCCCAGTGGATTTAATTGCATTGATCTTTTCATTTTACTCGTTGCTTAAAGCTATTTAGAATGTGGCAGTGAAAACCTGGAGGCAGTAAGCAGGAATTGAAATGGAAACGTGAAATAAGAGCTAAAGTCAGCCTTGTTAGACATTTTACAGCTGCTTCATTGTTTCTCAGAGCTTGTCTGGCTTACATCCGTGGTGACCAATGGTTGGCGTTAGTGCATTAATCTATTCTATTTCCATGAGCAGGTACGTCTTTCTGGAGCCTTAACTTTGGATGTAAAAATGAAGGAGAGGTTTTAGCGACAATTTATCCCTCAAAAGTAGCTGTTGTAAGGCAGAAAAATGTATTTTAGAAACTGAACTGAAGCTTCTATCTATGCTCTCGTCAAAGCTACCAGACTCAATGGACAAGAACAGATTTTACCTCTAAGAACACGCATGATTCTACCAATGCCATCGCACACAAGTAACCCACCTGACAGCTGGAGCCCCATCCCCAAGTTATTAACTTGTATTACAATTTCCTATCAGGAAATGTCGAGACTAAGGGGCTTTGTTGGCCCGGTGACCAACATTCAGACACATTTGAAAATTAGTTTTGATAGATTTTCTCCGTCTGAAAGGAGTAAATTAACCTTATTTTCAGTGCAGTGCAATGGATGTTATTTGGAGTATTTAGTTTAGCAAAACCTTGAGAAATACGTTGAGATGTGTCAGAGGGGGACACTCAGCTAAAGAGTCAGAGTAAAATAGCAAAGCGACTAGAAGCGGCTCCGAGAAAGAGATTATTCGCCGGTGAACTTGAGCCCCTCCGCTCTTGATGAATGCCTCGGCGACGTCCGTGTTGGCCTTGACGTTTAGTGCCACTGACAAGGTCACAGCTCTCCAATTACAAATGTACACACACACACACCTGAGGACCGTGAAGGACTGACGCCTTTATCCACTGCAGCGTGTAATTGGCAGCGGCTTCAAAAGCATGTGTATTTCAGACATCCAACTCACATTCCAATCAAGAGAGACAAGTGAATAATTACTAGTTAACATTTATTATAATGCATCCATGAGTTTTATTCATCAAGCGCCAATTTATTTTGGATGGTGCTGTGTTTGCCCTGAGTGGCAGCAATCTGAATCAGTACAGACAGTCCAGCCTCTTCAAGTTACATTGCATTACATTTAGCTAACGCTTTTATCCAAAGCAAATTACACCGGAGACACAAGAGAGCAATTCAGGGTTAAGAGTCTTGCTCAAGGACACATCGACTGGGTGAGCGGAGATCGAACCGCCGATCCTCTGATTGAAAGACGGACCTGTTAACCGCTGACCCACAGTCACCCTCGAGTGTTAGTGTAAAGGCAACATGAGATCGCAGTGTACATTCAGAGTTTAAAGTGTTGGTCTAACATCATTTGTGTAAATCTGGGTTTTGAGTCCAAACTAACCTGTTGTTTAAGACGGGGTTTGAATGTAATCGCTGTTCTCTCAGGAGGTCATCGCTCTGTCCATCTCCAACCCGCTGTCCCTCTAAGCCAGGGGTCGGGAACCTATGGCTCTTCCGGTGACGGCATATGGCTCCCAGACAATTTAGAGTTGAGGAAAAAAAAATCTCCGCCCGCCACCCTGTAATTTTCTCTATCGCGCCAGATTACATCAGAAGTCATTTAAGGTCCCTTTTCTTAAAGAGCACGTCTTTGTTCTTTTATTAAACTAAACAGCCGTCTGTTATTGATCGTATCTAACCAGCAGCATGTCACTCTGTCTCTATCGGGGCAAAGAAAAAGTCACCTGCACCCCCCCCCCCCCCCCCTAGCATCATGTAGCACCAGAAGTCGCATAAAAAATACTATATGGCTCTCAATGAAATATATTTGGAAATATTTGGCTTTTATGGCTCTCCCAGACAAAAAGGTTCCTGACCCCTGCTCTAAGCAGATAACGAGCTATTGATAAAGTGAAGGAGGGAGACCATCGGCCTGTCGATCGGGGTCAGGACCTCTATGGGATGGAGGACTTTGACTCTGCTTTGTTTTCTATTAAAAACAGATGTTTTCAACGCAGCCCTCGGATCTCATTGTTAATACTCCATTCATCGGTTGTTTAATGAAGCGCTAAGAAAACATCAAGGACCATCATATTTACCACATATTTGCATTCAGGCAGAAAGGCCGCTGCGGCATATAAGTAATGAATATTAATGTCTAGTTTGCAGCCGAGATATGTTGTTAACTGCAGGATGCGACAGGAAAGAGAGAAAAAATTGCATCACAAAATACGCCCCTGCATTTACATTTCAAGTTCAGCGTATGATGAAACATAAGATTGAAAGTCCTTTTCCTGTGTCCTTCGTCAGCCGGGGGCTGGATCTGCATCCTTTCCAAATGTTTAGCTGTATTTACACTTTGTCGGCGGCTTGAGGGCAACTCTGTGGTGTCAGACTCACAGATTAGAAGAGCAGCAGCTGAATGCCACGAGGGCAGACGGCCGTCTTTGGAAGGAGCAGCGGGCTCAACCCGCCTGACCGAGAGGGAGGTTTCTGAATAACTTATAAAAGATGAACTGATAACTGTTCAATCACACGTGCATGCACAAAAATAATTTATGGATGCAGGAGTTTTCTTAAATTAATAGTTATGAATTTGCATCAAACATTTGAAAGTAAGATTTAACAATTTCTATTCTGCAAAGTCTTAAGAAAACGATGTAACCCCTGACACTGGATTGCAGACTGGGTGAACATCTCCAACACAAAGCGTTATGGTCTTCTTTTTTTTGGAACTGAAAGATTCAGCCCATGTCGTCTGCCTTTCCATGGCGCTCTAAAAATAAGGGAGTGCGCTGACATGTGAAAGATGACATGACACGGGACGAGGGCCGCTGGTCTGTCACCAGGATTTCAGGACACATCCACAAAATGACATGTTTGAGAGGCCATTGTGGACACACACCGTGAGGCGGTATTTCTAAATGTGTCGGCAAAGCCTTATAAATCAATACTATAGTCCTTTTCATATGAATCCAATCCAAGCCCCGGTCCCTGCTGTCCAAACACAATGAGATCCTCAACAGGTTCCTCGTCCTTGGGGGAAGTTCCTGCGGTCGGAAAAAAAGAAGGCTTTTGTGGATCACTGAAATTGCTTTAGGTTCACCGGCTCGTGAAAGAGAGTTATCTCCGTATTAATCTCGATGTTAAACCTCTCCTCTCCACCGCATGTTGTTACGCGACTCGCTGGCGGCAAAACACTGCACACTCATTATCCGTGACCCATCTGTGAAGACGATGCTCACCTAATTAACTAGCATTCATACGAATGAAATCCGACCACTGACCCTTATCTCTCTCTCTCTCTCTCTCTCTCTCTCACACACACTTTCTTTAACCTCTCCCTTTAATTTTCTCCCTCTCGATATTCCTGTTATCTGCTTTGGTCTCCTTGTGTCTTTGAATGTGATAATCCATGCTCGATGCTTGGTGGCTCCCTCTGTTAGCTGGGACATCAGATATTCATCCTCTCTCTCTCTCTCTCTCTCTCTCTCTCTCTCTCTCTATCTATCGCTCTCTCTCTGCAGCCTGCCAGTGAGTAGGAGCTCTATGTGGATGAAGAGTTGAAGAAGGGTCATCTGGGACTAGTGGTGAGTTTGCTTTCCTTACTTTCTCTTTTCTGGTAAGAGTTCCGTCCCTCGAGAATGCCAGTTCATGGGCACAGTCACCGCCACGGAGACGAAGGCTGCAAGTAGAGATTGTGTAATGTTTAACACGGACTGTTCTAGATCAGATCCTCCTCCTCCTCCTCCTCCTTCTTACTGACTTTTGTTGTGTACCTTTTTGAAAGCCAGCAGTGGAAAAATACTGAGGACATTGATTCAAGTACTGTACTTAAAGCTTCTGTGAGGAACTTTCATCTGGTCTCTAAAATAATTGTCACAAGTAAACGAGACCATCAGTGAAATATTATTTATGCTAGATCCTGCTGCAATAAAAAATAATTAGATTTGTCTGGCACCAACTCAGACTCAAGAATAAACTGATTCGATGTTGGTGATCAAAGGTCGCTGAGACCTCACAAAACATTTTTTATATGCTAATAATGACAATTTAACACAAATATCAAAAAGGATTTAGTGATGACATTTTGAACGGAATGAAAACTGATTACTATCGCAAGTAGTAATTATAGTTGTATATGTTTTCAGAAATATGTAAATGAGGCATTTATCTTATCAGCTACCTGCTAATTTCCACATTTCCAGAACCGAAATCTGAATTTTGGATATCTCTCTCAATAAATCAAAAAAGAAATGTAAACAGCCATTAAAAAAAAAGTATTTTCCGAATAAAATGTTATATTAATCAGGCTGTGAATGATATATAAACAAAGCCCCGTTGTGTTACTGTTACTGAAGCCCGGCCGGCCATTAAATATGTGTAGTGTTAAATTCCATACATTTTGCAAGACACTTCAGGGGAATAGGGAGAGAAAATGTATTAATATATATGACCATAAAACTTCCCCAGTTGATTATTTATATTTAATAACATTAAAGCTGGGTTTCGAGTACAGGAGCAGAAGTTAACTTTGATTCACAATTAGAGCGACATTATCAAATAGTAACTTTATCCCGTCCCTGATGAACCACGCCTCCCACCCATGACACTCTGGCAGCTCTGCACAGCTCCTTCAGCCACCGGCTGATTCCTCCCCGTGTCTGAGGGAGAGGAACCACAAGTCCTTCCTTCCTGCTGCTGTCAGGCTGCACAACACACTGCAGTAGATCGCTGGAGATCCTGGCAAACTTGGCACTTTACTTTGTTTTCCCCCTGTATATTTAGTATTAGTATTTAGTTTTTAGTATTGTGTTTTGTGTTTTATATTTATTTTCATTGATGCTCTGATGTGCACTGCTGCTGTGATTTTTGAAATGTCCCCACTGTGGGATGAATAAAGGAATATCATATCATATCATCAGATCATATCTGCAAATACACAAAGGAGTAAGACAACAACTCAACATTCCACATTAAGTAACCCAGCATTGACCAGCACATAAGGAACTTAAAAACTGATGATCTTTAATATTACAACATTCATTATTCTGCATGATGAATACTTTTGTTTATAGATCACTCTGTTATCCAAATGTTTTGCAAGTAGCTTGTGTTAGCTGGCTAGCTAACATCAGTGTTCACCGTTGAGGAATCACTTTGTGAATGGGATGAGGTGTCCTACGCTTTCCCTTGTGTCTTGAAGGCATCATGTGTGCAGATCACTTTAAGCCCACCCACAGGCCACAGCTTCAGATGTTTCCCTCTAACAGCCAATCACAAAAGCAACACCAGACCTTTTTGGAATCTCCTCACACAACCTGAGACATGGGTTGTGACTCACCTCACCCGGGTAAATAATGAACTTTCTCACTATAATGGTGATGAATAGTTTTGGCTCTAAGACATTAACTGACTCCTGCTTCCCAGTAAAAAAACACTTTATCATAACCATCATTTATAAATAGTAGATTGAT
This sequence comes from Pseudoliparis swirei, assembly GCF_029220125.1. Lineage (NCBI taxonomy): Eukaryota > Metazoa > Chordata > Actinopteri > Perciformes > Liparidae > Pseudoliparis > Pseudoliparis swirei. The sequence goes on from NC_079407.1 coordinate 11,372,673, forward strand.
TATTAATTCCACTTTAGTTATTAATTACTTTAACAGATAATTACATTATAATGAATAATGACTGCTCATTCTATCATCTATTTTATGTTAACAGTTAGTTGAAGCACACATTATAATGTTTTATTCAATTAAATTCAGTTTATTTGTATAGCCCAATTTCACAAATTACTAATTTGTCTCGGAGTGCTTTACAATCTGTACACATAGACATCCCTGCCCCAAAACCTCACATCGGATCAGGAAAAACTCCCAAATAACCCTTCAGGGGGGAAAAAAGGGAAGAAACCTTCAGGAGAGCACAGAGGAGGATCCCTCTCCAGGATGGACAACATCATATTTGATATGAGACACATGCACAAAGATTCACACACAAACACATGGAGAGTCACTCGTGCACACCAGTGACCACAAGGTTAAGGGCTTAAAGGGCTGGAGCAATGCATTCGGGGTACCAGAATGGCTCATTAGTTCTGTCCCAAGGCAACCCGTCCAAGTGGTGATGAATGGGTGTTGTTGATGTGTGTGTGTGTGTGTGTGTGTACATAGGTGGGTGTGTTGTTAAAGGTACTTCATAATTCTTGTGTTCATGCTTGAGTTGCTGTCCGTATTTGGGTGGTAGAAAGGGAAAGCAGGACAAGACATGTGTACACAAGGGTGTGTGATCCTTTCCCAAAAGTGTGTGTTCGAATGTCCGGCTCTGTGTGTAGTACAAGTCAGCATTGCAGACTAACCTGCGTGCACACATTCATCAGATTAAATGAGTTTTTTTTTTTTTTTTTGATGAACCAACTTTCCATGAAGAGTATTGCACGTCACCGCTGCCTCGCGTGATCCAAACATTTCCAGTACCTCCAGAGCGTTGTGTAGTCCAAAAGTCAACACTGATGGAAATAATGATGCAATAGATTCAAGAATTCACAACATGTTTTTCGCCAATGAAATATTTGTTGAAATATTTTCACTGCAATCAAAAAGCAGCACCAACGAGGTAGATTCATTATATAAGTTGATTTTATTTTTTAAAGTTATTTATTCAAATTGAGGATTGGAGATTATTTTACTGACAAAAAGTGGAAGCCTAATGGATGAGAATTTCAGATTGGATACACACTGAATAATGTGGGACTAATATTCATTATGTCACCGGCTACTATTTAATTTTGGTGTTATGCATATCCACTAAATAATAAACCTAAACTTCTGTGTGTGTGTGTGTGTGTGTGTGTGTGTGTGTGCATGTGTGTGTGTGCGTGTGTGTGTCTATTTTTGGTCTGAATCCAACTCTCCACACCATGAGCTGCTGATGGAGCTGACAACTTATGTCAATTTGTCAGGAATCCACACAAAAATCACAGCAGGACTCAATTACCAACTCCTGATGGACCCACTACCCCCCCACACACACACACACACACACACACACACACACACACAGATAGATGCAGTAGATGGCTGGAAATCCTGGCAAACTCAGCACTTTACTCAGCACTTTACTTTATTTCCCCCCTGTATATTTAGTATTAATATGAGTATTAGTATTTAGTTTTTAGGAATTTGTTTTGTGTTTTATATCTATTTTCTTGATGCTCTGATGTGCACTGCTGCTGTGATTTTTGAAATGTCCCCACTGTGGGACGAATAAAGGAATATCATATCATCATATCATATCATACTCTTCTAACTATATCTAATGTATGGGCAGCACGGTGGCTCAGTGGTTAGCACTGTCGCCTCACAGCAAGAAGGCCCTGGGTTCGAGTCCCGGTCGTTCCAGGTCCTTCCTGTGTGGAGTTTGCATGTTCTCCTCGTGTCTGCGTGGGTTTACTCCGGGTACTCCGGTTTCCCCCACCATCATAAAGACATGCACTGCAGCCTCACCCCGGTTCGTATGGATGTGAATGAATGTTGGCGGTGGTCGGCGGGGCCGTAGGCGCTGATTGGCTGCCACGCTTCCGTCAGTCTGCCCCAGGGCAGCTGTGGCTACTGATGTAGCTTACCACCACCGGGACGACTGTGTGCATGACAACTGGACTTTGGACTCTGTAAAGCGACTTCGGGTGACTTGAGAAGCGCTATATAAAATAAATGATTATTATTATTATTATCGTCATCCGTTTCTCTTTACATTGTGTTGTTTATGGACTGATTTATTTTGTGTTGAGGATTCTTTTAGGCCTGAAATCCTAACCCTCCCCTAACTTCACATGTGCACGAGAGTGTGTTCCACTCAAACTTGAACTTGCATCCTCAGTCTATACTAGCCGAACGATCCTGCATCCTTTCCATCTCTTCTTGCATATACCCTCTCCTCTCGCTCTCTTTTTAGTTCTTCATCTCTCAAATCTGCCGTTAGGATGTATATTATGTTAAGCTGTGTGTGTGTGTGTGTGTGTGTGTATACATTAACAACGCCGTAAACAGCCTTAAATGTACCAGCCAGGCCTCATCAGAAGGATGTGTTCATGTGTTTGTGTGTGTATGCTGACATGCGTGTCGGCTGAATTTTTCTCATGAGCCAGATGCGGCATTGATAGATGTATTCATAGATGCTGTAAGGCATAGCGTGGCATGTTTGAAGGAACTAATAGGGTGTAGCTTTCATGCATATGGAGGACGAGGAGTCTTAGAGGCGTGTTTCCAGTAATAGAAAGCGAATGAAAAGGACATATTACCATAAAGTGAAATATTTCGGTTTAAAATGAAAAGGCTTCTCTCTCCCCTAAACACTTAAATGTTTAGGAACTATTCTGTCCTAGCAATTGTGTGCATCCTTACAAGGCACAGACAGATAGCTAACCAAAGAGTGCAGAAGGAATGACGCTCCAGAATGTTTTGTTGATGAACTTTACTTTCAGATGTTCATTCTTTAGTTAACTCTGTTGCTCTTCTTTTCTCTCTTTTCAGTGTGGTAAAACTATAAAATAAACAGAAAGACAACATATCACATATGTCTCATTACTATATCGTTAAACATGTGTCTTGTAAACAAGCAAAATACAAAACATATCTGACAATAACCACAAGCTACATAGTTAGCAACCACGGGCTAGTTAGCAAGCTAGTCATGCCAGCATCGGTTCATAACCAAACGTAAAATTATGCTAATTCGTTTTCTTTAGAATTATCACAGAGGTATTTTGTAACTGTTACCATCTTATGTCTCAAACAATTATAACATAGAACACTTACGGACGTATTTACTCCAAGGATCTGACCGCTAGAAACTGCTTCGATCCATACAGCTCTTTGAACACGTTAGAACTGGATTTTGGCGGAGCAAAACAAAGCACTTAAGGTGCGATACCAAAATACACCAGCAGGTGTCTTTCTTGGACAAGCTTAAACAATAAAGAGAGCAAACTCAGTAAATTAAGTCAGAACAGGAACATTATGGTTTCAGATCCAGTCTCAAAATTGTGTGGGTGGTTCAATATCCAATAAAATGGTATGAAGGTCAACTCCCTTTCCTGAAAAGTGAAGCCAGTGAGGAAGTGTCTATAAATTACATTCTCTCTACTGACCAGCAGAGGGCCACTCCTCTGGTTGTATAGAAGTCTAATGACTCTACTCTATGCCCTCAGTAAACATTGTAAACATGATTTTATGTTCTCTGTGGCAGTGGGGGGTGTGTAGGCTCGGCTGCTGAGTGGGTGGAGCGGGGGTGTGGTTCAGGGAACGGTGTCTGATTGTCATCAGCTGGACTAATTGCTAATCAGAGTGGTAATCAGTCCAGCTGATGACGTGTGTTGGTGGATCTGAGGCTGTCTCCATAAAGGAGCTGGCTGGACAGCAGATCGGGAGTCAGGGTGGAGAGCAGAAACACAGTCTGCCATGGAAATAAACATGATTACCAACTATCCCTCTGGCTGCTCAGTCCTTCTTGGTGCTTAGGGGGGGGGAACCTACTGGTGACGGCAACACGCGTGTCACACTGGAGCCAAACGTGGGACCCTTTCTTTTTTTTTGTGTGGAAAAAAAAAAAAAAAAAAAAAGCAACAACAACAAAGAACATGGAGAGCATCCAGCAGCACCCAGAACAGCCATGGATTCAGCTGGGGCAGATGCTGGGGAGGATAGCAGCGATGGTGCAGGTCCAGGCGGAGGCAGGCCGGCAGACACTGGGGAAGCTCCTGGCCCAGGCAGAGGAGCAGACGCGCCCTGGAACGGCTCGCCGCCCAGACAGCGGCGGCCACACCTGTAGCTTCCCCCTTGGTGGGGGTGGAACTCCAAAAAATGACGGCAGGGGACGACCCGCAGTCGTTCCTGGAGACTTTTGAGACGGTGGCGGAGGCATGCGGCTGGCCAGCGGGAGTGGGCGATTCGCCTCCTGCCCCTGCTCACCGGGAGGCGCAGACTGCGGCCCTGGGGCTTCCCAGCAGCACGCCAAAGTTACGTGGACATGCGGAAGGCGGTGATGGATCGGCTGGGTCTGACTCGGAGGATCACCGGCGGAGGTTTCGCGAGGCCACGATGGGGCCCGGCGACCGGCCGCTTGCGCCGCAACGGCTGAGGGACGCCGCGGAGGTGGCTGCAGCCCGGAGCACGGAAGGGCGCAGGCGGTGGTGGAGAAGGCCGTCGTGGAGCGGTTCATGGAGGGCTACCGACCAGAACAGCAGAGTGGGTCCGATGTCACGGCCCACGCCGCTGGAGGCCGCCATCACACGGGCGGAGGACCACCTGGCGGTGCACCCCGCGGCCAGGGGACAGCGCACGGGCTCCGCCAGGCCGATGCGGGCCCTGACGCAACTCATACCGGCCCCAGTAAACACCGGCACCTTCCCAACCCACAGGTAGTCCTCAAACACCAGGGCAGGCGTGTTGGAGGTGCAGACAGCCCGGACACATCCGACGGGAGTGTCCGCTGATGGAGGTGGGCCAGGTGATCCGGGTTGCCGGCTCCAACACCCTCCCCAGGTCCGGGAGCGACGCAGCGTGCACGGTAAGAATCAGGGGTATACATCAGGCAATGGTGGATTCCGGCTGTACAGTCTATGATCCACCAGAGCCTGGTTCGACCCGGGGCATTGGTGGAGGCATTGTGGGTGAAGATAAGGTGTGTGCATGGGGACATTCACGAGTATCCCATAGTGTCAGCGGAGATTAGATACGGGGTAAAAGCATAACGTGAAGGTTGCGGTTAGCTCCGCTTACGCACCCTTTAATCTTGGGAATCGATTGGCGGGCTTTGACAAGTTAATGGGGAAGGCTGCGGGTGCGTTCACGGCAGACAGGGTCATGCGGTGTGTGCGCCGTGCTCAGCGGTGACGCGAGGTTGTCCGACACTGCAGACGGGAGGGGAACCGGGAGCCTCCTATGGCGACTCCTCCGGCTCCGAGTTTCACTCCATGGAAGATTTTCCACCGAGCAGTCTCGGATGATACTCACGCTCAGCCTTTGACCAAGTGATACGAATTGATGGTCAGCTGGTGCGCCTGACGCAGCGCAGACCTATCCGCACTTCACATTGATCAGGGACAGGCTGTACAGAGTGAGCCGTGACACTCACACAGGGCAGGAAAGCACCCAGTTGCTGGTGCCGAAGAGCCGCCGGGAAATGGTTTTCCAGGCGGCTCATTATAACCCGATGGCTGGTCACATGGGATATGATAAAACTCTGGACCGGATAATGACCCGATTCTATTGGCCGGGCATCCGGGCGGATGTGCGCCGTTGGTGTGCGTCCTGCCCGGACTGTCAATTGGTAAACCCTCCGGCCATTCCGAGGGCACCTTTGCGCCCTCTGCCATTAATGGAGGTTCCATTTGAGCGAATCGCTATGGACCTCATCGGGCCATTTCACCGGAGTGCACGCGGATATCGCTTTGTGTTAGTCTTCGTGGATTACGCAACACGATACCCGGAGGCGGTGCCCTTGCGCAGCATTTCTGCAAAGAGTGTCGCACAGGCGCTGTTTCAGGTCATCTCCCAGTCGGAATCCCGAAGAGATTCTGACTGACCAGGGCACCCAGTTCATGTCAAGAACACTGAGAGAACTTTACGGGTTACTGGGCATCAAGTCTATTCGGACCAGCGTGTACCACCCACAGACCGACGGTCTGGTGGAGCGTCTGAATAAGACTTTGAAGTCCATGATCCGTAAATTTATTAATGACGATGAACGAATTGGGATAAATGGCTTGACGCTCTGTTGTTTGCAGCGGGAGGTTCCCCAGGCCTCCACGGGATTTTCTCCTTTGAACTTTTGTTCGGCAGGACTCGCGGGGTGCTCGACCTCATTAAAGAAAACTGGGAGGAGGGGCCGAGCACCAGTAAAAACGAGATCCAACACGTCCTGGACCTGCGAGCAAAGCTCCACACCCTGGGTCAGCTGTCACGTGAGCATTTGCTCCAGGCCCAGGAGCGTCAGCAGCGGCTGTACAACAGAGGTGCCAGGCTGAGACAATTCACACCGGGAGAGAAGGTACTTGTATTGCTTCCTTCTTCCAGCTCTAAACTCCTCGCCAAGTGGCAAGGGCCCTTTGTGGTCACACGGCGAGTGGGGGATGTCGACTATGAGGTGGTGCGTTCTGATAGGGGCGGAGCTACACAGATTTACCACCTCAACCTCCTAAAGGCATGGAGGGAGGCGGAGTCTGTTTCTCTGGTGTCCTCGGTATCTGAGAAAGAGGAGCTGGGGCCTGAGGTCCCAAAATCCACCAATCCGGCCTCGCTCCTTTGTGAAGACCGTCTCCGGGACCCAGAAAACAGACATTGCCCGGTTGCAAAAGCAGTTTGCTGATGTGTCCTCTCTCCTTCCAGGACGCACCAACCTCATAGAGCACGAGATCGAGACTCCTCCGGGCGTGACAGTGCGGTTACGACCCTACAGGTTACCTGAACACAAGAGAAAGGTGGTTCAGCGGGAATTGGCTGCAATGCTGGAGATGGGGGTAATAGAAGAGTCCCACAGTGCCTGGTGTAGTCCCATTGTTCTTGTGGTCAAGAAGGATGGGTCTATTCGGTTCTGCGTGGACTATCGCAGGGTGAACGAGGTGTCACGGTTCGATGCTTACCCAATGCCCCGGGTCGACGAGCTCCTGGACCGACTGGGCACTGCATGTTTCTTTACGACACTGGATTTAACCAAGGGCTACTGGCAGATTCCTCTGTCGCCAGAGTCTAAGGAAAAAACGGCCTTCTCCACTCCGTTTGGGTTATACCAATTCACCACGCTTCCCTTTGGGTTGTTCGGGGCCCCAGCCACCTTTCAGCGCCTCATGGACCGGGTGCTGCGTCCGCACGCTGCATATGCTGCCGCCTACCTGGATGATGTGATCATACACTGCACCACCTGGCCGGAGCATGTGCAGCGGGTCGCGGTGCTGGAGTCCCTGAGGCAGGCGGGCTTACGGCCAACCCAGGGAAGTGTGCAGTTGGACGGAGGGAGGTACGGTATCTGGGGTACCACTTGGGCGCCGGGCAGGTGCGCCCTCAGGTGGACAAGACCGCCGCCATCGCAGCCTGTCCGCGCCCAAGACTAAAAAGAGGTGAGGCAGTTTTGGGGCTGGCGGGCTATTACAGGCGGTTCATCCCGAACTTTGCGGAGCTGACCAGCCCCATGACTGACCTGACCCGGAAAGGTGCCTCAGATCCGTCCAGTGGACGGAGCGGTGCCAGTTGGTGTTTGAGGAGGTAAAGCAAGCTCTGTGGGGAACTCCTTCACACACCTAACTTCTCTCTCCCTTTACTCTGCAGACTGATGCGTCGAACAGAGGGCTGGGGGCGTTTGTCCCAGCAGGTAGAGGTTTGACCGCCCGTGCTGTACATCAGCCGCAAGCTGTCGGAGAGGGAGGGCAGGTACAGCACGGTGGAGAAGGAGTGCCTCGCCATCCGTGGGCGGTCGACTCCCTGCGCTACTACCTCCTGGGACGCTCATTCACCCTCTGGTCGGACCACGCCCTCCAATGGCTCCACCGCATGAAAGATACCAACGCCCGAATCACTCGGTGGTATCTGGCTTTACAGCCTTTAATTTCAAGGTGATCCATAGGCCGGGTACACAGATGGTCGTGGCCGACCTCTCCCGCCTCATGGGGGAGGGGAGTAGTTAGGCGGATGTTGCCCGGCCTAAGTCGGGCGGTGGAGGTATGTGGCAGTGGGGGGTGTGTAGGCTCGGCTGCTGAGTGGGTGGAGCGGGGGTGTGGTTCAGGGAACGGTGTCTGATTGTCATCAGCTGGACTAATTGCTAATCAGAGTGGTAATCAGTCCAGCTGATGACGTGTGTTGGTGGATCTGAGGCTGTCTCCATAAAGGAGCTGGCTGGACAGCAGATCGGGAGTCAGGGTGGAGAGCAGAAACACAGTCTGCCAGTCAGCCCCTAAGGCTGCCCGACATGATTGACGCGTTGGGCAGAGTTGTTGGCACTCAGACTTTGGCATTAAACCGTCAGAATGACAACATCGTGGAGAAGCTGACGGCTCTGCAAATGAAATTGGATCGATTTGAAATCCTATTGGCAAACGGGAGGAAATTGGAGGAATAGTGGGTGCGAAAAACTGAATTGCAGCTACTGGAAGACCAAACAATCCCAATCTTATCTGCTTGGCCCTCTACCAGGACGGGCCCAAGGCCGTGACTGGAATAACAACTCCCAAGATCACTGAAGCGAGACTCTCTCATTCCCATTCCTTCCCCTATCCACAGACACCTGTGGTTGTTTTCTCCCAGGCCCCTCAAGGCCATCTCCATGGCAACGACCATCTTGTGGACTGAGAACTTTGTCTGTTGTGGACTGGGGAGGACGATACACCGCCATTCACACGAACTTAACAAACTGAAATGCACTCACTACCCCCCATCCCACGCCTTCGCCTGCTTTGCCCCAGGGTGACAGGACGGGTCTGCGTCCGCCGTGGACGGCGATGGACCGGGCTGGCTGCTTGTCGGTGCTGGTTACCTTCTGCCCCAATGACGGGCTATCGCCCAGTCTTTGGATTACCTCCCTCCCCTTCCTACTCTGCAAGTCATGTCTAAGATGTATGTGCTTATGTGCAAGGGTGTTTTTGTTTCTCCTGCTCCCACTACACTACCTGTACCTCTAGGGCATAGTCGGGGTGGCTTTTTTTCTTGCCTCTCTTCCCTCATGTTATGCTGTCATCTTTCATCCACCCTTTCCTAGATGGCGCCGCGGACGGCGCCTCGGTGTATTGGTGCGCGATTCTTGCACCTTCCGCCAAAAAAAGTTCCTCGTTTGTTTGTGTTTTTAATATGAACATTCTTTGGCAATAAACATGTTTCTGATTCTGATTCTGATTCTGAAATAAACATGATTACCAACTATCCCTCTGGCTGCTCAGTCCTTCTTGGTGCTTAGGGGGGGGGGAACCTACTGGTGACGGCAACACGCGTGTCACATTCTCAATCTCAAGTTGCAAGTGTTAAATACAGCAGGATATTCATTTAGTAAATGATGGTCCATTTATAGTGAAATAGACCATAAAGCAGAGTATACTTTAAGGCGGGCTACCTTGTGATTGATAGGTCGCTGTGACGGTGTTGTCCAGCCTGGGTGTCGCCCCTATTTGACCCTTTCACAGCTATATTGTACATTTTGTTTGCCTATCAATGTCTTATTCAGCATTTGTTTGTTCTTAGCTCCACCCTCTCAGGTGGTGCTTCCGTGACTTCATCCAATTCTTATATGCAATCTATTTCTCAGGCGCTAAAGTCTTCTTCAATTCAGCATGGCGTTCATTTCGTAAATGATGGTCTGGTTAGAGTAAGGACGTTTACATGAGAACATTCTCTCTAACTGGACATAGCTGAATTTTAATTAAAAACCCTGATCTAACACCTAAAAGATATAAGAATGATTTGAATTATGGACCTACAGTATTTAATGGGACAATAATAAAATATTATCACACGTCTTTTTCAAATTTAGAGAATTCCTGTCAGTTTTTTGCCAATTTCCCTTTTTCCAGTGGTGGTTCCATTTGCCCGAATGTTTTAGGTGAATCAAATCTATTATACACAAGTTAGTTTTAAAGCAGTGACGTGTCCCGTTAGCTATGTTTTGTAACCCCCCTCAGTTCAGCATTGCTACATGTTGTACAATAATGGTTGTTAGATCATTCTTATATCTAATAGGGGTTAGATCAGGGTTTGTTGTCAGCATTTTCCCTGCTGTCGAATCAACATCTACATTATTTCCTAAAACGGTTCTTATGGTTGATATATGAGACCAGCTTTATGATTACTAGCTTAGTCTGCCCCAGAAGTCTGACATATATAGGAAGGTGTCCCTCTCCTACCCAGCAGTCATTACTTACTTATTCCATTCCTTTTTATTCTGTCAGCTCCACTGCTCCGGGATGCAGAAAGATGATGGGTGGGTGCGAGCAAAGAGCGCCGGCCACTTTGGAGTGAATTGGCAAAAGTTTCCTTTTTATCTGAAATCAAATTTTCTTTGAGGCTTTTTATGTTGTTAACTAAGCAAATGGGAAAGAACAGGAGTTCAGGGATTCTTACAGTGTGAAAGAGCACATGCAGCTTTAAGTGAGAATGGATGGTGGAAAAGTGAGTGTTGTGCTACGTTCACACAAAATGCGTGAGTTTACCCGCTCAACCATTTGCCGTGTTCACACCAAAAGCGCTGCGAAGCTCCGTGAGGGGCGGGACTTATCTCCGTGGCTTGTCTCTGTAAAAAAACGTTATGATTTCCTTCAACCACCATGGAAGAACTAACCACTAGTTCTGCTTTATACTTGTTGTGGACATCCCACAAACATCAGAACATCTAACGCCCTCGTGTTTGGGTTCATGACATCACCCGTAGGCGCACACAGCGCGGTCACTTTCACCGGTTAAGTTAACTGTTACGTCTGAAAGACTTCCGCTTCCGGCGCTACGGGAGCAGAACATCTAACCTATAAGAGGTATTAAAGAGCTCTGGGTGCCCAACCGCAATGATAAGTGTCCTCCGTCTTGTTCTGATTCAACAGCTGCGGGACAGCGATGACGCGTGGAGCAACTCAAGAGCTGATTGGCCCGAGTTGCGAAATTATCGCCTCAAAGTTGAAATATTTCGAATTTTCGCACCGCCTAAAACTTGTCGCCCAAACCGCATCGCCCTAAACGCCTCAAAAGCATCGCCCGGAAATGTTTTGCTTATATCGCAACCACACTCGCCACAAACACATCGGCACTAACAACATACGACCGCAGCACACTTTTGGACATAAACTTTTGCGCAAAACAAGGGTTTTTGTCCACTTTTTTTTTTCCCATCCAGGCGGCGCAGATCGTGGACGAGCCACCACAACAACAACAGTGGAGCCGCTACTACGGGAGACGACGACAAAAACATCGAAAAACGGAGCGAATTGAACAGACTGAGAGAGTCAGCATCCACCACCCACCTCCTGCATCCCATCCTTCTATAACGCGCAGTCTCTGGAAAATAAATGGATGATGATGGAGGATCAGATTCCATTCCAACATTGTATGTTGTATTGTCTTTTCTTTTTTGTCTGATGGCTGTTGGACAGCGCTGCCGGATATGTCCAGTCGTCGTTGTCCTTCCGTGCTTTTCTCGCGGAAGAGTCTGGTAAATGAACGGGTGGAGGGTGGAGGGAGGGTCATGATGTGACACAACATGTGGTGCGACATCCAGAAAAGAACATTAAGACTCGCTCCCCTCTCTGCTCTGGAACTCTATCTGAACATCTTCTACTCTCGGGTTCATCTATTCCCGGGAGTTCAGCAGGTCATCACCACACCCGCGCACATTCCACCACAACACACCGACACCACTATGAGCACTATCGGACCGCATGATGTTGAAATATCCAGAACAAGTCTCTCCCACGGGCTGGGGTGGTGGCTGGGAAAAAAAAAAAAAAAAAGTCAAAAGTCATGCCGAACTTTCACCAAAATACATGACCAGCTACCAGAAAGAACGCCATTCCACTGCTATACGCCGCTAGCTCCTATAAGGCTGTCTCTCCCTCTCCTCCGTTAGGGAAATCAGACCATTTGCCGCCATTTTTCTGCTTCCGGAGTAGGAACAAAGGATCGTGCGTAGAAGCGAACGAGGCTGACGAAGCTCTAGGTTCGAGGCATGAGAGCAGGCAGGATTACCAGAGTGACATGATCCAACAGTTCTTGACATGATCCAATCCAGTTCCAGAAGCTAGCATGAGAAGTCCATGGAAGTAGCAATGAGCCTCAACGGACACCATCCAATGGCCCACGGTAAAAATTAGGTCTTTCCCAATCAAAAGCCGCGGCTTGATAGATCCATCCGCTAGCCGTGAAACTGGCGTGCTGCCTATTCCGGCGGTGTATCCGCAACATGGACGGGATAGCGCAAGGGAGCACAGAGACGATAGAGGGTGAGAAGAACGCCCCGCGGCCTCAGGCCAGAGCGACAGAAGGCGACAATGGAGAGGCCTGCACCAGCGCAGACCAGGCGCCTATGCTAGGCAGCGGTGCCCCACAACAGCAGACCCAGCGGTTTGAACTCATTTTAGTGCCCGCTAGCTAGCGAGCGCAAATGAATTTTATGCACGGTTTGAGGCTAGCAACAAACAACACAGCTCGCCACAACACAACACACACACTCAGTCAGGGTGAGACAGCTCACAACAACAGAACACCCGGAGGTGAGGTGAGTTCTGTGTGAGGAGGGGTCTGTTGAGGTGGAACACCAACAAAGCTGCAGGTCCAGATGGCATATTCTGGCGAGTACTGAAGACCTGCCAGTACCCCCACTGCTATCCTCACTCACTCCTGCCCACCCTCCGTGAGTCCGTGTGCTTCTTCCCCGCCCACCCTCGACGGTGGCCCTCACCTCGGTGGTCATGCTTCTCTGAGATGGCTGATCTCACTGGCATCCGGACTACTTTCCCTGGCTTCATGAACGAGCTTGATGGGCTTTCCTCCATGGACCATCCTCGGATGATGCTGTCTCATGCTCTGCTGCACTGGATCCTTATCTCCCAGGCACTGGGCTATGTGTCCTCACTGTGCCAGGTGATTATAGTTCAGCTTTCAGCACCACACATCCCCCAGAGACTGATGCTCAATGATTGAGCTGGGACTGAACACCCTGATTGATGGAGACTGGAAGGCTGCCCCTGATTGAGCTGGGACTGAAGACCTGACCGCCACATCCCTCAGGTCCCTCCCGCCAGGCCACAGGTGAGGTCCTCAGACACACCTCCTCACCCTCCACACCCTCCCCATGGGTGTCCCCAGGTTGCCACATCAGCCCCCATGTACTCCCTGCACACACATGTGGGTGGGTTCAGCACCAATGACATCAATGTTTGGGTCTGACCGGTGGACACTGCCCTGGTGGCTGGACCACAGAAGGCCTGGCTGTCACCAACAGCTGGGAAGCAAGCTGCACCAAGGTGACCAGGTACAACAGAATGACAACAAAAACCACTACACAGGAAGGACTGGACTGAGGGAGTACTTGGGACTAGAGGACGTACTCACCACTGGGAACGACATGGAGACGATCACAGAGAACTCAGAGTATATCACGAAACACAGACACTCTGGTGAGAGAGGACATGACATGGTCAACAAAACACAGACAGAGCTGTGGAAAGGACCCTGCAGAGCTGACCTCAGGCAGCTGAGGAAATTTAAGTTCTAGAGGATACTCTGGAAGTTTGGCAACTGCTCCGCTCAGGACAGGAAGGCTCTGCAGAGAGTAGTGCGTGCTGAGGGCGCACTATTGAACTACCCCCCCCCCCTGCAGGAGTTGTACAGGAGGTGGTGCACCAGAGCCGGCAGGATCATGAAGGATAGCTGCTGCGGTCAGGCAGCGCCCTCCGTCACGCTGCAAGAAGAACAGAGAGAGGAGGAGTTTTTTCCTCAAACTCCGACCTCACCAGGACCCCACATAGACCCACAACTGCCCCTCCACACACTTACTGTATTGTGTGTGTTTTGTTTTTAGTGTGTACTTGTTGTTTTGCATTCCTGCACTGCTGATTGCTGCCACTTTCCACTTACCACGTGTGTGTATGTGACTCTGTACGTTGACTTCACTTTTGTTGGGAACGTAGCATAAGGCAAGACGGAGGCATTTGTCCTGTTGCAGTTCCACCTGTGCTCTACAGGCTTCAGGGGAAGAGAGAATAAAGTGCAACGCGTCATTCGTGATAGTGACATTCAAATTGTATTTTCAAAAACCTCTACTAAGTGTCCATATAGTTAGAAAAATAAACGTGAAATGGACATTGGCTGTATAGAAGAGGTGGTTGAAGTCATTGTGACGTCACCCATAGGTTTGTGGCCTTCTCATTTGAAGCCTTGAGTTCGGTGATTTGGGAGATCTTGGAATGACGTATTGACGCTGTATACGGCTCTGGTAACAGCAGCGAACTGTCAATCGTAGTAAGCCCGCCCTAAAGCATACCCTGTTGTACGATCTATTTCACTCTAAACGGACCGTCATTTAAGACATGAACTGTATTGAAGAAGACTTGAAACTAGAGATTGAGACCATAAACTCAAGTTTACAATGTGGGATAAATCAAGAGAGAAGTAGACTTTTATACAACCAGAGGAGTCGCCCCCTGCTGGTCGATAGAGTGAATGCATGTTTTAGGACACTCCCACATCGTCCTCACTCGACAGAACCGGAGGATGCTGCCAGTTATGAACAAACGATATGAAGAACAGCTTCTCCTCCCATCTTTCTGTCTCTCTCAAACACTCACACTGCACCCCCATCTCTATAATTTTCTCAGTCAGACTTCAGTCCAAAAGTACAAAACATTCTGGAAAAAAATACATGTAATCATTTCCAATAGTTTTCCAACATGCTTTTCTTTGAAATATTCTGCTTCAATCCATGTCTGTTGGCATTTGGCCTTTTGTTCCCTCCTCTGCCCACAAAGAAACATTGGAACCTGTATTTATTGGTGTAAAATTAGAATTCAGTCCAGACCTAATGGCTCAATCAGATCCACACAAATAGCCTATAATGACATATGATTAATATTCAGGTTATACATTCTTATTACAGGCCGCACACATCGATCCTCGTCATCATTTTCTTTTCAGCAAACGACAATTGGCCCCACGGATGAAGTCGCTGCTTCTCGAACCTCATCAGCTGCCGTCATGTCTTCACAAAAAATAGGTCCTACATTGAATACATACCCTTTAATACTTGCAGTTCTTTAAGCCAGATACGACGTACAAGATGCATTCAAAGACGCTTCTTTCCAAAGTTTGTGTGTGGGACCTGAAGGCTGTCGGGTCAAATCCCCGAGCTGATCTGGAAAACCTGTGCTGTAAATTAAAATGTTTCTCCAGCCTTCAAAGTTCAGTGAAGCTCATAGAAGACGATCAGTGCAGGGAAAACTATTCACTACCGCACTGTTTTTAGTTTTTATTTTCATTTCATTCGAGAGTACGAGACACAGATTCTGTTACATTTCCCCCCTGTCAGAGGAATCTGTTTTAAGTGGACATTAAATGGGAATCTATCTGGCGGAACTTTGTAGTAAATTATTGATGTGTCTTTGCTGCTCTGTGCGCTTGTTCAGGTGTTCAGACGGGAAGCAAAGCGTCTCTTTGAGCCCTGTGCAGAAGCCCTCATGAGACTAAACTGACTGCAAAACAGGAGACAAGCAGAAGAAAATACAGGTTTGGAGGTCGAAATGCATTGCAAAAAATAAATATATATATACAGTATATATATCTACGGGTTCTTTTCCTATAGCTCGCCATTTTACAATAAAAGAGTTTATTAGCTGAATAACTGCAGCCACTTATGATGATTTTCGTTTTTTATGTGTTGAAAGGATAGATCCAAGTCTATTATTTTCCTAAAAAATGCATTAAATATGTATCTCATACATGGAAATAACAGCTGTAGCTACTTAATCTGAGCTACTTTATCTAAATGGAGCCGGCTGAACCAAGAAGCTGCTTGCTGAATGTTTGGCACGCCGCTCATCTTTGTGCCCATTCGGGTGTTTTCTCACATTCTCACATTCATCTCATATGCAGTGAGTCACTCACACTTTGGAGCCCTTTTTGTCGACGACGTCTTTCAGTGGTTGCTCCTCTCTTCCGTCGTGTTTTTAGAAGCGCGTAAAAGTTTGAATATTATATTCACCGCTCATCAATGTCATAATTCACAGAGGCAGCCGATCAATTCAAGCGAAAGGCTTTATTACTTTACCACTGGCTTCCTGTTTTGATGTCAGTAGACGTGGTTGGAACGGACATTGATTTTATTCATTTTATTGATTGGAATAAGTTCCTCCTCCCAATGCAATGCTCTGCCTTTTATAGATGCAACAAAAAGACTGACTCTACATCTTTCATTGTAAGAAGACACCATACCAAGAAGAAGCCGTAATGCGGATGTGTGTGTGTGTGTTTTGGTGATTTCCATCGTTGGCCAGTAACTACAGACGTGCTGCTAAGTGACCTTTCAAAGCAGTATTATAACAAGTATCCATCTTAGGAAACCCGAGAGCTGAAAACAGAGGCGATGGAGGAAGTGCTGCACTGTGGCCCCACAGACGCAAATCAAAATTAAACAAATAAACGCACAACAAAAAACAGAACATTGACTTGTATGCACCTCAGGACTCACACGCACAGCTGTGATTCCCTGACTGAGGAGCTTTTTGCCGCAGCCTCGGGACTAAAACTGTCTTTACAAAGGAATACAATTGCAAAATCACTCAAAATACAAACTCAGCCCACGCAGCCCGGCCTCGCTCTTCTTCCTCCGCTGCTTGCTCCTCTCACGGCCTCTTTATGATCCAAATTCACTTTTACAGTATCCAATCAGGGGATGCTCTTCTCTTAACCAGAGTGACTCATGGGACAGTGAGCTCTCCGGTGCTATTAGAGTCTGTTCCTGATATTATAAGTAGATGCTCATATCCTGCTTAATAAAGCAGTGAAAGTTACTTCACTTCGGTTTATTTGATATGGGACAGTGCACATTAATTTAAAAAAAATCTGCAGCAGTTACGTTGTAGTGCTACAGAGCTGGTACTAACTAACCATTTCTTTAATTGAGCTTTAAATTAACTGCGTGTGTGTAGTTCTCTAACAGTCCAGAATGGAGCTCCAGTCGAGTGCAGCTTGTACAGAAAAAGCAGACTGGCTGAAAACACTTTTCCTGAGTGGGATAATACAATCCCCTCTTGCTGCACCTCGTGTGAGCCGATATCCAGTTTGTGTGCTGACAAATTGTTTGAGAGGAGGAGAGGTCAAGCCATGTATAACCTTGTTCACGAGACGGACATGCACATATGTAATCATCTTCTCCCAACTAAACAAGTTATATGTGTTTACTACAGGGCAATGATGAGAGAGAACAGATAATGACTGGTTTCAGAATAGTGGTGCTAGCCTGTGACCAGGTTGTTCAACAATTCAATTCAGTTTATTTTGTATAGCCCAATATCACAGATTACAAATTTACAATCTGTACACATAGACATCCCTGTCCCAGGACCTCACATCGGATCAGAATAAACTCCCAAAATATAGAAAAAAAAGGAAGAAACCTTGAGGAGAGCAACAGAGGAGGATCCCTCTCCAGGATGGACAGATGCAATAGATGTCATGTGACCAGAAGGAATCATTACAGAGTAACAACACATTCAATGAGTATGACAGTAAGAGGGAAACAGTCATAGACAGCGTGTATGTCTCAGCTGGCTCTGTTGACATGTAGTTTTGTGTGAACGTGATTAATTCTGACCTGATTACAGGCCTTTTTCACATGAGATTTGAATGATAATTTGGAATCAAAAAGTACTCCAAGATACTTTTATCCAGGTACAACCTGTAGCCTCTCCCCAAATATAAAAATATCCAGTTCTACACTACCAGAGTTTGTTTGGGTAAAAAACATACATACTGTTTTGGATATACTAAGTTGTAAACAGCATTGCTTTAACCACGCAGTTACATGAACCATGGAGTTAGTGAGTTAATTTTAAACTTGTCCCATTTTGATACCATGAAAGTAAATTAAAGTGTCGTCTGCATACATTTGGATATTGGTATCAGGACATGCTGATGGCAGATCATTGATTGCAATGAGCCCAGGACAGATTCTTGTTGGACGCCGTTGGAGGGCAGTAGATTGATAGTTCTGTATTTGGACAATATAAATTAGATTTTTTTCTGTATTGAAACAGGTGGCCTTCTCAGTAGAATAATTGGCTCTGAAGCCAAATTGCATTGGCTGAAGGGCAACAGGAGTGGTATTCAAATGGCAGCTAATTTGCTCAGCTACCAACTTCTCTGCAACCTTTGATACTGTTGGCAGGATACTGATGGGTCTGTACCTAGAGGTTTAATTAATAAATTTACTGTACAGACATGTGTATTCTCGGGGGGAAACATTTAGCAATAGTAGCTACAACATCAATGAAATAGTGATTGAAAGCTTTTGTTCTTCAGCTGGATTATTTGACAGTTCTTGTAAAGCCCTATCCTCTGTGACCGTGTTTACATGCATTCGAATAACTGGCTTAGTCGGACTGAAATCGAATTATCCGTTTCATGTAAACACCTTTGTTCGACTATGTGCGGTCCGACTACGATCCGATTAACACCCCTGGATAACTCGATCCGATCCGGTTGATAATTCGACTATCGCGGCATGTAACGGTGAATTGGATTAGGAACTGGACTTTGAGTCTTTGCGCATGCTTGAGATCCCGCCGCCCCCCTCCCTCCCATGTCGTGACCCGGAAGTCGAAAGAGACGATAAGTTGTCACTGCCGGGAGCCTGGCCAGCAGAAAACAAACAAACAACGCCAATAGCGCCGTTTGCATTCGCTGTACTCCTATTAACATCATGCAAGAATAGTAGAGGGATGTAGCTTCGCCTTGCTCTCTGTTCGCCATCTTTCTCGAAATGTTGTTGTTATTGTTGTTGGTTGTTGTTGGTAGTGGTGAAGAGGTCAAGCGGAAATGGCTGTATCACCACGAGTTGTAATGAAAACAGCGCCACCTATCGTATCGGATATGACATGCTTTCGGCCAATGATTCGAATTACTCACTGCCATGTATATTGGGATAACACCTGATCCCCCAAAAGATAGCATAGTCCGACTAAAGCAAGATTCGAATTATACCATCATGTAAACACACTGACTGTCTTCTCTGTTTCTTCTCTGTCTCCTTGATTGTTTCATCCCCTTCACCTGCCCTCAGCCACTCTCGTCTCATTACTGTCTCATGTCGTGCACTTCTTTCCCCCCCAATATATTGTGCCAGTCTTTCCCTTGTCTCTGTCTGTATTGTTGTCTTTTTCTCGTAGTCCTGTCGGTCGTGCCATGACCCCCATTCTCTGCCTTTCCCCTTTTGGACCTTTTTCCTTTTTGCTTTACTTTTGCCTCATTAAAGAGCATTTTTTGTTATCCACACCGAGTCCTGTCAATTCCTCTGCACATGAGCTCCTGCCCCTCGCTACCCGTGACGCCAGCCGTGCCAGTTCTCCGTTTATATTAAGTTCCTGCAGCTACCTTACTTTATTAAAATGTCCCGTTAGCTTATGTAACTGATCCCAGATCATTTTAGTTATACCTCTTGCCTTTTGTATTGTCAGAAAAAACATCTGCGTTTGCAAAATGTTGTCTGTCATGGCTCGATTTATTGTGAATTTCCATTTTTGAGATTCTTTCATTAATCTTAAAATAATTAATACACACAGGACAAATATAAAACTACCTTGATGTTTTTGAATAATAAAAAAAACATTTGAAGAAAACCCCTTTTATCATGATTAATACAAATGCAATTCAAAGTAATCAACATTATAATAAAACACAAACAAAAAGAACCAGACAAGAAGAAAAGCATGAAAGAGCACTGAAAATAGCAAAGATGAAGACAATGAGATATTTAATTTAACATCGTTTCTCACCACGTTGACTTGAGAATACACTAAATCGATAGAAACATTTAAATTTAGTCTCTTACATCAGGCAAAGTAAACTGGGGAGCATTCTGGGGAGCGAGGCACTTTCAGACTTTTCTCTAATCACATCACACGTAAAGTCACATGCTCACGGGCCACCCTGTCGAGCTCTCAGAGAGGTTTTCTGTTTGGGCTGGTGAATATTACAAGCAATTCTGTGTCTCTCCGCTCGGCTGACACTGATTGTCTCCTCCAAGAGGACGCGGCTCAGCAGGCATAAAGAAAATGATTGTTGAGAGACCAATTCGCTTCCTGATTTAGCCTCGCTGTATCCTAATGAGAGTCTGTGTAGATGAGGCGGAGAGATGAAAAAGTGAGCTTAGCCTCTCTGTGTTATTCGTGCTCCATCGTTCGAGGTTTGGTCCCAGTGGACACTGGGAGCAAACCTCACATGACGGCAGAGAGATCAACATGCTTCTTCACCAGTGGTGCAAGAAAAGACACATCTTTGTCGTCAAGTAATTCCCAGGAGGTCTTCTTTTTCTTTTCTAGTTGTTTTACGGATTATCTATTTCCATCTAGCCTCCATCGAGCCTCCATCTAGCCTCCAGAGAATTACAGTGAAACCAATGGGGTTGTAGCTAAGAGCCACGGACAGGAAGTCAGAAAGTACTGAGAGACATACAAACACGTCGTGGGTTTTGGTCTTTTCATGGGTTTTGTTGACAAGAAGAAAAATAAAAGACCGATGTCAGCTTTATCCTTTAAACGCCCCCCCCCCCCCCCCCCCCATACTTAACCCGTGTTGAGCCATCTGTGTCTGATGTCAGAGAGAGAGAGAGTGTTTAAGGTGCGATGGCCGTGCACTACTGAATCCAATTAAACACTTTAATTAAAATGTCAAATTGAATGCAAAACTATATGCTTCAGGAACTCTTATTCAACACCCAGACTTGTGGGTCGAATTAAAGTACACACAGATTTACTTTAAAATATACATATTCATTTTTATATTTATAAATATATATATGTGTATAAACATCTATGCGATTTTCAAACAAACTGCCTCATTTGCGTTTTTCACTTTGGCATTTGAACCCGAGGTGTGAGGTAATGAACAATGAATGCAGTGAAACGTCGGGTCCCATCACAACTGATGTCACACACAGTGTTTGAGCCCTTAGAACAACAGGATGATGAATGGTAATAAAGATGAGTTATTTCAGGGCCGAAGAAGTAAAGTGAACACACCGGAGGCAGGAATCATCCGATTGGTCGGCACTACACCTGGCGATCTATTTGCAGGGTGTTTGTACAAAAAAGAGAAATCGAATAGCACATGTTTATCTCTCAAATTGAAAGAACGCTCCCTGTGGTTGGGGCTGGAGGTGGATCTGTGAACTCTCCTTGGGTCGGTGTCCAAGTCACGTTTTTTGTCTGAGCGCCAGCATCTTTAATCAATTGTACCAAGAGAGAAAAAGAACTGCACCCAGCATCTTTTATTGTCCCACTACCCCTCACACTTAGTAATACGATATCTCTGATGAAATCCCTGAAGAAAATGGAGACGGTGTTTGGTTTAGCCATGTCTATAAATCCTGAGCTTTACAGTTTTTTTCAGGTGCTACCAAGCGTTTGTCCAACCAGTGGTCACATTTTCAAAACTCTAAACATAATTAGCACAGCATCGGTCTTTTGTGGCCGTACCATTCACATCTTTCATGTCGTTTTCAAACAATATGCAGTCAGTGAACACATTTTCACAATGCTTACATTTTCTTAACAGACAAACTATACCTATCAACAAAATGATGGATTGTTTTTGTATTATTTATTAATGTTAACACACAACATCCCACAATGGCAAACACAATATTCCAAACCTTAGATACAGTCTCAAAACCTGTTCTGCAATGATATCAGTTATAAAACAATATATCTCAGCTGATAATAAACAAACAATTGAGGAAGAGGAGGTTTGCTCCCTGGTATAACCCTCAGACCCGCAAACGTCACGAAAGCTTGAACGCATATGGCGTTCAACTAATCTCGAAGAATCCCGCTTAGTTTGGCGAGATAGTCTTAAAACATATAAGAAGGCCCTCCGTAATGCCAGAGCGGCCTATTACTCATCAGTAATAGAAAAAAATAAAAACAACCCCAGGTTTCTCTTCAGCACTGTAGCCAGGCTGACAGAGAGTCACAGCTCTGTGGAGCCGAGCATTCCTATAAACCTCAGTGGTAATGACTTTATGAACTTCTTTAATGAAAAGATTTTAACTATTAGGGACAAGATTAATATTCTCTTGCCCATAACCAGTGCCAATCTGTCCTCAAGTGGAATGGCCTTGGAAACCGCTGTATGCCCTGGTGTATATTTGAGGGCTTTTCTCCCATCAACCGTGACCAATTATCTTCAACGGTTTCTACTTGAACACGCCTACCTGTCTCTTGGACCCCATCCCGACGAGGCTGCTTAAAGACGTTTTGCCTTTAATTGGCGGCTCTCTATTAGATATTATCAATGTGTCTCTGCTAACAGGCCACGTACCACACTCCTTCAAAGTGGCTGTTATTAAACCTCTCCTGAAGAAGCCCACTCTGGATCCAGAGGTGTTGGCTAACTACAGACCGATCTCTAACCTCCCTTCCTCTCCAAGATCCTTGAGAAAGTGGTCGCAAATCAGTTGTGCGACTTTCTACATCATAATAGTTTATTTGAGAAATTTCAATCAGGATTTAGAAAACACCACAGCACCGAGACGGCACTGGTGAAAATTACAAATGACCTCTGAATGGCAGCAGATAAAGGACTCCTCTCTGTCCTGGTCTTGTTAGACCTTAGTGCTGCATTCGACACCATTGACCATGACATCCTATTACAGAGACTGGAGCAGTCGATTGGCATTTCAGGCACGGCACTAATTTGGTTTAAATCCTACTTATCAGATCGATCTCAGTTTGTATTTGTAAACGATGACGCCTCGATAACCACCAACGTTAATCACGGAGTTCCACAAGGTTCTGTGCTTGGACCAATTTTATTTACCTTATACATGCTTCCTTTGGGCAATATTATCAGGAAACACTCCATAAACTTTCATTGTTATGCAGATGATACTCAACTATATTTATCGATAAAACCAGAGGAGAGCAACCAACTCGGTAAAATTCAAGCATGTCTTAAAGACATAAAACATGGATGACCTGCAACTTCTTGATGTTAAACTCAGACAAAACCGAAGTAATTTTAATCGGCCCTGAGCACCTCAGAGATCAATTATCTGATGATGTGGATTCTGTAGACGGCATTGCCCTGGCATCCAACACCACTGTAAAGAATCTTGGCGTTATCTTTGATCGGGACTTGTCCTTTAACTCCCACGTAAAGCAAATCTCAAGGACTGCATTCTTTCATCTACGTAATATTTCAAAAATCAGGCACATCTTGTCTCAAAAGGATGCAGAAAAATTGGTTCACGTTCGTTACTTGAGACTGGATTACTGCAACTCCTTATTATCAGGCTGCTCTAATAAATCTCTTAGGTCCCTCCAGTTGATCCAGAATGCTGCAGCTCGTGTTCTCACTAAAACTAAGAAAAGAGATCACATCACTCCTGCACTAGCTGCTCTGCACTGGCTCCCAGTAAAATCAAGAATCACTTTTAAAATTCTTCTCTTAACGTACAAAGCCTTGATTGGTGATGCACCATCATATCTTAAGGAGCTTGTAGTACCATATTGCCCCACTAGAGAGCTACGCTCACTAAATGCGGGACTACTTGTAGTTCCTAGAGTCTTAAAAAGTAGAATGGGAGCCAGAGCCTTTAGTTATCAAGCTCCTCTTTTATGGAACCAGCTTCCAATTTCAGTCCGGGAAGCAGACAGTCACCTCGTTTAAGAGTAGACTTAAGACCTTCCTCTTTGACAGAGCTTATAGTTAGGGCTGAATCAGGTTTGCCCTGGTCCAGCCCCTTGAGACGCTGCTATAGGCTTATAGCTGCCGGGGGACGTTTTAGGATGCACTGAGTACCTATCTCCTCTTTTTTCTCTCCTTAAGGATGAATTTTCATCTCTCAATCACACGTTACTAACTCTGCTTTCTCCCCGGAGTCCTTTTGACTTCACGTCTCATGGGGTCATCGGACCCTATGAGACGGCATAGATCCTATCTGCCTGATGGATCATCGAGGTCTGGGTCGTGGAATTCCTGCTCCTGACTGCGCCACTGTCCTGTTGAGACTCCGCCCACTGTTGAGACTCCGCCCACTCCTCCTCCCCACCGCCATCTGCCTGATGGATCGTGGAGGTCTCCATCGTGGAATATGCCTACTATGAACTATTCATACACTCTGTCATATTCATTGAATGTATTTTAACTCTAAATCTGTCCTTCTGTACACATTACATCTATTGTATCTGTCCATCCTGGAGAGGGATCCTCCTCTGTTGCTCTCCTGCAGGTTTCTTCCCTTTTTTTCCCCCTGAAGGGTTATTTGGGAGTTTTTCCTGGTCCGATGTGAGGTTTTGGGGCAGGGATGTCTATGTGTACAGATTGTAAAGCACTCCGAGACAAATTTGTAATTTGTGAAATTGGGCTATACAAATAAACTGAATTGAATTGAATTGAATTGATTCCCCATCTCCTCCTGATGGTAGGTAAGTTTGGAATGTTTTTGAGAAATATGTTTGAGCAAGTTTTGGATTAGAATTTATGTAAATTTTGATTATGACAGGTTGAGATGTTGATCACACAGACACCGCCTACATTGACGAACCCAATGTTGTTCAATCATCTGTTGCAGCCGTTGCCCCTAAACATAGTTTATTTGTAAACAATAAAATAATAAAATAAAAACAGTTTGGATTGAACTTTTTTAAAGGAACAATAGTTCCCCCCCCTTTTTATCTGGGTTTGTTGCCGTTGTGTTTTTGTTCAGAATGCTCTTGTGTGTTTCTTGGATATTTTGTTCACTGTAAGCAATACTGTAAAACTGTTTCTGTTCCATCATACTGTCAACAGTATTTATACTGTCCCTCCTGTAGTAAACAGTAAAGAGAAAAAAACTGATTAGTTTTTTACTGGAATGCTTTTGAATGTGAACATTACATGTGGACATACAGTTCCCAACCAAGACATTTAGTGTAAAAACAGTGGATTGCATGTTTTGCATGCAAATACCTGAAAAACTGAAACATAAAAGTCTATGCAGTTTTTGTAATGTCAGCAACAGCCAGTGTTTTGCAACCTGGTGGACTTTGATTGACTGGAAGGACCTTGTGAAGTGAAAACAAGAGTTCTATTTCATCCTTCCTGACCGCCAGAGGCGGTGCTTAGCACTGGATATCTTCCGTCTTGCGCATCGCAGGTCGAGTATTAATAACGACAAAGTCACCCGTGACCTCGGATGACCCGCCCACCGGGTATAAATTCCGGTGTCATCCCGAGATCAGTTCTTTTTCATCTTCTCGCAAACGCAGGCTAACGGAATTACTACGTTAGCATCAGCTAAAGCTGAAGTTTAACTGAAGCTCGTCGCGGGGAGCCTTGTGACCAAATGGTCGGAGTTGCGATCCGTCGCCCTCCAAAGGCTGCGACGAGCTCTCCTCCGAGGAGGAGGACGTTGCGTTCTCTACGGCGGACCGGAGAACGCACGGGTTTTTCTCGGTCTTCACCAGAGCACCTTCACCGAAGCTTCAATCGGGTGAGATCGAATACAATTGCTGTCTATGACGGCATATCCCACAGGAGCAGAGCTCTCGTTCCTGCTAACTGTGTGCTAACGGGAGCGCGTCCGCTCGGTGTCGCCAGGCTGCTACACCGGCGCGACCGGCTCTCTGTAGCGATTGGGATAGCGTGTGTGTGTTGACTTTAGTAGCATTGCCGCCGTGCATAGCTAGTAGAGTGTGTCCACTCAGGCTAACGGAGCCTACGCTAAATCCGACAGCTACCTCCTGTTGCACAGGACCTCGGCCCAAGTAGCGGAGCGCTCTCGCGCAGGCTACTGTTGGGCGATTACAGCGCTAACGAGAGCGCGTCCGCTCGTTGCGGCTGGCTGCCACACTGCTACACTGCTACCGGCTTCCAGTGAGCAGAGCGTCCCGCTCAGGCTCACCGGGGGGACGCTGGGGAGGCTATAAGTCGATACTGATGCATACTGCACGTGTACCTCCATGACATCGCTGCTGTTGCAGCTAGCAGAGCGTCTCCACTCAGGCTAACTAATGCCACGCTAATGCTGACAGCACCAGAGGAGTGAGGTGTGTCCTCACTCTCTCACTAGACATGCTGGGTTCTGACCCGTGTTCACGGGATCAGCGTCTACAGTAGCGCAGAGCTCTCGCTCAGGCTTACTGGGAGGCACCAGTAAGTACAGTTGTCATACTAGTGGAGAGGGTCCTCGAAGAGACCTGCCCTCTCACTACGACTGTTTTCACAGGACCTGCTCCCCCGTAGCACAGGCTTTCGCCCAGGCTACTCGTGGGATGCTTGTAATTACAGCTACTGTACTAGTCAAGCGTGTCCTCACTTCCTCTCTCTAGAGAGGCTGTTCTCTAGACCGCTTTCTAAACTGTCTCCACGGAACCCGTTTCCACAGTAACAGAGTGCTCTCGCTTAAGTTTACTGATAGGACACCAGTAATCACAGCTACTGTATTGAAGAGGTGTCCTCGCTCTAGACGGACTGTCTCTGTCCTGCTCGACAGGACCTGGGCCACAGTAGCGGAGTGCTACTGCTGCGACCCCCAGCAGCTACAGCTACTGTACGAGTGAGGGCAGCGTTACGCTCTCCCCTCACTAGACGGGCTGTCTCTGTCCTGCTCCACAGGACCTGCGCTGCAGTAGCGGAGTGCGCTCGCCCTAGCTCCTGCTAGGACCCCAACAGACAGGTCAGGTCAGCTCCAGGCCAGCCGACCAGTTGCAAGCGCCGGCTAGGAGCCGCAGGGGCTCCCCTAGCAGTTCAATCGGGCATGCTAGCTTATAGAGTAGGTCTGCTGACCGCAGAACTAGCTCAGATAAGTCGCCACCCTAGTCTTCAGGGGCATTCCCGGCCCTGCCACCTTTTCAGTCTCCCCTCCTGAGACTATCTGAGGGGTTACCATCTTACGACAGATCACCGAACCCCGGCGTCCATGCAGGACATGGCCAAATATGGCCTTCGGCCCATGCCATCCATTGAGCTGACTATCGCATCCATCGGTTTTTCCCCAAGGGGACTCCGAGGCCGGATGACCGGTGCCCTCGAGCCCAGTCGGTTCTCAGGTGACCATTTTACCGTGCTTACTACACGGCAACTCCCCCTCCTATGTCATACTTGACTACAGCCTCAGTGATGCTTCGCTGCAGGCAGGTGCACTTACGTCAAGAGAACCTGGGCGCCTAATGCTCTCCAGGGTTCAGACCAGCTGTTTGGCCGGCGCAGGCACCCTTGTCGGAGGCATGTAGGAACAACCTCCCTACTGTCCCAGTGAAATCAGGGGACCTGCTCTACAGGCGCAGCAGCGCATGGTGCAAGCCGGTTAGACCAGGCAGCAGTTATCTGGTCCTCGCAGGACCGTGTCCACACCCCGCAGACTCGGGGGCGACACGTCTTGACTTTCTCATGCTGAGCACAGCAGACATCCTTCGTGTGGTCTCCAGAGGAGATCGGCTCATGTCTGTCGACTTAAAGGAGGCCTTTTGTCAGGTTCCTAGAATGCTTCAGACGGTTGCTCTGTTATGCTTTCCAAAGCCGTTATTCCCAGGCTTCTTCCATGTGGACTTCCCCAGGAGTTTCTACAAAAGGCGTTACTGCCGCCCTGCAATCACCAGGGCGTGAGGAAACTGCCATCCTGGACGATCTGACTGATATGTGCGCCATACCCATTTAGGGCCACACAGTGCATTACTTGCACTCTCTCTCACGCCGCCCGGTTGGGCCTTCGTGAACAAACAACTGTCTAAGCCATTCTCAGAGCATAACCTTTATTGGTGTAGCTCTAGATGCAGCCACTAAGCGGGCCTGGCCGTCACTCAGACAGGTGGACAGCATCCTCTGCAGCCTTGCCCTCTCTGAGGGGGCAGATGGCTGTCTTTTATCCTCTCTTCTTGCCTATCGGGTAAATTGACAGCAGCATCAGCTGTCTTACACTCTTTCTCACGCTGCCCGGTTGGGCCTTCGTGAACATAAAGAGTTTTCTGAGCCATTCTCGGAGCATAACCTTCATTGGTATAGCTCTAGATGCAGCCACTAAGTGGGCCTGCCCGTCACTCAAGCAGGTAGGTACTCTCTGAGGGGGCAGGCAGTGGTCTTTTATCCCTTTTTTCCTTGCCTATCGGGCAAATGCTTGGGCTGCTGTCGCGGCGCCCTTCGCATGGAGGGCCTAACAGCCTTCGCCAGGGGCCACAGGCACAAGATGGGGGTCACAGTGGTGCCCTCGGCTCTATCCCCGTAGAGGGTGAGAGCATACCCGTCAGAGGGTATCCCCATGGAAGGGGTCCGCCCCACCGGAAGGTCGCCACAGCAGACTCCCGCCTCTCAAGGTGGGGCGCAGTCTGGCGGTACAGGACTTCCAGAGGACAGTCTATTCGTGACACTTGGGTCTGGAGCCACAGGCCATGCACCTAGCGCTCAAACAGTTCCTGCCATACTTGGGAGGGAATATGTACTTGTTGGGCGAGACATCGCCTCAACCACGTGTTGGCTTGAACCTCTAGGGGTCTCTAGGGCTGCAGAGCTGCTACGGAGCTCCCGTGCCCTTCTGACTTTTCTTACTCCGGTAACCCTTCACCTGACCAATTGTCGGGCGGGGTATCGACCAGGAGAACGGAACCAGGGCGTTCCCCACATTTCCGCTGATCTTGCCAACTACTCGGGGTCTTCAACAGGGCCACCGAATTTTGCTGGTGGCCCCCTTGCGTCCAGCCAGGACTTGGTTCCCCTGGCTGCACAGACTTCGCTGTGAGACGCCACGGTGCCTCGCTGACATGCGGGACCCCTAGCACAGCTAGATGGTGGGACCTGCCATCCCAATCCCGGCCGTGCCCAACAAAGGGCTTGGCCGCAGGAGAGCAGAAGCAGCTGAACAGGATCAGTCCAAAGGACTATTCTAAACGCCAGAGTGCTATCCGTCTACAAGACATGTGCAGACCGAAGCCGCTTCCCGACCAGCGGACGGAGGGACCCAGTACGGTGCCTCGTCCTGAGGGCCTACATAGCTGCCATTTCATGCCAGCATGCTAAAGCCGACAATGATGCGGAACAGCCACAAGCTGGTGTCCCTCTTCATAAGGAGGGCCTCAGTGACTATCCCCTGAGCCCCCCCCCCCCCCCCGAGGGCTCCTCCAGGGGACTCGCCCGTGGTACTGGACACCCTATGCTCGCCTCCCTTCGAACCCTTGGCAGAGGCAGAGCTGTGGTTGCTGTCGGCAAAGACCTTTCATCCTTGCCATAACTGCGGTAGAGCAAGTAGGCAAGCTACACGCCCTGTCGGTCAATGAGCCTTGTCTGAGGGGAACTCAGGTGGCTCGGGTGTCACACTGCAGCCTAAAGCAGTGGCTTCCCCCAAAGGTGCTGGCACGCTCAGGTCTCAACCAGCCTGTCCAGCCTGCACAGCTTGACCACCATAACTAGTCAGTTAGGGTGGATCTAAGAAGGGCTATGCCACTGCAGAACAGTGCCTGTTCCACTAGATAGTGGAGGCCATTGCCTGTGCAGAGGTGGTGAACGTCCGTGCTCTGCCATCCAGAGCAGGGTGTTCTACCAACAGCGTTCCCACATCACGGGCGACCCTGAGAGGTATGCCCGTAGGGAATATAGGTGCATATGTATGCAACAGCCTCAGGGGCATCATTGCGCACATTCACCAGAGACTACAGAGTGAACGGGAACACCCTCCATGCATTGCAGGTGGTTCTCCGTCCAAATCCTCTGCTTGAGTCATATGAGGTAGTTTCCTTGGGATTCCTCGTGACTCTGTTGATATAATTTATCCAGTGCTAAGCACCGCCTCTGGCGGTCAGGAAGGATGAAATAGAACGCAAGTTACGTATGTAACTATGGTTCTATGAATCCTGGATGACCGCCAGAGTTCTTAGTCACTCGGAATCTCGTGAGTTCGCGAGAAGATTCCGTAGAACTGATCTCGGGATGACACCGGAACTTCTACCCGGTGGGCGGGTCATCCGAGGTCACGGGTGACTTTGTCGTTATTAATACTCGACCTGCGATGCGCAAGACGGAAGATATCCAGTGCTAAGCACCGCCTCTGGCGGTCATCCAGGATTCATAGAACCATAGTTACATACGTAACTTGCGTTATTCTTTGACAGAATAATTTAATTTTGAGTCAGATTTCCAGTGTTTTGGTAAAGTTAGTGTCTGCAGAAAAAGATGTGTTCTATTTTGAAATGAAGAGTTAGTATATATTTAACAAAATGTGCTTTTGACAAGAAAATTATCCATTTGGCCAATTGTGCTTTGTAGGTGTGAGTCTGTGTTAAGAGTTCAGAAAAAGTATCTGAAGTATGGGTAAGCGCTTGTGAGCGATTGGAAAAAAACTGTAAATGCCAGACAGCCACGATCATAACAAAGAATGAAAAGCCCATTTGTGGTGGAGGATCGGCCGGGCGGACTCTGAATGCTGCTGAGTGTCATGCTTTTATCGCCTCTCTCAGATTGAGAGGTGACAACCGCATCCATAACGAGTCCAAAGCAATGGTGGTTCTCAGGATGAAAAATAGATGTCAAATAGTTGGTCACCCAAAGAGATAATAAAAAGCAAAGGGGCGAGGCTTGTCTCTTGTACATTACGAGGTTACGGTGGTGATGTGTGCTCAGAGCCCTTTTTAGATGAGGCCCTGGGATGAAGCCCTGCCCACCTTTTCTACAAGGAAAAGATGCTGTATAGACACCGGCCCTTACTCTCAACACGGGAGACACTTTTAATTTGCAATTTGATAAACCGTCGTCTGGCACAGAAGAAAGAAGCAAAATGGCGGCGGGGGCGGTGTAATTGTGTGTTGCCGAACACTTAATCATATATTCATACGTCAGCTGTTTCAGAAAAACTACTCCATTCTTTCATTCACCGACTGTACATTTTCTATTTACTGGTAGCTGCCACGTTTGCATGAATAAATCATGTTTCCAAGTTCACGAGGGCCTTGTTACTGCCCCTCCACGGTTTCTATTTGATTCTAGTTTATTGATGCACTCAGCAGAGGTTCTGTGGGAAAGTGGTTTAGCGATCACAGCAGCACGCTGCGTTTTGCTCTCTTCATTAGTTTGAGACATCAAAAAAGCACTTTTCTCTGATGTTGTTTGTGTGTGTGTGTGTGTCTGTGTTTGTATGTGTGTGAGCGTGTGTGTGTGTGTGTGTGTGTGTGTGTGTACCCACTGAGTGTTGCTCACCAGCAACATGTCGTTGCCAAGGTGCTGTTTGTCTTGTGCCTTTTGAGCGTTCCCATGAGAGAAGATTGGGAGAGAGAGAATTATACAGTGACACACACGTACACACACACTAGCACACACACACACATACACACAGCTGGGTTCATCTTTTGTCAAATCTGATCGGTTTGTTCACGGATGCAAAGAATATTTGGTTGGTTAACTTGGTGGATAAAAACAAAAACAGCTCCCAGTGACTCTGTAGGTGCTTACCACACACACACACGCGTGCGCACACGCACACACACACATAGTATTAGGCAGACATAGGAGGACGATATTTCCTAACCCGGGTCAATGCAACCAAACATACCTGCATGGCTCGATACCTTAAAAAAGATGTAATGTTTTTGTCGTTGAGGTCAAAGTCAGAAGTTCATAGGATGGAATGAGAAGTTGTTTAATTGATCCAATAATGAGTACATTGGTGTCGCGTTGTTAATTGTTGCAGATTTAATAAGTAATTCATCGCAAAATATGTAAAGATAATAAATAACTAAAAATTCTGAATCATAAATTAATTGATATGAAAGTCGAGGAGAGTGATTTCTTTTAGCTTCATCTATCAGAAAAACAATATCATTTTATTCCTCATTGTGATGAAGGAAAAGGGAAATCTCTGGGTTGCTGCTGAGTTCTTGACAGGGTGAACGGTGACCAACACACACAAATCAAATGATCACATTCGTCATTAAATATGTCAGGAACTTTAACGACAAGCTTAACTACTAGAGAGACAAATGTGTGAAGAATACGTGTAATGAAGAACAAATCAATGAATCAAGGATAAATACATGAGCACAATCAATAAAGATGAACCAGGTGTATTTGAGAATCTACTTTACGTCTACACTTGTTTATTGTTTGTTAATTTCTCAAAATGTCCAGTTGCCTGAAGTACTTATTAATAACATTACTTCATAAACATATATTAATTAGTAACTGACATCAAATGTATTTAGGTCTATTAGGTCTCGTAATGTATTGTTTTCATAGTTCTGATGGCGGAGGGGAAGTT
Organism: Pseudoliparis swirei; assembly: GCF_029220125.1. Classification (NCBI taxonomy): domain Eukaryota; kingdom Metazoa; phylum Chordata; class Actinopteri; order Perciformes; family Liparidae; genus Pseudoliparis; species Pseudoliparis swirei. The sequence continues at coordinate 11,404,996 of NC_079407.1, forward strand.
TCTACTTAGACTCTTTGTAGTTGACTCGTACTTTGACATGAACCCTTTTCGTTGTCTTCATATATCTCTTATTCTCAGTTGGATGCTAAATATAGTTATTTCTAGCGGCAGGGGGGCGTTACGGTATCTTTGCCACTTTCAAAATGTTCAGATTAAAGATTTTTCCTCCGGAGAGAAAAGATTAAAGAAGTCTCCGAAAGTCGTCGATTGGATACGATCGGTTCCAATGTTTATCTTTCTGTGATCAATGGTGTCGTCATTGGCCACATCAGAGAGCCTCGGCATGTCCCTCTGACATTCCCCATCAACATCTACAGCAGCAAAAGCTTATCGCTGCTTCGCCAGCTGGCTGCGGCTGACATTACAGAGATGTCCGATGAAGGGCAATCACTCATCCAATTTCCTTTCACCTGATACATGGGATGTGAAAGTGGGCTCAGAGGGAGGGCGTGGTGTGTAAGAGCTGCTGCATTCATACCGACATCCTTCATGTCCAGGGACTCTGAAGGCTCCTCAGCTTCATGATGCTGCAAGTTACTCAAGTGGTGGAATGAAACTAAGTACATTTCCTCCAGTGCTATACTTGAGTGCACATTTGAGATACTTGTACTTTACAAGGGTCTTTCCATTTATTTCGCCTGTATACCAGAGAAAGTTCAGAAAGAGGACCTCCCAATGAGGGTCTCTCGTGGGCCTTTGGGAGACCGGTGGCGTGAACGTGAACTATATTTATATAATTCCACTTCTTTTGCCCCACAGTCACTTAAAGTAACATTATGCAACTATTGTACCTTAAAATAACAGCTTGAAAAAAATTGTGCCGCAACAATGATTTTTAATATGGCGATTTGCGCCTCCGCTATTGCCATCGGGGGTCTGTGGGGAAATAACTCCGCTATGTAGGATTCTGGAGCCGCCCGATCCGGGGAGGATGTACTTCGACCTGCTTTCTGGCAGTGATTACGCAATGTCATATGGTGCCAGTCCACGCTCGCAGCTACAGTATAAGGGTAGCTTTTTTATGTAGCTTTTTGGTGTTGTCAACAATATTGTATTCGATCACACGTACTCCACATTCAAACATTTAGAAAACAACGTGTATTTCATCTCAACTAAATATTGTCATTCTTTTGGTTATGTTAGCATTCATCTCCGATATCACAATGAATAAAACTATGCAGTCATATTTATGTAAAATCTTTGAATATTCTTACCTTATCGGTTGACATCATTTCTTGGTTTCTGACTTCGTCTGGTCATCAATACAAGTGTATGCGAGGCTGCATCTATCGTAACTGGGTATTTACGACACTGAAGTAAACGTTAAATACCTCCAAAACTGAAGGGGGCGCTAAAAGGGAAAAACTCCATTATGGGGCTTTAAGTAAATTATTGGACCCATTTTTAACAAGCCATATATCTTCCCAACTTTCTGTCACTAAAATGAACGAACGCCAAGCAGACTACTTTTTGTCATGCTAAATATGTCTGTTGAGCTGTTTAATATTTAGAAAATAAATAAATACATAATGCAATTATTATCCATTATGCTATCATCGCAACGTTCACGACACTTCCAAACCAAGTGGAGGGATTGGAGGAGGAGGCGGACACGCCATGACCCCTCCCACTTAGGAGACAGGAAGGGAATACCATTGTAAACTGTCGGCAGAGCTTGTAATGCATCAATGTTTGTTAAAGAACATCTTCTTTTGTACTTGTACTACATCTCAAAGCTAAATATTGGACTTTTTACTCCACTATGACAGTTTTAGTTATTTTTGCAGATTACATGTCATCCCTTTCCTATCCAGTGAACCCCGTATCTGCAGATGTGGGGATTTTGAATTTGAATGTTTCTGATAAACTGAAGGATGGGGAGCAGTGGTTAAAATTAGCACAACCGTAAACATCTACAGCAGTAAAATGCAACATGCACAATCAATCCATTCGTTAGCCACTGACCATCGCCTCCCGCAGGTTGGTTTCTTCCCACAGTCCAAAGACATGAAGCATAGGTGAGTTATTCTCACTGGAGGCGTGACGGTTGCCTCAGCCGGTTTGTTTCTCTTTGTGCTGTCCTTTAATCAAGAGGTCTTGTAGCCGTTACATGTGGAACCTCTGAATCAATATAGGAATATTGTACAATGAAGAGCCTTACCCCATAAAACCTCAAACTGGTCCACGAGCAAGGTAATTAAATTATTATATCTCCAGCTGGCAACTGGTATGACTGAGGTGGGTTGTTAAACACTGGTTTTGAACTGGAAGCTATTATTTGTTTTAGCGATTTAATCAAGTCAGCTCTACAACATCTTAATTGCAGAAAAATCAAAGATCCCTCTGAGCAACAGTTGAATAAGAACAGAAGAAATCAGCAGTGCAAGAAACTGGAAGCTTAGCATCAACATGTGTGCAGATTTAAAGCATCCTGTTTCCCAATAATGCCGCTTATGACCAGCTGGAACATTACCACGCAGCATGTCGCTCTAGCAGAGCTCTTCTTCAAACTTAATGATAGAAACAGAAGGTGAGTCGCATGTTCGCTCGGTTGGAACATCAGCTAAACAAATCCCAGTTTAAACCTCCTCAATCTAATCACTGCAGAGGGTCCAAAGAAAAACAGATTGACTGAATATTTAGAGCCAGTCGCACCGTTCAATAATAATGGAGGGTCACTGACGCTTTTCTAGTTTTACTGGCGTTCAGCTAAATATGCTTTCAGGACATCGGCATTTATGCTTTTATAGTTGCCGACCTCTGATAATGTTACATCGTAAACAACCAATCCGTGTTCAAATCAACAGGAGGGCTGGTAACCGTGGTTGCACCAATAATACTAAAGAAGCTTCTGTTCCGTTACATTTAGCTGCGTGCTGTTCGAAGTGCACATTCGTATTGGGCAGAGCGACATTATGACGTTGCCATGTTGTGTTCACATGTCATCTCGTAAAATATTGTTTGATGTTTTCACAACAACATACATAAAATAAAGATATTACAGATGAATAATAACCTGTTTAAAATACCTCTAGCAGTTGATAATAAATACATCATTAAAACCACTAATTACAAGATTTTTATATTCCATACAAAAACAGTATCTAATTTGCTTATCATTTGAATTGGATGTTTTTATGAAGAAGAAAAAATACTATAGATGACAATCGAAAGTTGGCTTTGAGTCCTGTTTATTTCATCATGCACTCACACATGACGTTTGGATGACGACTTATTTTCTTCACACAGTAAAATGACCTCCTGCCAGCTGAGGGACAATTTCGCTGGCACATTGTAGCCAATTTGCAGCGTTGGAAAGCTTTGTGTTTGTGAACCACATAGGAGAACAAACAGAGAGAGTGAGAGAGAGACTAACAAACAAATACAGTGCAATCCACAAATAAATGCATATAAATCCACAAACAAATAGACAAATCCACATAGACATGCATAAATACATGTGATTTTTCTTTTACATTTATATAAATCGTAATTAATTTACATGTGCATTGGAATGTATTTGTGAATCGTTCTGCGTGCATTTGTGAATCTAAATGTTTGCATTTGTGGGTCTCTCTGTGTGCATTATGGGGTCAGACTGATCTGACCCCATCTTCTTTTTCATCCTATATTTTCTTTTTCATCTTAATTTTTTAGAGTTTTTTCAAAATATTTTTTTTATAGGGTTAAAACTAGGGCACGGCAATAACGCGTTAATTTAACGAATAGCATTAAGCAAGCCGATTATTGCAATATATTTATCGCGCATTAGCATTATGTTTTATTTTTTTTTTTATTTTTTGTTTTTTTTTTTTTTTTTTGTTTGACAAAGACAAAAGATAACACATAGACATAACAAACAATGCAGACGACAAAACAATGGACACAAAACAAAAAGTCAGAGTATTTGTGGGGAAAGGGAAAAAGAATCTCAACAATGACTTGATATGGCAGGGGGCGACACACATCACACATCACACACACACAGTTGCAGCGGAGAAAGAAGAGAGTTGTATGAAAAGGAGAGGACTGCAAACCTGTTGCTCTCACTGACGATTGGACTGCCGGACACCCAGGCGAGACGTCCAGTTTTGACGTGCAGTCCTGCTGAGCCCTAATCGTCCGGCGAGGAAAAAAAAAAAAATGCGTTTTTTTTTTCGTATTTTTCTTTGTTTTCTTTTGGTTTTATAAACTTTTTTCCTGACATGAAGTTGAAATCATAGTTTCTACGAGCTTTGATGACTCTGGGACTGCTCTTGAGTCAGCTCGGTCAGTCGATCTCAGGGTTGCCAGATACCATCAATTATCATCCAAATACAACCATTTGGTGCTCACCATCTTTGAACCCTGGATCACCTCCAATCTCCCTTCCCAACCGCCTCCACTAGTTCATTGTTGTTTTGTTATGCATGCCCATCTACATGCAGCATCGCCCACGTCTACAACACTACCTGTGCGTGGGGCAATAAGTCTAGGGCAACAAAAACCAGGCAACTAAAATTGAAAATCACATAATAATTATAATAGAAATATTATTAATTATAATAAAATTGTAGAAACCTTTTAAACATGAAAAACTTAGCATGTTTGAACCAGAACAGACAAATAACAAGAGCCCTTTAATCTAGAGAACTGTTTCAAATCAGTCAATCAAAACCACCTCTAGTGACTGTGCATTGTAACCATAATGAGTGGGCCATGATCTGTGACGCCTGTGATGAAAATTGAGATGAAGTGGGTGATGCTGACTGGACGCTGAAACAGAGAACAGAGGACACAGCGTGAAACGTGTCAGATGTGAAGTTGCACAGCAGTGGAGACTACCAGCAGATAGATACCCAGAGATGATCGCACTGAGCAGATGAGTCATGATTGCTGCCAGTCTGCCTTGATTTATGCCTGCATTCAGTCTCTTGTCAAATGTCTGGTGTCTCTGCTGGTGCATTTAAATAAATGGAGTCAGATTTATATAAGTGTTGGTTAATATGGCAGTTCAAACTGTGAAGTCTTACATTTTTCTGTTTGACAGTGTTTCTTGACATATTTTCTTAGTTCTAGTTCTAACTACCAGGACAACAAAGTGTTTGGCAGTGTCATTCACTACAGAAACATGCATTATTGATTTTTATATGACTTATGAATGAATATTAATTAATTGCGTATAAGAATGCTGATAATGATGCGATTAAGTTAAAACCCTTCATTTGGGTTTCTCACAAAGCGAGAACGCTTCAACATGACATACTTCTGAAAGTGAGTTTGTATTTCTGTTGCTGCGGAAACCTTTACGGCTGTAATGAAATCCTCCGCCTGCCCAGGCAAGTTTCAGCTCTAATGACTGTCTGAGCAACCTTAGACAATACAACGTGTGTGTGATTCAGCCTCCCATAATGCATTACTGTGAGACTATCAATGTATCCTGATCAATTTGTATTTAATGTCACATTTAAGCAGTTACTGTCATCACTGCTGGTGCCCAATGGGTAACCACAGCAACAGCAGCAACTCTGCTGAATCCTAAAGGCTAATTAATGGTCCAGTGTCTAAATGTCAATGGAGCTATGAATTAGGGTTCAAACGGAAATTACTGAACATGCTGCCAATCATTACACACGGAAACATCGGTTTCATGAGTTCTTGGAAGTTAAAAATGTAATCAAATTCCTTGCATGTGTGCGTCAGCAACTCTGTGGCCAATCAGGCAGAGCCTTTGCCGTTAGACATTGTCTCAAGCATAGAAGTGAGGTTTATTATACTAGTGCTGTCGTTCTACGCTGCATGGTTGAAGGAGGAAAGTGTAACCAGCGAAGTGCAGAAGTACCTCCAAAAGTTGCCGAATCTAGAAAGTAAGTCGCCAAGTCAGCAACCCTGACAGCCGGTCCCTTCAGGCCTCTCTCCAAAGCCACTCCGACAAAAATTAGCATCATAGGCCAATCATTACATTAAGGACCAGGCGGCAACCTCCAGTGCTGTCCAGTGGAGCTGATGTGAAGTGTTTCAAAACGTGCATTTTTTTTCTTCCCGGTAAGCACCAAAAGCAATGAATAGGATCAGACCTATCATCGTCAGCAATTGTTGTTTAATGCACTGTTTCAATGGCTGTTTGATGAGCGGCGATTACAGTCAGAGGCTAATGAAGGCACTCATTGTGGCGCGGATGACGGGAGAGAGCAGATAAATGGAGAGAGAGAGACTCAGTGACAGAGGTGAGAGAGGGGGAAGGAATAAAACTGGATCAGCTAATGTGTGTGTGTGTGTGTGTGTGTGTCTGTGAGTGAGTGTGTGTGTGTGTGTGCATGCATGTGTGAATGATGACATGTAGAGTTGAAGCGCTTTGAGTGGTCGGAAGACTAGAACATTGCCGTACAAGTACATTTACCATTTAGATTCTTTAGATATTAATATGGGAACTTTAAAATTGTTTGAATAAGAGCCAAGGACTTCTTCCTATGAGTTGCAGTTGTGAGTGAAGCACTCTGAAAATACAAAAATAAATGGTTTCGTTCAGTTATCACAGTTCACAGCATTCTCATTAGGACAGCACTCTAAATAAACCATTCGGTTAGTTATGGTTACAAATGTACAATTATTTAAAAATCAGAGTTGTACAGGTTGGGTCGTTGTGGGTTGACTACATATACGGTATATAAACAATACTTCTTAAAAAAAGACCATCGTCCAGTGGTTTACCGAGGCGGCAACCTCCGGTTCTGCCTAGTGAAGCCGATGTGGAAGCTCCTTAAAACCTGCATTCTCTCTCCTGACCAGCAGGGGGCAAGAATAAGCCTGGTTGTATAGAAGTCTATGAGAAAATGACTCTACTTCTCTCTTGATTTATTCCCTCTTTTTAAACATTGTAAACATGAGTTTATGGTTTCAATTACTATTTTCAAGTCTTCTTCAATACAGCATGATGTTAATTTAGTAAATTATGGTCCATTCAGAGTAAAATAGACCATAAAGCATGTATGCTTGAGGGCAAGCTTACTGTGATTGACAGGTTGCTACCATAACTGTACATCGCGTCTCTACGTCACTTCTCCGCATTACAAATATGACAATTTTCATATATCGGTTGCAAAATAAAACAACATAGCGACAGGCCGTAATCCAAAACTGGGGATGACAAACCAAAGGGCGAGGTCACCATGACTACGTCCACTTCTTATCCACAGTCTATGGATTTACAACACTGATAGTGATTAATCATCTAATATCTAAAATGTACTTGGTCATGTCTCTTGTTTATCAGTAATGGATACACACTCAGACACAAAAACACAACAGTGTGCATGTCTCCTATTCTCTTCCTGCATTTTCTTCTTCCATCCATCTTTGTCCTTCTCCCTTCTTCCTGTTCTCCTTATAAAACTCTATTCATCCATCACTACTAGGCCTACGTTATATTTCTTTCGTCACCGCTGATTGGAAAAAATATTAATTAAAATGATTGAAACACGGTCAAATTATGCTTATAAATATACTTGTGAAAATATCCTTTTGATTACCTGACTTGTTTGATGGTTTTATCTTCACACGTCTCCGCACATCAGTGGAATTGATTACTTTTTTTAAATTGTATTTATTTGAAAAGGGGAGAAATGCAGCAGCTGAGTTGATCAAAATCAACTAAACGTAATCAAATTCTGCCGGTGAATGTGAGAATCACAGCGGAGTCCATTAGTCTTCCCTCTCATCTTCAGCTCCACAGTGAGAAGAAGAGATGAATTTAATGAAACACCTACATGGGACTAAACACATTACATTCCCATGGGGAATTTTAAATCATTCAAACCTAATATCTGAGGTTATATGTGTTCATAAAAGGTTGAAGGAAATGAACATAATATCCTGTTGCTGTTCATATTGAACCTCAGTATGGACAGGTATCTTCAAGGGGTGCATTCAGCTCATTTTATTGCATATTTTTGGAAGGAATGTTGTTGTTTTTGAATTTTTCTTTCTTTAGAAATTCTCCCTGCATTTTTACGACTATTTAGTGGAGTTGAAGTTGACCCACAAACAAATACAAATACAAAATGTCAGGAAATCCCTTTCACCATGTTAACTTTTAATCAAGCTCAGATATACCGCAGAACCCTTATGTGAACATAAAAGATGACTACAAAGGGACTCAAAATGACCCTTAAGAGATGCAAAACGGCTATAAAGATACACATCATTGCTTTGAAAAGCATCTCCTCGAAGCAATATTTAATTGTATCAAAACTTTTTTGCTAAAAGTTAAATCTTAAGAAAACAAGCGCTGCGGTCACTTCCATGGTGTGCAACATTCCTGCTAATTAACAAGTCGTTGCGTCAAACTAAGACATAACATAAGATTCTTGAATGAATGAAGGAATGCAGTGCATTGTTGTGTAATGTACGGTATCCATTAGCCCCCCAAAGTCAAAACATCTGGATCGCCCCCTGGTAGCGAGCTGTTAGAAACGCCTGATTTGATATGTGGAGCATTTTAAACATCACAGTCGATTGTGTCCATTTAAACTGTAGGGAAGACAAAGCGGTGATCGCAATTCATATTTAAATAGGTGTGCAGTCCATCAAGACAATTATTTTTTGTTACCGTTTACATTTTTAAAACGATTTTTAGATTCTTTACATGTAAAGATGAAATCAGTCAATACTTCAGATATGTGAGCTATGTCTGTGTGTTCTGTCAAAGTAGTGAGAGGGTCCGTGGGAGGGTCCGTGGGAGGGTCCGTGAGAGGGTCCATGAGAGGGTCCGTGAGAGGGTCCATGAGAGGGTCAGTAAGAGGATACGTGAGAGGGTCAGTTAGAGGGTCCATGAGAGGGTCAGTGAGAGGGTCCATGAGAGGGTCCGTGAGAGGGTCCATGAGAGGGTCAGTAAGAGGATACGTGAGAGGGTCAGTTAGAGGGTCCATGAGAGGGTCAGTTAGAGGGTCCATGAGAGGGTCAGTGAGAGGGTCCATGAGAGGGTCAGTAAGAGGGTCCATGAGAGGGTCCGTGAGAAGGTCCATGAGAGCGTCCATGAGAGGGTCCGTGAGAGGGTCCATGAGAGGGTCCGTGAGAGGGTCAGTAAGAGGATACGTGAGAGGGTCAGTTAGAGGGTCCATGAGAGGGTCAGTGAGAGGGTCCATGAGAGGGTCAGTAAGAGGGTCCATGAGAGGGTCAGTCAGAGGGTCTGTGAGAGGGTCAGTAAGAGGGTCAGTGAGAGGGTCAGTAAGAGGGTCCATGAGAGGGTCCGTGAGAGGGTCAGTAAGAGAGTCCATGAGAGGGTCAGTAAGAGGGTCCGTGAGAGGGTCAGTAAGAGAGTCCATGAGAGGGTCAGTAAGAGGGTCCGTGAGAGGGTCAGTAAGAGGGTCCATGAGAGGGTCCATGAGAGGGTCAGTAAGAGGGTCCATGAGAGGGTCAGTAAGAGGGTCCGTGAGAGGGTCAGTAAGAGGGTCCGTGAGAGGGTCAGTAAGAGGGTCCGTGAGAGGGTCAGTAAGAGGGTCCATGAGAGGGTCAGTAAGAGGGTCCGTGAGAGGGTCAGTAAGAGGGTCCATGAGAGGGTCCGTGAGAGGGTCCGTGAGAGGGTCCATGAGAGGGTCAGTAAGAGGGTCCGTGAGAGGGTCAGTAAGAGGGTCCGTGAGAGGGTCCCTGAGAGGGTCCATGAGAGGGTCCGTGAGAGGGTCAGTAAGAGGGTCCGTGAGAGGGTCCGTGAGAGGGTCAGTAAGAGGGTCCGTGAGAGGGTCCATGAGAGGGTCAGTAAGAGGGTCAGTAAGAGGGTCAGTAAGAGGGTCAGTAAGAGTGTCAGGGAGAGGGTCCGTGAGAGGGTCCGTGAGAGGGTCCGTGAGAGGGTCAGTAAGAGCGTCAGGGAGAGGGTCCGTGAGAGCGTCCATGAGAGGGTCCATGAGAGGGTCAGTAAGAGGGTCCGTGAGAGGGTCAGGGAGAGGGTCCATGAGAGGGTCCGTAAGAGGGTCCATGAGAGGGTCAGTAAGAGGGTCCGTGAGAGGGTCAGGGAGAGGGTCTGTGAGAGGGTCAGTAAGAGTGTCAGGGAGAGGGTCTGTGAGAGGGTCAGTAAGAGGGTCAGGGAGAAGGTCCATGAGAGGGTCCGTGAGAGGGTCCATGAGAGGGTCAGTAAGAGGGTCAGTAAGAGTGTCAGGGAGAGGGTCTGTGAGAGGGTCAGTAAGAGGGTCCGTGAGAGGGTCAGTAAGAGGGTCAGTAAGAGTGTCAGTAAGAGGGTCAGTAAGAGTGTCAGGGAGAGGGTCTGTGAGAGGGTCAGTAAGAGGGTCAGGGAGAGGGTCCATGAGAGGGTCCGTGAGAGGGTCCATGAGAGGGTCCATGAGAGGGTCCATGAGAGGGTCCGTGAGAGGGTCCATGAGAGGGTCAGCGAGAGGGTCAGGGAGAGGGTCCATGAGAGGGTCCATGAGAGGGTCAGTAAGAGCATCCATGAGAGGGTCCATGAGAGGGTCCGTGAGAGGGTCCATGAGAGGGTCAGCGAGAGGGTCAGGGAGAGGGTCCATGAGAGGGTCCGTAAGAGGGTCCATGAGAGGGTCAGTAAGAGGGTCCGTGAGAGGGTCAGGGAGAGGGTCCGTGAGAGGGTCAGTAAGAGGGTCCATGAGAGGGTCCATGAGAGGGTCCGTGAGAGTGTCCGTGAGAGGGTCCATGAGAGGGTCAGTGAGAGGCTCCATGAGAGGGTCAGTAAGAGGGTCCATGAGAGGGTCAGTAAGAGGGTCCATGAGAGGGTCCATGAGAGGGTCAGTAAGAGGGTCCATGAGAGGGTCCATGAGAGGGTCCGTGAGAGGGTCAGTAAGAGGGTCCATGAGAGGGTCCGTAAGAGGGTCCATGAGAGGGTCAGGGAGAGGGTCCGTGAGAGGGTCCGTGAGAGGGTCAGTAAGAGGGTCCGTGAGAGGGTCCATGAGAGGGTCAGTAAGAGGGTCCGTGAGAGGGTCAGTAAGAGGGTCAGTAAGAGTGTCAGGGAGAGGGTCCGTGAGAGGGTCCGTGAGAGGGTCCGTGAGAGGGTCAGTAAGAGCGTCCATGAGAGGGTCCATGAGAGGGTCAGTAAGAGGGTCCGTGAGAGGGTCAGGGAGAGAGTCCATGAGAGGGTCCGTAAGAGGGTCCATGAGAGGGTCAGTAAGAGGGTCCGTGAGAGGGTCAGGGAGAGGGTCCGTGAGAGGGTCAGTAAGAGCGTCCATGAGAGGGTCCATGAGAGGGTCCGTAAGAGGGTCCGTGAGAGGGTCAGGGAGAGGGTCTGTGAGAGGGTCAGTAAGAGGGTCCGTGAGAGGGTCAGGGAGAGGGTCCGTGAGAGGGTCAGTAAGAGGGTTCGTAAGAGGGTCCGTAAGAGGGTCAGTAAGAGTGTCAGGGAGAGGGTCTGTGAGAGGGTCAGTAAGAGGGTCAGGGAGAGGGTCCATGAGAGGGTCCGTGAGAGGGTCAGTAAGAGTGTCAGGGAGAGGGTCTGTGAGAGGGTCAGTAAGAGGGTCCGTGAGAGGGTCCATGAGAGGGTCCGTGAGAGGGTCCGTGAGAGGGTCAGTAAGAGGGTCAGTAAGAGTGTCAGGGAGAGGGTCTGTGAGAGGGTCAGTAAGAGGGTCAGTGAGAGGGTCCATGAGAGGGTCCGTGAGAGGGTCCATGAGAGGGTCCGTGAGAGGGTCCATGAGAGGATCAGTAAGAGGGTCCATGAGAGGGTCAGTAAGAGCATCCATGAGAGGGTCCATGAGAGGGTCCGTGAGAGGGTCCATGAGAGGGTCAGCGAGAGGGTCAGGGAGAGGGTCCATGAGAGGGTCAGTAAGAGGGTCCGTGAGAGGGTCAGTAAGAGGGTCCATGAGAGGGTCAGGGAGAGGGTCCGTGAGAGGGTCAGTAAGAGCGTCCATGAGAGGGTCCGTGAGAGGGTCCATGAGAGGGTCAGTAAGAGGGTCCATGAGAGGGTCCATGAGAGGGTCCGTGAGAGGGTCAGTAAGAGGGTCCATGAGAGGGTCCGTAAGAGGGTCCATGAGAGGGTCAGGGAGAGGGTCCGTGAGAGGGTCCGTGAGAGGGTCCATGAGAGGGTCCGTAAGAGGGTCCGTGAGAGGGTCAGTAAGAGGGTCAGTAAGAGGGTCAGTAAGAGTGTCAGGGAGAGGGTCTGTGAGAGGGTCAGTAAGAGGGTCCGTGAGAGGGTCAGTAAGAGGGTCAGTAAGAGTGTCAGGGAGAGGGTCTGTGAGAGGGTCAGTAAGAGGGTCCGTGAGAGGGTCAGTAAGAGGGTCAGTAAGAGTGTCAGGGAGAGGGTCCGTGAGAGGGTCAGGGAGAGGGTCCATGAGAGGGTCCGTAAGAGGGTCCATGAGAGGGTCAGTAAGAGGGTCCGTGAGAGGGTCAGGGAGAGGGTCCATGAGAGGGTCCGTAAGAGGGTCCATGAGAGGGTCCATAAATTTGAGAAGTTGAGAATGTTGTGCTTGTCATTAAGGGAAGATGGTGGGTCCCGGTGCCAGACCAGTGGAGAACCACTCGTCTAGACTCTCGGTGACACAAATCCAAATCATGTTTTTCGTGGCAGAATATTTGCTGTGTCCGCTCGTGCGGTCAGGTTTATCAGGGAGACGGGCAACATTTGTGAAGAGGTATCTTGGGTTTATTTACTGTGTGGACTGGAAATGCTTCTTCACAGCGTGTGTTTTTTCTTTTTGTCGAGAATGGAAGTGAAGAAAGGAAAAGGCAGTGGTGGAAATCATTTGACGTGAAGGGGAGAGAACAGGTGCTTTGGTCCTCAAAATGGGCCGAAGCGTGACAGGAAGAGAGAGGTAGAGAGAGATTAGCGTTTCACTGGAGAACGGGGTCCATCTGTCCATCCTTTGGGTTTCACGCTGAGGTTTGAATCTCACCAGTTGGCAGACGCAATCTTTCATACTCTAACACACACACACAGGCACGCACACACACACATAAACATAAACACACACACACAATGGGGCAAATTCTCAAAGAATTGACTGTGGCAGCTGATGGCACCATGAAATAAGCATCACTTGAAAGCCCTCTTAAAGGAACAGTGTGTAATATGTTGGGGGTTATTGACAGGTATTGAACATCATACTCACAGGTATGTTCTAATCAGTGTATAAACGCCCACAACTAATAATCGTAATGTTGTCGTTAGCTCAGAAAAAGGCATTTATATCTGCATAGGGAACATTATTATTATCATGTTTTTTTTATCAGCCCAGAACCCACACGTTTTACGTTATTTGCAGGGAGGAATGCGTTCCAAAAACCAAAACCCGGTATTAAACCCGAATGCTAAATAATTCAAGATTATAGTATGTCAAGATCTTGACATTACTCGTGCTTTTTATCTGTACTTTTTTAACGTGTAGGTGTCATTTATTATCACCCTGGAGTGCGAAAGGTCTGCTGAGAGGTATTAAGTTGGTTGCAACCTGCCACAAATCACAAGATGCCGCAACAACGTTCACACTGGGCCTTTAATTAAGGGGCAATTCACAAAAGACATTGCACTAATGATATTAGAGTTAAACACACGGCCAGGAAGTTTGTCCAATTTAGCCTTCTCTTGTGTCTGATGAATGTTGCTTCTGGGCCGAGGACACAGTCGAGAAGACAATGGCAGACATTGTTAGCGGCCACACAAGTTGCACTCAATCCTTTGTCTCTCTCCTTCTCATCTTATTTATATCATTTGTCTATCTTTCTCCATTCTTCTCACCCAACCCTACCTTTCTACCAACACCTTATTTCTAATCTCTCTCTTGTTATCTGTCTCTGTCTCAGCCCTCCATGCCTCAGTTGTCTTTGTCAACCTCCACTTTTCCACATCCATCGACCTCCATCCGTCCTTCCCTCTTCCTCCTCTTTCTCTTTTTCTGGTGCTTTTCATCTCCTTCTCATCACCTCCTTTAACTTTATTTTATTCTTCATCACTTGTATAGTTTCCTGTGTGACTCACTGGAGAAGCGCAATAGGCTACAGGATGTCTGACATATGAAGAAAGCAGAAGAAGTAGAAAAATGTCATTGGCGGCCTTCATCGTTGTACCGGTGACTCACCACCGTGACATGAAGCGTGCCCTTCGTCTTCCCAGAATACCTTTATTTATGTTGAAGTTGGATGTCTAAATGTACCCACTTGAGTTCTTACTTAGTGCTCAAGGTCCCCCTGCCCTCAGATATGCTGTGGAAAATGCCATCTTAATGAAGTTTATGTCAATAGATGAGTTAGGACTCCTTAAACATTGGCACCTTCTCAAAATGGATTTGCCATTAGATCTTCATTGATTTGCAAACAGGTGGATATACTGATGCAGTTAAATTCGTTAGGCAATCATTATTATGCATTTCTCTCAAACGCAGAGCTGCAGGAAACAAAAAGAGTTTTCATCTGAATGCAGGAACAGTATAGCCGGGATTTTATAAATGCTCAGTTGATGTCAGTCCAAGCAGACTACCTTATTCAAACACTCTCAAGATCCCGAGGAGAAAAAAATTCAATTAGGAACACATCAGGATTGTGAGGCTAAGGTGGATGGACCTCAGACCCTCGAGGCCTAGGGGGTGTCCGGGTGCATCTTCCCCCGGATCCATCTGACTGAAGTTAAATGCATCAACTTGTGTAATACATTGGAAACACCGGCTCAGGTGTCCAGTTTGGTTATGTTTCTGCTCCACAAGGTTTTACGGTTCTTTGCGTTGGACCAAATCTTTTTCACGTTCATATTTGCCACAGTCTTTCCCCTCGTCGGTGTAACACAGCTTCAGGTAGACAGCTCTCTCCATCTAGAGCCAGAATGCTTTCAAAATGTGCGGTAGGATTTTAAAGGAGTCTTTTACAAAAACTCTTTTCTCTCTGTCCCCCTCTAGGTGAGCTGGTCGCACCACCTGCAGCTCTACGCAGCATCTCCCCCTCCCACCTCCCTCTTTTCTCAGCCTAAACCCGCCGTCCTCTGCCTCACCCTTTCCTCACACTTCTCGTGGGGACCACACACACGCCAGCCATGTCTGTCTTGGCCTCACCCGCACCCGGCCTCCTCCTCCTCCCCCTCCTCCTCTTCCTCATCCCGCTGCCTCCCTGCCAGACGGAGTCCCAGCGCGGCGACCTCAGCAGCAGCGACCCGAGCAGCGACCCCGAGTACCGAGCGGTCTCGCCCTCCATGTTCCCCTCCTCCTTCTCCCCTTACATGTCCTACGCCAACAGCACCGGGCCTGGCATCAAGGAGAAGTGCGGGGAAGTGTCGGTGTGCAGGCCCGGCATCCTGCTGCCCGTCTGGCAGCCAAACCGGCCCGGGGTCGGCGAGCAGGTGGCCAGAGCGGTGGTCTACTTTGCGTCACTCATGTACATGTTCATGGGAGTGTCCATCATCGCAGACCGCTTCATGGCGTCCATAGAGGTCATCACGTCCCAGGTGAGAGCGAGCGAATGGAGGAATAGATGAGCGGTGTAGTTAAGTAGGAGGTAGCGGTAATGTTGTAGTTACCACGGAGGAAGGATGTGAGCAACTTCAGATTTCAATTTTGCAAATGTAAAAGTATAACCCCCAAAAAGCCAGTAAATATGAAGGCAAAGCCATAGATTTATATTCACTATTGTACGATACTTTTAACACAGGAAACAGAAACAGAAAGAGGAGCTCAATACAGTTTCAGGAAGTACTTGTCATCAACGTATATGAGCTAAAAGTATTTACCTCATTTGTTTAACTGTAATACCAGGAATCCACCCTGCTTCAAACCAATCACTCGTTGCATGATACACGTCACAGCCTCTGACACTCCCCCGTGGATGTAGCGCTGACTAAGGGAGCATGAACAGCCTCGTAGGCCCCATCAGCTCTAAGAAGTTCCCCGTAATCGGCGGCAGTTGGACAGGAACCACGTTGTCTGACTAAAGATAGACGCATTGCATATGGACCCATTTATCAGGTGGCGCATGCATATTAAATCGCTCTTGAGTGCTTGTTGAGCTCAAGGTTAGTGATTGTGTTTGCTTGTCAATTTACTGTGTGAACAGTTCCCTTTATGGACATTCATTTAGATTTCCCTCTCCTTCCATGTTTGCTCTGTCATAGTTTGGAAGACCCAGAGCTGTGTGTTTATCCGAGAGGATCGTAGTCATAAAGTGTGTCTGTTTAACGGAACACAGCAGGGATTGCTGAGGTGTGGTCGACTCTTTTTTTTTAACAGAACTTGATATTTGTTTGTGAATACTTACGAGACAGTTTAAACGCCATAAAGGCAATATTTCAGTTCAAATAAGAGACATCTTTGACATAAAGCTAGGTTTGACAGTCTTGAGTAACTAGTAAGTGTACACAAGTCACTTCTCGACATCACATTAATTCGCCCCGTTTGGAAAGGGGAGGGTTGAGAGGAGGGGTATTCAGTTGGTTGCAATTTGCGATCTCGCCACTAGATGTCTCTAGATCCTACACACTGCTCCTTTAATCTGGGTGACGTGTGCGTACAGACTGTTTCATCCTCCTCACTCTCCTGTTAGCTTTGTTCGATTGGAAAAAAAAATGCATCTGATGACCGGATGTACACCTCAACCTTCAACCAATCGGCCCAAAGTAACTGTTTGAAAGGAATGTTTGATGTACAGTTGGTCAAAACAGTGTTTGCATGTGTTGGGACAACAGGAGAAAGAGGTGACCATCACCATGCCGAACGGGGAGACGTCGGTGGCGACGGTTCGAATCTGGAACGAAACGGTGTCCAATCTGACGCTCATGGCTCTCGGCTCCAGCGCTCCGGAGATACTGCTGTCTGTTATAGAGGTACGGACACACACACACACACAGACACTCACACTCACTCACACACACACACACACACACAGACACTCACACTCACACACACACACACACACAGACACTCACACTCACTCACACACACACACACACAGACACTCACTCTCACACACACACACACACACAGACACTCACACTCACTCACACACACACACACAGACACTCACACACACACACAGACACTCACACTCACTCACACACACACACACAGACACTCACTCACACACACACACAGACACTCACACTCACTCACACACACACACAGACACTCACACTCACACACACACACACACAGACACTCACACTCACTCACACACACACACACACACACAGAAACTCACTCACACACACACACACACAGACACTCACACTCACTCACACACACACACAGACACTCACACTCACACACACACACACACACAGACACTCACACTCACTCACAGACACTCACACTCACTCACACACACACACACAGACACTCACACTCACACACACACACACACACAGACACTCACACAGACACTCACACTCACTCACTCACACACACACAGACACTCACACTCACTCACACACACAGACACTCACACTCACTCACACACACACACAGACACACACACAGACACACGCACACCCACTCACAGACACTCACTCACACACACACAGACAGTCAGACACACACGCACACACACAGACACTCACACTCACTCACACACACACACACACACACACACACTCACACACACACACACAGACACTCACACTCACTCACACACACACACACACAGACACTCACACTCACTCACACACACACACATACACTCACTCACACACACACACAGACACTCACACTCACACACACACTCACACTCACACACACACACACACACAGACACTCACAATCACTCTCACACACAGACACTCACACTCACTCACACTCACTCACACACACACACACTCACACTCACACACACACACACACACACACACACACAGACACTCACACTCACTCACACACACACACAGACACTCACACTCACACTCACACACACACACACACACTCACACTCACACACTCACACTCACACACACACACAGACACTCACACTCACACACACACAGACACTCACACTCACTCACACACACAGACACTCACACTCACACACACACACACACAGACACTCACACTCTCTCACACACACAGACACACACACACACAGACACTCACACACACACACACACTACTGTGTACCTCTATCACAGGGATTCGTTTGGATTCATTGATGCCGCCGACAATCTCTTCCTGCTCCTTTTTCTTGCTCTGTCCATCTTAATTGTGTTATATTTGTTTATACCAATGTAAAATATCGACTTTCAGTTGTATCTGTATAATTGGAATATCTTGTGCAGAGTTGTTAGATCGACAGGATCTCGTGACAAACTTTCAGACCGCTTAATAATTTTCATGACTGCCAAGCAAGCCCTGTTGTTCAGGAGCATTTGAAAAGTAACTCTGTATTGTTTGGTTTGTTCCTACGCCCGCCATCGTCTGTCTTCCCCACATCTCCCTCCCAGGTGTGCGGCCACAACTTCGAAGCCGGCGAGATTGGCCCATCGACCATCGTCGGCAGCGCCGCCTTCAACATGTTCGTGATCATCGGGATCTGCGTGTGGACGATCCCCGCAGGCGAGACCCGCAAGATCAAGCACCTGCGGGTGTTCTTCATCACCGCCTTCTGGAGCATCTTCGCCTACATCTGGCTCTTCCTCATCCTGTACGTCATATCGCCGGGCGTCGTGGAGGTGAGGCCGACTCGGAAAAATAATGGCGCTGGTTCGCAAGCACTTACGGAGTCGTGGAGAACATTTTACGTGGTGGAAATTATTGTTGCCTTTACTTAGTGAGAAATCTAAAGTACTTTGAGCACGGCCGTCTTGTAACACTTTATTGATATGAAAAGTTCACAAGTAAGCGACCATGATCCGGTACAACAAGTCATGGAAGCATTCAGCTGAATGGAGCGGATACCTGTGAGCCTTCAAGCTCTGAGCTGTCAGAATTATGGCTACTGATCCAGCTCTCATCGGCATATTTGATATGTTCACAGAAGCTCTGTGATATAATAGCTGTGTTGATCTTCAGTTCGCTGAAGTAGATGATTACCGAAGCCGTTCTGCATCCCATCAACTCCAGGGCCTCTAGAATCGATCATGTTTGGCTTGTGTCTACGAAGATGAACCCGGGACATGTCGGTCATCGTTGATTCTACCTTGGAACTGTCTCGCTCTTTTGGACTTGCGAACATGAATGGTATATCCAAGCAGTTACATAAGCTATCGTTAATACGAGATTATTTCCCCCAACAGTTTTATCGCTGATCTCTGAGATATGAAGGAGAATCTGTGTGTTTTAGGTGTGGGAGGCCCTGGTCACCTTGCTGTACTTCCCTGTGTGTGTACTCCTGGCCTGGATCGCTGACCGCCGCCTGCTCTTCTACAAGTACATGGGCAAACGCTACCGCGCCGACAAGCGCCACGGCATCGTCGTGGAGACCGAGGGAGACCCGACACCCAACAAGGGCGGCATGGAGATGATCATAGACGGCAAGTTCACGCCGCGGGGGGGCGCCGTGATGCCTGCCGAGAACTGCGGAGTCGGGACTCAGGACGGCGCGGTGGGCGCCGTGCCCAATAACGTCGGCCTGCCCAACTCCAACAGCGCCATGGTGAACATGGAGAGCAGCAAGGAGCTGGACGAGAGCCGCAAAGAGGTAAGACACGGAGACGGGGACCAGCAGGGCCATGGCAGGAAGCCGGCTCACCAGGCAGGAGGCATCAGACCCAGCCAGGTCCAATGGACCCGATGAGACGTGAAGTCACAAAGACTCCGGGGAGGAAGTAGAGTTCGTAATGTGTAATGGAGAGATGAAAATTCATCCATAAGGAGAGAGACCAGGTGAACCTGATTTAGCCCGAACTATAAGCTCTGTCAAAGAGGAAAGTCTTAAGTCTACTCTTAAACGAGGTGACTGTGTCTGCCTCCCGGACTGAAGGTGGAAGCTGGTTCCATAAAAGAAGAGCTTGATATCTGACTCACCATTTGCTCCCACCCAAAGAAGTTGGTGCAGAACAGCTTATTAACATTTTCCAAACATCAGATTGTTCACAGAGAGCAAAGAAAGTTGTTCATCCACCCAGAGTCTGTAAAACTTCACATTGGGTTCCGTCCGGTATGAGTTTCTAATCTCATTACACAGGTTTTGTGTCACTGATAAATGCAGTTAACGTAGAAAACACGTTTTATACTGTTGCAATTATGACATGATCGAAGTGCCGAAATTATGGATTGTTTGCCTCCAGGAGACGGTAAAAGTGGTCGTTTTCAGCAAAGATGAATGGCTCCAGTTACCATTTCCATTCCTCAGAGTTTTTATTTAATGTTGTTCCTCTCGACTTGATCACACAGACAACACTTAACCGGCTCAGGCTCATGCAGAGGGGATGAAGGAGAAAACATCCACATCTCAACCAGTTAATAGACTGCTGTAAAAGAGATGAGGATTGTGTGTATCTCAAGCTTTCATTTCCTTTATAAATCAGAGAAAGTAGCGTTTGACTGCCGGTTCAGTGGCTCAACACGAACTGGTCAAAACTGTTTGCCAGGCGAGCATCAACCTTTGTTATTTGTCGTGATTATGATACGAGACACTTATTATGCACGTATACATATATATGTAATATGTATAATTTTCCGTCAAGCACAAAGATACTCTACCGTCTTAAGATTTTGTCGGGTGAATCAATTTTATTTCAAGTTCATTTGTTTATAATGCCTCTGAATGTCTCGTATGGAGTTAAAACCCGGCCAAAACGCCTGGGAGGACAGCCGCTCATTTCTTTGTTTTAATTGAAGTAGGGACATTTTCTTTCTTTAGAGCTCTGCATCTAAATATAAATGCGTGTGCGTGTGTGTGTGTGTGTGTGTCTGTGTGTCTGTGTGTGTGTGTGTGTCCAGGTAATTCGTATCCTGAAGGAGCTGAAGCAGAAGTATCCAGACAAAGAGCTGGACCAGCTGGTGGAGCTGGCCAACTACTACGCTCTGCTGCACCAACAGAAGAGCAGGGCCTTCTACCGCATACAGGTGTGTGATAAACACACACACACGTATTATTCATAAATAGTCCCCGAGGTGTCCAGACCTGTAGAAAGAAGGACATTAAGTAGTTCAAGGACTTGGATTTCGGGAACTCATTTTTAGACTTTGCTCAGGATAGCACTAGAAATGCTTTAGGAAGATTAATACAACTTCAAACAACTGTTGTAAAATATTGGTGGAAACCTCTTATAATATAAGAATATAATCCGCTTATGATACTTAAGTTAGGATTTATGCAGGCAAACATACAAAGAGCTTATAGAATATGGTGTTTTGTGGGAAATTGCACATTGCTGTTATTAATTATTAATGTATTCATTATATCATCATAATGAAGTCATGGCTCCCGATTTGATGCTTTGCCTTTTTAATGATGTTAATAATGTTAACGTGTCAGTAATAATGTTGAGGCTTGGTCTGAAAGAGGTCTTAATCATTGAGAAGAAGATTTATCACAATTGTCACTGTTTTTACAAATCAATCAATTAATGGAGAAAATAATCAACCGATTAATCCATAATGAAAATAATCAATAGTTAATACTTCTAAATCAGTTCAAGCTCAACCAGCTACAACAGTAATACTCAAAAATACTATTTTTTATACTTTTGATCCTTTAATTACATTTAGGAAATTATTCATATTATTGGGTAACTTTTTCAATGCAGGTCTTTTACTTCTAACAGTGTATTGTTTTGTGTGATAGGAGTACTTTTACTTCAGTTCAGGATCTGACACATTACATTTAAGCAATTAGGGTCTATTTCTCAATGGGAATATTTTAAAAGGAAAGGCTACAAAAAGTCAAGGAAAGGAGACACTCGGTTCCTTCTTTGACAAACTCCCCCCACCCTTCCTCCCTCCCCCCGTCTGTCTCCATCAAGGCGACTCGCATGATGATCGGAGCCGGTAATGTCCTGAAGAGGCACGCAGCCGAGAACGCGCGCCGCACGGCGGTGACCGACGAGGAGGCGCCAGAAGAAGAAGACCTGGGAGACTACAGCCGCATCTCCTTCGAAAGCGCCCACAGCCAGTGCATGGAGAACTGCGGCAAGCTGACGCTGGCTGTGGTCTGCCACGGTGGGAATTCTCCAATGACTTTAGTCCGTCTTTGATCCGTTCAAGTAGGATTTGCAATCCAAACTTGAAGCAATAAGCCGTAACAGCAGCGGGATGGTTTGTTTTAGACATACCACACAAGTAAAAGTCCTGCATTTAAAATCACACTCTTAATTATTTATTGCAGGGTGGTTTAATCTATAACGAGGTATTATACATGTATATGGAATGGTATTAAATGCTTTTCTAAGAAGTTTTTTATTAATAACAGAAAATCATAATGAGTAACTTGATCTGCCATGTTGAATGTAGGGAAGTTAAAGTATCGAGTAGCTACAAATATATTCTACTGTTGTAAATGTTCTGTCCACCTCGGAGTTAAAGACACAGATTCACAGTCCTGCTTTATTTGTATTTATGTATTCATGGTAAGTAATGTACAGGTCTAATCTGCACTACACAGTGGAACTATATTCCATAACAAAGGAAACGTCAAGCAGTAATGTTGCAACAATAACTTTCACTGTGGAGCAGAGCAGAGATTTTAAATGATAATATTATGTTTTTCTATCTTCTCATTGCAGAAGAAATGTTTCCGTGTTTATAAACAGATGTTTCTTGTATTCCTGCAGGAGGTCTGGGAGAGAACACCTTCTACGTGGACTACAGGACGGAGGACGGCTCAGCCAACGCCGGGTCGGACTACGAGTACCGCGAAGGAACGCTGGTGTTCAAACCCGGAGAGACCCGCAGGGAGATTAAGGTGAGAGGAAGAGGCATGGGAGACGAGGAGGGAGACAATGTGGCAGACGAGGGAGAAGAGGAGGAAGACGAAGAGGGAGACAATGAGGGAAACGAAGAGGGAGACGAGGAGGAAGACAAGGAGGGAGCCGATGAGGGAGACAATGAGGAAGAAGAAGACGACGGAGACGCTGAGGGAGAGGAGGAGGCAGACGGTGAGGCAGACGAGGGAGACGATATGGGAGAGGGGAAGAAGAAGAGGAGGGAGACAATGAGGGAGACAATGAGGGAGAGGAGGAGGAAGAAGAGGAGGGAGACGAGGAAGACAAGGGAAACGAGGAGGCAGACGAGGGAGACAAGGGAGACGATGTGGAAGAAGGAGACGAGGGAGACAATGAGGGAGAGGAGGAGGCAGAGGAGGCAGAGGTGGGAGACGTAGACACAGTGACACCACCACAAAACCCCTCAAAAACAGTTCACGTAAAATAAGTTTCTGAAAACATTTGAAGTCGAGAAAAAAGCAGGAAGTAGATTCCTGTCTGTTTGACGGTTTCCCCGAGAAATGACAATAAATTTAAAAAACGTCCCAGTTTTGAAGCGGCTGGGCTGTGAATGCTTATCGGTGCATTCACACAACAGACCCGTCGTTGGCCACAGCTCTCATGTCATTTTGTGCCTTAAAACTCAGAGAAACAAGCCGGCTGTGTTCAAGTGGAGATCTGGTTGATTTTGAATTTCTAAACAGGAATTGTGCTCAGACCTTCAGTCTGGAGTCTTTGGCTGTGTCCAAAATTACATACTAACATAGCTATATATATTTTTTATTGTGTGCATTGTTCAATTTGGTGTGTCTAATCAATAGTGACCCAGTTCATAATACTACAAATATATGAATATGTCAATACTTTCATCAGTGGACTCAATCTCCATTGTACCTCGTTCAGCAATAGTGATTCTTTTAAATGAAAATCTCAGAGATCGCCACTTTAAATAACAAATGAATCAATAGAAATAGAGATGAATCTATCCAAATGAGTCAAAGTAATGAATATTCTCTACAAATCTACTCAAGTAAAAAGAAAAGTGTGCAGCATTAAAAATACCAGTGTAAAAGTCCAGTGTACTCAAAGCAGTCACTTGAGTACACGTAACAGAGTAAAGGTCACTTGGTCCTTGATAGTCAGGTTTGGCTTAAATTGACAGAAAGGGCACCGCACTATTTAAAAGAGTATTAACTCAAGTGGTTTTGGAGACGAGTTGACACTTAAATCATTAACGCGTGGGGCAATAATTAAACTTATGGAACTCATTTTCTTTGTCATCTCGAAAGCTCCGAGCTCAAAGTTGTCTTTGTTGGAAAATCGGTGTTAGAAAGCACATCCATCCTCAGACGGACGGATGTACACACAATACCGAGGAGCTCTGGACTGAGGCGGTTTCCCTTCGCGGGAATGTAGAATCTGGAGCGATAGCCGAGGAAATCAGAGCGAAGGGTGTGAGCAGGAGAGAGCGATGCTGAGGACGGAGAGGGCCGAGAGATGCTGCTGTGACGGATCAAAGTCGGAAAAGTCTGCGACAGCTGGTGTCTGCTGTGTGGACCAGGACGCTGAAGCACCGCTGGTTTTGTTTTACAGGATGTTCCTGTAGTTGAATATTTAAAAAAATCTTCCTCAGCCTGACCGTTGCATCCGTTAATGATCTTTTCGTCTTTTTAGATTTTTATTTTATTTTGTCACTCGGTCTGTACCTTTTACATTTTAATATATTATGTCCACTTTTAAATGTGGGTGCAGTTTTTTACATTATCTTATTGCTCATACTTCTACAATAAAATAAAAAAACTGCAGCTATAGTCATCTATGTGTTCCACCAGTAGAACAATAACACTACTTCTGCTGCTACCTGCCACTCCTTCACTGTCCTTCACTCTTAGAGATAAAAATCGGCTCTTAGTGAAGGGTAAGATAGTTATGATTGGCCTCACTGCACATTATATTATTAATATGACGGGTCTCTAGTTACGAGGCCAGCGCACATTATCGTATCCTCTCCTTAACACTTGACATTGGACAACATCAAGGCACGTATCACCCAGCAACTGTCAATCAGTACAACAAAAATACCAAAGACAATCACGACACAGGCATACAACCACAAGGCGGGAATTCTATTCTGTACCTCAAACAGGACATGATTAATGCTACACTTTTCAAATAATAGGAAACGGTTACGATCAAAAGCTGAAATAAAAATCTGTTACTTTAAATGATTCAGCACTATTGAAGTTATGTCAGGTATCGTCTGAAGAAGAAAAAGGTACAGAGAGAGAGATGATCGGTCCAACTGAGCTGCTTCAAAGTCAGTCTCTTTTATTCTGCATCTGAACTGAACCGAGAACATGACTTCTTCTTTTTTAATGAAGGGCACTGAAGCTATGTGAATGAAGAGCATGTCAAGTGATTGCACGAGAAAAAGATAAGGCGTCCTCACATTCAAAGTGTGATGTAAGATCAGAAGAAGGGGAGAGTGATGCAAGAGCCCGAAGAGTTTCGTAAAAAGAAGCCCGGAGAGGGCACACAGTATAAATGAGCTCATCCACCATCAGTGATTGGATGGAGAGACTTAAAGAAAAGGTCAGTGTCATCCGGTGAGTTTAATCCAGTATGGCTATGGAAGTGAGCAGCGGGGAAACCAATTAAACTCCAACACCTCACTCTGTTCCACTGTGTGACTCTATCCTCTCCAATTAAACCAAAAGGGATCGGGTCGACGGCGCCAATCAAGGGCAACGCGTGCGGCAGCTGATGAAAACAGGGATCGGGTCGGCCTTGAGAACGGCGCCTCATTAAACGTTAAAGCGTCGCCTCATGCAGATTGTGGATTTGTGTGGAGGGGCTGTGCGTGAAATTATATGAAATGTATTGGAATAAGTGTAAGTAGGCAGATGGAGCCCATCAGTAACAGAAATGAGAAAGCCAATTATACATGATGATTTTAAATTTATATGGATTTCCATTAATCTATGAAATTTGAATAAAATATCAGTCAATACTCACATTTATTTAATTAATTTGCTGTTAATCATCTAACTGGTAAACTTCTAATTGTTGCCGCACTATAATAATATTCATGAATTAAAGTTAATGAGTAACCGATTCACTGCACTCCTGTTTCACCTTTGACCACACCCAGCCTCCTCGTGGGTGTGGTCAGAAGTTTGCTTGCCTGTAACCACACCCATAAGTGATGTCACAGAGTCCTGGAGTGCATCTCCACAATACTGCAGCAAGGTGAGAAGGTGAATCACTGGAGGTCAGCTAAGACAAGACATCAGCTAAGACAAGACGTCTCCGGGGGTTTGGTTAGCTCAGTTTACACAACAGTGTTTAAAATGGCAATGTAAAAGGTGTCATAGTGAATCTCCAGAGAAGGGGCAATAACACGTTTATGATTATTTTGCTTTTCGTTCAGATTGATCGTCTTTACAACTAAAGAGCACTTTAATGATTTTTGATGCATTCATGTAATCATCAGAATTAACAAGCACGGTCACATGACTTCTCACTTCCAGTGCTCGGTGTGTTGATGGTTTTTCTTCTCATTTAGCCACTAGTTTGCCTTATGAAGACCAATAAAAGCATCAAAATGTATTTACTGACATATTTTATATCATCGAAGAAAACTTATACTTCTGTATATATTTATATAAAAATATATTGAGCTCGCGTCAGGTATCGAACAAAAAACCCATTGACTTCAAGACGAGGAAACCGGAAGGGCAAAAAGGCTGACTGAGTTTTAGGACCCATTCCTGCACCACTCGGTGGAGACCAAAAAGAGAGCTAAAACCAGGTGAATATTAGACTACCAGCTTTCTGGTGATTCAAAGACTAAGACTCCTAATGAATGATCATGTCTTCATCTCTGCATGCTGCCATCCAGAAAAGGTTTAAGTCTGAACACAGGGCAGGCCGTGGCCAGGCTCATTGGATTACAATGCCAGTCTAATCTGATTTGGAAGCGCCCACCTCTTAATGCGTGGTGGCATGATTGGATGATAACAATCTCATGTTGATGAGAGATGTAACCGGAGCCTCTGTCTATGAGTCAGCTGAGGAAGATGCTCTAGTCTAAGCACTGCCTCTTCTTTGCATTCAGCACATGCCAATTCACTTCTATTTCTTAACGTTACACTGCATATTATTCGCACAAGTCTGGGATATTTTTTGCATCACCAATCAAAGCTTTGAAGGTTAGGAGAAGAACAGAAAATACGGGAGTAATGTGATCTCTTCTCTTAGTTGTAGTGAGTACACGAGCTACAGCATTCTGGATCAACTGGAGGGACCTAAGAGACTTATGAGAGCAGCCTGATAATAAGGAGTTGCAGTAATCCAGTCTAGAACTAACAAACGCATGAACCAGTTTCTCTGCATCTTTTTGAGACAAGATGGGCCGGAGTTTTTGAATGTTACGCAGATGAAATATGCAGTCCTTGAGATTTGCTTAATGCGGGAGTTAAAGGACAAGTCCCGATCAAAGATAACGCCGAGATGCTTTACAGTGGTGTTGGATGCCAGGGCAATGCCGTCTACAGAAGAAGGCAGGTTAGAGATCAGTCTGTAGTTAGCCAACACCTCTGGATCCAGAGTGGGCTTCTTCAGGAGAGGTTTAATTACAGCTACTTTAAAGGAATGTTGTCATGGCCTGTTATCAAAGACACATTGATAATATCCAAGAGAGAGCTGCCAATTAAAGGCAGAACGTCTTTAAGCAGCCTCGTCGGGATGGGGTCCAAGAGACAGGTAGGCGGTTTAGAAGTAGAAACCGTTGAAGTCAATTGGTCACGGTTGATGGGAGAAAAAACATCCAAATATACACCAGGGCATACAGCGGCTTCCGAAGGCCACTCCACTTGAGGACAGATCGGCATTGGTTGAGGGCAACAGATCATCAATCCTGCCTCTAATAGTTATAATCTTTTCATTGAAGAAGTTCATGAAGTCATTACTGAACAAAGTAAGTAATATCCTATCCTATCCTATCCTATTTAATATCGTTTCCAGAGCTCCGTGTCTTGACTAAAAGTTGTATACGTATCGTGCATGCGATAAAAACGCATTCAATTGCAGTTATCCATATTAGGTGAACTTGCTACATTTACTGCTTTGTAAAAGTTACTCCACAATCAATGAGACGATTGCAGAGAGTATGGGTTAAACTGACAATAAACAAACATAAATATTTTTTGCACAGCTTCTGTTTTGCAAGATTGCAAAGCCCGGTTCTATACAGTGAAGCCGGTGCGAAAGTGCCTTCAACCTGCATTCTACTACTCATCTTGAGCATCAAGATGACGACCCGCCGTCTCTCGCCGTTCTCCAGGTCGGCATAATCGACGACGACATATTCGAAGAGGACGAGCACTTCTTCGTGCGCCTGCTGAACCTACGTGTCGGCGACGCAGAGGGGATGTTTGAGAGCGACGAGGTGGGCGCCGCCCCCAAAGGTCGCCTGATGGAGCCTCTGGTCACCACGGTGACCATTCTGGACGACGACCATGCCGGCATCTTCACGTTCAGGGAGCGCATGGTGCGGGTCAGCGAGAGCGTGGGCACCATGGAGGTGACGGTGGTGCGCAACTCCGGCGCCCGCGGCACCGTCATCCTGCCGTACCGCAGCGAGTCGGGCACCGCCAAGTCTGGCAAGGACTACGAGGACGCCCGGGGAGAGCTGGAGTTCAACAACGACCAGACCATGTGAGTCGAACTAGAATTACTGATGGAGGTTGTTCACATTTCATGCATTCGCATCTTGTAGAATCTCTACACAGACGATTTTTTTAGGTCATAAACAAGGAAACCGGAAGTGTAAAAGTGTTTCAGGACTCATTGCTGCAGCAACAACACGATGAAGAGGAGCACGGATCTAGATCTAGTGATCTGTGTGTGTGTGTGTGTGTGTGTGTGTGTGTGTGTGTGTGTGTGTGTGTGTGTGTGTGTGTGTGTGTGTGTGTGTGTGTGTGTGTGTGTGTGTGTGTGTGTGTGTGTGTGTGTGTGTGTGTGTGTGTGTGTGTGTGTGTGTGTGTGTGTGTGTGTAGATGTTCCCTGCATACTCACTGCTATCCTTTTGTTTCGGCGCAGTCAGACCTTCCAGGTGAGGATAATTGATGACGAAGAATACGAGAAACATGAAAACTTCTTCATCGTGCTAGAGGAGCCACGCTGGCTGAAGAGAGGAATCTCAGGTGTGTAAATAGATATGTATGCAGATGTTGTGTTTTTTTAACTTGATATGATGTTTGTTTATTCTCCTCATTGTGAAATGTTGACAAACAAACAAAGAAGAGTAAACAGGAAGTAGTCACACAACAAAAGTTACTTAGAAACAGACAATGTACGGATTTAACAAACAAATCTGTTATAAATCAATATTAGCTTGAGTGTACACTAAACATGTTCACAACTTTACCTTGCCATCAGACTAATAATACTATTAATAATACACCCCTTTTGGGTGGTGTGTGTGTATGGTTAATTTGGATTCACCAAAAGTTCCCAATGTGAAAAGAGTTGGATCTAAACTCAAGTTAATAGGCGACACCTGTTTAATCCTAAAATATACCTGTGACGCACTGATCTCACTTGGTACACGTTGTTTTTCATTGAGGAACTGCGAAAATGTTCGTTAGCACAAAATACATTTATGCTTAATTGCTTTGGTCACCAGTTTGGAAACATTTAAAAATTAGCTTTAACTATAAAAACTTCACATGTTGCATAGAATATAAACAGTATTAAAAGATGAAAGAGCACTGCTGAGAAAAAAGTTAAAATAAATCCAAACGTTTGTGTTCTTTAAGTGTATTATTTGATAGGGGGGGGGGGGATTGTGTCTGTTTGTCTACTTTTGTCCTGTTTGATTTGTTATTGAGATGAATCAGTGATCCCCGTTCACTCAAAAACATGAATCAACTAGAACGGGCACTCGGTAGAGCGCATACCTTCGCATATCACAAGATTGGGCATTGAATTATGAACATTTTGGCATTAGTTGCATGCCAATTGGATATAAATTGACCGAGCTATGGTAAAAAGAAGATGTTGACCTTTTCATGACCTTGACCTTGACCTTTGACCCGATCGATCCCAAAATCTAATCAAATGGTCCCCGGATAATAACCAATCATCCCACCAAATTTCATGCGATTCGGTTTAAAACATTTTTTGTTACGCGAATAACACGCATACAAATAAATAAATAACTAAATACACAGCGATCAAAACATAACCTTCCGCATTTTCAATGCGAAGGTAACAAAGTTGTTAGACCCAAATACTCACACAGAGAGAGACAGAGAGAGAGACAGAGAAAGACAGAAAGAGAGACAGAGAGAGACAGAGATTATTTGAATTTCAGAAGGTGTGACGCATTAAGAAGCCACGTTATTAACGCAGAGATTACAAAAAGCTTCAGAGGAGATGAGAGGCTTCCGTCTTCATGGTAACACTCAGTGACTCTCTCCAAACCCAGTGTGTGTTCGTGCTCTGTGTGTAAGGGTGGAGGTTGATGCGCTGTTAGATGTCTGTCAGTCTAAATGTGTGCTGTTACTCTGTTACTCACTCTGCTCTTTATTCTCTACCCCCACACACACACACACACACACACACACACACCCCACCCCACCCCCACAGCGCTGCTTCTCAACCAAGGTAAAATCCTCGGATTATTCCTGGAATTTTTCTTTAGCGTTTTATGTGCAGATTGTATTTCCTCAAATGATGTGTTCAGGTGTCTTGTAGGTTTGGGCAAACGCAAGTTTCTAAGGGAATAAAAGCCGCGAGTAGCAGAACATCTTCATAATTGAGATGCCAAAGCTAGGAAAACGTTATTTAGGATATTTATTCTTAAAATGTCCTTTTATTATCAAAAGTAATGGCCGATGAATCCACTCCAGCTCGAGATTGGATAATTTGACATCATCACAAAATCATTTTCCATCTGAGGTATTTTGAGAGCTGCGGTTTTACCCACATCGAAGCATCAGCACATTCAGAAAGAGAATTACATATATTCAGTCAGACCGTTGATTTGCCAGAGAAATAATCAAACATTAAAACAGTTCAACCTCTTAAACTTGCACTCTTGTTTGGGGGGGTTACAGTGGATTTAAGAAAAGGTGAAAGATAAATGTTGAAAAGCACCCCTCCGTTTGTAAGGCGTACTTGATGTTCCCCTGAATGCCATTATTGTCTAAGACAATGACTCCTAAATGAATACCTGGATAACAATAATGATAAAGCATGTTTTAAATCAATTAATACATAGCTAATATAACATAACATGGTTTTGTCTACTTTTTTATAAATTAAAAGTAAATGATTATTTTCTCATTTAATTAAGACTTTTGGTGCAAAATAATTAGATTTATTTGTTATATGTTATCAATTTAGACAATTTTGTAATTGTGTATCTCGATATAGGATGTCACCATGATACGATTCCATCATAACACGATAAACGATCACAATGAATTATCGTCCGTCTCGAATTTAATAATAAAATCGCAGCTGCATCTGATTCAAAGGTCATCCTGCAAACCGATAACCGGAACTTCTCCGAGCTCAGGAGGAATCAAAATATAAAAAATGGAGAATGGAGAAATAAAAGTGTGTGTGTGTGTGTGTGTATGACAGCTTGAAATAGTGTGAATGAATACTGCAGTGACATATGCTGCTTTACTCCCCCAGTCTTCTAATAATTAGACATGGCCGTCTTTGAAAATAGATGGTAGGCGGTATTCTCACACCCACCGTCTACCTCCTGGTGTTTTTCTTTCCCAACTCGCACACACAGTCTGACTACAAGAAGTGTTTCTGGAGCACTTTGTGGAAACACCAGACTGTGACAACCCCTTTGGATTAAGTCTCTTTTATTTCCCACTTATTTCTGTGAGCTGATCACTGGCACTAACGGGGCCCTCTTGTCTGTAAGTGGTTGGAAGCCCAGGAGGAGAGACTTCCTAAGTAGTGTGATATTATCAAGAGGTACAAGGAATAATTTGTGTAAGGTCATCATCTTTTCATTCAATTCAGTTTCTTTTGTATAGCCCATTATCACAAATTACAAATTAGCCTCAGAGTGCTTTACAATCTGTCCACATACAACATCCCTGTCCCAGAACCTCACATCGGATCAGGAAAAACTCAGAAGAAATAGAAAAAACCCTTTCACAGGGAAAAAAAGGGAAGAAACCTTCAGGAGAGCAACAGAGGAGGATCCCTTTCCAGGATGGACAGATGCAATAGATGCCATGTGACCAGAAGGAATCATTACAGAGTTACAACACATTCAATGAGTATGACAACCTGTATGAATAGTTGGTAGTAGGCATGGACCATGACACAGACCGCCGTGATCCATCAGGCAGATGGAGCTAGAGAGGAGGAGTGGGCGGGGCATCAACAGGGCCATGGCATCAGACCCAGCCAGGTCCAATGGACCCAATGAGACGTCCTCCTACAAAATGACATTCCCGTAGAATACACTGCATTCTCAAATGGTTTAAAGTTGTAACCACAACAAAAACACTTTGTTGGGTTTAATAAAAACATCGTAGTATGTCTTCCCTCTGACGCCCCCGCATGGCCCCGTGCCGCACTGTGTGAGGAAATAAAGCACCGACTTGGGGACATATTTCATGAGTTCTACATATCCTGCGGACTCACAATCCATTGTTGGCTCTTCGGTAAATATCTGTGTAACCTTGAGTTTCACCTCCTTTCCCCCCCCTCCCACACCACAGAGGGAGCGGAGGGGCAGATGAGCGCAGAGGGGGAGGAGGCCCGGAGGATAGCTGAGATGGGGAAGCCCATCCTGGGAGAGCACAGCCGCCTGGAGGTGGTCATCGAGGAGTCCTATGAGTTCAAGGTGCGCCATCCATTCATTGCTTTGTGGTCCTCGGGTGGTTTCCACTCTTTGTGTTTTGTCTTTGAGGTCCTGAAGCTCAGCTTGTGGAGGACATCTTGATGGCAGCAGCGGTGTCTGCGTGATCCAAACGATAATAAATAACTATGGACTAGTAAAAACATTTGTTCCAAGGAAATAAATGCAATTACTTCTGAAATTCTTAACGTGTTTTTCGTCAAACAAAATAATGTGTAGCTTTAAACGAGATTAAAAAGCTCCAACTCGTACAAACAAAGTCTAACAGGCCTCTACCAAAGTTCAGTGAACCCAACTGTACTCATTTATGTCTAGTCATACATACAATATATTCAAATTAAATGACATGTACGTATTATGCACAACCATATCTCATATGGTGTTGTAATTAAAAACATCAAAAGAAAAGAACGAAGACCATGTATAATATATTTATAGTCCGCCCTTCCAAGCCAGAGACGGCAGTCCGAGCAGGAATATGAGGTCGTAGCAGGTCGCGTTTGGGGCACGGAGGACTGAATCGTGTTACATCGTCCACCAGCACACGCTCTCTCTCTCGCTCCTGAACCCTGCGGCCTTTAACTCTCTCAGCGAGCGCCCCTAATACGGGTTTGAATTATTGAAAGAGTTGCCCTGGATGCAGCGGATAGCTCGAGGCGTGCCGAATCCCAAACTCCGTGCACGGAGCGCCTGCTCCTTCTCCCACGGAGCTCCCCTGTGCCAAACCGCAGAAAGCAGACTGCGAGCAATACAAATATTTCAAAACGAGGCGTTGGGCTCAGTGTTTTAGGCAAATAGGAGGACGCAGTAAAATGAGCTTGGCTTACTGACGTGGCGATAGGTGTCCATTCCCCAAAGGTTCCAGCACACAGACGGAGGCTACATGGCTGAAGCATCTGTTTTAAATGCTCTCAAGACAAAATAAAAAGATGGATTCCTAACTCAGGAACATTCCCTCGTGTGTGGTATCGCATGCTGTTTTACCAGCAGCACTGGGGGCCGCAAGGGTAGTTTCTACGCCTCTGAATGCACGGAACAAATGCATGTCAAATACCCAAGAGTCATCAGCACTCATTCACTGGTGTTTCAAAATAATTCTTGAAAGCACAAACAGTAAAACATGCCCTGTGTGTGTGTGTGTGCGTGCGTGTGTGTGTGTCTGTGTTTTCTCAGAACCTAATAAGCCCTCTTGTGCTTTTTACCCGCTTTCCCCCAAACAACGTACAAATTAATTCAGCGAACACATCAAACTCCACCACATAACTTTGAGCCAATTAAAAGCCCACAGCACTGTGGATTGTTTGTGAACTAATTACAGAGGGAGAGAGAACGAGGAGAGCAGCAAACAAGCAACGTCAACAAAAGATAAGAATGAGAGCTCGCCGTCTTATCGCCGTTCCTAAATTACATTTGTCTCATCCTCTACTCGATTTAGGGAGTCGATAGAGCCCTCACAGAAATATATTAGAATTGACCTCGTCGCTTATGATTTTCTGGCAGTGAGAACCAACAGGGGCAAATAATGCAAATAGGGGCAAATAATGCAATACATTTAGATTTAGTGCACTTTCGAATTTTCTTTTGCCCAGTTTACGCCAACACGAATGGATACTCTGCAAATAAAACTTTTAGCACGGCTGGAAAGAGCAGTAGCAAAACATGGCGTTGCTCGTGCTTTGGGTCAAGTTGAGTGAACAGTACATACGGATTGGATCCAATGAGATATATTGTATGTTACTACCCATGAACAGATCCAGGCCAGCTGTTTCTTTATGCTTAATAATGCTAGCTAACTTATGAGAGTGGTGTCATTCCACATGTGACAAGTGACAGAGTATTTTCCCTAGAAGTTCTTAGCGCGTATCAAAATTGGATGTCTGGTAGAGCTAACGGAATAATTCAGCCAACGACCTTTTCTCGTTCTCTCCTCTTTTCGGGAGAATTTTATTCTCTGATCACACGTAAAATACAACCTTGCATGCGATTGCAATCACAGTGGGAGTCCTCTCCAACAACGCCGGTTGAAACCCAAAATGACTCTTCCCCCCAAGCCAAGTACGGCCCTCCAAGCACCCACATTTTCGTGACGTCATCCTGACCTCGGACCTGCTCCATCTCCCCACCCCTTCCCACAGGGCGGGGCCCTCCTGTGGCCTCGTCCCCCTCTCATCATTGTAACATGGTAACAAGTGTGTGTAGCGTTTTTGTGTGAGGCGCAGTACCTCAACTTTGAGGAGTAGATATAATATTTCTTATCAGACACATATTCAAAATCATATTCAAAATCACAGCCTCAGAGGCCTAGATGTGCTGACTTTTCCTATATTTCCCACAATGCAACTGAATGACATCTTTTACTGGACCCCTCGCTCCACCTGTTAAAAATGTGTGTGATCTCACCACAAGTCAACATTATTCCATTTTGGTATCAAAAGCACTCTCACTCTTATTTTCCAATTATTTTAGAAGAAAATGGACGTGCCTCCAAGTATCATCAAAACTAGACTAATGGCATCTCAAACACAAAGTTCGAGGGACAGACGCAGCCTCCCCCCCCACACACACACTTTGCAGCCCCGCCGAGCACAGTCAACAAGCTCGGTCTCACCTGAGTGGTCCCTCTCCCTAGCTGTAAATTGGTTTGTTAATGACGTGTGTGTGTGTTTTGTGCCCCCTGATTGGCAGAGCACCGTGGACAAGCTCATTAAGAAGACCAACCTGGCGCTGGTGATCGGCACACACTCCTGGAGGGAGCAGTTTGTGGAGGCGGTCACTGTCAGCGCAGGTGAGCTCCCTCCCTCTCTGTGTGTGTGTGTGTGTGTGTGTGTGTCTGTGTGTGTGATGCTGGAGTTAACAAACAGCTTTCACAAGGAGACTGGCCCCCTTTAACGACACAACATCTTTTTATCATAAAAACGTGCTGAAATTGAACGCCAGGCAAAGAGAAACTGAATTATGAACATGTTGGCATTAGTTGCATGCCAATTGGATAAAAATTGACCGTGCTATGGTAAAAAGAAAATGTTGACCTTTTCATGACCTTGACCGTTGACCCGATTGATCCCAAAATCTAATGAAATGGTCCCCGGATAATAACCAATCATCCCACCGAATTTCATGCGATTCGGTTTAATACTTTTTGTGTTATGCGAATAACACGCATATAAATAAATAAATAAATAAATACACGGCGATAAAAACATAACCTTCCGCAATTTCAATGCAAAGGTAAATATAGATTATGCCTAACCTCATGTTCAGACCCGTGAGCGCGCGCCGGCTGTGTAATTCAAGGCCGCCATCTCGTGGAAATAGGAGTCCACTGCAGACACTATTTCCTCCATTCTGATGGCAACTGTGTGGACTTTAAGGTCTGGATATTTAATCTGCACAAAAACCCTGTCTCTTGTTT
This sequence comes from Pseudoliparis swirei, assembly GCF_029220125.1. Classification (NCBI taxonomy): domain Eukaryota; kingdom Metazoa; phylum Chordata; class Actinopteri; order Perciformes; family Liparidae; genus Pseudoliparis; species Pseudoliparis swirei. Next base: position 11,441,059 of record NC_079407.1, read on the forward strand.
CATGAACAAGAAGCCAACATCTTCTATTATATTCGGCAACAGCTTTGTCAAGTTCCTGTGCCTGTTTTAAACGCATTCAAGCCCTGACCAGGTGACGGAGACGATGACGAGGGCTGCGAGGAACGCCTTCCCTCCTGCTACGACTACGTCATGCATTTCATCACCGTCTTCTGGAAGGTCCTGTTCGCCTGCGTCCCTCCCACTGAGTGCTGGAACGGCTGGGCCTGCTTCCTGGTATCCATCAGCTCCATCGGCCTCCTCACCGCCTTCATCGGGGACCTGGCGTCCCACTTCGGCTGCACCGTCGGCCTCCGGGACACCGTGACCGCCGTGGTGTTTGTGGCACTGGGAACCTCCATTCCAGGTGAGCGGGGGTGGGCTCTTGTCCCCCCGAGTGAGAATCTGTCGGGAGGGGTAACATGTCCTAAGAAACGTCAATTTAAGCAATCTATAAATCCAATTTCAGCATTTTAAACGCCCTCCCTCCCCCCTCTGTATCTTTGAATAGCTACTATGGAGACTTACATCATCCCATAATAAGACAATTGTGCTAATTGGATCCTCAAGAGTCTTTCCAGTCACACCCAATTCATGCAAATTTTTAGTAATCAACATTTACATGAGCAAGGCCCTGAAACCACAAGTGTGAGTGAGGGTGCCTCCACCCGCCCTGTCAGCTGACTCGGGGGCGGACCCCGGGTCCTGTTTAGCCGGTTCCTCAAAAGCTTTCATTTGTCGAGAAGAGAGCAAATGGCGGCGGGCAATTCAGGGCGTCTGGGTTTTAGTGGGTTTCGGCATGCCGCACCAAAATGTGTCCGCGTGCATTGGTGCCGAGCTGCTCGTATTCTACATGGATGTGTAATATTATAATATTGTAATCACTGTGACCAATAACCCAGCAACCATCAACCCATGAATGATATCAAATGATGTTTCCTATTATTGTCAGGAGGTGGCGCTAATGATGACACGATGACTAACGACCCCGCCAGTAAAAAAAGACAATATTTGACTTAACCTTTGACTTTCCCGAAAATGTGCTGACCGATCTTGCGTCAAAAGGCAGAGGAAGTTGTCATCATCCCACCCCTACTCACTTGATAGGATAACTCAAATGATTCAAAGGAGAGATGCAAAACCAAAATGTCCACCACAGTGGACACAAATGAATGCGCTGGGTCTCAGGAGGATATAATCCTTGGTGCAGTGTGTGAATGACAAGAGCCGGCGGGAAGTCAAACTGGATCCAAGCTATTGCATATACGTGTAGAGCAGCAGCCATCAACTCTCTCTCGATTTCAGACACCTTCGCCAGCAAAGTGTCCGCCATGCAGGACCAGCACGCCGACGCGTCCATCGGCAACGTCACCGGCAGCAACGCCGTCAACGTGTTCCTGGGCATCGGCGTGGCGTGGTCAGTGGCCGCCATCTACTGGCGGATCAAGGGGGAGGAGTTCAAGGTGGACCCGGGCTCGCTGGCCTTCTCTGTCACGCTCTTCACCGTATTCGCCTTTATCTGCATGGGCGTGCTGATGTACCGACGGCGGCCCTCCATCGGCGGCGAGCTCGGGGGCCCGAGGGGGGCCCGCCTGGTCACTTGCCTGCTGTTCCTGGGCCTGTGGTTCCTCTACATCCTCTTCTCCAGCCTGGAGGCCTACTGCCACATCAGCGGCTTTTAAAGAAAACGGGAGAAAATGTTTTACGGAAGAACAGCAACACACACACTCACACACACACACACTTCAACAACACGTAGCGCTACACAGTTCCACATGAAACAAATGTAAGGTTCATCTGTTTGATAGGGCTCACTGCGCCCCCTGGTCTTAGACACAGGGATACTGATGTTCTCACTTTCTCACACACACACACACACACACATACACACTATACGTGCGCATGTGTAAACAGATCATAACGAAACACCCGCACCATGACGTCAGGGCGAGAGGAAGTGTGAGTGAGGGGTGCTGTAAGGTTAGCAGAGAGGGGAGACAAGGATTATGAAGTTGAAGTTTTGAAAAGGAGGTCATAGAAGGTCACACGTCAAAACCGAACAAAGGAGAAACGGAAAGCAAAAAAAACCTCTCTCCTCCGCATTGACCGTCTTTTCCCCGCGCTGCTTTGCATCTCTTCTCCGCTGAGGAGGCGGAGCGTCGTGTAGACAAAACAAATAAACAAAAAGTACAAAAAAGGAGTGGAATGTTTACAACAACATTTAGCTTGTTTACTACAGCGGGTCATCGGAAAGCGCCGATGCTCGTCTAACACGGCGTTGAGCTGAAGGCGGTTCTCCTCAAACGCTGTACATAGTCAAAACCCCTCTTCTGGTTGTATATATGCATAGAGTGGCGTGTTTTCAGCAGCTACAGAGAAAAAGAAAAGGAGGACAACAGGCTTGAACGGCACACATTCCCATCAGTTAGAAAGTGCAGACGACCTGGGATGTTTGTTTTTTTGGCAACATACGATTAGAGTCTTAAGCGGACCAAACAAAAACAAAACAATAAGTTTATGACGAGCCATATCTCCCTGGCGTCCCGCGTTGCTCTCAGCTGCATCTCTGGTTTTAATGGAAACCATAGCATTGCTCTGACATTGACGTTTGAATATCAAAGCCTTTTTCTTTTTTGCATGACGTGTAGTCAGATAGGGAGCCACTTTTACGGGTCACAAATATGTTATGTAAAATAGACGAATGATAAGAATTCACTGTAAATTTGATCCTTGCATTTGTTTGTCAGCTGGTCCGTTATGTTACATGTTCTTATATAAAGCTGCGTGTGTGTGTGTGTGTGTGTGCGTGCATTTTGATTGTACTCTGCACAGCGAGTGTGTGTGTCTGTGTGTGTTAAACACACACACACACACGCTGTATGGAGTGCAATCATAATTCTTTTTGCTCCACCCAGGGTGATCCCTCACCTTTAGTGAAGGCAGCTCGGGGTCACACAAACACCGGAGCGTGGACCTAACAGTGTTAGTTTACTCTCAACAGCGAAGCCTCTAAAGCCATTGAATTAAAATGAACGTCATTTGGAAATAAGAAATTCCAGTCGTTGACATTCAGCCTCCAGCATATTGCGCACCACTTTTAGTTAGGACGCAGGACCACACTGATGCTTCAGCGATGGTACCTATTCAATGCCTTAAGGGGAACTCTCAAGTAAATAATCTAGTATTCGAGCTTTCAGCTGTACAAAAGCTGCACTTTAATTTAATGCGGTGTAAAACGTGCTGTGTTTTACCTGTAGTCGACAAACTTACTATGGTCTATCTAATGTTCTACAGACTCTGTTGACAGCCCGCGGGTCAGCAGACAGTCATTGAAGTCATAACCACGGCATAGGCGATGGGGAAACCCCATTTAGAGAAGCCTGCACATGTCGCTCAGTGTTGCATGGCAGAGCTGGAAGCATACATGTTCACAAACTACTGAAAAATATATGCTAATGTTGCGTTGACACCAAAAGCGAAGCAAATTTGTGCATTGCGTTCCTCGTAGCCAGTAGACAGTTTGATGACCTGTTGGCTCGGATCGGTGCCAGCATCTCAACACTCATAGGCTTTCGCGAAAACAGTGTTACGCAAATGTAGCACCCCGAATAGAAATATTTGAATTGACACGAATTTTGCAATTTCGAGATTTTGCATTATGCATTCACGCCACTCAGCGACAATTTGTCGCCACTCAGCGTCATTGCATTGAGTTTGTACAGAATTTACTTGAACGAAAAAAAATTGCTTCGTTGTTGGTGTGAACGCAGTATAAGTAGGTACGTAACATAAAAATTTGCATAACAGCGAAAACACCCGACATTTCAGGTTTGTTGCTTTCGAACATAAAGCTTAGTGTGTTCAATAAAATGAAGAAGCAACAAAAACAGTGGAATGTAGTGAGCCATGTGCAACACGCGGGATGCTAATTATGTAGTTAGCTGTTAGCTTAAACCGTCGAGGAAGGTTTGTGCACATTAAAGGTGACGTTATAATTACCGTTAAAATCTAATATTAATTTACCTTCAATACGTTGCACTTTGTGCTGCAGGTGCATCACCGTCATGATCACCCACAAATGATCGAATATTATCAGAAAATAATTGATTTGTTTTACCCTTAACGATATACTTTGTAATACTTTCTAAAACCAGATTTTGTATTTTTTTTCCTTACAGATACAGAAAAGGCAGATTGTTTTCTACTTCTAAACAACGTTTAAACTAAGTATAACCATATATACACTCGGTAAATTTAGCGGATTCGATTTTGATACATTTTCCACAGTTTAGTGTATCATACCCCAAACCCATCTACTTTACCGCAGTGCGAGGTTACTTATTTAGATATCTATTTATTTATTTACAAGAAGAGGATTTATCTATGAATGAGCGGTGACTGCAGGTCCTTGAGGCGAACAGCTTGGCAGTTCCGTTTCGAGGAGAGTTGTGGTTTTGAAGTGCAATATGGAAGAAAAAAACGATTACTCATTGTAGTTCGCTTTTGAGACGAGAGGTCAGTTCACACCTGTGTTCTTCTCTTCTCTTCCTGCTCCAGTATTAGTGGTATACCTCCGCCGACGCTCTTTTCGCCGTTCGGGTTCTCTCGTAGGAGGATTTGTATTTGTTATTTGTAGGAGTGTAAGTAGCATGTTTACATGAGGAAACAGTGTGGGACGCTGTGCCATGGTCAGTCTCAGCTAAAGGAAGCTTAAGAATAACTTTCTGGAGATAGTAATGGTGGCCGTGGGGCAGGTGAGGTTGTAACAGAAGCGAAACTGTAGTTGCCTCACTGAACCACCCGGTGGGACCAAGAGAACACATGCACACACACACACATGCATACACACAACTGCTGTGGCATGGTTGGGCGAAGAATTATCATCCCGGCGGGGGTAACTACGTCTGATGGTGTCCCTGGCCGAAAACAGAACAATGTCCGGACTACGTTTTCCATGAACTTCTGTTACTACTTACCGTCTGGCTTCGGCCTCTTGTTGTTCTGTAGCTAGATGTGATGCCTCCCCATCCAGCATCTCCTCCTTTTCCTCGACCCCCCCACCCTCCAAGTGTGCATCGGTGTTCGCTTCCCCCATTCGTGTCCTTCTGCAAGATGCATGTTGAATCCCCCCCTCCCTCCTCTCTGTGTATGTGTGTGTAGTAGCATGGTCTACTGTGATGGACGCCTTGGAGGCATTATTTTACCCGCGGGGTTAACGTTCGAATATCCCAAACACCATGAGGCTCTGACTAAGTAAAAGGGCAAGTGGCACACACAGAGACAACAGCCGCGGCTCCATATATATGTTAAAAGGAGGCGAGGGAGCCAGTGTCTCCTGCTCTTACGGTTACCTGAGGAGCTGTGAAAGAGAGCTCTCTGTGTCATAGCTCCGGGTTCACATGCCAGGTCATCTGTTTTTGGTTTGTTGGTGTACAATATTTCTCTGTCTGTGTTAGTGTTCCCCTCTTCTTCTTCTTCTTCTTCTTCTTCTTCTTCGCTTCATTCTCTTTGTTCTTCTACTCTCTTCCTCTTCTCCTTGTCTTCTCTCCTTCTCCTCCTCCTTGTCCTATTTGCTCCCTCCCAGTCTTGCTCTCCAATGTGTCTCCCTGTGCAGTTTTTTCCTGTAATGAAAATGTCTCTCTCTCTCTACCTAAACCGTTGTAGGGAAATAACGACTGAGTTACTACAATATCATGTGATAGAAATAAACATGTATTCAATACTGTAATAAATTATTAACTTAAAGTTGAGATTTAATTTTTTTAATGAAATGCTGAGAACATGGCATGAGGTGTAATGTATACCGAAAGAAAATGAAGGTCTTTAATTAAATGACATGGACCATATTTGAATATAGTTTATTTATTTTCAAGGCGTACTGTGTCTCTGAGTCATTATTTGTGCACTGAGCAAACGAAGGTTAAACCCGACATGGGCGGAGAGTGGCCTCGGGACATTTTAGATGTTAACTAACTCTTAAGGGTCTGACGTTTTTTTGTTTTTTGTAATTGGACTTGGCATGAGCAGATCTCAGAGAAGAAGAATGAAATGCTACTTTTTACCTTTTCTACACATATCACCATGAAACCTCAGTTAATTACTTACATTAAACACTTTGTTCTGCTTTTCATTACACTTTTAATAAATTTTATGTTTAAATAGGCACTATAATATAACATTGGGGCGTTTGATAAAGCCAGGTTCAATATGATCGTTTGTTTTTGTTGACATAGAGTCAAGGTTTTTACAGAGGAGGTTTTGCACATCTCCTTGCATCGCTCATTCCACAAATCATAAAAATACTGTCAACAAACAATAATGTTGGCCACGTTTTTAGGAATAAAATAAAATTCGAACAAAGCCCTTTGTAAGAACCTCATATGCTGACTTATACAGAAAGAACGGCCTTGTATTGTAATATTCCAAATATATAGGATGGATAAGGTCATATATTATATATATATATATATATATATATATATGCTTATTTTTATTATTATTATTATTTCCCCCCAGGGCTACATATAAATATATATATATATATATTAGGGCTGTCAATCGATTAAAAAAAATTAACTAATTAATCGCACATTTTGAAATTCATTAATCGTGATTAATCGCGATTAAAAGTTGTTTTTTCTTCTTTTTAAAGACAAAACTTCACACAGAGCTGTGTTTCAAAGAGGCTCCTACCTATAAAGTGCCAGCGAGGTATTTAATATCGTGGATGATAAATTGTTTCTTCAGTGAAACATCCAGATTAGTAAAAAAATGAAGTATATTGAGACCCCATTGGTCCTGTCATCTTTAACATTGGACAACAGCAGAACCAGTGGCCTTGGTAAACTGACTGACATTCAAATATGTCACGTTAACCCTCTGGAGGCTGGGGACATGTCTCCATTTTACAAAAAAATGTAAATTCACCTTTTAAAGGCGTTTTCATATGACACACCCCCACGTGTTCTACATCAAACATTCGAGAACAATCTCAGCTCTATTCAATGAGGCACATTGTCCTCGCGCCGTGTTCTCTGGTTCTCTGACTGACAGGCTGCTAATGAGCCTTACCTGTGAGGTGGGAGGTCCTTTGTGATTTACTGAGTGTTCATTGGTTGTTTTTTTCGCAAAATGTTGACAGACAAACGGATTGACAAATCACGTTGAAGGTTTCGTGTGACGAGTTATTTACACGCCGCGTCACCCGACACGTCGCCCCTCCGTTCCTCTGTGTATCAGAGGGGGAGACGGGAGGAAGGAGGAGCAGGAGGAAACCCGACTGATTCATCCACGAGTTTAAACTGATTTCTGCTCCTTATTTTCGCGGAGAAATAATTGTTTTAAAAACGGAAACTGTGTTAAACCGCACTGCCGCAGTTTGACACTCAGAGGAGTGTAAAAACTTCAAGGCACACCGGAAGTAAACAAAGTTGCGTTAATTGAGTTAAAATATTTTAGTGCGTTAACGCGGCCAAATTAATCGCATAGATTATCACAATGAATCCATAGTTTCCTCCTGACATTAGGGCAATTATTTTCCACAAGAAATGGTAATGGAAAACGGTCTCACTTCACCCCGGTTCATTCTTTGGCGTGGCACTCTTCAAGGTTGTCCACTGTCCCCACTTATGTTTACAACTGTCATTTAACCTCTGGCATAGGCTATTAGAATATATTAACAGTGGAGAGATTTTGCATATTATTTCACTGTATGCAGATGATATCCAAGCTATATTTATTATAAATTGCACTCCTTAAGTAAGTTAAATACTCACAGCAGCAGACAATCATGGGAACGGGATCTTAAAACTACAATTACTGATCACCAATGGAATCATGTTAAATAGCAAATAAATATGTAGTAGACAGCACCACATCATCTGTCTCTATCCGCTTCACAATGTCCTCCAACTGCTGCCATTAGAAAGACTCACACATGTTCTCCAAGGAGACGTGAACAGGTTATTTTCCATCTGGAACCCTTTTATGAATTTTATTGGCGAGGACTATGCCGAAACAATACGAAGAGGCTTTGCAATCTTGGGACCCAAGTGACTCTGTGAAGGAATGGGTCATCTATATTTCCTTTTTTATGATTTATTGGTTTTGACGGACATAATGGGGGGGGGGGGGGGGTTCCTGTTCTGCAATTCTGTTGTACCCTTTTTCTTTTTAGCATTGGTTGTCGATGTTTCTGGCTTCCTGTGTGCGAGCATGTTGTACATAATCCTCCTTGAGGGGGGACAGTCGACAAGTAGCCTGGATGAATTGAAAATAAAATGGTGGTAAGAATGATATAAATCTAATTATTATAGTAGGTTCAATATGGAGGATGATGATTTATGTTTGATTTATGTCCCTGTGTTTCTGTCCTTGTCTGATTGTTCGTAATGTTGGTTGTTATGCTGTTCATTAATTTTATTTATTTGTTGTTGTTTTTTGTTGTCTGGTAATGTGTAACTTGTAAAAACCTCAAATAAAATGATTGAAAGTGAAAGGGCATTTTTTTTTCTGTTACACATTTTATATTAAAAACTAATATTAAAATGATTATCTCATGCTTACTTTTGGTGAATTTAGGAAAACAGAAGCAGAAGACTAAGAAGTCAAATATATAACCTAATGTGTACTTTGAATTTTTTCTATCCACCGAAACCATGTTTGTTTTCCTTAGGATCAATAGGATCTCACCCTCATCTTAAAGAACAATTGCAGCTCCGACTTTAGTCCTATGAGTTCAATGAGGAATACCGGCTTGCCCTTTCAAAATAAAGTGACATGGTTGATACAATCAGATATGAATTAGAAATTACGAAACGATAACATTAATAAGAAGTTTTGGGACTCATTCTTTAAGATGACAAATACTATAGTAAAGTATTGTCATATTTGATGTATATTGTCTCATTGTTCATATTGATAGTTGTACTAATGTGTTTACACAGATTACTTCAGCGTTGAATGGTGCAGGGATTTATATTGTTTGATAGCAAATGGCACATTAATACAGATTCAATGTGTCCTTCTTCATTATTCTCATTGAGGTACGTTGTTAGTGTTTCCAGTGGTGGAACATAACTGAGCGATGTATGTACTTAAAATCAAATCTGAGGTACTTGTACTCAGATTTTTCTGAGCGTCCAGTTTCGTCACTGTATTTTGAAGGAGTTCACCAGAAGTGTGCCTGTGTCCTCCCTCATAGTGCGCAGATGTGGATGTGACGCAATTGGTTTGTGGGCCTGTGTTCGCTTGTGTTTCGTAGTGGTGGTGGTTAACCCGGCCAACCTGTGGGACAGGCATGTGGAAAACCCGTTAATGTCCACGAGAGTGGCAATTTGGTTTCTTCATTCAAAACATTTTTTTGTAGTCAATTGGTTTAATAACACCGTCTGTTGGAGGCGGTTGAATTTCGTCTCTGCGTGGCGCTGAATCGGAAATCATCGGAACAGCGGGAGAAGGTAACGTTAGCTAACGCGTGCAGTCGCCATTGTTTTTGAGCAGGAGGAGAGCGAGGCCTTCGGCTATTTCCTCACGCTTAACCGCCTGCATAACGTTGACTAACCTCCATGTGAACGCACACGCACCAAACCGATATATTGCTTGTATGAGACGAGTAGTTATATATGAAACTGTATACATCAAATACATATTTAGTGACTGCTTGGTGGGCTAGAAATGGCCCCTCTTGACTGGGTACATCTGCGCATATAATTTAATTCGGGTGGAAAACAGGTGTCCTCCGCTGGTAGCAGATGGCGTTTATCGTCATAATATTTAATAGACGTCTTATTGACATCTAATAAAAGGTAACCGCTTTAATACATTTTTAAAAAATGCTCTATCTACCAGTTAACGGAGACGGCTATTACAACGCTAGTGATGTAAGCTAACTATTAAACCAGTCGTCTATGTGAATGAGATTGACACCGCTGAACGCAGCGAACAGGAGGACGCTGTTGCATGTTGTAAAAGAGGATTTCGGAGGCCGGTGTTTGGCGCGCTAACAGGCGCTTGTGTGACCGGCGGAACGCTGTTGTACCTGCTGAGCTCACGTGACTAAACGAAACGTTTTCTAGCCCTTCGTCCGCAGTGGCAGTTGTGTATTCAGATAATTTTAATGAAATTACAAATATCTGTTGAATCAATATTGACCGTGCCATATGTAAATACTGTCTGCCAGTTCAAGCAAAAGCAGTGCATCACATATCATGTTTGTAGCGTTGCTGTCCTGTGAGATACACCGATCTAAAAAATACAGTCAGCCTTCATGAGCTCAGAACATGTTCTGAGATCTGATAGCAGCACCTGTTTTTGTACATGTAAGAAGTACGGATTGTGCGGATTGTAAATGGCTTTGGTTAAAAGGATCTGTATTTAACAGCATACATGCAATGTTTTTTAGATTGTATTTAGCAGACAGTCACAGATGATCTCCTGTCATATTTAATGAATTTAGTTTCCCAATCCCCACATTGATCATGGAAAATGCTGGAAAGTTTTGCAGAAATTAATGTCAAATGTTCCCAGTGCCTTTTCTCTTACAACTTTTGCACATTCCCAACAGGCAAGGAGAAATGTCGCACCGCTCATCCTCCCGTGGTTCGTCTCGGGCCACCGACTGTAAAGTGTACGTGGGAGACTTGGGCAACGGTGCCGCCAAGGGGGAGCTGGAGCGAGCGTTTAGTTATTATGGCCCACTGAGAACCGTCTGGGTGGCCAGGAACCCACCTGGGTTCGCCTTTGTGGAGTTTGAGGATCCCAGAGATGCAGAAGATGCTGTGAAAGGCATGGATGGAAAGTAAGTAGATATCCTGTAATATTTCAATTGTCTTCTGTTTTGTTCTTCAATAATAAAGTATTATGTTCAAAATTAAATAAGGAAAACACGTTTACGAAAATATCCCATCCGCCAATGTGTGTAACCCTTGAAGGGATAGTTTGTATGTTTTTTTTAAAAAAGGGGGGGGGATTGTATAAAGTATCCACAATCAGTGTACTACAGGAGATGATGGTCGGCGGACCATGAATACGATCACAAAATCAAAGCAATGTACTGATGATCAATATCAGTTAATGTGCGATGTAATTTTAATATTTTTGGTACATTACAACAGGGAAGGTTGTATGTATGTATATGCGTGTGTGTGTCGGACTCGGTACTCCTACAGCTGCACATGAGAAATTGTTTTTTATGATTAAATACATACAACAACAAAATCCCCGCTTACACAACACACGCTGGCACAAAATTAGGTTATATTCTCATCTTTTCAAAGCCACCAGATTCCAAAATAAACATTACACGTAATTTTATCTCACTGAACCAAACCTTTAAAATACTAACGCCACCCAATAACAAAAACAAAACTAACTGATCGAGGCAGTGGTAGACCAGCAACTCCTCTGTTCTGAGAGCTAAAGTTGCTGTTTGTGTTGCTGTCTGACTGATATTGTTTGACATTGTTTTGGCTGCAGCCCCCGTCCACAGCAGTACATTGCTTTACATTTTTGCAAAATAGGTGACCAATGTGAATCGTGTAGATTCGATGGGATTATTTTGGGGGCAGGGGGGATTTATGAGATTGGAGTGGGACACGGAGAAAATGCGATGTGGTGCTCTTCGCAATAAAACTTCTTTGATGGGACGTGTCGCGTCTCGGCCAATCAGCGTTCAGATGTCGACAGCGTTTGGGGGTTTAGGTTAGCTTGATTGTCAGCCCGCTACATCTACTGCTGTCACGCTGCACGGTGTATCGATACTAACAAGGTATCCGTACGTTAAACACGATGTGATTTAGCATATTTTTAGTATGCTTCATTAAAAGAGAACGGGATCAGAGCGCACGCGCTGCTCCATGTCAAGCTGTCTGCACACAATGCGCAGCGCTCACAGCGAGTGAAGTGGCGGAGCTTTTGAGTCTTGGGGCTTTAAAAATAAAAATTTAAAAAAGATTCCAGAAGTGAAATGTTTCAGTTCTTTGTCTCCAAGGCAGACAGTCTGTAAAGTTGTGTAACTCTACAGCTGCTCATCCTGATGAACTGTGTATCATCTGGTCAGATACTGACTAAAGGCCTCATAGTGTATAATCAATGCTATGATGGAACCATGTAGTTTCATTCATATCTGGCTGTATTAATACTAATATTACTGCCATTTGTTAAGTGTTGAAAAAGTTGGTAAAAAGAACCATACAGATGTTTTATTTATTACTATTATAGATAAATATACCAGTATCGTATTTATGGTATCATATTGTTTTTATGGTATTGTATCATGATTTTTATGGCAGGTATGTAGAAGATCGTGATCACCAGGTAGAGGCAGAACAGACTCGAGGAACAGACTCATGGCTCAGCAGAGCACACAAGACTTGAAGACTTGTTCAGGCCAAAAAAAAGGAAGTTGGTTCATGAATGACCATATTCTATATAATGACAATTTATATTTATTACTATGATTATAGGGCTCGATCACTGACAGTGTCAGAATGGAGGACCTATTGTTCTTAAAATGTTTATTTGATGTGGTCAGAACAATCATACAACGTGGATGTGGTATGGTGACAAAAAAAAGTCACCAGCACCTCCTCCCCCCCCCGTCACCTTTTTCACCCCACATGAGTTTGCAGGTATGAGTATTGTTTCGGGTTTCTGTCCTCGCAGCCTCCCTTACTGACCTATCCTTTTTCTCAGGCTCCTCTGTGGTTCACGTGTACGCGTGGAGTTGTCAACTGGCCTCTCCAGGAAGGGCCGCGGGCGCCCCAGCCGACGGCAGTTTGACCCCAGCGATCGGTGTTACCAGTGTGGGGACCGAGGCCACTACGCCTACGACTGCTACCGCTTTAGCAAGCGAGGAGGCCGCCGCAGCAGGTGAAGGAATACAGATTGTTCAGTATGTGCTTGAGGCCGGAGCGATGCTTGTTGATACTAGTGCCGCTCACTGCCTGTTGCTCTGACCGGTCCTGTCAAGAAGACAGAAGAGGATAAATGATGTTTGTCTGTTTCCGTTCCAGGTCTCGCTCCCATTCCCGATCTCGGTCCAGATCTCGGTCCAGATCTCGGTCCAGGTCCCGCGGGCGCCGTTATCACACTCGTTCCCGCTCCCGCAGTCGCAGCCAAAGCCGGTAAGTCGGCACCGAAACACAGACACTTAATGGCTTTTTGGTGCATCCACCCACATTAAATCCCACCAATTGGATCAGAATATTATCTAAATAAAAAGTTGACACTATGTAGAAATCTCGGCCCTGTTTAAAAAAAGAAATTGTAATGTGCCTAATAACATAACACTTTATTAACATGCACTTGAATAATAAATGCATTATAAACTTGTTTGCTTTGTCATGTTTATTCATGGTGGCTTGGCAACATATGAGACTTTTCTTTATCCCATTTTGTACTATTCTCAGGAGCCGCCGCCGTTCTCCATCCTATTCCAGACGCAGGAGCAGGTAATAACACAATGAGTTGATCTATAAGAAACTCTTGTGGTAATACGTTGCTTTTATGCAGCAAAAAGGCAGGACTGATGAGTCGTACATTACATTCCCATATTGATCACTTAAGCTTAATCAATTGCCATCAATTCACCAAAGATGTAATTGAATCCTGTGCTTTCTGAAATGTCAGGTCCGGCTCCCCAGCCCGCTCCAAGTCAAGGACTCCAGTGAGAAGAAGGTAGGTCACGTGCACAGCAGGTCTTCACGCCATAGTTAATACGTAGCATATATCTGAAACGCACCGTTGCCGCCGTTGCAAAACATTGCACGAGGAGGAGTAAGAATTAAACCTATTCTGCGTAGGGATGTTCTCTGTTGAAAACTTGTGCCTTGAATGAGATTATAATTACAATTCTTTCTGCACATCTATCGTTTGGTAAAAATGTAGAGAAAATTTAGAAGAAATCAGAAAGTCATTTAGTTTTACTGTAAAATACTAACAAACACGGCATCTATAACAAACCCCAATGAATTTGTATTTATCTACCCGAATCAACAAGACGGTGACAACATGTGCAACTATATTAAAGGTACTGTGAAGAGGAATTTAGTTTCCAGAGCTCTACTTGAAGATCTCATTCAACTGCAAAACCTTCCCGGCACAATGTTGGAACAACCAATCGGGAACTGCACGTCGAGATTTGGGAGTTGTGCACATCTGCGAACTTCTTTGACCTACCCATAACACCGCTTTGGTTTGCAACAGTATTCATAAGTTTCTCTGCAGAAGTATAATTCCAGCTTACTCATCCAACAGCATCTAATGGGTTTTTTTCTTCCCCACCATTCTCTCTCCTCCAGTCGTTCCAGGTCTCGGTCCGCCTCCGCGCCCAGAAGGCGCTCCGTCTCCCGCTCACGAACCCCGGTGGCCAATCACAAGAGGAAAAGGTAAATCCCCTTTTTTAGATGTGTCTTGTTCTCTGAAACAGGCCTGTTTTTAAACGTTTCTAGTACTTAGTCAGTGTTTTACCAAGGCATTTTAGACATATGTAACACCTCAGCAGAAAAAAGCTCCAGTCAGGTCTAGATCAACCACTCCAGACTGTTCCCGTTCCAGGAGAGGGTCAGTTAGGTTCTTTCCAGAAGTAGGTGCTCCATCCTAGGCAGAGAATGGCTGTTTAAATAGACCCTCCTTCCACCTGAGAGCGCCATGCTGCCGCCAGACAACTGCCACCTGCCGGTGAGATGGACGAGCATCGAGACCCCTTCGGCGGTGAGAGATTCTGCGTCTTCTGCCTCTGCTGCTGGACAGCAGTGGAGTGGGAGAGAGGTAGAGGACAGTGGCCTGGACCCTCTGTCAGGTGTAGGGAAGTAATAAGTAGATGAAAGGTTAGACCTCTCTTGTGTGCTCCCTTTTCCATCTTTTGACGGCTCTGCGGTGTTTTGACATGGTCTAGCTCGTGTATCGCCCCACTCGATCTTGAAAACTGAGCACACAAGAAAGAGACTCAGCTTATGACCTGTTGAGCCTGATGGCAGCTAAGAACCATATCCTCTGTAATCTTTTCCTTTTGATCTCCCCCACTATAGATGTAACTTAATTCTACA
This sequence comes from Pseudoliparis swirei, assembly GCF_029220125.1. Taxonomy (NCBI): domain Eukaryota; kingdom Metazoa; phylum Chordata; class Actinopteri; order Perciformes; family Liparidae; genus Pseudoliparis; species Pseudoliparis swirei. The sequence continues at coordinate 11,456,103 of NC_079407.1, forward strand.
GGAAATTCAAGGCTGTGAAAGATAGAGGGACAATTGTATTTATTGTTTTTGTTAAATAAAGACTGTCAAAGTAGGGCTGGGCGATAATTTAATATGATCATTTATTTGTTATCGCAATTTGTGATTATGTCTAAATTGATAATAACAAGCACACACTGGCTAAAACTTCTCGTCAAACCGAGTTATATCTAACTATTTAATTAATCTGTGTTTGTGCGAATGCGTTCAGTCACTGTATAGCTGGACTTATATATATACACATACAAATACAAATAAGTTAATGAAATTACAAAAGACTTTTTATTCACTAGCATAGAAAAAAGGCTTTACCAAACGATTATTTTATATTATCTATTCATGAGCAGAAAACATGCTATATCGTGATGTGTGTATATATAATTACTTTGGCCATATCGCCCAGCCCTAGATCAAAGGTAGTATTGTAAATGTTTTTACCTTTTTCTTAAATTTAGATTCCCTCTTCTGAATTTGGCTAAATCAAGTGAACTCTTCAGAGAGACATTAGCTGAGAGCACAAAAAAAGACAACTACGCCATTGGTGTGATATTTTAAGTTAAGCATCTTTGCAGCACAGTTTTGTTTATTTTTCATATTTTCTTTAAAGCGTGTGGTGGGAGCTGAGCACTGCACTGACACTGCAGCTGACACCAGGCCCAGGGTCTGCCAGCTGGCGGTGTGCACGTCCTGCGGGAGGGTGACTAAGCGCTGACCTGAGATCAGCCTTCGCCTGCATCCGGCGTTAGACAGCGAGAAAGAGGTCGACCTACCGACCGAACCCTCCCATGCAGTGAATGGGCCACCCGGTCTGTTCAACCGGCGCACACGCTCAGACGAGATCCGCCCTCGCACACGTACGGTAGATCTACTAGAGCCAGCCAGCCTTCAGACGTACCAGAGGCCGACCCGCACAGATCAGAGCTCGACCACTACTGTTTAAAATCCATTTCCTACCTACCAGACCTACCAGAGTTCTTCGGCCTCTGTCTTAGCTTCTGAGGGTGAGCTGACGAGAGATCAGTCTTCAAGAGCCTTCGCAGCGGAGTGTCTCCAAGTTGTAGTCATCCGTCCGACAGTCCTTTCATCCTTCGCTTCTCTGTACTTGTTGTTTCTGCCACTGTCTCCAAAGGTAACCAAAAACCAAACCCCCTGACAAGTTCATGTTCATAGTGAAAGATAATGCACAGGGTTGATGTAGTTCTGGGAGTAAAACTGTTGATTGTCAAGCTAAAGTTGAGCCTTTTCTTTTTTTTAACAAGCATGTTCAGAGTGTGTGTGTGCATGTGAGTGGATGAGTGAGTACAAGAGAAGAAGGCCAGATGTTATTTTAATGGGCTGATATCTCTGAGGAGGCTTTGTCAGATATGTTTATTTAATTTTCTTGTGCCATACATGTTTGCAATATCATTACCATTTAAGGCTGCGTTACCATCCGAGTATAGTGGAAACCACTTCTGTTGGATCAGGAAGCTTGAGACCGACTCGTTCCTATGCTTCTGGCTGTAGAATCGTTTTCAGCTTAACAAAATAGTGTGGTAGTATGGGATGTTGTTGCGTTGTGTAGTCGACACATACACACAGATGGTCGTGATTGCTGGCTATGGAGGCATAAAGCATGTGTACACTTGCAGCAGTACTGTGTTGTGAAGTATATCAAATTCAGCCAATTGCCAATATGTCTGTTTATGTAAAACAATCTAATATGTCAATTAAATGGTTTTCTGCAAGAGAAATAAAGAAACAAAATATATCTAATAATCACCCACTCTGGATCCAAATTGATCCGGAGGGACCTGATCACTTCTAAGAGGTTTCCACTGTACTTGCTTTTAGTGCCCATACTTGGTCCAATAAAAAATGGTGGCTTTCAAATATGCAGTTGGTAAAGAATAGTTTCCTTCCAACTCTTTTTTGTGTGTTTGTAGACACATAATAATTAAGTTCTCAAACTCTCCTCAGAGCAGTAACCATGCTAAGAAAATTCATGTGAGACCTGCGTCAGTTATTGTAGTTTTAATTGTTTTGCCTTAGTGGGGCTTTAATTATATATTAAGTTGTTTGACCCTGGACAGTTATTTCTTTGAAATACAAAGATTAGTTGCCTCAAGACAGATTTTATAATATCTGGATCTTGATATGAATGTTTTTGCTTTAGAGTCCAAAAGAGATTTTATTGGACTTCGTTATAAGGTGTACACTGTTAAGATGATGAGTTATGTGTTGTTGTTTATATTGTGTGTGTGTGTGTGTTGATCTTCCATCCTCCCCTGCAGGGAGCTAACCCCTCTTCCTTTCTGTTTCAGTCGCTCCCGTTCAGCAAGTCCACACCGAAGCCCCACGGCAGCAGGCGACTGACTGAAGAAGATTTGTTAGTTTAACCCCCGCCCTGCACCCGTCTGCTTTTACAGCCCTACAGCAGCTTTTTTTGTAATTATTTTTTTAATCTGTCCTATTCTTTTTTTTTTTTATTCTTTTTTTTCTTCCCCAGGGCTGTAGTTGTTCATGCAGTCTCCTATTGTTGAAGGTTTAGTCAGTATAGCAGACAAAAATCAGTTTCCATTAGATAGATTGTTTTTTTATAGTTCTGCTGCTGCATGTCTTGCCTCTCCTCTGAAGTGGCGTATTTAGTGTAAGAAGAAACAACCTCATTAGGGCAATGCCGAATGTTGCCGTTGACCGTTGGCAGCGATAACTGGCTTGTACAGCAGATAGATTTAAATTTTTTGTGGAAGATGAGCCCAGTCGATGCGGTTCTCGAGGGTGAAATTACTACGTTAAAAGTCCCTAAAATGTCCCCATTCAGAATTGGCAATATGATCAATTATATATTGTTTTTGGATTTGAGTTAAATGCTGGTATAAGTTGCCGCTTACGACGGCATCAGGAGGTAGTTGCTGGCCTGCATGCCTTTAAATACGATGTCACATTCCTACTGTTTGTTGTTTCTGTGCTGCACTGTCCCTTTTTATGAGCCTGTTCACTGTGCTGAACAGATTTCCCCCATGTGTTGATCTCTGATTTGTTCCAGTGTCTTTAATTTTAAGATATACAGTGCTGTCTGATTTCTAGAAGGGCTGCTTTGACAGTTGTGTTATGTTCCTGGCTTGATTGTTAACAGTGGCAGTTTTATTTTTGAATAAACCTCTTCAACATACCTGTCATTTTGTTTTATTTCACTGTAAGCTTATTTTGTGTAATTTAAAAAATGTACTGTATTTGTTCTCAACTTTTGTAATATTGTAACCCATCAGCAGTATATAGACTGTTACATATTTGTATAGTGCTGTACTAAGATGCATATGCCATATTATTTTTCCTGTTCATCTCTGCATATACTTCTAAAGACACTTTTTTTTTAACTGCAGGCATAAAGTTTTGTGCAACAAACCTCAAATATGTTAAATGCACAACGGCTCTATAGCTGTGCCTTACAAATTACACTGAAAGTTAAAGAATCTGCTTTATTGATATAATAATGAATTTGAACTCATTAACACACTTATACATTTTTCCTAACCATGTGAGATACAATTGGTCATTGGTTCTCTGTCTATATGTTTTATTTATATGTATAATTAATCTGATTCGCAAAGTTTCCATGTTCTGATTTCCAGTCGGTGGTTCTAAACTTAAAACTAGTCAACCCTTACCGTGCATCCATTGGCTGTTGCTCAAGTCCACGGATAGATCGACGGCTGCCTGAGCCTATCACGGTCCGCGATGCCGCTGTCCTGGGCGTGGATGCATGATCCTCGTTTTTCTTGACTCCGGCCATTTCAGTTCAGCGTCACTACCACCATCCTTTTTAAACGGGACAACATGGCTACTGCAGCGAGCCGTTACTACAGCGAGGACGGCCGGGCAACGAAACGACAGAAAACCGACGGAATGGCCACGGTGAGTCGTGTGAAGGAGATTAGTACAAGTTACCGAACGAAAACGCGCGAGCCGCTGCTTTCCTGCTTTAATTCGCATTCATTCAGATGCGGGTCTGGCAAAAAAAAAAAGGTCACGACGCGTCGCATGTAATTTTTGTTTTACTGCTTTGTCGTGTTTTCTCAGTTTTGTTACGTAATTGCACACACGGGCCTAATAAAGACACCGCCTGGAACACTATCTGCACATATACCTAGCTATACTGTGCGGCCCGGTGGGGTCGTTTGAGGCGGGTGTGACGACCGGGCCTCGCCTGAGCCAGGCTTTGTTCTAGTACTTAGCTAGCTACGCGGTAGCGGTTAGCTCCATGCTAGCTACACATTGTGATAACGAGGCTGGCTAGCATCCGTCCAGCGGCTCGTTCACGCGGGGAAACAATTTACTGTCACGTGTAGGGTTAATTAAACCAACATTTGTTGTTGGAGAAATGTGTATTAAATGAAACCTTAAAACACTGCGCGGCGATTAGCTGCCCCATCCCCCTCAGCTGCAACCTACGGTTAAATTGCACGTTTTGAGGTAAATACGGGAAACATAATGAGCCATAGCATCTTAAATAATAATAATAACATTCAATTTTATATAGCGCTTCTCTAAATACCCGAAGTCGCTTACAGAGTCCAGTAGTCATACACACGCACACACACACACACACACACACACAGTCATCCCGGTGGTGGTAAGCTACATCAGTAGACGGAAGCGTGGCTGCCATTCAGCGCCTACGGCCCCTCCGACCACCACCACCACCAACATTCATTCACATCCATACGAACCGGGGTGAGGATGCGGTTCATGTCTTTATGATGGTGGGGGAAACCGGAGTACCCGGAGTAAACCCACGCAGGAGAACATGCAAACTCCACACAGAAAGGACCTGGAATGACCGGGACGACCGGGATTCCAACCCAGGGCCTTCTTGCTGTGAGGCGACAGTGCTAACCACTGAGCCACCGTGCTGCCCAATCTTTAATCTCCACCTATCCAGAGTTGGAAAAGGTAATCAGAGTCTCTAAAGTCAAAGTAACCACCACACTGTGGAAACGGTAATAAAAACAAGCAACTGTCCTGCATTAAGTGTTCGGGTGTCTGAAGTAGAATAACTCATAAGTAGTCCAATGGTCCCTGCCCACGTTTTACTGTTATGCTACTAGTGCTGCATTATTGAATATGTTGCATTGTACTCCTATAAATTACTATAGTGTTGCTAAAGTACTACTGCCCAGAAAACACTCCTCCAGTTTAAGGTTCACAGATGCATGTTTTTCACTGAAGGGGAAAAAATAGTTATGTGTCGTGAATTACAACGGTATTACATTTGCTGCCTGAAATGTGGTTGAGAGATGTATAAGCTGGAAATATTCACGTTGCCTGTAGTTATGTGTACTTGATGACATAATTTTACTCCACTTATACACAATCCATCTCTTTATATACCTTGTGGTTGTGTTGTTGGAGGGAACATACTACACTATTGCTTCAGAGAGGGCTCCGAAGCATGTTTGCACTTCAGATAAGTAAATATTTAAACAGAACTTTTTCTCCGTCACAGGGATACGAAGACCCACACAAGACCCTTCCATCAGTTGTGGTGCATGTCCGGGGACTGGTGGACGGCGTTACAGAGGCTGATCTGGTCGAGGCCCTGCAAGAATTTGGAGCAATCAGGTAGAGGAAAATAGCCGCTACATTTATTTCCAGAAAACTATGTTAAACAACCTGGATTCTTAGCATGGCACAAATCATGTTGGTTTTAGTCCGGCGGTGACTTTCAACGTTTTACCGGCAAGATATGAAGCTACAAGTACAATTGTAAAAAGCATTTGGCCGCAATTGTCACCCAGTTGAATTAACTGCATCTGCTTCCTCATCTAACCGCTATTTTTAAATTTTAAGCTATGTGGTAGTGATGCCCAAGAAGCGGCAGGCGCTGGTGGAGTACGAAGACTTGAACGGGTCTTCCACATCCGTGACCTATGCTGCAGACAACCAAGTATACATCGCCGGCCACCCGGCTTTCATCAACTACTCCACGAGCCAGAAGATCTCCAGGCCGGGAGACTCCGATGACTCTAGAAGTGTCAACAATGTTCTCCTTCTCACCATCATGAACCCCATCTACCCCATCACCTCGGTAAATGGACATTTTATCTTGGATCATAAAGGAAACTGCTGTTTTTCTATCGTATGGCTGCAATTAATGATTTTACATATTGATTCATTTCTTGGATGGCACAAACATCCACATAAAATATACACGTGAAGCTCAGAAGTGGACGGCAACAGCTACTTTTTTTGAACCTGCAGTCACCATATTTGGACAAATAAGTGGATATGGGGGAAAGCGAGGCTCGGTGGGGCTAAGTTAGGTGGTGGCTTTATTCGACAGGTGTGGTCATAATTCTCATTAGCAGCTTTGACATAAATTGGGATTCTGAGCTTTGGCTCGCGAAAACTAAGCTCACCAGAAGGAATAAACAGTCAATCTCTTAGTCTGGAAAGTTAGCCCAATTTATATCAAAGCTATATATATAGCTGTGTATGAACTGTTTTTAAATTAGCCTTGGTGATCGTAGGCTTGCGGCACCCACCTGTCACTCAAAGCGGCCATGCTGCTAATTCTGCATAACTTTAAGCCATCATGTATCTAATAAATGCACCAACATCATATTGGCTCAAGAGACATGCACCTTTTTTCAGAGCATGGTGTCAATATAATTAATTCTGCTTTAATGATGGGAATTTTAATATTGAGTGTCTGAGGGTATTCACTTGATTTTGAGAGCCAACCTTTGAAAAACTTCAGTTTTTGGCACTTTCGTTGTAATGATTATATTTTCCCACGCTTGTGCTCACTTTTTGATCTTAACATTTTACCCTGTGTTTTACATGTATACCTATTTTTCACCCTGTATATTTTCACAGGACGTCCTCTACACCATCTGCAACAACTGTGGGCCTGTTCAAAGAATCGTTATCTTCAGGAAGAATGGTGTCCAAGCGATGGTTGAATATCCTTTTTCCACCGGTGCTATCTCACAACAAATCTGATTGTTGATTACCATACAATAGTTGTTGCTGTAGTTTTTATAGGTGGGTTGTCAGTTTGAAACTCCTGTTGTACAAACCTGTTCTAGAACGTGTCACGGATGCCAATGATAAAACTATTCATCATAGTGAACTAGTGATTGACTGGCTGCGTTTGTTGATCATCAGGAGGCATATAGACATGCATACTCTTTGTGATGCAGTTGGAGAGAACAAACCTAAAAACACTGCTGTTTCCTCATTTGAAAAAGTACTCGACGAAGACCATTTGTGGTTGAAACTGTCATATATCTGTAGAGTAGACACCAATCCTGTGTGTAGGTGTTTTGTGGCTTTTGGTCTAAATCTCCATTCCTGTCGTAAAGATACATTTGATACTTGTCCTTGACTCCTGTCATTACGTTTGACTCCGTGCAAAGTGCCCAGCGGGCCAAGGCGTCGCTCAACGGAGCAGATATCTACTCTGGCTGCTGCACACTGAAGATCGAGTACGCAAAGGTAAAGCTGCAATGCACGGTCAATGTTACTTAACGAAATGGCCGTGGTGGGTGAGGAATAACAAACGCCTGCACAATGCCATGGAAACCAACCCCATAGCTACTCTTTGAATTTGACCTGTAATGCTAGTTACAAAGGCGTAATGTTTATTGCTACCAAAACAATTCTTCCAAAAATCCATCTATTACACTCTAAAGGTGTACAAATAGACAGGTTGAACTTTTAGTTTGTATCTTTATGCTTGTATTCATAAGTTGTGTCTCCTCAGCCCACTCGACTGAATGTGTTCAAGAACGACCAAGACACCTGGGACTACACCAACCCCAACCTCGGAGGCCCAGGTAAAACATTGAACACACTCATCGATGTGAAGCATCCTTGCTGCTGCTGTGGGACGTTTCAACAACACTTCATTAATAATGCCACTAAATGGATTCAAATTGTGTCCAATATGCTGATATGTAGTGTTTTTCTTTTTGGAAAGAACTTGTGTGGCATGACTGAAGTGTTGCTCTTGGTGTTACTGTTTGTAGTTCTTCGTACTTTTCGATAACGCACTACAGTCAGGTTTGTATGCAGGTTTAAGGGGAAAGCAGGGGCGATATGAGAATAATATTTAGGTTTGATTATTTAAAACATTCCAGCTGTAGAAATGTGTGGTTACTTATCATTTTGCAATGAGATGTAACATAAATACTCACAATTCCAGCGATTTTTCTGAGAAGTGAGGGCAGAGGCAAGGACCAGCGTCGGTAAACAGAATATCTGCAACATCATGTAACTCTTACCTCCCCCTGATAAATCGGTGATATCAGCAAGTCCAACAACAACAACAACAACATGCACAGGACAGCGAGGCTGATACAGGCTGACAACATCACCACTCCGCTACCACCATCTCAAGTATCCACTTCTTCAGTGAGGACACAGCCACTATCATACAGAGGGCCAACTGTCCCCCGAGACACGAGGGACAAACTACAAGACACCATCCATTCAACATGCCGGTGTAGGACTGATATACCACTCATTCCTCGTCTCCGCATTCCAGCACAAGAGAAGAGCCACTTCTAAAGGGTGGTGTTGGAGGGCGGGGGGTTGGGCACTGAGCTACACTTGGGGCCCTTCCTCCCGTTTGGTTTTCCCCATACCCATTTTGAGACACAAGTGAATGACACATTGAAAGCAGGCCAAAGCTTGCATCTACAACCCCACCACCCTCTGTCTACACCAAACGGAGACAGACACCAGAGAAGACACTGCATCCACCCAAACAGAAGGTAGAGACTGACATCTCGGTACAACCTGCATACTGATGCTAATCAGTTGTCATTTGCCAAAGCCTCGGCCCTTCCTGTGCGGTTTTGGGCTATGTTGCTGACACCAAAAACCCATTCAAGCAACACACTCGCTGGCGCCTGCACCAACTGATCCAATAGATGACTCGCACCCTCGAATCAAGCTGTAGCCAGCCACATTGGAGTCAACACAAGACAACTGATGAAGATGAGACACTGCTGACAACACCATCAAGCACACTCTGGGCCTTGTTTCTTTTTTAGTTTTATGTGTTTCTTTCTGAGTTTTCTCTCTTGCTCTTTCTCCTCATCTCTCCATCTGTTTCTCCCTCTGATTTTCTTCCTACATGCATCCCTGTACAGCTCTTTCTTTTCTTTTTTTTGTGCAGGTTTTTTTTTGTTGCTTTATTCTAAAGTCTAGAACCTGTGTAACGCCTTCCATGTGATGCAGGTTTGGCAATTTGCGGCTAAGAAGAGCCAGCTCTCCAACTGAACTGTGCTCTATGGCAGCCTCAAGGTCACCCAGTGGGTGCTAAGCGGACTATTCCCAAAAAAAAGGACAAAAAGGACAAACGGACTGCCAACCAACCCACCAATGGGCGTTTCAGCTTGATAAAACCAAGGAATCGATCCTGCGGTGGAGAGTTGTTTCCCCTCCAAAAGAGGAAATGGATAAGAGTGTGGGATGGAATGAATTGAGTGATGGAACTGCTGCAGCAAATATCTCCCTCCCCACTGTTTGTAAGCGTGCAGTAAGTAAATCGAGACCCTCTCCGGGGAACATAACTGCACAGCAACACATGACTCCAAAGCCCCAGCACCCAACATCGCCACACCAGACTGACATGACTCTATTTCTCTCACCCTCTCATAAGGGCTTAATCTTTCTGGAAGAGGGTGTTGGTTGGGGTTCTGTCAGAGCTGGCGTTTTTCTAATGTCACTCAAACCTGCTGTATGTCTGTTCACTACGTCATGTCTTGTCCCGGGAATGTCATCTATACGTGCTTTTGGGGGGGAGGGGGGGGGGGAATTAAATCATGCTTTTAATCTGAGGGAGTGGGTGTGAACTTGATATGATTTCATGTCTGATGTGCTTGGGCCATGATCAACCCTGTTCATTACAAAGAGAGGAGTGTTTCAACCAGAAGCCACACTGGCCATGGGTGTCCCAACGCTTCCAACAGAAGCTTGTTGCCAAACCGCTTTTAGATTCTGTAAGAGCCCGGTTGATCGCCCGCTGAGGTAGTAAGCCACATGGTTTTTAATAGAAAAACACAGTTTTTTCATGAGTGGTTTTACAGCACTCTTCCGACATTCTAACGGGTAATTTTATATTTGCCCGAGGGAGGGGGGGAAAAAAGTATCTACTTTTTTAATTCTGATTGTGTATGATTATTGTGTACCTGTACAGACGGTGATGGAGATGGCAATGGGAGCAATTCAGGTATGTGTGAGCATACAGATTTTTACACAAATTTTGATAAGCTTGACAAATGGACAACTGGAGTGATTTTTGTTATTATATTAAGGATAGGCATCAATATGCTCATGCCGATGTATTTTCAGACCTATTGTGTATAAGCTTTATTGTATTGTGTGTCTGATGACTGAATTAAACACTACTACTATTTTCTTACCTGCTTAACCTCCCAGATCAGCATCCACAGCAATGTTTGCCATTTCCCCCTGTTTCACTTGTTCTAAAGGTTTACCGTGGTTTCCAGGTCCTTTCCATGGAACCTAAAACCAGTGTTGCCATCTTACATCCCCACACCTCTCTTCCCAAGTCCCTCAATGCTATATAAACAAAGCACAGAAGCTCAGCTTGCAACTAACTGCTGAGATAGACATAAGTCTGCTATTTTTACAGATACACTAATTGTTATCTGCTATAGTTTTCACATGTAGCTCCTCTTCTTTTTTTTTTTTTTTTTAGGAAAGTTACCCGTGACAAATTATTTATTTACATTTCAGGGTTTTTCCTGGGTCAAAATGGGTCTTCGGTGCTCCCAAATTTTTTTTTGTGCCTATTATAACAGGGTGAAATCTCCACCCGCCACTCAGTAATTTTCGTCCGTCCCCCCCCCCCCCCCCCCCGCAAACAATTCCCGGCTCGCGCGACAGAGCGATGCGCGCGCCGGCATCGAAGCTCTGCTGTGATGCGCGCACACGGGTGAGCACACGCTCACCCCCCCCCCCCGTCAACAACTCTTCTCGGCTCGCGCGCGCCTCGCTCAGCGGTGATTTGTTCATATTTCTTTCATCGCGGATTTTTTTTTGCCTTAGACGCTCGGGATTTGTCATAGGCGCTCGGAAAAACGGCTTAGGCGCGCGCCCAAATTTTCTCTATGCAGGAAAAACCCTGCATTATGGTATGATGGCCTACATCAAATTCTGTCGTGATACCAAACTGTAAATGCTCAGGCATCCCATTGTATTTCTCTTTATAAGACACCTTATTTTCTTTTTCTACCCTTTTCCCAAACTCTTATTTTGTCTTCCTGACATTACAGAGGATGTCAATGCCAATCCCAACAAGCGCCAGAGACAGCCTGCTTTGTTGGGCGACCACCCTCCAGAGTACGGTAAGGCTCTTCAGAAGAACAAGAACAAACTGTCTTCAATACGTTAGAAGTTTAAAAGGACTTTTTTAAAATCTGTCTTGATTATTAAACTTGAAGTATATTCCTGTGTAAACTGTTTTTTGAGCTGTTACTTATTTGATGGCCTCATTCTTAAGGTGGTGGCTACCACGGCTACGATGAGAACTACGGTTCCCCGCCCTACGAGGGTCGCCGCATGGGTCCACCAATGAGGGGTCGTGGAGGCAGAAGCTACGGGCCGAGCTACGGGCCTCCTCCCCCTCCTCCTGGCGAGTACGGTGGCCATGCTGAGTCTCCAGTTGTCATGTTATATGGCTTGGAGCCTGTCAAGATGAACGCCGACCGCGTCTTCAACATCTTTTGCCTTTATGGCAACGTGGAGAGGGTCAGTACCTGGACAGTTGTGGTGTCTATTAGTGCTGGGAAGGGGACGGCGAGGCTGAACCCAAGTGATATTATGGGGAAATGATTGTTTAATAAGAAATATTCTCAACTGACAAAGGAATATTAACAGAAAATGACTCTAAATGAAAATAGGATAGTAGCGACATGATTGGAACGTTGATTCGTTAAAAAACAATCCCTCCCCATAAACACACACTCACTTACCCCAAGCCATCACGTCAAACCCAACAGATTTGTCTCCTAATGAGTCTAATGTTTCTTAAGGGCTCTGGTCAATCCTGTCTTGTGTCCCCCTCCACAGGTGAAGTTCATGAAGAGTAAGCCCGGAGCAGCCATGGTGGAAATGGGAGACTGCTATGCAGTGGACCGCTCCATCACTCACCTCAACAACAACTTTCTCTTTGGACAGAGACTGAATGTGTGGTGAGTTTCCGTCCAGTCCCACAAGCCTTTCTAATGTCCAGAAGGAGTAAGCCATGCTATAAACTAAAATGCCTCAAGCCGATTAAACTTACTGGCCTTATTCCAGAAATGTAAGAAATAACTTGTTTACTGGCAACTTGGGAAGTGAGTGGGGTAAATGTCTGCACAACAACCGCTAATAAACTCTTACTAATTTACAGCCCCTTTGTTCGGGCATGAGAGATGGCCATGTGGTGTCTCTCCTCACATGTAAGCAGAAAATGCTTCTCTTTTTTTTTTTTTTTTTAAACGTATGAATCATCCTTCCTTGCAGCGTGTCCAAGCAGCAAGCCATTGTACCTGGTCAGTGCTATGAGCTGGAAGACGGATCGAGCAGTTTCAAGGACTTCCACGGCTCCCGAAACAACCGGTTCACATCGCCGGAGCAGGCGGCCAAAAACCGCATCCAGCACCCGAGCAACGTGTTGCACTTCTTCAACGCCCAGCCAGACGTCACGCCAGAGATTTTCAATCAGGTCTGTAGAGAGGAAATATGGATCAGTGCAGGTTATGGATGTGTGTATGGACAATGAGAGTATTTTGAGAGGAAGCGTTGGCTGTGCCGATAAAGTGGTGGTGCTCACAGTCCCTAATAATACATGTTGTGTTCTTTACAGATTTGTGAGGAGCTCGGTGTCAAGACCCCCGTCAACGTCAAAATGTTCACTGGAAAGAGTAAGCTGCTTTTGAATCTGCTTAATGGGGATGTGCTTTTGTTAAGTTTGATCGCAGTAGCAAAGCACTGCACATGGATATATTTTTGTATCTTGAATGTGTGGTGTAATTGTGACACCTAACCACCAGGTGGCGCAGCCCCCAGCGACCGCAGTGCCTCCGGTCTGCTGGAGTGGGAGTCGATCAATGATGCCATGGAGGCCCTGGCCTTGATAAACCACTTCCAGATGAAAAATGCAGGTACGGGTAAGACACCGACGAATGTTTCCATAAATTCTGTTGTTGTTGTTTGAGGTACATTACCTACATCACCTTATAGCGTTGATAATGTTTTGATGCTTTTAAGACAGGATTTTACTGATCAGGAATGTTATTTAACCAAGTTAATGGAAAATGTAAATATTGTACAAACATTGTATATGTAATCTTATGTTTTTAGGTTTGTCTTATGACATCTGCCTCTCGGGACTACAAATGATAAATAGCCTCTTGGCTAACTGACACAGTTAAAACAATTTTTTTTATTAATGTGCCTTACCATACCAAGGAAAAAAGTAAATTTGAGCTCATCAACTACTGTAGTTGTTAATTTTAGGCAGGTGTACTGTACTAGCATTTCTATTATGTAACCGAATGCTTATTCTTCTGGTTAGTACATGGCTAAAAAGGAAAATATGTGCCTCTGAATGTAGTACAGCACTAGATTCATACCTGCAAACTTGTCACCTTTAGGTGAAATTCGCCGTTTTGAAATCAAAATAGGTCATCCACGTGAATCGTGTAGATCCGAAGAGTTTTTGTTGGGTCACCTGGCCCGCTGCCGTTAAGATTGAAGTGAGATGCGGAGAAAATGTGACGTGGTGATTTCACAATAAAACATATTTGGTGGGACGTGTTGAGTCTCGGCCAATCAGCGTCAAGATGTCTACAGCGTTTGGGGGTTCAGGTTAGCTTGAATGTTAGCCCGCTACATCTACTGCTGTCACGCTGCACGGTGTATCGATGCTAACACGGTATCCGTACGTTAAAAACGATATGATTTAGCATATTTTTTTGTATCGATACTTAATTAAAAGAGAGTGCGATGATCCATGTCATAATGTCTGCACGCACTGCGCTGCGCAGCTCGCACAGCGAGTGGCGTGAAGCGGCGGAGCTTTTCAGACCATCTTCGGCTACAAAAAAAAAGATGCCTGAAGTGAAATGTTTAAGGACCTTGTCGATGATGCAGACAGTCTGTAAAGTTGTGTAACTCTACAACTGCTCATCCTGATGAACTGTGTATCATCTGGTCAGATACTGACTAAAGGCCTCATAGTGTATAATCAATGCTATGATGGAACCATGTAGTTTCATTCATATCTGGCTGTATTAATACTAATAATACTGCCATTTGTTAAGTGTTGAAAAAGTTGGTAAAAAGAACCATACAGATGTTTTATTTATTACTATTATAGATAAATATACCAGTATCGTATTTATGGTATCATATTGTTTTTATGGTATTGTTTCGAATTCTGTTATCAGTATCATATTTATGGCAGGTATCGTATAGAAGTTATGTTAGTATCGTGACAACCAGGTAGCCAAAAAAAGGAAGTTGGCTCATGAATGACTTTAACCATATTGTATATAATGACAATGTATATTTGTTATTACTTTGTTTATTTAGTTTTGTAGTCGGTACAATAAAATGAATGTAGTTGTAGTTCTAAAAGCTTTGAGGTTTCATCAAACAACGTGGCTACGGTGTGGCGACGACAAAAAAAAAAAGTAACCTGCAACCCCCCCCCCCCCGTTGTGACCTTTTTCACCCCTCATGAGTTTGCAGGTATGAAGATTACTTTTCACCAATGTCTAATTAAAATTAATGAGGGCTCTGTTTATTTAGTTGTCTGTACTACCTAAAGAGCCAGAACAAAATAAATGAAACTGTTTACAAAAGCAGGCTTAATGGAAAGGAAGAATAATTCCTCTTCGGGTGCTGTTTCTTGAGGCCTCACTCGTCCGTCTCTCTCCCTCTCCCTCCAGCCGGTCCTTACCCGTACACCCTCAAGCTTTGCTTCTCCACCGTTCAGCACGCCAACTGAGCGCACCCTCGGAGCCAGGAAGACGAAGATTGGCCCACCATTCCCACGTTCACATGTACTTAGACCACGACTGCTTGTAACACGCCTGGAGGAATTAGATTTTCAAAAACGCTTTAAAAAATCCTGTGGCACATCTTCATAATGCATTTGACTCCTAAAGTGGAAACTCTTCTATTAAGCAGATCTAAGGAATGCTAACGGGCATAAAAACAAGTCTTGATATTTATGCCAAAGATGTGAGTAGAGTATCAGTACGTGTGTCTTCAATATTAAGTTGTCCTTTTTACTTTTTGTATTATGCTTCTACAGTGACATGAAAGTGTTTAAACGATTTGGTTTTATTATCTGGTGTTTCAGCGGCAGTGGACAACGTGCTTTTGTAAGAGTTGTCTTTTGGAACTTTTATTATTATTATTATAGCTTACCTTTTTTCTTTCCTTTTGTCTGATTGATGCCCATTCAGTTCTGCGTTTCAGTGTCACATATAGAGATGGAGAATTGTTTTGTTCTAAAAAAAATAAAAAACCTAAATCAATTTAATCTTGTGTTTATTCTTCCCTCCTGAAAGTGTTTTCTCTTTCCAGTCAATGTTCTGAAAGCAGGAAGTAGCTGTGTCTCTTACAAAAGTAAATAAATCCTCTGAGCTGGTCAGAAGTATAGACTGTAAGCGTCCAATAACTACCTCGTAATGAGAATCTGGACTATTCCTCAATATCCCAAAATGTCATATTTCTAATTATGTAACCAAAGACCTGAAGGAACATGAACTTCTTGATCTGATGGGAGTGGGATGCAGAAAGTTCACGCGCATATCAAATGAGCTATCGCTGCCATAGACTTCTCTGAAATGGATTTTTAATGCACGAATGGAACTTTAAAGCTGAACTGGCTGAATGTATGAAAACTTAAAGATCCTCACAAAATGTTCTTTTACAGAAATAGGTGATCTCTGATAAGACCAGATAACGTGACGATGTTCTAAATATAAACAATTGATTTTATATAACATACTCTAAACATGTACAAATGGTTAGTGTGGGTGTGACATGTTTGTCTTGTCGTCATTCATATGGTTGAATGCACTTATTGTAAGTCGCTTTGGATAAAAGCGTCTGCTAAATGACATGTAATGTAATATCTACACAAACAATGTGTCCTTGATGAAATTGTTTACGAGAGGCCAAAGTTCTTCACAGCTAGCCTCTTGATTTTGACTTTATAGTTGCTCAATCGGGAGACCATGTAAAGGTTTTCCTTTTATAGTCTCGTGAACCGCGTACACGGTCCTAATATGAATCCAAAGTATTTCTGCAAAAATACCACAACTAGATATATACTATGATATATGATTGTAGGTTCAAATATTTGAATTGTAGTTTTTTAAAAGTTAAATCATGAACCAGCTAGCCTGCGGTTACTGTAACATTCCCAAGGGCAGCAGCAGAGGACATGTATATATTATTTTCCACTGTAAAAACTTCTTAATTTGGTATAGTATATATATTTTTATATACCTATATTATGTCTATTTTTAAGAAGATATATTTATATATATTATATTATGTTGAGTGGCCACCACCCTAGGGCTGGTTCTGACCCCGTTAACTGGATTAATATATTTTTTTGTGGACGAAATGTTTTGCAAAATACCTGTGTTTGTAAATGTTATACAATGCAAATGTAGAACCTCCACTAAAACGTCATCCCCGCTCCACGAGAACGCGTCTCCTTAGCTGACTCGGTTGCCATGGTGCTTTACCGTAATTTCCCGGATGTTAGCCCCCCCCCTCCCCCCTCCCTGTTCAACCAAACATGGCGTCGGGAAAGTGATACTTCAGTTTGCCCAAAGTTAGCCCCGCTTCTGCTCTCTGAAATAAAGGGAAGTTTAATTCCACACCGGGTTGGCGGCATAAAAAAAAATTCCCACGCGAGTTTTCGGGTGAGTAGCGACATTTTTATTCAATAGTTGTAGTTAACTGCGGGCTAGCTTGAGGCGCGTCTCCGCTCCCCGTCCAGCAGCTAACGGCGGCTAACGCTAGCTGCTTTCAAGTCTGGGTTTTGAGGGGACCGCAGGGACACCTCCTTCGGTCCGGTCCCTCCCGATGTCGTCTGAGGAACACCTCACTGCGAACGGGAGGTGTACCGCTGTTGGCTTTTACGGTATAGCCACGTTACAAGGCTTTGAGCCACTTGTGAAAGTTGTTCAACAATTAAAAGCCGCAGCTGTGGACACATAACCAAGCTAATTGTACGGCAGGGCTGCGATGCTCAGACTCTGGGCTCGATGGACGGCTTAGTGCAAATCCAGGAGAAAAGCTCTTCCTGATAACATTGGCTATTGTTCTCATCTGTCTGCTAGTTATCGCGAAGCACTGCAGCGTAAATTACTTTTTAGGTTTTAAAGTTTCCTGTCAAGTGGAAGCCGTGAACTTATTAAAACCCTTGAGGGTGAAAATGCATCGTCACAAAGCTGGAAGGAGGGCTGTTTTCGTAAACTCATGAACAGTTTACCGTGTGTGTGTTTGTTGTGATACGTGGTTCCTTCAGGGCAGATACTCTACACACATGTGATGATCTTATAGAAATGATGCGTTGCTGTCGATTAAACTGACCAACAAGATATAAAGGAGTGCAACGTACATATAGATGCAGCAGTGATATTAATTTAAAAAAAACATGATATATAATAGTAAAAATACTAAGAGGCAATTTTACTGCACAATTTTTTTTTAACCTTTAGTACCCTTTGCTGATACTCTTAAGTAATTACTGTTTTGAATCTAAGAATTTTACTGGTAATGGACTATTTTCCTCGTGTGGTATTAGTATGTAAAGGATCTTCTACCACTGATAAATGGTATTACAATGTGCATGTAACTTTAACTGGTCACAAATGTGGTAAACTTTAATTTTCTCTGCTAAAACCGGTGTGTGTTTCTGGCCAGACTGAAGGAGGAAAGAGAGGATATTGTCTGTCGGAGATTTGATTATCTTGCTCTCTCCCCACCATGACCCCACTTTTTTGTATTGCCCAAGTCCTTTCTCCTCTCTTTTGGTCTATTTAATATGGTTTCCCCCTCCTCCTTTCCCCCTCAGCTGGCATTCATGTATTTCTGTTATTCATATATGTATGCATGAGTGAGTGGGAAAGAGATTGTGCGTGCAGTTAGATAGTCAGCAAGGTTGTGTGATTTGTGCTGGGCACACCACACATTCCTGGGATGCCAGAGCTGTATGGAGGGGTCACTTTTCTCTCTCACATACTCACCCCCCTACCTCAGCAGTGAGCACCCTTATCAGCATCATCCCCCATCACCGCGTCACGCTCCGTAAGTTATTCAGCCAGGATAACTGTCAGGAAGGAACTGGGTGTCGGCTGACAAAATCACCCAGGATACAGTTCAGATGGCAAATTAGATCATGTTGAAGTTTGAAAAGTTAAGTATTTGTAAGACAAGGTTATAGCTCATTGGAAACTGGCATGTTCATGATTCTTTTAGGAACGGCGCGAAAAAACACGCCCGTAATATTTTTTGCCGTGAAGTTTTGTCAATGGGATAATTGTCGTGAATAGCCTCACTCGAGGGAATTGAAAAAGCTGTCAAGTTCACTATCATGGAGGGGCAGTACAAATGTTGCCTGATTTAAAATCCACAGGAATAATCATGAAAGAAATTAAACAAAAACAGACAATGTTGATATTTTTAAAGCTATTTAAATTGTATTTATGACAGGGGACTTAATGATAACTTTATTTAAGTTTTTGATTTGTAAAAAGTCTAATGCAATACAAATATGTTAATGACACTTTAAGAGTGGGTGTATAATATATATATTACACTCAAAGTGAGGGATGGGCTTTTTGTGGAAACATTTAGATTGACTGCTGTGTGGTGCATGTGTTTTTTATATTGCTAAAAAATAGGAATTTAGACTAGTGGGGATGCTGGCTAGACCATCTGCATTGCACTGTGTGACTAGGGCTTGAATAGTATTATTAATCTTTCACCCCGTATAACTGGAGGTTACACTTGTTTCCCTCCCTGCTATCTAGTAATCGATAAGCATTAAGATATTAAATACTCAGATACCCAAAGCAGAGTCTTAAACCTCCTGCATCTGTCTTTGCACGAGGGCCGGAGTTGTGCTTTACTCTGACACTCACGCTCAGTACAGTGTGAGAACTGTCTTTGTTATTTAAGTCAGTAAGACCCTCACGAGTAAGGGAGGAAACAGCAGGACTTTACCACAACATGTAGCCAACAAGCATATCATCAATCTGCATCGATGCTAACTGATAACTGTTTGTCTGTCCTCGTCCACTGCAGGTAACGTTAGTGTGATGTCAGATGGAGTTTGATCAGAAGAACAGGATAATCAATGAAAGCGTATTACTCAGCTAAATTTTTTCGCTGCGTATGTGTTTTAAGGATTTGGAACTTTTTGCAGACTGTGGCTGTTGTCATGACCCATCTCTCTCCCCCTGTTCAAGAAATACTTTTAGTTTACATATGAATAATAAAGAAATGTTGATTCTTTTTTAATTGATTGTCATTTACCCTCTCAAAATAATTCAAAAGAACCAATAAGAGTATGGATAAGAAACCAAACCTCTAAGCAGTATCTATAATCCTATACTAGTTACGATAAAATCCTAACGCTCCCCATCCCTCGTAGTAACAGGGAAGGGACCTGTGGTACCCTGGAGGCTGCAGAATGGACTTCAACACTTCAGCTAGTTCTCAAAAAATAACTTGTTCATGGTAGATTGTTAATGTCCTAAAAGTTTGGGTGCGAAGAAACATTTAATTGTCAGAGCCCTGAACAGCAACAGCTGATTTTACTCATTAAAAATACATTAAATCGTGTGGTTTATGGGCAAAGGCGCCGACTATTAACTGCAACATCTCCGGTTTGAGTCCAGATGGGGATTATTGTTTCATCACTCATCTCCTGTAATCTCTACGTTACATAATATTGGCATACAATCAAAAATCATATTTGTCAATCATGATAACATTTTGAAAGCCCTGCTGATCTTTGACTATTAACGTGTACAACAGCAACGCCTGGAATCCACTCTTGCCAAAGGTATCTTTATTGGAAGCAGGTTTTGTGTTTTTTTGTTCTTGATAGTCAGCCCAGATTTGGAGAAGATGAGGGGGATCGCAGTCAAAAAGTCAAGTCGTGAAGTCAGAGACAATAAGGAACTGTTAGAGAGACAAACACAGATGCTGTTTAGGAATCTCCCATAAACTCCAAACGGCTTTAGTATCGACATACGAGGCGGCAGCTAGAGGCTGTGACCGATCTTATTAGCAACCAGACACATTAGCCTGCACGTTTGAGGAACGGTGTGGCAAATTTATATTATTAGAAATAAGAGAAATCAAGAAAGAAACTATAAAAAGGTGTGTAAAAGGGTCCAGACTCCAGAGAGTGAGGATGTTGCTGACTGACGCATTTAAAACCCCCGAGGTGGGTCATACAGACTTTGCGTTTGGCTTCTTCCCTGTAACAGGGAGAAGAGGCCAGGCTTATTGCCCGAGAGGAAATAAAATCCTCTCAGGAATGACTGCAGTAGCCAACATCAACACAGTAACAGAGGCAAGCACACCTCATGAATACAATATTTTTTTATAACAATAACCCACTTCTGAGAATCCGTTTCAACCACTTTGTCTGGTTTTCAGGCCACTGTTGTGTCCAGCATATAAGGAGTGAATAAGTATTGTGAAAAAGAAAACTCAGAAGAAACCTTTCGCTCAACATGTCTATTGTTTCTGTCTTATCATACTTTTGATTGTGAATTTTGAAATCATTTACTTTTTTTATATCGATTATTTGAATCAAGAAAATAATCGTCAGATATACAAATACAAATACATTTTCTTCTTCACCCGTCCCTGTGGTAGGTCACTGACAACCACTGCCACTTCTAAAATATATAGAGCACATGGTAATTTTAAACAACTAGTGGTAGCTGACAATATAAATATGGAATGTGTCATGTAATCTTAGTCCCTGACTATTCCATGGCAGGTGACCTGACATCTTTACTCATCTACTTATTCAATTAAATTCAGTTAATTTTGTATTACAATTTTTTTCTCAGAGGGCTTTACAATCTGTACACATAGACATCCCTGTCCCAGGACATCACATCGGATCAGGAAAAACTCCCAAGAAATAGAAACAACCCTTTCACAGGGAAAAAAGGGAAGAAACCTTCAGGAGAGCAACAGAGGAGGATCCCTCTCCAGGATGGACAGAAGCAATCGATGTCATGTGTACAGAAGGAATCATTACAGAGTTACAACACATTCAATGAGTATGACAGTGTATGAATAGTTGGTAGTAGGCTTGGACCATGACACAGACCGCCATGATCCATCAGGCAGATGGAGCTAGAGAGGAGGAGTGGGTGGGGCATCAGCAGGGCCATGGCATCAGACCCAGCCCGGTCCAATGGACCCAATGAGACTTAAATTTCACGACCTCGTCAGATTAATCACTAATTAATATATCGTTGCTTCCATAGTGTTTTATTTTTTATTTTCTACTTTTCACACAGCAACAGCGGAAGGAGTTTTGTTCTTGTGTTTGCATGTGCAGTTTTTTAATCTCGGACGGAAAAAAATCAAGCTTGGGCCTGCAGGTTCCCAATGAAATGGAGGCTTCACAAACACAACACAAAGACCGTTCTGGATGGTGGCCCTGTTTCACCTCGACTGTATTGGAGAAGTTGCAATGTTCATGAATGCATGTTTTAGTGGGAAGGGCGAATGCTGTTTTATTTGGTTATTGTTTTCTCTGGAATAATCTGGATGACCGAGGCAAGACTTGTTGCAGCACTTGGTCTATAGATAAGTATGTTCGATCTAATCAGGCACCACTCGTGCTCTTAAAAAAATCTTGAAGATTAATCCACCCCCCTTTTAAGAATACTTTTTTAGGAAGTGGTAGATTTCTCCAGTTTAGCCCAAGATATCTGACAAAACAACTGAATGCAGCCAGAATGTTTGGCATAAACATGTCCAAATGTTGAATACTTGTTTTCCATGGCTTCCACTTGCTCATGCACGCCGCAGTGGTGGAAGAAGTCACAATCACTTCCCACATATTTTTACAGTTGGTGTATTTCACCAGCATCTGATTACAATAACTTAACTCTGAATAACAGTCACCGTTCTAATGCTGTATTTGGCAGAGCAGCAAACAGTACATCTCCTCACAGCTGACACAGTGGTGACGGGACTAGTGATTGGGGGGGGGGGTTTGACCTTGCTTCACAACGACATCACCTCATTGTCTCCATTTTTCAACGGGGTGCCATCCCCGTGTAATGATGGCACTCTCCTGAATCATGTGTTGTACAGTATGTTTGAGGTTTAACACCACCTCGCTGACATTGTGCTGTATCGTGTTTATGGGGCACCAACAAGTTACGGCGAGAGTAGACCAGTACCGGTGGAGTGCAAGAACATTTACATATGCAAGGCTGTGCCCAAGTACAAATTTGAGGTACTTGAACTTAACTTTAGTATTTACAATTGTCTGGCCGCTTAAGTTACTTTTTATTTAGCAGTTTCGCCACCCCCTTCCTTTCCAGTGAAAACCACATAGCTCCACATTTGTGGATCATATTGTCAGAGAGTGTTTGAATGCTTGCCCTGGCTGTAGATAATAAAAAAAACTATTTTCAGCTTGCAGCTGAGCCAACTCTCAGAGCAGTGTGTGTGTGCGTGCATGTACGGGCTTGTGTGATCTATATCGCGCTCTCTTTATCATTGACCTTTCCACATTCCACAAGCTGCTCCTGGAAGTCGTCCGTCATTGGCTGCAACACTGCGCTGCTTTGTTTGAACGAGGCCTCGGGATTGGCCGCTTTGTGTGTTGTCTGGCTCCGATACGTTGAGTGGACCCGTTCCTGCTGTATTTTAACTTTCAAAGGAATGTCAACAGGCCTTTTCCTTATTTGAAGCTGACACCTTGGAGTCTGTTAGATAGGAGATGATGGATAATAAGACAAATAGACGGTTAGAATAGAATGTTTCGCGGCGGGTTTTAATAAATAACTTTGACTATTATAGTTTAAAATGTAACTTTTGTTGTTAAATTGCTACCTTCTGATGAAAGAGTATGGCGGGTACTGATTACATTTTAAAACACCTTGCATATTCGTTCAGTTGGTCATTCCCCTACATTAGGCTGAAATATCTTTGGTGATGTTTGTTAGATATTACAAGACATTCTTAAAAGTTTCCAGTTTCTTGTCATTCACACAACAAAGATCATAGCAAAGCAGTCGTTCTTAATTACATTGTTTATTCTCAGGATCCTTCCATCAGTGCTCATACAAATACAATAAATAAAAAATATATAGAATATAATAAATATATACAGACAATTTAATTATATGCTTGTGGGAGACCAGTGTGCAGTCAAATTGATAAACTCTTTTTTTATATATTTTGGAAGTCACTGGCATAAAATGTAGAAGAATAGTTCTGTTCTCTTTTTTACAGTTGTGTCCATGAAAGTGAATCTCTTGGAAGTATCCCTCTGGAATGGGCTTTTAAATTGAATGTGTGTCAATATTTGACACGGTTCCGTCGTCGGTGTTGCCAAAAGGTTTGTTGTGGTCAAGATGTGTTTGGGCATTTAGCGTGGCTCTCTATATCTGTGGAATGGATGCTGATGGATCTGTTTACATTAGCAGGCAGACATTGCATTTCACAGCAGCCTGCCTTTATGGAGCTATAACTTGTAATGACTTGAGCCTTATTGTCAGAACCTGCTGTGCCACAAAGTGACTCATGTTGTCACGTAAAAGCTTTCTTATAAAAATAACCACGTCCTCATTAACCTTAATGATTTACCGAAGATGCAACAAAAGAAGCATCCTCGCCTTTTTATTTTCCTCATGTGATATTCATAATCGCACAATTGCTCAATGCAAGTATTGACTTACGATATGTTTTTGGGCCATTCGTGTGTTTACTATTGAATCAGTAGTACTGCTTCAATAGTAATAGGCAGTCTACAGTTTTATTGGATCAGTATATTAAGTTTGACTCAACTAATACATTGCAAATCAACTAGAGCTGGAGCAATTAGTTGATCATGAAAAGGCTATCAGCAACTCTTTTGATAATTAATCATTTTCTTGCTAACATTAATTGGTTATTTTCTAATTTTTGTGTTTATCATTGCAGGCTAAAGATCCTTTGGTTAAGGACTGTTACATTCAGTAGGGATGCACCGATCTGATCGGCGCCGATCCATATCGGCCGATATTCCCATTATCGGTTTTGATCGGCGTTCTCAAAACGGCCGATCAGATGACGTAACATCTGCGAGAACTATCAGACGTTTCAATCGCCGCGCACCGCAACGGAGACGATGCGCCCGGCGAGGGCCGCAGAGTGAGAAGTCCACGAGGGGATCCTCACGCACCGAGCGGCGTCCCCGTCCCCCGAGTTGAATCTCTGGGTCGACTCAGCCGACTCTCACATGTCTGCCCCTATAGACTGATGCTCACGGTAAACACATTCGATCAGGAGCGTGCGAGGGTTTTGATAAAGTTAGCGGAAAGAACCACGTGAAACAACATCCGTTTATCAAAATAAGATGTCGACAAATCATACACTATTACATATAAAAGTAAACAATGAACTAATTTTGTATCTTTATAGATCGTTTCTGAGATTTAGCTGAAATTATGCTAACATTAAAACATTTTTACTATACCAAGGAAGAGTTTATAAAAATAAGTCAGACTTTTGTATGTTAAACAAAGTCCTGTAAATAGATTTCTCCAAGAGTTCCAGGAAATGAATGATGCAGATGTTTCCATACATATCTGAAATCCCCTACAATAGCAATCAAACAATTTTAATGTATCAATTAGGACATTTTTCAAAGTAAAAGTCCTAAATGTTTAAAGAAATCGGTAATTTCTTTAATGTTTGAGTTGCTTTATATATGTATTTCCTCATAGTCCTAGGCAATAATGCTACACAATAAATAGAATGCTTCAATCGACACCGTGATCGGTGATCGGTATTATCGGATCGGCATTTACTGATTTCAGTGATCGGTGATCGGCACCAAAAACCTGATCGGTGCATCTCTAACATTCAGTTCTTCAAGGTCCTTATGCTGAACTATTTTATGCCAATTTTTACTATTCTACATCTCAAAGATAAATATTGCTCACTTTAATGTTGGATCTGGTAAAAGTAGCGTGTAAATCACTAATCCACAATATTACATCACTTTTTTGTTGGTATTTTTTATTATTAATCTGATTCCGCAAAGTAACTACTGATGTCAGATAAATGTAGTGGAGGAAAGTACGTTTACCTCTGAGATGTAGAAGTAGCATGAAATGGAAATACTCAAGTTTTTGTAGTGAATGTAATTGATTACATTCCGTCACTATATTACAGTTTCACCACAGGAAACCATAAGCATGCGACACACTGTGCAGCTGCGATGCGTTTCCGGAGACCTAACGACGAGGGAGTTTGAGTCCTTCGCGGAAACAACTTTGTTGCTGCAGGGAGTCCGGATTTTTTCTTCCCCTCTTCCGAGTTCTTCCGCAGCTGCGCTTCCGACATGAGATCAGGTGGAGTTATCCCGAGAGGAAATGGCTACTTTTCCACCTCGTGCCGAGTTGTGTTACAACTTCAGGTTAACGTCGCGCGACTTGCACCGGGCGGGAGGTAACCGGGGCCACAACAACACAACGCTGTTGTTACGATCTCACAGCATGGATTAACTGAGTCAGGGGGAGAGGCATAATACCTTTATTGTTTGGCGTGTGTGAAGGGAGGGGAGCAAAGACCGACCCGTGTGTCCGCCCCGGTGGACTGCTGGGAGCTGTCGGCTCTCCATGCCAGCCCGTCTCTGGTCCTGACGGCTCGTCCTGGTGCCGTGAAGGCAGCTGTTGGACTCCGGGCGTCTGTCTCTCTTTGCACACGTGTTAGTGACACTTGGGGAAGGGGGGCGTTCATCTCTGCAGGAAGTTTGTTCGTGCATTTAATGTTATTTAATAGAGCATTCTGGTGTCCTTAGTCTGAGACGAGGACACTATAAATTGTTACCTTCGCATTGAAAATGCGGAAGGTTATGTTTTGATCGCCGTGTATTTATTTATTTATTTATGTATTTGTATGCGTGTTATTCGCATAACACAAAGTATTAAACCGAATCGCATGAAATTCGGTGGGTTGATTGGTTATTATCCGGGGACCATTTGATTAGATTTTGGGATCAATCGGGTCAAAGGTCACGGTCATGAAAAGGTCAACATCTTCTTTTTACCATAGCACGGCCAATTTGTATCCAATTGGCATGCAACTAATGCCCAAATGTTCATAATTCAATGCCCAATCTTGTGATATGCGAAGGTATGCGCTCTACCGAGTGCCCGTTCTAGTTATATATGATTACTTATTTTATAGATTGCTGCGGTTGGTAATTTCTGTGCTTTTTTTTGAGTGTTGGAAGAATCTAATTTAGTTTTACGGATGTCGGGAGGCGGCATATTTGATATGTCGGATTCTTAAAATCTGCTTTAGAAGGCAATAGCAAGTTGATAAGATACACAGATTCAGTAAGTCATTTTTCATCCATCCTCGTTTTATTTAGTAACACGGATGTGGTTTCCTACGAATCAAAGATCTAACTTTTCTGGTGTTTAATGCTTTTTTTTTAAATCCAGTCTTTAAGTTGATGTAATCAGTTTGTTCATAACTTTTCGTAACCTTTTTTTATTTCCATTGATGAACCCATAATTAATTTCACACGAAACCAATGTGATTCACTGAAAATAATATAGTCAAAAGTCCTCTAAATTGTGTCACTTGACTTCAGTCCCATGATTGCAGGCTGCTCTTCATTGAGTATCATCTTTACAGATTTTACTAAGAGCTCACATATGCACACATTATATGATCGTCGGTCCTTCAAATTATAAACATTCAACATATTTGGGGGTTTGCTTCCTCCGCCATGAGTCTAGAGTCCCCTGATACGAAATGCTGTCCTTAAATGAACTATCTCCTGTCCTGTGTACACAAACTGTGAGGACTCCTATCATACATTTATGGATTCTACTTTATAACTGTATGATGTTCTGCTTTGACCAGATTGTCTACCGCATGTATGTGCTCTGATGAAATGACAGAAATCTGTTGTGTACCTGTTCCATTTGACATCTCCATGAAACTGCACCACCCTGCTAATCTTAATATTATGCCATGTGAACATAAATAAGTGCAACCACCAGCTCTGTGTTTTAGCTTCCTAATTTACTATAATATCAGTCAGATGTCAGCAGGCATATATTGTCTTATATTGAGGCTCAGTTTGTCGCACATGCACAGTTTTGTTAGGAATTCAGATCTTACCCATACAACAATGTGAAAAAGCACCGTTCTTAGTAAAAGTTCTGCATTGGAAATCCTCTCGTACAACGACCTTAAAATTGTACTTCAGTGCACGTATACTTCCCTGCTGCGAGCAGGCTGATGGTTGTCAGAGCGCCACGGTCCCAAAGTGTTTACTGTGTGTGTGTGTGTGTGTGTGTGCTAGTGAGAGAACAGGCTATTAATTATCCCTGATTCAGCACGAGCAAGCTAATGTAAGAACACCACAACAACAATAGTAACCTGCACACAGCAGGTCAATTGTGGTCAGCGGATGCATCGCTCATTGTGGTCCGTATGTGAACGAGAGGGACTCTATGCATTAAAGTTATTCTGGAAACATGAGCGTGTTGCAGTGGACAAAAGACACGTAATACATTTTCCAACTTGTGGTAACTGAAAGAAGTGCTCAGAATAGTGAAGTTAAGCATCAGTATTCAGTCCATGAGTTTTTATTTATTTTGTAAATCTTGTGTGTTTATATGGAAGAATGATTTGCTTAACACGAGCAGGACTGGTGGTCCTTATGAATCAACTGCGAGCTAAAAAAGTAATGACACAGGTTTATTTACCTTGTTATATGATGGGAGGAGAAAATAAAATCCTCAAATCCGTCTGTCATGAATCATCATAAAGATTTATTTTTGGCTCCTGAAGTGTGTTTATGTTGTCTGAGTGCTGCGCCATGTTTTCTTAGGATGGTGGTTATGCACGGCTGGTGTGGCTCGATGAAGCCGCAGACATGAAGTCATTAGAGAGGAAGGAGGACCTGAGTGGCGAGGTGTTTTCAGTGTTCCTTTTCTCAGAGTGTATGACCGGGTGGATGTGATGACAGGGTTATTACTGGTAACGCACTTGATGTGAGGTCACCACTGGGTCGATGATCGGACAGGCTAAAGTTTGTAATGAGCAGGTGCTGTAAAAAACAAAACAAAATCACCAAGATGACAGAAAATGTTCAGTTTTGTTTCCTGATTGGAGCCAGTAATTGTCAATTTGTAAGATGACCTTTAAGATCTGCTCTGCACTGGGAAGTTCTAATTATATTTTATATGTGGACATTTTTTATGCTTTAAAAAACATTGGCGAGGACAAATGTTTAGTCTTCAAATGGACTGTAGCAAGTTCTATCTTTTTTTTATTCACAGCAGTTAAAAAATCAAATACAATAAGGAGTGTTGGAAAATGATTCTCAATGTGATCTTGATATCAACCATGTGTGTCTCACATACTTTTGAGACGAAGGCCCTGTCCACTTTGTTTCTAACACTATACATTGTGCTATCGTAGGTTTAAGATTGCTCGGGAATTAATAAGTAGAATCGAAAAGCATTCCCCCACCTCGCAAATTCATCACCCTTATAAATTCGGTTGCAATTCAGACCGGATTCATCCCCGACCTTATCATCACAGCTAAATACGGTTGTTGTGACTGACGGTGTGGTCTCTCGCGCGTGGACCACCCATGTGCGGTACTTGAACCAGGCCAGAGGGCAGCAGCTTCATCGAGGGCTTATCAGCCTGGCTCTGGCCCTGCAGAACGGACGGGCTTTCTCACTGTTCGGCCCGGCCGACGGGGACCGGCTGAGGTCGGGCGTGTGGGGGAGGGAGGGCATAAGAAGACGGGGGGAGAGGAGAGCCGAAAGAGAGGGGATTGGATAGTGATGGATATTGAGTGGGAGGGAGGGTAAAACCCGGAGGGAAGCTATAAGGACAGCGGCTGCTGTGTTCAGGGAGGGGTTGCTTGTTTTGCTCGGGGAGAGGAGGGGTCTTTTTATAGCTTCTAGTTCGACTCTGTATGTTTTGCTCTGCTACTGTTTTTATCCTCGGGTTAAAATATTTTGTTCCGTCCAAAGCCGTGTCCCATTTGCAGAACAGGATTTATAGTCCGTGGAGGCACTCATTGCATCGTCACGCCTCACTGTTTTATTTTGTTCTGATATTCTGTGAGGAACTGAACATGCAAAGAACTGGAATAATCAACCCTGAGCAAAACTATTGTTTGGTCAGCTGTCAGCTGACTGTGAACTTTGCCCTCTGAGCCAGTTGTTGTTTCAGTCTGTGTTTCTGTGAAATTTCTATAAGTCCATGTTTATGAAATGAATGATTCCGTGGTGAGGGAGAGCCGACACCTGTTGTGCTCATCCTCCCTCCTGACACCGTGGTTCTCACGCAGCACTTCCTGTTTCAAGGTGTTGGAGATATGGGGGGGAGTGACCTGCTGCAGCTCCTAATCACTCTCCTTGGTTTCATGCCTGGATCTCACCTGTTCCCCCGAATACCAATATATTTATATAT
The DNA here is from genome assembly GCF_029220125.1 of Pseudoliparis swirei. NCBI lineage: Eukaryota > Metazoa > Chordata > Actinopteri > Perciformes > Liparidae > Pseudoliparis > Pseudoliparis swirei. The sequence goes on from NC_079407.1 coordinate 11,485,872, forward strand.
ATATATATTATAAACCGTTTTTGTGCATTTTGATACCTATTTTATATAGAAACAAAATTAATCGCAATCTCCAGACACAAATCATGTTAGTAGTGTGCTTGGCTGAATAGGTTGTTTAACTGTGTAATGTTTGAAGAGTTGAAAGCACATTTTACAAACTATAAATACAAAAAGCAAAAATACGCAACAGACTTTAAATTACGTTTAATGGAGACTACACCAGATCTACCCACTCCATTAAAATCTGTAAATAAGAAGAACCTATCCCAGAGATGATGATGCATCAAATTACTCTTCCGGGTGTTAAATAATGATTTAATTCAGAGGAACAAACTTGTTTATTACATACAGTGTAAATACAAAAGTAGCCAAGAGACGTAAAGATCGTCGTAAGACTGCACTACATTCTTTCAAAAAACATCAATCTTCACTGGACTTGTTAATGGTTATTTTGACGTTGTGTTCCGGATTTATTATTGATTACTTTGAGTGTGATGTTCACTGATCCAGATGTAATTATTTTGTGATGTTGGTCAGTTTAACGGTTATCCAGTCGGTACAGTTTGTAATACAGTCAAAGATTCTTTGCTGCAATAGGTCGTTATGTTATTGCCGTTTAAACAAATCACTCTCGGTTGACCTCTAGGCATTACATCCTGACCTTTTTATGTGCATTTATCATCCACAGAATTGCACACCCAAACTCTTATTGCCCTCCCACACAGTTGTGTTTATTTGTACTTCAAACAAGTCATCTAAATGCCACCGAGCTACTGGAGTTCCCTCTCAAAACAATCCCCGTTGAGGTCAGAGCTCTGTAATCTGGAATCTGTTTACCACACAGCCTTAGTTACAGTTCAACTTTTTTTTATCTTGTCTTGGCTCTCAACAGTGGCAGTCAAATTTTGTTTTTTTTACCCTCAACCGCTCGAGCTAAGAGCTCCAGATATCTCCGGGTGCAGCCACAAAGCCCAGGATTTGAAAGCCACAATCGTCCGTGGTTCACAGCCGGACGGCTGTCTCTGACTGATGCTCGGTGTCGATCTCAATCCCCGCGTGGACATGCCGATATACGGTTTGCTGAGATGTTATACGACCAACAGCCATAACGGTGCCTTTCTTGCCAATAGCTGAGCTAATTATTGTGTGCATGGCATATTGGTTTATGTTGTGCTCTGTAGGTAACGTGATTTCTTTGGCCACCAGTTAATGTTGTCCTCTCATAATCCAGTCGTCGCTCTGTGCATCCCAGACTTTAGATCCATTGATTGGCCCCTCAGACGTGACTTGTGGGCCTTTTCTCTCAACTCATTATGAAAAGAAAGAAGAATTTATCACCAGTGTTGTAACCTCGCGGTTATGAGATACTTCCCTAATGGTTCTAAAATCCAGTTACTTAACATCCACTTTGAAGATACCGGCACTACGTCATTTGAGGAAAATCAAATGGGATGTATTCGAAAAAAAGTCTAATTATTGTGGGGAAAAACCCAGAAAACATGCTAAGATTTTGCTTTATTCACCAAATATTTGAGGAATAATGTGACCACAAATATAATAACCGGGTTGCTGCTCTTTTAACTTAGAAAAAGTCCCTGAAATTCATTGATTTATTTTCTCATGATGTGGTTAAACAGCTATGACATCGGAAAGTAATTCATAAGCAAAGCCAATAATGAAGCTGTATTGTTCCACTGACCTGTTGGCCTTGCAACGCACACCAATGCTCATTCAATAAGTCTCTGCAGATGAACATCCTGACGAGCAACATGTTCTCATTTCTTTAGGGCTGTTCCGAGCGCAGCGCTGTGTTGAAGTCATTGTTGGCCGTGAACCTCACTCCTCTCCCTGTGTTCTCGGGCGGGTTCTACCAGACTTCAAACACTCCTGCTGTGAAAGGCTTTATTAACGCGGCAGACTGTGATGACTCATGCCCTCTACCTCATGACCCCCCCCCCAGCTCCGCATTTCACCCTCTGGTCCTCACATCCCGGTATCTTTTTTGTTCTCAGTGAAGTGTTTTGTAGAAAAACAAGAAGATAGGATTGTGGTTAAATTGAACAGGACCCCAGCACTCCTGTCGCCCCCTCTGGTTGTAACAGCGAGCCTCTGTTTGAGTTCTGGGAGTGTCTCTTTTGATGCCCAACCACAAAGCAGCATGGTTGAGAGGGAGGCGATTTACACCCAAGCCAAACACGGTGAGCAGTGCTTTACAGGGTACTTTGTAAACTTTGTTTTTTAATCCAGCTAACCACAAGGGCAGCCGATTGTATTACTCGTACTGATTTAGATGACAGTTTGATCATGTACTTGTTGCTGTTATTGACTTCCTGTAGAACAATACGAGGCAGTGACTCCTCTGTTGAGTGTTTGATGGTTTATTTGTGCTTTAGAACGTAACCACTGTGAACCGATGAGAAAAACCCTTTTTCTCTCATTCACAGCAGCACCACACATCCTCTCTTCTTCCGCTTTCTGCCTATTTTTAAATTATTCGAGACGCCTAACCTTACTTTTATTGTTATGAAACAAAGGCCAATGCTCTCCCCTCGTCCCAAGTCTATACTAGAGTACTTCCTTGTTTGTTTTATGAAGAAAGCGGTACACGGGTTAAAGTGGTCATTCCGGCAAACCCTTACCAGAAAAACTATCGATCATTCCTCTTTTTTTATCCAGCTTTTAACCTGTCTTCCTTCTTTTGGGATTCATAGCACCCCAACATGGATGCCAGTCATTTTGAAGCCATACAATTAAAAGTTCTCTTTAAGGGGAAATGTCACCAGGCAGTATGTTTAGAAACGTTCTCAGAGGCATCCTGAAGCTCGTATTGAGAATCCAAAACAAACTGTCCTGAACATGAAATAGCAGAGACTGACATCCATACGGAGTCGGGCTGCAACTAACGATTATTTTGATAATCGATTAATCTGTTGATTATTTTTTCAATTAATCGATTAATTGGATAAAAAAACAAAAACACTGTAATTTTCAACCCTTTATTCAAAACAGGGTTCGTACGGTCATGGAAAACCTGGAAAAGTCATGGAGTTTTTAAATGGCTATTTCTAGTCCTAGAAAAGTAATTGAAAAAAATTAAATCCCACAATTTTTGGAAAAGTAATGCAAATGTGTTATATTCAAATGTTAATTTACACGGAATATATACGGTATGCTTTGGAATTCTCATTGTTAGTTTAAATACTACATCTTCTCACTTGTTCATGTATACACAGAGTTTTCACAAAATGTGTAATCATGGACATTTGGTTTAAAGTCCTGGAAAGGTCCTGGAGATCCACTGGTCAGCATGTGTATGAACCCTGTTCATTGGTCAGCATGTGGATGAACCCGTCACAAACAGACTGACAGCGGTTTACTCTCTTGAGTTTACTCAGCCGACTATTTGTGGTCATATGTGTGGTGAGGGGGCGGGGCTTATCTCCGTTGCCTTTCTCCGTGGCAAAATATTGTCCGCCATCCGCCACGGAATAAATAACCACTTTTTCTACGTTATACTTCTTGTGGAAATGCCACACACATTGTAACACGCCCTGGTGTCGGGGTTCATGACATCACCCGTAGGCGCACACAGCTCCGTGAATGTCTCCGACGACGTGAATAACTTCCGCTTCCAGCGCCACCAGAGCAGCAGCAGCCAATTAGATTCACTAACGGAGGAGCAGCTCAGCGCTGATTGGCTCTCACAGCGCAGCGTTCCGTCTCATCTCTCTCCGCTCGGGTTTCTCCTGCGCCGCTCTGCGCTCAACTCATTCGTTGCCAACTATTTTAATTATCGATATGTTGTTGCAGCCCTAATACGGAGACCCGCTGAGTAACATTATGCATTAAGCTGTGAAAGAAAATGGGATTGGGGCATCTCTAACGGTTATATTTGCTACCTTTCTTTTAATTTTGTTGCTGATTTGACTGAACAACGATTGTTACCATGAGTTTTGTGATCCCCCCCCCCCCCCCCCCTTCCCTTCTCCCCCAACCAGTGGCCGAGAGGGCAGCAAGTTATGACGAGCAAACGACTCGTTGATTGTGTTGTTTTTAGGAAATGCTCGAGCAGGAGCACCTGTCATTAGTAATGGGAGTCCAGCAATGAGCCCATTGTTGAGGATGCCAATGACCTTCAGCTAAAGGTCACGCATTTGATTGAAAACCCGATCCAGCTTGCTTTAAGTCTTATATACTGATTCATAATATTTGAACAGGTGCATTTTCAGGTGTTGTATTAAGTTTTCTGAAGTTGTCTGTGCCTGTCTGCATCTATATGTGCGCTGTTTTACATATACCACGATTGACAGTGTTTCCCGCTAACTCTGTCCTCTGTCCTCACTGCAGGTCTGATGCTCGGCTGCAGCTGCCATCATGTTCACCAAAAAGAAAAAGTCTCGCATCCAAATCTCCGCTCCGTCCAACTTTGAGCACCGTGTGCACACAGACTTTGACGAGCAGGAGCAGAAGTTCGTTGGGCTGCCGCGGCAATGGCATTCGCTCATCGAAGACACGGCCAAAAGACCCAAGCCCTTCATCGACGTCACCGGCATCACGACTGTAGAGCCGCGCAAGGTGGGCTGACCCAAAGGATATCGAAGCAACAATCAAGTTGTTAGCAAAGGAAAATAATGTCTTGAATGTCACAAATTATGTTTATCAGTTTGTGATTATAATTCAATAACAGATACTGAAGCTATCCAGATTGTTTTAATGTTTACCACAACATGGTCACTAACTAGTTTTTAATAAGTCAGGTTGAACAGCTGGTGTAGACATACTTTTTTTCCATTCAGGAAATAGATCAGATATCATTGAGGGATCTGAGTGGGACAGATATGCTGATTTCATAAAGGCATTCGTATCAATAAATTCCTCAGGTCTTTCATCGGCTTGACTATTCACTTTCTTCACGCCAGACAATTGTACGTGGCAGCAAGCTTGGAGTGGACGGCTCTCTGACCTGGCTGCTGGATGAGTTTGACACCATGTCCGTTACTCGCTCCAACTCCCTGCGACGGGGCAGCCCCCCCACCCAGCCTCGCAAGGGCTCTAGCTCTTCAGGGGGGGCCGGGCAGGAGAACGGTGACCCTCACTACCGACACTACTCGCACCCAGATAGGTAGGTAGTTCAACCGCAGAGATTCTGTCATACAGGCCAAGTATCTGCACTGACCTTTGCATCGCTCTGCTACTCAGAGACCAACCTAGACCGGAGTACCACCAGAGTGGAGGTGAACACCGCCAGGGTCCACGTGCGCCCGGTCCTCAGTGGGAGGAGGGAGTCCAGAGTCGCCCCCAGCAGCAGCCCCGGGGCCAAGAGCCCGGCCGCACCCACAGGGACAGGCCTGGCTCCGGCCCTCCTCCACCTCAAAGAGACAGAGAGCATCGGGACCGGGGTCAGGTAGGGAGATTCCTAATTCTATGTTCAAAGGACTCATCTGCCACTCTTTTTTGCAGTCATTATCTTCCAGACCACTCTTAAATGTGTTGGTATTTCCCTCACTGATGTGTGCTTGCAGTAAATGAGATATTTGAGCACCCTGTAGTTGTTTGTGTCCTTGTTTACATCATCTTTATCCACGTTTCCTGTCATGCATTTATTTATTTCACACATCCGGATAAATCCTCCATCTCTCACCCAAACCCTTCCTCTCTTCAGGAGCAGGTGGCTCACATGGATCAATCCAGTGACCTCCGGCCAAAGTCCAGCTACACGGTGCGGGACAGCAGCCCTCAGTCTCCCAGGGACAAGAGGCCTCTCTCCGGACCCAACATCTGCACCCCAAACCTTCCAGTGACTGAGGGCGTGATGAGGACTGCCCAACAGACCACGCGGCCGTTTAACACCTACCCAAGGGCGGACAGCGAGGGCGGACGCAGCCCCACAGGACAGGTGGGGACGGCAGCATGAACCGAGACACAGAGAGGCTGTTAGCCAGGATAGGCGGAAGGACAAAAACAACAGCGTGTGGGAAGATATTGACCGAGAGATAATGCATACCTGCTAACTTGTCACCTTTCGGTGGAATTCACCGTTTTGAAATCAAAACAGGTCATCCACGTGAATCGTGTAGATCCGAAGCGTTTTTGGGTGGGGGGGGGGGGGAGTCAACTGGCCGGCCGGCGTTTATGAGATTGGGGTGAGACGGTGAAGGTTTCGTGTGACGAGTTCTCTCCGCGCCGCGTCACCCGACACGTCGCCCCTCCGTTCCTCTGTGTATCAGAGGGGGAAGAAGGAGGAGCAGGAGGAAACCCGACTGATTCATCCACGAGTTTAAACTGATTTCTGCTCCTTATTTTCACGGAGAAATAATTGTTTTAAAAACGGAAACAGTGTTAAACCGTACTGCCGCGGTTTGACACTCAGATGAGTGTAAAAACTTCAACGAACACCGGAAGTAAACAAAGTTGCGTTAATTGCGGTAAAATATTTTAGTGCGTTAACGCGGCCAAATTAATCGCATAGATTAACGCGTTAACGCTGACAGCCCTAATATATATATATATATATACACATCTATTATATTCTTATTAGAAGGGTTTGTGGGCACTGACTTAGTCAGAGCAGAGGACCCCCACCCCGTTGTCACCATTTTCACCCCTCATGAGTTTGCAGGTATGATAAAGGCAGACGGGTGCAAGTTGAGCTGCAGGCTGATGGATAGTAGATCTTATCAATTTGCTCTTTGTTCTCCGGTCAGAATGAAACCATTATGTTCACTGAAAGCTGTTGGTGGTGCTTATGTGATAATGTCAAGTTCAGAAAACAGAACAACTTGGTGCCAATGTGCTTTACAGAATGATGTAATTAAAAGACAATGTTAACTATTCAGACAACGCAGAGTAAAATACACTTGTTATGGTCCAGGTTGAGATTTTTGTATTTTCCATGCAGAATAAATCAAAACATTTCCCCACACTATTTAAACTGCTGTAATATCTCTAATAGACAATGGAAGGTCATTTTTCAAAATGGGTGTGCGTCAATGTTTTACTGCATATGATTTTTACATTAATGTGATAAAGTATTTTGATTCCATCTCCTAATGGATTTTACTGACAAAACATTGTTAAATGAAATGACTTATTGTGTAATAGATGATACAATCCATATTATCATCAATATTTTCAATGATGCAAGTTTTTAATATAGAACTTGTTGCAGCGTCCAACTTTTGAAAACATAGTTAACTGTATATAAATTATGTTGTGTTTGTGATGTTTCTTTTCTTCCAGCCGGGTCGACACCAGGACTCTTCCCCTAAAAACGGCCCCTCTAGCGGCTCCACGCGAGTCTCCTCCAGCGCCAAGCCCCCTATAAGCCACCCACATCCTCATCACACTTCCCACCCCAGCCTGACCCCTGAGGCCACCCAGCACCCTCACACCCAGCACCCCAATGCTCCTGCCCCGCGCCCCCCTTTGCCCTCTGGGCCCCCAGCATCGGGCGCTCCGCCCCAGGGCCGCTCACCGCAGAAGGAGCCCCAGAGGGTTTCCCACGAGCAGTTCAGAGCGGCACTACAGATGGTGGTGGATCCCGGCGATCCACGGACCTACCTGGACCACTACATTAAGATAGGGGAGGGGTCGACTGGGATCGTGTGTATCGCCACAGTGAAGACCACAGGGAAACTGGTCGCCGTGAAGAAGATGGACTTGAGGAAGCAACAACGCAGAGAACTCCTCTTCAATGAGGTACGGTATCTTGATCTAGTCAATAATGTGATTTGGCTGGGTATTGGTACTAGATACTTTTTTTGTTTAGGGTAAATAACTCGGTTCCAGTGTCAATCATTAAATTAAATTAAAATAAATATTTTACTGTTACGGTCATAGTTGTTTTGGACTACATTATATTGAGGTGTGTTTCACAATGTTTTCTTCCCTATTTACATAAATGAATATAACTACTCTGTTTGTTTGTCATTTTAAGAGCATTTTATGCCACTGATGTACTGATGATATAATAGCATAATAATGCAAGAACACCATTTTTACATATCAATATGTACTCTGAGGTTCTCTTTTCTCTCTCATTGGGTTCAAACCCCCAAGCCCCCGTAATATGTCTTGTTTATTTGGATGTCGCTCTAAAATGTAAAAGACACATGAGAAACAACAGGCAATATTAAGGTCACGAAAATGTATTACGTTCATGTCAGAATGTCCTACAAGGAGTCAATAACATAAGAAGCTGATACATTTAAGCCACAATAAAAGAATGGCTACCTTTCTCTTGTGTAAATAAATATTAGATTTTTAACATTTAAAAGTTTAAAAGTGCATGACACACATTTGACATATTAAGACAGCGGCACAGCAAAAAAAACAATGAATTACAATTAAACACCTCATAGAACAAATTTGTATGGTTGTCAGTAGAAGTGACTTTCACTCTGACATTACCCGATGAGTGTCAGACACTTGAATCGGCCGAGTCATCAGGCTCCAGTGTTTCCGAGGCTTGTTGATCGATTACGGCATCGACCCGATGGACACACGACCAACAGACTCTCTACCTGCAATGTAATCTTGTGAGTCCAACGCAAATATACATGCATGTCTTTCTGTTTCCATGGTAACTGTAGGTGGTGATCATGCGGGACTATCACCATGAGAACGTGGTGGAGATGTACAACAGCTACTTGGTGGGAGACGAGCTCTGGGTCGTCATGGAGTTCCTGGAGGGTGGAGCGCTCACTGACATTGTGACACACACCAGGTGGGATTTTTTGTGTAAATCAAGTCCATTATTCACCGATATATTATGTGATAATACACTTTATTTAATGAAAATGTTTTTTCTTTATTTTTACTCTCTCCATTACTCTGTATCCTGCTTTAAATGTCACTCATTAAATCCAAAGCCCACAAAAAACTCTTCACCATGAGGTGGCAGTGTTATCGCTATCATTTGTGGAAGAAGTATTCAGAGATTGTAAAAGTAGCATTACCATAATGTAGAAATACTCTTTAAGTAGAAGTCGAAATAAAAGTACATAATTAGTAATATTCAAATATACTTTAACTACTCAAGTACAAAAAAGTTGCTCATTATGCAGAATGGATAAATTCAGAATGATGTATAATGTTACCGGAATATAATTGGTGGTGCATAAATGTGCTCAGCACTTTATTATTGCAGATGGTAAGGTGAAGCTAATTTTGATTGCTGTAGGTACTGCTGGTTATTCTAATCTCTAATAATCATCACCATTTATTAGTAAATTTATATTTTGTATTGATAATGTGAGTCTGCAAATTAACTAGGAGCTTAAATTATCAAATAAATGTAATGGACTAAAAAGTAGAAGTATAAAGTACCATAAAAAGAAAATAATCATGTTAAGTACAAGTGCCTAAAAATGGTTCAGGACATGAACAAATGTACTTAGTTGCATCCCACCAACAGCCTGTGTATACAGTCTAAAGCCCTCCGGTGTCTCCCTCCTTCCGCAGGATGAACGAGGAGCAGATCGCCACGGTGTGTCTGTCCGTCCTGAAAGCTCTGTCCGTCCTCCACACACAGGGTGTGATCCACAGAGACATCAAGAGTGACTCCATCCTCCTCACTCACGATGGCCGTGTATGTACCACATACTCAACAATGCTTTTTTTCTTCTTCTTTTTCAATAATAATAATAACTTTATTTATATAGCACCTTTAAAAACAAAGTTGACAAAGTGCTCTACAGAGAATCAAGGCAAAACAAATAATATGGTAAGATACAAATATAAAATAAAAAACTGACAAACTAAATTAGGGGGACCAAAGAACTGCATAAAAGGACGACATCACTTAAATGTATCCCTCTGAAGCAAAACACATGTATACTTAATTATTCTTGGCTAATTATGCCAATTTCACACAAACTACTCATAGGATAAAATGATGTGAACTGCAGCTATTACTGCGAGGGGGTCATTCTTGTTTCAAAAGAACATTGAAGAAACGTCTCCATCCGTAGTTCTTTTTAAGCAGGAAGAGCCTTTTGTGAAAGACATTAAAGACTCAATAAAGCGGTCAACAAGCTCCCTCTTTAAAATGAGATAATAAGTCTGAGCTGACCAGCCTCAACGCAAAAGTGACGAGTACGTGGTCTAACAGAAATGTGCTTTTCCAATTAGTAGCAATCGCGCATCTGCTTTTACATGTCAGACCACAACACTGTCTGATGCAGCATTTACCAGCATGTGACACCGTCTCTCTGCGGACGTCTTGACTAGTCATAGCAGGACGAGCAGTTTTGTTTGTCAGGAGTCACCGTGTGTTACAAGAATAAAGGTTTGTAAAAAAGGAACTAAGTGCCTGTCGTTACCGCTACTGTAGAAATAAGGCGGGTGCCAAATCACTTCCTGCTTGTTGACAAGCAAGTTCCTGCTTTCTGCAGAAAATTAAACCACAGTGAGACCAAGGCAAACAAAAAGGAACTGGGCGTTGACACACACACAGACACAGACAGACATACAGACAGACACACACTGTCTGAGTTTGTACTTAGTGTGATGTGTAGTTCTGCTAATCGAAAGTTTCAACCACATTTTTACCATTTCAACAAGGCCGATGGAGCATTTAGCTGAACGTCTTGGGCGAAGCTCGTGACTTTGTCCACATTGTTAATATCCTATTGTGTAAACGATTCATGGAATGTAAGGGGTCCTTAGTTTTCTCCATAGCGTACCACATCCTACTGACCACCTTCAGTCAATCCCCAGATGGAGAGCCAAGCATCGCTTTCACATCTGTTAGGTTACAGCTGTGCGGTAGCAACACTTTCTCTGTGCTTGTTCACGAATCGCAGGCAGAGTTTTTTCCACTTTCTAACTCACAATAAAGTGTTGGCTTGTTTAACCCGCACGTAGTCTGCTCATTTTCTTGTTTTGGTTTCAACAAGTTCATCTTCGGGGCTGGTGTAGTTTCTTTGTTTTTTTGCTGTGTCACTTGCATCAACACACACCCTGTATGCGCACTTCCCACTTGATGAGCTCACGTGTCGACCACAGCGTCTTTGATGATAGTCCTTGAGTGCTTGTGGTTTGACGTCTTTATGGGCGCGGCCCGCTACAGGGACACTGAAGGGCTTCTTCTGCATTGTTATGCTCTCTGAGGCAGGTAAACAAAGCACCTGCAGGGTCGTCTTCCTGTTGCTGCTAATGAGTTTACTCTACGATATGATCGACTCTATGATAAGATGATCTCAGGACGGGCCTTCACACACTGAATAAACAAAACACTTATGTGAAATACTCGCCTGCATATTTGATATGTCACGGTTGCATAACTGTGTGTGTGTGACGGGCTTAAAGCTGCATGGAGACATTGCAGACTGGCTGTAGCGACGTGGGACGTCACCTCTCTGGCGGGGAAAAGAACCGGAGCTGGCGCATCGTGTACCGCAGCTTCTACGAGCCATACGGGCCTTCTAAAAACAAAATATGAGCCGTGTCTGCGTTGTCGTCACAGTTTACATATCAACACTGAGAGATGACCTTTCTGGACGTTAAAACTCTTTAGTTTTTATCAGAGAAGAAGACCTCTGAGTTCACGCAGAGGACTTCCTGCTGGGTTGGTTTTTGAGTCGCTGCTCGTGGTTTGGACCGACGGGGGAAGTGTTTCTCGTCAGCAGGGTGTGTTTGGTGTATCTGAAAGCAGCTTGGTGGTTAAGTGTGTGAGTAGTAAAATAGTGTTGAGACATTGGATCTCAGGGGGCCTGACTTAAAGGACAGTTTTTGTAAGCATTAAAATATATACATAAAGTAGATGCAGAGAACTATTGTAGTTCTCCAACCTCACATACACAAATGGGATGTTAAAAACACTTTGTCACCGTGCTTTGTGTGAAAAATGGTGACATTTACTCCGTTTCTCCTTATCATCCATCGCTTCCTGCCTCTCGGCCTCCAGGTGAAGCTGTCAGACTTTGGGTTCTGTGCCCAGGTGTCTAAGGAAGTACAAAGAAGGAAGTCTCTGGTGGGAACCCCCTACTGGATGGCACCAGAGCTCATATCCAGGCTGCCTTATGGACCGGAGGTACTGCGCCCACTTCCCTCAAGGATTGTACTGCTCTGTGTTCTGTGAACATCTTAACGTCACATCTCTTCTGCTCCTTGTCCATCCAGGTGGACATCTGGTCCCTGGGTATCATGGTCATAGAGATGGTGGACGGGGAGCCGCCGTACTTCAACGAGCCGCCGCTCAAAGCCATGAAAATGATCCGAGACAACCTGCCCCCCAAACTGAAGAACCTGCACAAGGTACAAAAACAGACGGCTCGAGTTTGCCAGTGCAGTTTGTGTGCAGCACCATTAGCAAATGTCAGGGATGTAATTATACCGTCGCAAAATCAAATCCACAGAAACATATATTTTTTTAAATATATAAGATGGAGCCAACCTACAGGGTTGATTAAAGCCCTCGTCATTTTCTTTTATTGCAGCACTTTAGAAGTGGCACAATCCATTAAGGGAGTGTTGAGTTATATGTAACCTTTCATGAAGTTCCTTTTCATGGGCTACTTTGAGCAGCAATTACAGAGGTTATCTCAGCCCTCGCACAGATCCCAGCACCACATCCTGACCACTGCTTTCAGATTCAATTGGTAAATGCACTATGAAAGTGGCCATGGAAAAGTGTTTGGCTGAGATGGGTTCAGAGGACCCTTTTAAGCAAGTGAAAGGGAAAGTGGAGGTTGTGTGGGTCTGTATGTGTTGAAATGCAGTTTGCAGGAGGAGTGCAAAACATAGGGGGGGGGGGGGGGGGGTCGGTTTGAAAAGACAAATCTCTGGTGTTTGTTTAAAAATCTCACAGTAAGTTGATTGACTTCTTCCTCTTCCCTATGGAGTACCCTTTGGCTTTTACAAACCCACAGGATAGTGTTATGAACACCTGGATGTTTCTCTCCTCTCCCAGGTCTCCCCTCTGCTCAAGGGCTTCTTGGATAGGATGCTGGTGCGAGACCCGGCTCAGAGGGCCTCGGCCAACGAGCTTCTCAAACACCCCTGCCTGACGAAGGCGGGTCCGCCGTCCTGCATCGTCCCTCTGATGAGGCAGAACCGGATGAGATGAGACGTGCGACAACGAGCCCTCCAGTTCGCGGAGGGGGCAGCGCGTACGCAGGTTCAGATGGAACAGAATACTCCTGCACACGGATAGAGGTGGACCGCAGAGGTCACAGCAGGGGGGGGGTCTGCGCTTCAGGGGCGGAGCTCTCTGAACCAGCTGCAAAGTGCAAACTGGGTGTGTGCAGGAGTATTCTCTTTTTCTTATGTGAATCACTGAACTGTGGGAAGTGTCTTCCCTAAATATGAGGCAATAAGGCGGTATGAGTGAGTGAGTGTGTGTGTGTGAACATGTACGTCTCTAAACATAGTTGGTAGCACTGTTAATGACAGTGTTTTAATGGCTCACACATGCGTGTGAGAGCCGAGGAGCCACAGCGTGCCCAATGAGTGATTTAAGACGATTTTCACTCAAACACTTTGGTTTTAATTGAAGACCTGAAAAGTTGGTGACTGTTTCTATTTTTCCATTTGGACCATACCTGGATTATAAGTGTGAAGGTGGGGTTTTGCACACCAATTGGATGCTTTGAAGGAGCCGTGAGCCCGTTGGCGGAGTTTTTTAGAGACAGGTCGGATCGTCATTTTTAATCTCACTGTGTTGACGGTCTGGAAGTCCGAACGCCTCTCACTACAAAGACTTGCTCCGCGGACGGGCCCCGGACTCGGACACCACCCTCGTCACACCCAGAACCTACTACTGAGGGAGAAACACTTTTGACTCAGTAATGAGTCAGACAGACTTTAATTTTGTAGCCCTATAAATTCTAGCTTCCTGTTGTAAACGAGCAAACATACACTACGCCGAAAGGTAAACACTGGACTTGTGTTCTTTTTTTTACAAATGAATTTTCCTCTTATTTTCATGTGTAAGTACAATGAACATAGAGAGAGATATCAGTTTTTATGTTTTGCTATCTCAAGTTTGTGAATGTTTTGTTATTATTTTTAATATGATTTGTTTCCTGGTTTATTTTAGACGGATGTGGTGAATTTTGAAGCACTGTCACGAGCGCTAAGATATGACTTGATATTCCATCGTGTCGTTTTGTAGACCGGATGTGACTAAATGAGTCGGCGTGCGTCACTCGGATGAGCAGGAAGAGGTTCTACAGAAACACGAAAACAACAATGTTCCCACATTAAGCTAAGTAGATAACAAAATCGTATTTTTACAATCGTGTTTTTTGAAGAGTAGGCTCATCAGCACAAAACTAAATGGTTCTTCTTGGGTAGAACATGAACTTGAGCAGCTTTTTAGGCAATCAGCGAGTCGTTAGTGTTTTTTTATTCCGTGTTTCACGGTGCTGCCTCCTAACGCCGTAACTCCCCTGCAACAAACTGTTTCCAGTCAAATGGCCTTTTCCTCCTTAAGCCACCTCATGCTGCAAGAGTTTTATTCAGAAACAATGACACAGCAGCACAACACACACACACGGAAAAGAGTGAAACGGATCAAGCGTGGTTATTATTTTTGCGTTAGCGCTTTTAATGAAAATCCATTCTGAACACTCGTGAGTGGCTTCTGATAACACACACACACATCAACCGGCTTAATGAATTTACCCTCCAAAAATACTCTGCATCGGGCCTCAATTGACTTCATGAACAGAAGCAGCGTGACGTGTGGTTTTAGTCCAACCAGGAAGTTGGCATTACACTGCTTCCCGAGACAAAACGCCAATGGGATTTTCCTCTGGATTATTGCAGAAAATAACAAATGTTCAGCAAGATAATCTTCTCCACCTTTATCAACCGCCTTTTTCAAGGTGTGCTAAAGCTTTTAAAAATCACAGGAAGGGCATCTACTGATGCATTTTAGATTAACAGAATGTTCTTATCTAATCTTGCGTTAACCACAGACTTTATATTGGTCATCCGACCAAAAACCCATCGACTTCGAGACTGGGAACCAGAGGTTAAAAAACGCTGACTCGTTCCTGCAGCTCCCTATCAGAGGATTCTGTTCGATTGTCTTAACACAAGAACTCTGAATTCATCTTCGGCCGCCCGAATGAAACCACAGACCGTCCTGCTATTGTCTGTCGGCTCACACCTTGAAGCGAGGAGACGCCACGAGAGACGCCGCTCCGTTGTGATTCAACGTTCTCGAGGGAACGCGGCCTGCAGAACATCCCCCCGCCCACGAGGCCGAGGCTGCTTCTTTCTTTACCGAGAGAGTTCTCGACCCTGAATGCCTCCTGCCGATCCAGAACTCCTCGAAGATGAACACCTTTTGTCTCGACTGCAGCAGCTGAGCAGGAGGGCGGCAGTGGGTGTGCGCGCCTGAGAAAAGGTTCAGTGTTTAATCCTTCAATTAAATGAAGCCTAACATAATCATTCGGTCACATAATCTACTATTTACATGTTAGTTTGGGCCCAAAAAGAAGAAATAAATGGTTCAACCTCATAGTTTAGTCGATGCAAGGGGAGAATACTGTTGGAACCTAAAAACATGGGCCCTCATGTACACGAGCTCTGGCTCGTAAATACGAGAGCACATGTCTTGAGGCATGTCAGCCTGAACGTCGGTGAATCATAAACGCGACACTTAAACATTTAACTTTCGATTTGAGAAGAAATTCCGGCTCGGCTGCTTACCAGACCGTCAAGTTTTGTGTGTGTGTCTGGATTTTGTCTCTGTGTGTGTGTGTGTGTGTGTGTGTGTGTGTGTGTGTCTGTCTCTGTGTGCGTGTGAGCCGAGCCGATAGATTACGGGTTCCCAGATTACGAAACATGTTGTCCTCGGCCGGCTGAATGACAATCAGATGCAGTAATATTCAGTTTGTGCTGTGATATTTCAGCTGAGACACTTGAATGTTTCTCTCACTCTTCACGGTCCGAAATCTCAGATTCCACCATCGAATCTGCATAAGTTTATTCATCCGACAATACGTTTAAAAAAAATGTTCAAACATTGTTTGGGGACTGACAATAAATAGACTTTATAATGAAGCCGAGGACCTGCTGAACGGGTTCTGGTGTTTCCTGCTGTATCTTTCGAGAGAAATGGTGAATATGACCTTTTTAAAAGAGGGCCACTGGAAATGAAACAAGGTTATAATATTAATTAATACTGAAACATTACTAGTTCCCTCCAAAAAGGATATAACACTAAAAACTAGGAGTAGGTTTAATCCAGGAGTAAAATGTCTTCATAGAATAAAGTCAAGAAGGTCCTGTGGAGAACGGGCATGTTTTAGCGTGTTCGGATCCTCACGTCACGGACCCTGAAGCGCTTCTTCTCCTGCTCAGCTGCTGTAGCACCACGGCCACAAAACTTAATGATGAATATGAATTGGAAATCAATACAGTGTTTCTGAGAAGCAATGCAGTTTCACAAATCATAATATTGCAATTCTGTAGTGTAACAAACATATTCTTGAACACGCTAGTAAGCGGTTTACTAAAACAGAATAAAATCTCGTAACTTGGGCTTCTGACTTTATTCTCCAAATACTGCTACAAATGTTGCCTTAATTCTCTAAAGAAAATCTCTGAGTATTTATTTTGCTCACCGTGGCCCAAATCCTTCCTTGAGTGTTTTTTCTAATGTTTTAGTTTGTTTGTGCGTCTCTTGTCCTTCCTGAGTCCAAGTGTGAACTCCCACACTCCGGCCATACAGACTTCTTTGTTATTCCTCAGCACACATCAGATCAGCTTTCCTTTAATTATCATTGTGAAAATCCTGAAACTGTTTCCTCGTGGACGACATTTTAATGGACCGGATCCTACTGCGGTGTGTTGCTGCGTGGGGGGGGGGGGGTCACGTGCACATTCATAACTTTACAATCACTGCTTCCGACTGTTGGAGACGGAGGAGGACGTTTTTATTTTTTGGGGGGATGAAACTTTGGGTTCCGGCCGGCAGCGCTTCAGATGGAGGAGGATGTTTCCGGGGTCGGCCTCAAGGCGGCGCTCTTCTCTTCTCCAGTTCACCAGAGCTTCCCAAAGCGGCACGTTGATTTCTTTATTGATCTCCTGTGGTTCAGAGTTCACAACACGGTCCAGCAGACCTGCAGGACGTGGTCACCGAGGCCCGCTCACCATTATTGACCAACCGGCGTGCTCTTTAAAATATGTGACCAATAAAAGCAGATTTTTGTTTTTTCAACTGTTCTTCCCAACATCTTATTTTTGTAAATTTCGCTGGTGTTTAAAAAACATAGACTTCACTTTCTTTTCTTTGCAAATACAGAGTTTGTAAAAGTTGTCCACTGTGTCTGTTTTCTGTTCTTGTGTGCAGAAGTACTTTCATGTAGCTCTCGTGCTTATATAACTTATTTTAAGCATGCGATAGTCCAACTTTGGGATGTTAGTTATTGCAGGATATGGAAATGAATCAACCGGTTGACAAGCATTCAATGAATCTTCTTTTTACTGAATAACTTTCAGTTCGTGGACATATCGGGGACGTCATCATCGGCTTCGGGGGTCACCAGATGGACGTCTTGCTGACCTTTTATAGACCAAACGGCTGGTTGAGACCCCCGTCTACAGATCAGTCCACAATGGAGGTCTCCTGGAGTCAGCTGTGGTATTTGTTGGAGTTTAGTGGCATTAAAACTAAAACCAGGCCGAGAGGTGCACCATCGGTTGAAGAGGCCTCCTGCGGTGCCATCGTGTGGCATGTGTCGAAGGTTGGGAAAAGATGACCTGGACGGCAAAGTAAAATTCAAAACAAAGTGGATTTAATTAAGTGTGGTAGAACAAAAAGTCCAAAGACACAAAATGTTTAACGTGCAGCACGGGCCTGGATGAAGTCAGCACAAAGCATCGTTCAATAACAGACAAGTTCTCCAGGAGAACATGACTCTTTATATCTTTAAGAGCCAGCGTGATTAGATAATATAGATGGAGACGTCACTCTGTTTAATCTTTGTCCGTCTCATCGTTGGAGCTCAGGGTGGTCCCACCCTCTGGGCTCACGACAGCAGCAGTGGTTGGTTAAAACAGATGGAGGTGTTCCTGGTTTAGACTTTGACCACCTTCTGATGGAGCTCAGGGTGGTCCCACCCTCTTGGCTCACGATCTTCTCGCCATCCTCAAAATCAATGGGTGTGTATGTTGTTCTCCATCTAAAGCAGGAGCTGTGCAGTTTCTTTAATATAATAGAAACTAAAAGGCATTGAAACTACCTGTTGCTTTCATAAACAAATTCACAAACAATTTGACGGTGACAGGTACGGCTCTTATTAAATCTCAATTCTATGACTGAGCGGTCAGGGTGAGGTCAGAGCCTGTGTGGATGTGTCATCTTCTGGCCGAGGTCCAGAAGTGTTTGTACCTACAGTATCTGTGCTTCTTATCCAGCCGTGTCAGTATGTTCCAGAGCATGTGGGTGAGGATGCGTATGAGCTGTTCTCTCTGGTCAGGGCCCTAATGCCATAGAACAGTGGTCGCCAACCCGTCGATCGCGATCGACCGGTCGATCTCGGAGACGTTCCCTGTCGATCTCCAAAATAAAATGAAAATAAATTCAAAAACACATTGTTCCTTGTTTTAGAACATTTTCTGAAGTGTCTTCTGAAATGTTTTCTTTCTGACTGGAAGATTGACGTCAGAAAAGATCTCCGCCTGATTCATGAACGCCTGTAAACGGGTTCTCTGACAGCCGTGTTCTCAGCTGTGCACCCAGAAAGAGGGAACGTACCACGACAGGTGGGGCGCAGGGGGAAATGCAGAAAGACCTTTATTGATAACTTCACATATTACACAAGCTCAAAGTACACCGACATAAAACTAAGTCATCAATAAATATATGTTGAAATACCTGTACCTTCGTGTACATGTTTACGTTACGGCATTAACAGGTTACGCCTGCGCGTGCGCGACAGCCGAGATTCTTGGCGACTTGCCAGGTCTTACCTCCGTGAGTTGGGCTTTTCTGCTGTTGTCCTTCAAAACAAAAGCTCAACATTGAGCTTTTTTCTTGTCCATAGAGCAATCTGGTTTACTTGAAAGTGATTGCAATTGCATTTATACAATTATTTGAAAAGGGACAGATGCAGGAGTCACAAATGGTGATTCTCATATTTATTATTATGAAAATTCTTTAAATCTGAGGATGTCTGTAGAGCTGATGTGAACGTAATCACCAACGGTCTGAGTTCAGAACCAATCCCAGATGAGAAAACTTTCATGAATACCAATTTTGCCCCAAAAAACTTGTCAGTGAAGTTGAGAAAATCACCAAATCAAAGACCAGGAGCTGGATTACTGACAGACAGCTGACAGACGGCCTCAGACTGGCTGTCTGTGATTATGAACTAACTACAAGCTCACAGGCAGAGTTCAGTCACAGCCATCACTCTGACTGGAGTCACATGACGTGATGGCATTATGATGAGAGCTGAACTTACATGAGTTGCACTGACTGATCATGTTGTCAGTGTTGTGCTGTAATTGGATTGGATTCAATTTATTGTCATTGCTAGAGTCCAGGTACAGAAGCAACGAAATGTAAATAAATACAACATTTATATTGGTAGTTCATCCAGCTGTTCATTGCAAATGTGTTTTTTCTTGTTCATATTGTGTGCGGTTAACAAATATTTTACTTGTTATATTACACTTAAATTCTGTGTACCTGGTCACATCAATTTGAACGCTGGACCAAAATGACAATTAGGCCAAATAAAAAGTCATAAATCCAGTCTGGACAGTCGTTTTCTCTCAACGCCTCAATAGGTAGATCTTGTCGTCATGAAGGCGGAGGTCAGGGATCTTGGGCTCAAAAAGGTTGGTGACCACTGCCATAGAAGGACACAAGGTATGGTGCTTCGGGGCCTTAATGCAAAGTGAGGGACATGGGGTACTATGTATGTATTTTTATATTCTTAACACATGCTGGACATTGTGTCGTACTAAACATTGCGGTGCATCCACAGCGCGTGGAGCCCTGAAGGCTTCTTTCCTTCCAGGAGTCTTTAACGGAAGTGACGCTCCACCAGCTTGAGCTTCGGTGTGAATGTGGCTACACGGTGTCGGATTCTGAGTCACCGTAACAAATAAACTACATCTAGTCAGAACTGAAAGTATTCACACGTAATGTAGATAATTCATCTTGTTTTTATTTTGACTACTTCAAAGATTTCTGTGAAATCGAGAGTAGCCACCACTGAAATATCTCAACCACTATCAAATAGATGGCTATGAAATTTCACTTCATTCAATCCAATCTGTACAATATCAATACCAATACACTGTGGAAATAGCCATATTTATTCTGCTTGTGTCTATATTATTGTATATATTATTCAGCTATGTCGACTGTTTACTGTTCTATTTATCCCCTGCTGTAATCCTGTAAATGTCCCCACTGCAGGACTAATAAAGGATTATCTTCTCTTATGCAGACAAATGTATACGACAGGATTCTACTGATAAATGTTCATCACTTTAAAATATATACTATATTTAAAAGAAGAAGTTGAAATACTTATTAATAGTAGTTAATATTTCTATATGTTTTATCATTTATATGTTGGAGCTGTTTCCTCTTTCTCAATAACAGAGAGAGAGAGAGGTGTTAAACTGTTGGGTGTGTGTCTGTGGCGAGAGATAAAGGGAGCGTTTCCAGAAGATGACGGAGCCGCGCCGGTGGGCGGTGTTTGGCGGCTCGCGCCGGCCAATCGTCGGGCCCGGGGCGCTCGGTGTCGACCACAGCTGATCGATGAGTCAGGGGGCGACGACAAGCCGAAAAAAGGGTCCACTTGTTGCTGCGCAGGAGCGAAGAGACTCGAGCGGCGGCTGACGGAAAGCAAACCCACCGATTCCTCTTCCACTCGCGTTCCTCCAATCCAGAAACCGTGAACGCGACCGGCGGCTCGCGCGCAGGCTCCACGCTGCTCCGGTGCCCGCTGCCTCGTCCGCAGCTCTCAGGTGAGACTATTTGTTTGTGTGTGAAGCTGCTCGATATTCAGTGCATCCACCGAGAGGAGACGGCGGTGTTATAACTTTGTATCGATCGACAACATGTCGATTGATCCGCCACCGAAAGCCTCTGCGCAGTGTGCTTGTTGTTGTGTAGATGGAAGTCGAGGTGTTATGGGCTTTCTCACGCAGGAGGCTATTTCCATTTATTGATATTATATAAATAACAGCCAGCCTTCAAACTATATACATGTATAATGTACATGCATTGGATATTTAATACATACTATGGGATGTTGTGGTGAACTCCTGAAGCTTCCACTGAGGAACAAAGGGTCTCTTCTCACTGGGGGGTTCCGCAGCTCTTTGACTGACGGGAGTCTGTATGTTTAGTGTATTCCAGGTGTGTGGGGGTCATGAGCCGGGATGGGGCCCTGGGCTCTGCGTTGGGTCTTTTTCTTAAAGCAGCAGTGTGATATTTCCACTGTAATTACACCTCGAGCTGAAGCGTTGGTCGCTCACTCGATTAGTCGACCTGATAAACGCAACTCTATTAGTAATGTTCTATATTCGGCCCCATGGTTTTTTCTTTTTCTTTCATTGCCCACTGAATGAGCTGCTGAGCCCTTCCTCCGATGGGCCCATCGGGCCCTGAGCGGCGGGGCCATGGGAATGTCTGGTTATATAATTATATCAAATTAAACATGAAGGGGAAGTTTTAAAGCCGCGGTCTGCAGGTTCCATTCTTCCCATTGCTGTAAAAGATCATACAATTAACTAAAATAGGCTACCTGTTTCCCCCTGCCTTTTACTTTAAATTAATTTAGTTCTAGGTTATTAAAAGGTGTAGCTCAGACTTTAAAAGGTGTAGCTCAGATTTCCAGACCCACATGTTTGGGCGCAGAAGTGCTGTGTGAAATAAGTACTCAACCAATTAGCAAGTCTCACACAATTTGTGAAGTAAGGTGATAAAACATGACTCCGGAGAAGTGTAATTTAGAGGTTTAAGTATTATTATTAGTAGATTAAGCAGTATATCAGTTAATTAAAATGCACCACCTTTATTAGCTGCAATATCAAAGTAGTGAACACATTAATGCATTAATAATTATAATTCAGTAATATAATAACCTTCACAAAAAAATTATATAATATACTATACTGTATATTATTATGAAATGAGACATTCTTCAAATTGAAGACTTGGTTTCTCAAATATATTCTGATTATTTTGTGCTTGTGAGTTTTGAATGCAGGACTTGTGCTTACATGAGATAATCTTTACAAAGTGTATTGCCTGGACTCTAAGATCCGGGGACTTCGTCCACCGCTGGAGACACGAGTTGTGTTCAGCATTTGAGAAGCAGCAGAGCACAGCGAGCAACGTCCAGCGTGGCTACTGATCAGCCAGCGTCCCCTCACGTGACCCTCGGTGTTCAGCAGACGTCCACTGACCCCTGCGGGCTGCTGTTGAATACAGGTCTACTTCTTTACGCTCACATTTACAGCTCTGGAATGTAACCAAGTGCTGAAGTTGGGCGCACATTCGAGGTCCATGTACTTGAGACTTTTCATTTCATGATACTCTCTAATTCTACAACTCTGAGGTAAACCTTGTACTCTTTACTCCACTCCATTTGTCCAACAGTTTTATACTTTTCAGAGTTCACTTCTTCATCCCACTTCCTGTCTGGTGAAAACCACAAATCTCCAGATGTGCTGACGTTGCGAGTTGTTGGTACACTGCAGAATTACGTGTTCCTTACATGTGTTGAGGAACATCCTCCTTCTTAATCTAAATAAAGTCTTTAGGATCAGCTGGGAAATGCATGCTCACAAAGCTGACACCTGCTGCTTTAATCTTTACTAGAGACAGACACACGGTGATCTTAGAGAATACGATGCAGCAGACGAAACCAGCCGGCAGGATATAAAGGAGTAAAAAAGCACTGAGTGTTAAGTTATGCATTACACACAACCTGTTTGTGACTCCTATCTAACTCAGTGGTCTCTGTTGTTGTAACTTAACTCCCCCTCAGCCATGAAGGGAAGGTGGCAATCTGCATCAGTAGCCTCGGGGGGACGTCCGAGGTGTGGAGTCACCTGTGGTGAAGCTCAAAGCCTTCACCACCCTGCAACAAGAGAAGTGTCAGATTGTGACATTTAAAGGTTGTTTGTAGAGTGAAGATGTTTGTAGTGATGCCGATCGCATTGATGCGTTACAATGTTAGTTATAATACAGAATCTATTTGGAAGTTGTTCCATTCTGTCATTACAACCTGAAGAGGAGCAGAGACCCCGATGAAGCTCACATCATCAAGGAACTACAACTACGTGTTGAGGGGAGACGACACTCCAGGTTATTAGGGTACAAAAACTCCCCGCTTGGTTCATTTGCAGACATTTCCAGAACCGAACTCCTGACATTGGATGAAGCCAGGATGGAAAGTTTTGTTTAATTTTGTTAGCAGGTTTTGTCAAAGGATTTTCACTGAGGAGCTTTTGGAAAATCTCTTTGTAAATCAAGAAAGACCCCCCCCCCCCCCCACACACACACACACACAGACCCCTCCTGTGCTCAGACTAAACGGGCCAGTAAACTGAGATTACGTAATACCTTCCACTTTGTTTTGCAGGAGCAGAGTTCATGACTGACTGAACCGTAACTATGGAAAATCTTTTTTCTTTATCCGACAACAACCAGGCCAATTGAATTTATTCCCTCACCATATGCTATAATCAGTTTACTATGATTCATATGAGTTATTTACAGTTGATTTAGAAAGACAACGGAAAGAAGATTTGCTTTATGCATTTTTATTTGCCGTTTTAAAAGGTCAGAGAAAGGTCATTTATATTTGTCACTGCTAATGATAGTCAAATCTCCCATTTTGCCAAACCTATCAACAATTCTGTTAATATACGCAGCTCAATAAATTGTGTTTTAGAATAAGGGAAATATTAGTGCATTAAAAAAAATGAACATCCCCGGGCCACTGGCTGCTGCTGGGTGGAGCCGGAGGGCAGCGAGAAGTCACTGGTTCAAATCGTTGTTTTTAAACAGAAAAAGAAGACTTGGGTCCGTGCAGCTGCTCACTGACCAGCGGGGGAAGCCGGCAGCGGTGTGAACACACGGCGGTGTGGATGCAGCTGACCGGTGTGACTGGTCACGGAGGCAGTTGGGGTCACAGCTAAAAAACACATTCAGACATGGGAGGAGGGGGGGAGGGGAGGAGGGACACAAACACAAACCCTTTGAGCCGCTTTCTCGCGAGCTGCGTCTCCTGCTTTAATGTCGGTGTGTTTTCTGCTTCTGACTCTTCGCCCCCGTCTTCAGGTCTGATGTCGGCCCCGTGTCCCTCGCCCTGCGGACGCGTCGGCCTGGTGTGTGGCCTCCTGCTGCTGGCCTCCTCCCCGCTGCTCACAGCAGGTCAGACCTCAGCATCCATTCAAGCGTTTTATTGAGATACTGAAACGAGATGAACTACCAGCTCTTTTATGACGACTTTAGGCAGGATGTCGACTTCACAACGTCTTGTGGAGCCACAGTCAAACTTGGGGGGGGGCGGGGGGGATTTTCTGTTTGTGGCGTCATTGCTCATGGTTTCCCCCTCTCGGCGTCACATTGGACCGGCCCTTCTGGTGTTGTATGTTCGGGGTGAGGGAGCCAGTGGAGACCATGCTCCTGCCCTCTATGTTGGAGAGGGGAAGAGGAAGTGGGTAGAATCTGCCCGCTGGCTCGAGGCGGAGGCCGTTGTGGGCAACGTTTTTTAATCCTGCAAAGAGCATGCGTCCATGCATCCGCCACAGGGCCGTTTACTCACTTTGTTTACGGTAACGACATCACCTCCACACTGTGCACCTCGTCGTCGGTCATTGCAGCCAAGTACATTTACTCAAGTGCTGTACTCGGTACAACATCGAGGTACTTGTACCTGATTATTTCCATTTTATACTTCTCACTCCACTGCATTTGTCTGACAGATTTAGCAGCTTTCCAGATGCCAGTGTTCCCCCCTGTCCTGTCCAGTGAAAACCTCGTGCCTCCAGGTGTTGTTGAAGTTGCAAGTGTTCCTTTATGTGTTGAGAAAATACTCCTATTCTTAATCAAATTAAACTCTTTAAAAAGCCTCTTGAATCAGCATCGTCACAAAGCTGAAAACAGATGTTTTCATCTTTTCACAGGACAGAGATGCGACAAACATACAGGACTGTCTCAGAAAATTAGAATATTGTGATAAAGTTCTTTATTTTCTGTAATGCAATTAAAAAAACAAAAATGTCATGCATTCTGGATTCATTACAAATCAACTGAAATATTGCAAGCCTTTTATTCTTTTAATATAGCTGATTATGGCTTACAGCTTAAGAAAACTCAAATATCCTTAAATATTAGAATATCATGAAAAAGTATACTAGTAGGGTATTAAACAAATCACTTGAATCGTCTAATTAACTCGAAACACCTGGAAACACATTTTCAAATGTTTGATTTTGTTTTGCTGTTATAAATCTTTTTTTTTACTTGGTCTGAGGAAATATTCAAATTTTATGAGATAGGATTTTAGAGTTTTCTTAAGCTGTAAGCCATAATCAGCAATATTAAAAGAATAAAAGGCTTGCAATATTTCAGTTGATTCGTAATGAATCCAGAATGCATGACATTTTTGTTTTTTTAATTGCATTACAGAAAATAAAGAACTTTATCACAATATTCTAATTTTCTGAGACAGTCCTGTATATGATGATCTTATAGATCATGATGTTGATTAAACTAACCCACAAAATATAAAGGAGCTCAAAACCATCCACCAGCATTGTGGAAGCAATGTGGAAGCAATGTGGAAGCAATGTGGAAGCAATGTGGAGGCCACCAATGACCAGCGTGTTCGGTGTCCCTACAGGCCGACTGAGCAACTGCACGCACCCTCTGGTGCCGGAACATGGAGGGTTCCGCTGTGATCCGTCTCCGTGTCGAGGTTTCCCCCACAAGAGCTCCATTCACTTCTTCTGCGAGCCCGGTTACCACGTCAACAACAAGGTCCGCGTCTCCAGGTGTCGCCATGGGAGGTGGCAGCCCCCGATTCCTGCCTGCATCCCCTTTAGAGGTAAGAGTCCCGGAGGGCTGGAATCCACTGGAGTAGCAGGTGAACAGTATCCATGGAGGAGTTCTCTTCAGAGGCCACGGATGAAAACTTCCTCCGAGGAGTCATCACGTTTTCATGTGAGAGACTTGGGGTCAGCAGGTCTCTGGTGTGGATCCACCCCTCAAGCGATTCATCGAGTCTATCAAGTGATCAGGTCGCAAATATGAGAATTTGCTTCTTTGTTTTGCCGGTTTTGTTTAGTGTGGACGGTCGGACGGACGTATGACGGCATGCGAGCCAATGAATCATGACTCCATCAGCGGTGAAATGTAACTCATTACATTTACTCAAGAACTGTACTTTCCATTGAGTATTTAGATTTTCTAGGGCTGTCAGCGTTAACGCGTTAATCTATGCGATTAATTTGGCCGCGTTAACGCACTAAAATATTTTAACGCAATTAACGCAACTTTGTTTACTTCTGGTGTGCCTTGAAGTTTTTACACTCCTCTGAGTGTCAAACCGCAGCAGTACGGTTTAACACTGTTTCTGTTTTTAAAACAATTATTTCTCCGCGAAAATAAGGATCATAAATCAGTTTAAACTCGTGGATGAATCAGTCGGGTTTCCTCCTCCGCTCCTTCCTCCCGTCTCCCCCTCTGATACACAGAGGAACGGAGGGGCGACGTGTCGGGTGACGCAGTGCGGAGAGAACTCGTCACACGAAACCTTCACCGTGATTGGTCAATCCGTTTGTCTGTCAACATTTTGCGAAAAAAACAACCAATGAACACTCAGTAAATCACAAAGGACCTCCCACCTCACAGGTGAGGCTCATTAGCAGCCTGTCAGTCAGAGAACCAGAGAACACGGCGTGAGGACAATGTGCCTCATTGAATAGAGCTGAAATTGTTCTGGAATGTTTGATGTATAACACGTGGGGGTGTGTCATATGAAAACGTCTTTAAAAGGTGAATTTACATTTTTTTGTAGAATGGAGACATGTCCCCAGCCTCCAGAGGGTTAACGTGACATATTTGAATGTCAGTCAGTCACCAAGGCCACTGGTTCTGCTGTTCAATGTTAAAGATGACAGGACCAATGGGGTCTCAATATACTTCTTTTTTTTTACTAATCTGGATGTTTCACTGAAGAAACAATTTATCATCCACAATATTAAATACCTCGCTGGCACTTTATAGGTAGGAGCCTCTTTGAAAACACAGCTCTGTGTGAAGTTTTGTCTTTAAAAAGAAGAAAGAAAAAACTTTTAATCGCGATTAATGAAATTCAAAATGTGCGATTAATTAGTTAATTTTTTTTCATCGATTGACAGCCCTAATATTTTCACTTCTTTATGCCCCTACTCCACTACAGAAATACGGTACTGCTTCTACTTCACTGCATTTAATTGACACTAATAGTTACTTTTATCGTATAAAAGATAAAAACGTGAGTCGGGTTAAGAACGTGTTTTGCGAAATCCCAACAATTCTTAGTTTATGGCCCTTTAAGTGTGATTTTGAATGCACTAAACTTCTATCCTGTGTGATTTGGGGTTATGGGTGTTTTAGTTTTCCAAACAATGAAGGAAATGCGATTTAAAGAGTGTTTTGTGCAACAGGCTGTGTGTTTGTAGCAGAGAGAATACTTCATCCCCTCACTGGCCTCTCTCACGGCTCAGCCATGAGCTCAGTTTCCAATGTGCTCACGACTCAGCTCTGGAGGCGGAGTCGTCACTTTATGACAGTTGAGTGTTCAAAGAAGCAGATGGCCTGTCATTGTCGTCGTTTGGCTCTGGTGTTTAAGCGCCAGTGGGGTGACCTACGCCTAAAATATGTGTGTTATGGTTGATCGCAGTCAGGAGATGTCATCCCGCTGTGTGAGGGTCAACCAAAAGACATGTTTGTACAGCAGCGAGTGGTGGAATGTGACTAACTACATCAAGTACTGTATGTAAGTACTTCTCTTTTCATGCTACTTTATACCTCTACATCTCAGAAGCAAATAGTCTAGTGTATTGTAAGATACATCTTCAATGCAAGACGTTTACTTGTAGTGTGGTATTCGTATGTTTACCTCCATCGCTGTGGAAACTAGATGTGATCAGCACTGAAACTAAAGCATTCCACCTGCAGCTGGCGCTCATCTTCTGACCGCCGTAACAGAGACACGCAGACTCCGCTCAGACCAGTTACGACTTCCTCCGTCGCCATTCACTCAAACCGGCTGCGACAAGAAGCCGGGCCGCAGGAAGCGGGCGAAGCCGCCATCGCAACCATTCCACGTTTCCGTCGCTACCGTCGTGTGACCAAGAGCTCAGAGAAACCACAGCACTCCATCAGAACTTCCTCTCGTAGAAGTTGTGTTTGATCGCTTTATTCTACAGAACACCTTTTTTTCTTTCTTTTTTAGCACTTAGTAAATAATAATAAAATAATAATATATAAATACAAAATCCTAAATGTAACACTTAACACGAGCTTCATGCTACTTTGGAGTTCCGCTGCTTTTTTGTTGGATGATTGCATCCTGAGACTTTTTAGTCCTGCGGCTGCACTTCCTGATCATAACCTTCGCATTGAAAATGCGGAAGGTTATGTTTTGATCGCCGTGTATTTATTTATTTGTATGCGTGTTCCTCACATAACAAAAAAAGTTTTAAACCGAATCGCATGAAATTTGGTGGGATGATTGGTTATTATCCGGGGACCATTTGATTAGATTTTGGGATCGATCGGGTCAAAGGTCAAGGTTAAGGTCATGGAAAGGTCAAAATCTTCTTGAATCGCATGAAATTTGGTGGGATGATTGGTTATTATCCGGGGAACATTTGCTTAGATTTTGGGATCAATCGGGTCAAAGGTCAAGGTTAAGGTCATGGAAAGGTCAAAATCTTCTTTTTACCATAGCACGGTCAATTTCTATCCAATTGGCATGCAACTAATGCCAAAATGTTCATAATTCAATGCCCAATCTTGTGATATGCGAAGGTATGCGCTCTACCGAGTGCCCATTCTAGTTACTACTGTTTCTATGTCTATTTACCCATTTATGGATACAGGGTTTTATAAATAGAACCGCACAGTGTAAATGTGCAGTTGAGGAATCGTGAGATTTATAGTGAAGATCTAAATGGTTCAAAACGTGATGAACCTCCCCAAAAACATGTGCGCTCCTCCTCCTCAGAAAGTCCTAACATGCGCTCTGACGACCGAGTGAAAGATTCCATGCCCAGCATGGCCACCACGGCGGTGGGCGTGTCCATCTTCCTGCTCACCACCACCGCCTGCCTCGTCATCAAGTCCCGCCTCTACCCCTGTCAATCACACAGGTGAGAATATGTTTGTTTTTTCTCACCTTATTGTTTCATCGTGGATCCGAATGAACACATCTGGATGAAAGAGACGTGTTTAATATTCGATGTAAATGACCGACCTGAGCAACACACCAGCTTCTCCTACATGAGGTCTCTCTCTCTCTCTCTCTCCTGTGTGTCCCAGCAGCCGGCGCTCCTCAGACCAGCTGGACCTGATGGTGGACGGACTTCCAGTCTCCCTCCCCTCCTACGAGGAGGCGGTGTACGGCAGCTGGGGGCAGCGCCTGCCCGCCTTCTCGGCCCCGGGACCCACCCAGCTCCTGTTGGCTCAGGAGGCTCCCGTCAGTCACCCGGCGTCTCTCAACAACCAATCAGAGGGCAGCAACTGCCAGCTCCTGCCCAGCCCCGAGAACCCCCCGCCCCCCTACCAGGCGGTCCAGTCGTCAGACCCCAGAGACAGTGCCGGCGACGTCCGGCCGCTACATGTTTCGTTTTCCGACGACAAGGACACTTGATTGAGAAGCCGTGGGGGTGGGGGGTGCAATATTTATTTAGCTATGAAGGATTTTGATTGACGCCTGCAGTGTTTACTCTGCAGATCGATAGAAATAAAACCAGACTGCACTTTTCCTGATCGGCTGCAGCTCACCAGCATCACACGCCAGTTGAGACGACGCTGATGAGCTCTAATGGCGGTTCAAGGCCTGAACCATCGATACGCGAGGTATCGATAGTATAGTGTGTTGTATGACTGTGAGGAGGGAGCTCATGAGCCGTATGGGGGAATACTTTTTGATCCTGAATGCCTTATTTTGTCTGTAATGAGAGTATATTTTATTGTGCAAACAATATTTTAGATGAGAATCTTTTTAGATATAAGAAAATCCCCACGCACACACTGGAATTAGGAGGTTTTCACAAGACAGCAGTCAGATAGAGTGTGTGTGTGTGTGCGTGTGTGTGTGCAGTTGCAGAACGAAAAAAACCTGTGTTTCCACGGCAACGGCCTCTATTCCATCTCTCTGTCTGATTTTACCTTTTGTAAAGCGGTTCTCTTGTTGATGTGTGATGGCAGCCCAGCGGGGCAGAAGAAGTACTCTGACCCGGTACCTCGGGGAACTCGGGCAATTGATTGTGAACAAGCTGCAAGTTTGTGATATTTATTTTGTGTATTGCAGATAATTTGAGACGTGAAAAGTGGTGGTTTTTCCCGCCATTTGTTCTTTCAGTGGCGAGTGAAGTATAGAATTTATAATATTTTTAATAATTTAAATGTACAGTAATGAGAATATGAAATAATTGTACATTTATTTGCCCCGGTGGCATCGGTGCAGACACACAAGAGACTTTTAACCGTTTTCATTCCACAAACTGCAATGAAAACCCAACAGGTGTTTGACCAAATAACCTGAAACTAATCTTCTTCTGTGTGTGTGTGTGTGTGTGTGTGTGTGTCTCTCTCTCCTCACTTCACCTGACTGGTTCCCTCTCTAACCTCTGCAGAGTGACTGACGCCTTCACAGACCTTGAATGTATTTTATGTTTCATATCGTGGCAACACATCTTAACAATAGATTGTAATATTTACTGAAAAAGATTATTTGTACATTGTATTATGGCACAGAATTATGAAATGATGAATAAATGTTGAGATGTTTGAGATCTCGGCCCCGTCTTGTGATTCCAGTTCATCTGGTTTGCCGGCAGGACGCCGAGCAGACGGCCCGGACACAGGACGTTGTTCTGGTCTTGTGAGACCATCGTGCTGCGTTCCACACCACGGGCCGTCGCGTACTGTTACAGAGAACAGGCCATTGGCATTAAAGGAACTGCACTGAGCTGGTTTAAAACCCAGATGGATTAGTCCCGGAGTTCCACAAGGTTCTGTGCTTCTGTAAAAGACGGTTCTGTGAAATAATCAAGACAAGTGGTTTGTTGTTGTTTTTCTGTTCATTTGCAGCCAGAAGGCCTGAAGAAGCCCCCTTCTTTCATTTAGGTTCTAACATGTTATATATATTATTTATATATATATTTTTTTGATTTGTATTATTTTTTTAATTTTATTATTATTTATATATATAATATATATATATATTATTTAAATTATATATCTCGAAATATATATAAATATATTACTATATATATCTTTATTTTATATATATATTTCCATATGTATATATTACTATATATATATAGAATAATATACAGGACTCTCAGAAAATTAGAATATTGTGATGAAGTTCTTTATTTTCTGTAATAAAATGTCATACTGAAATATTGCAAGCCTTTTATTTATTGCTGATTATGAGCTTGAAAACTAAAATCCTATCTCTAAATATTAGAATATCAAAAAGTATACTAGTAAACACCTGCAAGGGTTTCCTGAAGCTGTTATCTTTTTTTTACTTGGTCTGAGGAAATATTAAAATTTTATGATAGGATTTTAGAGTAATCAGCAATATAAAAAAATAAAAGGCTTGCAATATGTTGATTTGTAATGAATCCAGAATGCATGACATTTTGTTTTTTTACAGAAAATAAAGAACTTTATCACAATATTCTAATTTTCTGAGACAGTCCTGTATACACACACAGTATTTGAATCCTGCACGCCTTGTTGCTCTGCAGTTTCTGGCCATGTGCTCCTGATCCGTCTTGGCCAGTCATTAAGGGCGACTATACAGAGTCGTAGTGAACCAGCATCCCACTGAGAGAGATGGAGAAAACCATCAGAACTCAATACATTTTCAGATTTGACTTTGATGTTTCTACGCCAAATAGAGTTCAAGTCAGTTGATAAAGCATAGTTAGTTATGTTAAGATTACTTGAGATTATTAAAGAACGTTAATCAATACGCTTTAGACCTGAAGTAGGATCTCCCTAAAATGTCAACTAATATAAAATTAGTTCACAATCTTTTTCGCTGCTTCTTAAACTCAACTGCTTAATGGTGAATTAATATACTGAACCACATTTAATCAAGAAACATAAAATGAGAAGTTTAATTATTTATTTATTAATACATACTAAGAACTGATTCCACCTAATCACCTGTAATCCTTATTATTTATACATGGTTTGTTATTCATTGTACTCATTTACCCATCCATAAAATGTTTTTCTTTCATTTAAGTGCACTCTTTGAAGCCCCTTGGAGTTTGGTATAAGTAAGATTTAAACATGAATTGCCATTAAAAGCAGTAAACATTCACATCCTTCAGAAATGTAACATGCTAATGAAATGTACCGTTATGTGCTTCACGGTCTGCGGATCACCAGGAAGCTTCTGAATGCATTCATAAAGATTGAAGTGTCCAAGGACACAATGACCTCTATGTGTAAAGCTCTGACACACAAACAAGCAAAGAGAACTGCCTCCTCTCGTGCGCCCTGCAGACACAGACCAGGGCTCAGACACACTACAGTCAACATTCGTGAGGAACATTGTATATACAGCCCTCTGGCTGTTTGTGCCCTTACAAGAGCATATCAAGTGGTTGAAGACGTGTTGTTCTGGCCCCGAGAGTTCGAATTTCTCCAGACTGCGCCACACATCTTCTGGGTGACAAAGGAACGCTGTTCTGGTGAACCATTTTCTATTTCTCAGATGACATGCTGGGGTGGCATGTGTTGCAATGCCAGCAGGATTGTGCCGCTTTTTCCCCACATATTGCCACCGTTGAGGCGATGTGCTTCCTCTGATTCTGTTGAGATATGCATAGAACCTCTCGTTGTCATCGTCAATGTGGTCGAGCACAACCCTTCTGTCAGTATTGGATATATATATATATATATATATATATATATATCCAAATATGTATGTATATATGAAATATTTATTATATATATACATATATATATATAAACTATATATTTATAAACAATATATATATATATAGTAATAAACACAAAATATATATATATATTTATACATATATTTATGTATATATATATATATATATATATATATATGTTTAGATTTGTGCGATGTGGTGACGTCATCAAGTTAGCTGCTGTTCCAATCGCAGAAAGACCGTCCTCCCGTCCTCCGTCCTCGCGTCCTTTGGAGTCTGGACTCACAAGACCAAACTCCCAAGTCCAGACTCCAAAAGAACACAAGTCTGTACTCTGTGTTCTTGAAATCGATAAACGGCTAGTGAGTAGCGGTCCATGCTTCTTTGTCAAAACAGCAGCATCAAGGACCCTCAATGATGACGTCATAAAACAAGGACAGATTAGGATGCATCTCCAGAAGATGGCACCAGATATACAGTTTTCAAAAGAGGAAACATTTAAAGGCCAATTAAAATACATGATTAGAACATACTATATACTTTATGATTGTTTAGGACATGTTTGACACATACTGTCATATGTTCATATTTGTATAACATACTGTGTTTATAACATGCAACGTTATGACATTGTTATACATGCAACACTGTGACAATACTTTACGATGACATGTTGCTGATATTCAGTTGGCTCACTATACGATGACGTTTTGATGACATTGTAAACCCAGGACCATGAAAGATATACGAGACTGTGTTGAATTTTTGTGAAATACAATACTGAGACATTTTAAGGATATTCTTTAACGACATATTATAATCTGGGTCTTTTCTCGCACATGTGATGACCCATCCACTCCACTAGGTGTCCCCGTCTCCTCTTCACTGGGTCTTCATGAGACACAACAGGGCCCGGTGCGGTTCCTGGTGTGAGGGCCCCAACCTTCACACGGGCCCCTCCCTCTTACCTGGCTGGCGCTGCTGCTGTTTCGTTTTTGTTTGCTGCATCATCCATATACGCGCCTGGCTGATTACCGACTACATGTGTGTTCCGTTCTTTATTGTCGTCTAAGAGATATACATATGCTTTTTATTATTACTTTTAACTTGTATTTTGACTTGAGATGGACACATTAACCGATTCACCGATTATCAAAATAACTGCTCGTTTATTTTCTGTTGATCGACTCAACATCAACCACAACTGTCCCAACAGAAGATGAATAATAATATGTCCATTAAATCTTAATGATTGAACACGTTCACATATGGGCTGTGGAATCTTATTATTGACATGTTGCTGCTCAAGTCTTTACAGAATATATGAGTCCAGTCTCTACTTTACTAACACACTGCAGCCTGATTACTTAATGATTGGATGGGCTTACTAGCCAGAGAGTGGATTTTCTTTTATATATATATATATATATATATATATTTTTTAAGATTACCCTATCTTTAAGTAAAAGCCCTGAGCTCCTGTTCCACCCCTTTCGCCTCGGTCACTGCTCAGTTCCTCATAAACATTTCCATCCTGCATCCTGTCTTCTGATGGGGAGAAAACAAACTATTTCTCGCTATATTTATTCTTCTTTTAAGCATCTTCTCAACAAAAAACAAAACAAATTCCCACATTTATGATATTCAGCAGGGGCAGTGAATCGACTCTTCTGTGAATGGTCTTCTCTTCCACTAGTACCGTAAAAATACTCCACTAGACGTAAATTCAATTCAATTCCTTTATGGACTGCTGGGTTTTCTGTTATAAGAACCACATATCCCTAAAAAAACAACCCTGTTTTCAGCTCTGAGATGATGCATTTTCCAGCTGATCCAAGATACTTTAAAGAGTTTATTCAGCTGAAGAAGTATAGGAAGATTTTCTCAACACAAAGGAACACTTCATCCCTTCAGTTCAAAACCCAACACATCTGGAGATACGTGGTTCTTCTCACTGGATGCACACACACTGACCTCTAAAAGGTAACTAAAGCTGGCGTCAGCGTGGCCTTCCAAAGAACACACAAAGATCATCACAATGACGACACCCACACTGGAATAAATGCATAGTTTATCATATCATGTCAATAAATTCTCAAGGCTACATCGTAAATAAAACAGTCTAGTAGATGTAAGGGTCTGTAGCCTTAAATATGAGCAGGAAGAGAGGTGAATAAACGATGTCATCGAGAAGAGGTACAAACATCATGTTGCATTGAATATTTATGCTCATCCTGTGAGGCGCTGCAAACTAAAGTTGTTTTAAAAAAAAGGTTAAATTGCTGCAACTACTGAGAGTATACCGAGTGATCGCCTTGTTTGTTTTTATACTTCGAGCTACCAGAGATCACAATTCAGGCTACTCCCGCTACCGTACAGTCTCACTTAAATTCCTCTAGATACCTGAATACAAACTGCATCCTGCTGTGCAAACAAAGGAAAGTCCATCATTCACATTGGCATATATAAAAAACCAAATAAAAAAAAGAAGTCCCGTTAGTGCAGAGCCGTGGATCCCATGGGGAGGAAGTCCTCGAGGGGTCGTGAGGTGAGATCTCGTAGGGTCTTTTTTTTGGAAAGGTGCTACAGGAAAATGTGGGATTCTTCGGTGGGTGTGGGGGGTCATTATGTTCGGGTATCAAGAGTTCTTGAGGAGCACGCAATGGCTGTAGACCACCATCAGAATGTTCTTCCGGGTTCTCTAAAGTACTCGAGGGTTACAAAGTTCTTGAGAGGGCTCCAGGGGATGATCCTCAGGGAATTCATTATTTTGAAATCACTGCAAAGTGCAAGAGTTGGAGGATGTATGGAGAACCAACATGTTCTCCCTCACACACACAGGGAAACACTAAATCAACAACAACAAATAAAAAGACATTTAAGACAGATACTTACTGGATGGGGAAGCAAACGTGTCCTTCAGGTCTAGTGACAAGAACCAAAACATATAGAGCCCCTCGGGACTGTGTGTTTGAGTAAGGGTGGCAACAACAAAAACAACAGCAACCCCCCCTCGCCATCCTGCATGCGGACCACTGACGCATCCCGGCAGCTCTTGCCCCGCTGCGTCCTCCCTCAGGTCCTCAGGCAGCATCCCAAACTCTGGATGCAGGCATGTTTCTCCATCCGCCTCCATCCGTCACTGCTGCAGCCGCGTGTCAGGCGCGTGCGTGCGTGTCTGCGTGCGTGTGTGTGTGCAGACACCCACATAACGTGAGCAGATGTGGGGAGAGCGCGCATGTACGCACGTGCTGTAAAGTCATCCTAAAATCGTCAAGCAGTCGGTGCCGTTCGGCGCCACCGTGCTGGTGATGTTGTGCGGCGGGTCCGGTTTCCAGAAGAACACGTAGTAAATCACCAGGATGAACGCGGCCACGGACACGCAGAGGAAATAGGTGATCGCCATCGCCACTTTCACCCAAATCTTAGTTGACATGTTGGCGTGCTTGGCCCGCAGCTCGCCGGGGTAGCTCGGCCTGCGCTGCATGTCCCCGTTCAGCTTCTCCGCGGTGGCGGACACTTGCCTTCCGGCCGCTTTCATCTCGGTGTGAGCGCTTGGACCTGATCCGATGATTTGTCCTGTGCGGACCTTCGCGTGTGCATTTGATCCGGGCAGCAGAGCCAGATGCGCCCCTCCCCTCTCACCTCGCTACCCTTCACGACTGTCCTCTGTTTCGGGCAGCTGGAAGATGCGGTCCACACCGCAGGGGCAGCAACACAGGGTCCCGCAGCCGGAGCTCTGTGACCCCTCTGAGTCCTCCGTGCGCACTGGACAAACTGAACTCAAGGAGGCTGTTTCTGGCATCAGCTGGATGGGACTGCTGTCAGGCTGGCCAAGGTTAGAGAGGTGGTTTCCGGTCAGGATTTTCAAATTAATTAAGAGCTTTAACCACCAGAATACCAAATATAAACTTGTGTTGCTCCCCTGTGGGAACATTTGGTTGTGGAATAGAGTAACGGATATAAATATATACAAGGGTTGGGCTGATTTGACAAACAGTAGCCTACAGTATGTTTTTATTTTTATTTTTTAAATCTACCACTTGAGAGCGATAACAAGTTTCTGCAGCACGTGCTAAACTGTAACATGTCAATTATACATTAATGTAAGACTTCCTTCGCCAGCAAACACACTTCCCGAGCAAAAACAGTGCCGGAAAACAACAGTACAACATTACTAATGTACCATAGTAAAAACTGTGGTACTAATTTCATTTGGTTGTAGTTTGAGTATTTACCACTATTCCGTACTTTTACACGGAAGCAAATCTTATACATTTTACTAAACATTATTGAAAATTCCGATGCCTAATAATATCATATACAAAAAACGATGTAACATTTTAGATTAAGACAAAACTTTGATCCTACTCTTATTCTGAAGGAAGGTCCGTCACGCTTCCGGCGCCGCTCAGCGTGCCTCCGTCTCACTTGACGCAGCTTCGGACGAGGAGGGGCTGAAAGTACGCAACACGTAACGATTGGGTCATAGTTTGAGAGAAACGTCCCGCAGCAGAAAGTGGGCGAGATGCGGACTTCAGCCACAAATGATCACCGCCTCGGATTCTCTCCAGCCTGCTTAAGGTGCGCGGGGCGAGAGAGCGAGAGCGAGAGATGAACATGTACGGGCTGTGCACCGAGCGACGGTAACCGGGCGCGAGAGAGCAGCTTCTGGGCCTTTCTTGTCCCGCAGCAACCGGCAAGGTCACGTGACGAGACTCAAGCAGAAAGACGGTCTTCATTATGTGCGCGAGGCAGAACGGTTTAAAAAAGGGTCTCTGTGGTGGACGAGCAGATGAGCAGCAAAGTCGAGACCAACCAGCTCACTAAAATTCAAGCATGTCTTAAGACATAAAAACATGGATGACCTGCAACTTGTTGATGTTAAACTCAGACAAAACTGAAGTAATTTTTCTCGGCCCTGAGCACCTCAGAGATCAATGATCTGGTGATGTGGTTTCTGTAGACGGCATTGCTCTAGCATCCAACACCACTGTGAAGAATCTCGGCGTTATCTTTGATCAGAACTTGTCCGTAAAGAACATCTCAAGGACTGCATTCTTTCATCTACGTAATATTTCAAAAATCAGGCACATCTTATCTCAAAAAGATGCAGAAAAATTGGTTCACGCGTTCGTTACTTCGAGACTGGATTACTGCAACTCCTTATTATCAGGCTGCTCTAATAAGTCTCTTAGGTCCCTCCAGTTGATCCAGAATGCTGCAGCTCGTGTTCTCACTAAAACTAAGAAAAGAGATCACATCACTCCTGCACTAGCTGCTCTGCACTGGCTCCCAGTAAAATCAAGAATCACTTTTAAAATTCTTCTCTTAACCTACAAAGCCTTGATTGGTGATGCTCCATCATATCTTAAGGAGCTTGTCGTACCATATTGCCCCACTAGAGAGCTACGATCACTAAATGCGGGGCCTATCCTAATCCTAGTGTCTCAAAAAGTAGAATGGGAGCCAGAGCCTTTAGTTATCAAGCTCTTCTTTTATGGAACCAGCTTCCACCTTCAGTCCGGGAGGCAGACACAGTCACCTCGTTTAAGAGTAGACTTAAGACTCTCCTCTTTGACAGAGCTTATAGTTAGGGCTGAATCAGGTTCACCTGGTCCAGCCCCTTGATATGCTGCTATAGGCTTATAGGCTGCTGTGGGGCGTTTAGGATGCACTGAGCACCTCTCCTCTTCTCTCTCTCCTTATGGATGAATTTTCATCTTCATTGCACATTACTAACTCCGCTTCCTCCCCGGAGTCCTTGTGACGTCTCATAGGGTCCATTGGACCTGACTGGGTCTGATGCCATGGCCCTGCTGATGCCCCGCCCACTCCTCCTCTCTACCTCCATCTGCCTGATGGATCATGGAGGTCTGGATCGTGGTCCAAGCCTACTACCAACTATTCATACACTCTGTCATACTCATTGAATGTGTTGTAACTCTGTAATGATTCATTCTGTACACATGACATCTCTTGTTTCTGTCCATCCTGGAGAGGGATCCTCCTCTGTTCCTCTCCTCAAGGTTTCTTCGCTTTTTCCCTGTGAAAGGGTTGTTTCTATTTCTTGGGAGTTTTCCCTGATGTGAGGTCCTGGGACAGGGATGTCTATGTGTACAGATTGTAAATCCCTCTGAGACAAATGTGTAATGGCCGATACAAAATAAACTGAACTGAATTGCTCTTTTTATTTACATTGTTCGGCACGTGCTCCTCAGACAGCTCAAGACTACAGAAGAAATCAGACTGACTTCAGAAATCAGAGAAATACATTTATTGGCTAAATGAGAGGAATTCAAATTAAAAAGCAATAGTGTGCTTTACATTTCATGTGGGTTCACCAGTCTGTCTGATGCGTTG
Organism: Pseudoliparis swirei; assembly: GCF_029220125.1. Taxonomy (NCBI): domain Eukaryota; kingdom Metazoa; phylum Chordata; class Actinopteri; order Perciformes; family Liparidae; genus Pseudoliparis; species Pseudoliparis swirei. Next base: position 11,525,373 of record NC_079407.1, read on the forward strand.
CTGACGAGGGACATTTATTTCATCAATGGCGTTGACAGCGTTTAAAAAGCTACACTTTTGGATTCATGCTCATCCTGATAATCTTTATGGAAACAGCTGCACGTCTCCTCTCCATGAAAAGGAAAAACCTTTTTTAGTTCTCGGATCAATTTCATGTATCGATCAGGAAGACATTGTAGAAATGGATGTATATTGAAATATACTCAGCCTTAGATACAATCCGTCATCGAAGTCAGAAAAACAAACATCGATCTGCACAAAACCCCCCCAAAGTATCTTTTCATAGCGCACAAGCTATATTGCGCACAAACACCCGACTGGAATGTTCTCCCCCCACCCCCCATTTAAAAACTGTACATATTGCAGTTCCTTTCAATCCAAAAGCATAATTTGTATTCCTCCAATACAGAAAACAAAACAGGAAACATTAAAGCGATCATTTAATCCAAGTGTCCGCAGGCAAGATTTAAAGAGAACTAAAAGCCCTGAAGTCTGCTGAGGTACGAAGGCTTTCATTCCAACACTAACTCTTCATTTCTCAAGGAGGAATTCATGTTACTCCATGTTTGCTTCATGCAAGTCTGTCTTTCCAAAGAGAAAATGATGTCCTCGAAACGCAGCTGTAAAGATAACTGCATTAAACGTAAAGCCAGAACACGGTTTACCACGGCGTCATTTTGGAACGAGATCCGCGATCTTAAAACAAAGAGGGCGTCGGACGGAGATGAACAGATTCCTCCGGACACGTCACGCTTCACTGAACGACGGCACAGTCCGTGTCACGGGAAAAATACTCAATGTTTTCTGATTGTGATACACGATTACAGAATTAGAAAACGCAAACGGACCGTAGCCTCGACATTCATGATTGCCGTTTGAGAGATCGGAGACGAGGAGGCGGCCGCGTGCCCTCAACATGACCTTGAAGTTAATCAGGATATCAGTTATCCTCCAGCAGCCGGCTCCCGACGCAAAACATCAAATAAAGTACACTTAAAACGCCACAATCTCGTGCCGAGTCGGGCTGAAGGATCTTCAGTGTGTCCAGATGTCTTAAGACATTTTTTTTTTAAAGAATAAAATGGAGCCTGTAGGTCTGATATGAAAGGAAGAAAAGTACTTCCATGTTTAAGTCATTAAAAGTCACACAATAAAGCCACAGGCCGGAGGGCGGGGCTCATCTCCACGTTATGAACACCAACAAGATGGCCCCCTCCAGTCACTCCACCAAAAGCTCTGCAGCCACGGCGAGTCCAGTTAGCGTCCAGGTCAAACCCGTGGAGCCAATGTGAGGCGGCATCCTGAATGTGGACACACGCTGCGATGGTTTCATGATTGTATCCGTTCATAAAATAAGAGTTTACCTGACGTGAAACCGTAAAACAAGGATTTGTTTCTTGAACAAGTATCCGTCTGACGGGTCCAAAATGTCGTTAGATGCTTAGAATGATCTCGTTATATCTGTATAAAATCTGATAATCTGCCTCTTCAGCGGTGAAGTTGTATTGTGGGTAATGTTGGCGCCATGTTTAGATGAAAAAGAGGAAAATAAAAACAATACCACACGGGCTCTGCTGTAAGTCCGTGGCGCCTCGACGCGTTAACGAGACAGAAAGAAGGGAGCGCTGAATTAATCGGTTCATCGTTGATGAAGGGATCAGTTCACAAATGAAAACAGCAGAAAATAGTCACGTTTGTTCCGTTCCTGAGAGAGATGAGCGGTATGCTAAAATAAAAATAAATAAAAAGTTGATCTCTAAACTGGTCAGCTGAAAGCTTTTTACGACCCGATATGTCCTGACAAGCACATCACCGGGGACCGCCAGGCCCAAAGTCATACGCTTAAAATCAAAAACAGGCCGGATTCTGTGAGGTTCACACATGATTATTCTTGAAGTGAAAACATATCTACACGTTGACCAAATAGGATAACGCTGGACTTTTTCCCAGTGCAGAAAAACCTCAACGCCCCAAAGTGAGAACATCTAAAGAAAAAAGAAAAAAAGACGCCAACGATGTGAGATTTTACGCTTCACAAATTCAAAACATGCGGCGGCCCAGCGGCGGTCAGACCCAGTGATCCAAAAGAAACAGCTGAGGGGGAGAGCGCCAGGCCAGGGACGCAGGACCCTCCTTGTGACGAAGGCTATTTATTGATTGATGTTGTCCTTCATTTCTGGAGACGTGTGGTGGCCACTGATCCATCGGCAGCACAAGTGAGTCTCTCTGTCCCCGGCAGCTTCAGCCTGTTGATAGAAGCACAGGGAGGAAGAGATGAAGCTTAATGTCGTCATTCAAAGCCCATCTCGGTATCCATGAAGTGGGCCCATTTCTTAGAGCAAGCGCCAGAGGGATCGGGGGGTAGTCTGATTACAGACAGTAGTCTGATTACAGACAGTAGTCTGATTACATACGAGCTCAACAACATGCAGCTGAATAAGGAGTTACTTCTGTTGCTGCACGCCGCTCCTCGTCTCTGCCCTTCTACAATCTCAAACCAGGAGTCATAAAATGGCCAAAATATTTACTAATACTTTTATAAAACAGATACATTTTTAACAAATAAGATAACTTGTTAGTGAGCTTTAGAGGTGCTGAGAGGAAGATTGTTAACTTTGACTGATCCCGTTTCCCCTTGTTTTGTCATATTTAGCGTAGAAAAGGGACTTCAATACTTTTCTATTGATATAAATGAATAGTAAACTAAATAACGGTCCAGTGAAAGTGGACCTGAAAGTACCCCGTCGTCTTTTTTGTATTATGTTTATATTCGCCCAGTTTTCCCATATTATAATTTCATCTTCTGAATTCAAACACTGAGTACAAGATCTGATGTGTTTTTTAATTGGGGCGTTAGCTGGAACTTGAGTGTCAGACCCCCCACTGTGGAGCCACACAACCATCACGATAACTAATTCAATCAGACTTCAAACGGTCTCCGGTCTGTCTGCCCCATCATCTCTTCAGCGGTCAGCAGCTCATTTCCTCTAAAAAGCCTTTTAAAAACATAATTGTGCTTCTGATTTCCCTGGTTTCCGGATCTCCACCCGACACTAACACGCACGATGACACTGTCACACAATTAGAGCAACAGACGTGTGTGTGTGTGTGTGCGTGTGTCTGTGCGTGCGACGTGCGTGCAAAACACACACATCATGCCCGCATGAGCTCATCGGACTTCTGCTGCTTATGAGTCTGAGGAAGAATTGTAAATGTAATCAGTTTTGCATCAAAGAACAAAAGAACAAAGAAATAAAAAACCATAAAATCCTAACAGCACTTTTCGGCCTTAAATAATTACAGTAATGACTGATTATCAAATAAATGTACGATTAAATTGACTCATTTGTCTTAGCTCTACATGCTAACGCAGCTTTTATAGAGACTCATGTGGGAGCACCGATTGTTCCTTTAACAACCTCATTTATATTAAAGGTTACTTCACTAATTAGGGTCAAATTAGTCTTCTGGTTCTCTTTAAAGGGAATAGTTGATGTGGCTGTAAATGTATTAAATTAGAGCCATACATTCCTTATTGGACATCCACATGAAAAAAAGGTGCAGAAATATCCCGTTAATGAAGCCATGAAGCTACAATGTGTTATTTTAATTCTAAATTTTAGGATTACAGGGGTCATTTTTGTAACAATAAAAAATAAAAAAAAAAGATTAATTCAGTCCTCCCCCCCTTCTTTCCATTTCTGATGTTTTTACATCACATCTAACTTCTGAGTTGTCACACTCCGACGAGCTTACATTTGGAACAAGTTGATCTAAAATAATTTGTTTTCTAAAACTTAGCCATTAGCCAAAGCGATAACACCACTAACGACAGGACTTCGTCATCTAGCTTGTGGTTTATTCACTTAGCGCCCCTTTAAACGGCTGTGTGGCGAAACAGAAGACGGGCGGATGGAACCAATGAGGAGGCTCCTCACCAGCGTGAGTGGTCCCGATTCCCCCGCTCAACACACAATGACTCAGGGTGCCGGAGGAGCATTTCCATTCAAGTGGCTAATTCTACTGCATCAATCTAAATAGCAACAAGGCAACAATGGGTTTGCATAGATTTAAAAAGGTCAGCTTTGGGCTTTTTCCATAAACAGTTGAATTTAAGGATATTTACTTCTTTGTTTTAAACAATAAAAGGACAAACAGCCAACATGGTCTGAAGCTGTGCAGAGAAACCGGTTAAAAAAGGACACGTGCTGACAGGAAGGCTAGATTGGAGGTTTTCATCCATGGCAACCAGAACTGGTAGAACTGCTGGTGAGACTGGGAAAAGCCTTCAGAGGCTCCCACCGGTGTGCGCTTTCATAAAATGTCCTTCTCTTCTGGCTCTTAGGCAATTATCAGAAATAATCAGTTACATCATAGTTTCTGCTTTCTGGTTAGATGGAAAAACCCAACAAAGGCGGTAAATAACTGGACCCATTTATCAAGCGTCTCAGGATTACTTCTCGGGTTCCAGAAACTGTTTTAAGAGACATTCAAGAAGCTTTGAGCTACAGGACGGACGACTTTGAAGAGCGAGTGAGACGTCGTCATTTTACAATATTCAGAGCTGCAAAGCAGAAATTATGATGATGTGATGTAGTTTTCCCAGACAGCTGTGGTTCGAAATATAAATATATATTATTATAATCGCTTATCATATCACTTTATATACTTACTTTTATGCAAAAGTGTTATGTTGAACTTAAAACCCATAATCATACCTGCAAACTCATGAGGGGTGAAAAAGGTAACAACGGGGTGGGGGTCCTCTGCTCTGACTAAGTCAGTGCCCACAAACCCTTCTAATAAGAATATAATAGATGTGTATATATATATATATATTAATAGAATAGTTACAACACCTTGAAAGATGGTGGTGAACCCGGTAAGATGGCCGCCACACCTTGAAATATTCAGTAATATTTATTTTGCATGGGCCCAGGTGTGAATAGGAGCGAGGCCCATTCAGAGAAATCTCTACGGCCCACTTGAGCGACAATCACACAGGTTAACAAGTCCCACATTACACTATTTTACAAATCAAGTAACTTCCTGAATTTTGTGCACTTAACACTTTTTTAATTTCTAAATCATTTTAGAAATTATTCCTTTTGTTCCTCTTTTATCCAATAACCTATAATATATAATAAACCTTCCCACCCACCCTGTCTGTGATTTCCCATCAGAGGCCCCCACCCCGGGAAGTGGCTGAATGGAGAAGGGGTGGGGGGGTTTCTGTGAGATTCACACACTGAATTCCTGCTGGAAATCACTCCATATACAGACTCATGTGACAATCAGGCATGAAAACGGGTCAGGGGTGAAAAAGGTGAGAAGGATAGGCGCACGGGGGGGGGGGGGGCTGGTGACTTCCACGAACATCGATGTCGGACGTTGTAATCTGTAGGTCCTCCATTCTGACACCAAGTCAGTGATCGGGCCCTATAATAATAGTAATATTGTGTATAATATGGTCATTCATGAACCAACTTCCTTTTTTTTTGTGGCGTGAACAAGTCTTCAAGTCTTGAGCTCTGCTGAGCCTTGAGTCTGTTCTGCCTCTACCTGGTTGTCACGATCTTATACCATACCTGCCATAAATATCATGATAGGCTACTGATACATTACCATAAAACAGTATACCATAAATAAGACACTGGTATATTTATCTATAATAGTAATAAATAAAATATCTGTATGGTTCACTTTTTACCAACTTTTTCAACACTTAAATGGCAGTAATATTAGTATTAGCCTACAATATATTAATGAAACTACATGGTTCCATCATAGCATTGATTATACACTATGAGGCCTTTAGTCTGTATCTGACCAGATGATACAGAGTTCATCAGGATGAGCAGCTGTAGAGTTACAGAACTTTACAGACTGAACTTAAACATTTCACTTCTGGCATCTTTTTTTATTTTTATTTTTAAAGCCGAAAATTCCGCCACTTAACGCCCCTCTCTGTGAGCGCAGACAGCTCGACACGGAGCAGCGCGTGCGCTCTGATCGCTCTTTTAATGAAGTATCGATACTAAAAATATGCTAAATCACATCGTGTTTAACGTACGGGTACTTTGTTAGTATCGCTACACTGTGCAGCGTGACAGCAGCAGATGTAGCGGCTGACATTCAAGCTAACCTAAACCACCAAACGCTGAAGACATCTTGACGCTGATTGGCCGAGACGCGACACGTCCCATCAAAGATGTTTTATTGCGAAGAGCACCACTCCACATTTTCTCCGTGTCCCACTCCAATCTCATAAACGCCGGCCGGCCAATTGACCCCCCACCCCCTACCCCAAAACAAAAACTCTTCGGTTCTACACGATTCACGTAAGTCACCTATTTTGGTTTCAAAACGGCGAATTTCGCCGAAAGGTGAGGGATTCTCATGCCTGGACAATGTTTCCATGGTGACGGACAAGGTCACGGAGATCGAAGGCACTGACAAGTGACTTCCACCAGGAAACCTCAGGGCTCTCAAGTCTCACGCATTGAGCGTGAGACTCACGCATTTCGGTCTTAACTCACGCACTCCCGCCACACATCGTATTTCTCACGCTGAAAAAAACTCTCGGCTCTTTAATGTAGGGGTGCTCAACAACTCTTCTCGGAGCTCTTGCTTGAGATGGCGCGGCAGTGTCCAGTCGCCGTCGCGGCAGCTCCGCGGAGATTGTGCGCTCTTTTAGTTTTTGTGTTTATTTTTAATATTTTCTTTGCCACAAACACATCGGCACTAACAACATACGACCGCAGCACACTTTTGGACATAAACTTTTGCGCAAAACAAGGGTTTTTGTCCACTTTTTCCATCGATCCAGCGTGGCCGGGGAGAGATCGTAGAGCGAACACAACAACAACAGTGGAGCCGCTACTACGGGAGACGACGAAAACATCAAGGGAAACGGAGCGAATTGAACAGACTGAGAGTTCAAGCCCACCGTCCACCTTTGCCCAGCATCCTTCTTGCTAACGTCCAGTCTCTGGAAAATAAGATGGATGATTTTAGGGCAAGGATCAGATTCCAACGGGACATGCGGGATTGTAACATCTGTTGTCTGACGGAAACTTCGCTGATGCCGGATCGAGTCATATGCCCAACCGAGTCCTTCTCTGTTTTCCGTGCAGACAGAACGGAAGAGTCTGGTAAATCTAAGGGTGGAGGGTCTGCTTCATGACGAACAACATGTGGTGCGACCCCAAGAACATTAAGACTCTTTCTTCGCTCCTGCTCGCCGAACCTGGAACATCTGACGATCTCATGCCGCCCATTCTACCTTCCCGGAGTTCAGCTCGGTCATCACCACAGCCGCTACATTCCACCACAAGCGGACACCGGCGTAGCACTATCGGACCTACATGATGTGTTATGTCGGCATCAGAACAAGTATCCCGCGGCTGTGGTGGTGGCTGGGGACTTTAACAAGGCAAACCTAAAAAAGTCATGCGAACTTTCACCAGCACATTACGTGTGCTACCAGAGGAAAGAACGTTGGACCACTGCTATCGCCATTCAGGAGAGGCTACAAGGCTGTCTGACTCCCGCCGTTAGGGAAATCAGACCATGCCGCCATTTTGCTGCTTCCGGAGTATAAACAAAGGATCGCGGGAAGCGGTAGTGACGAGGAACGAATGCGGTGGTCTGACCGATCAGGCGCTGCGCTACAGGGCGCTCTGCGTATTGTCGACTGGGACATGATCCAATCCAGTTCCAGTGACGCCAGCGAGTTTGGAAGTAGCAATGAGCCTCATAGCAACGCTAACGGACACCATCGTCCCCACGGTAAAAGTTAGGGTCTTTCCTAACCAAAAGCCGTGGGTTGATAGATCCATCCGTGAAGCTGTGAACGCCCGCACTGCTGCCTATAACTCCGGTCTTGTATCCGGCAACATGGACGAGTACAAGGCAGCGGTCTATGGACTGAGGAGGGCGGTGAAGAAGGCCAAGAGGAAGTACCGAGACAGAGTGGAATCACAGATGGAGCAGCGCGACACCAGGCGCCTATGGCAGGGGCTACGGACTATTACAAACTACCAGAGCAGACCCCGCGAATGGTGAGTGCCGACGCATCCCTAGCGGACGACCTGAACTCATTTTATGCACGGTTTGAGGCTAGCAACAACAGCGCTAGCTCGCCGCTAACAACAACACCGTTAGCGTAGCCGAGGTGAGTTCTACCGCTGGGGATGAACACACACTCTCTGTGACCGAGCACAGTGTGAGGAGGGCTCTGTTGAGGGTGAACACCAGGAAAGCTGCAGGTCCAGATGGCATATCTGGGCGAGTACTGAAGACCTGTGCTAACCAGCTAGCTCCAGTGTTCACCACAATATTCAACCTCTCGCTGGCTGAGTCCGTGGTCCCCGCCTGCTTCAAGAGATCCACTATTGTCCCTGTGCCCAAGAAAGCTTCTCCAGCGTGTATGAATGACTACCGACCGTGGCCCTCACCTCGGTGGTCATGAAATGCTTTGAGAGGCTGATAAAGGACTACATCTGCGCCTTCCTCCCTTCCTCCATGGACCCGCTGCAGTTTGCTTATCGCCCAAACAGATCCACGGATGATGCTGTCTCCCAGGTACTGCACACCACACTCTCATCTGGACAGCCAGAGGGGGGGCTATGTGAGACTGCTGTTCATTGATTATAGTTCACCTTTCAACACCATAGTCTCTTCCAGACTGGCCGGCAAGCTGACTGAGCTGGGACTGAACACCGCCCTGTGTGCTTGGATCCTGGACTTCCTGACCGCCAGGCCACAGGTGGTCAGGGTGGGCAGACACACCTCCAAATCCCTCACCCTGAACACAGGATCCCCCCAGGGTTGCGTCCTCAGCCCCCTACTGTACTCCCTGTACACACATGACTGTGTGGCCAGGTTCAGCTCCAACACCATCATCAAGTTTGCGGATGACACAGTGGTGGTGGGCCTGATCTCCGACAACGACGAGAAGGCCTACCTGGAGGAAGTTGCTGATCTGTCACTCTGGTGCCAGGACAACAGCCTCATCATGAATGTCACCAAAACTAAGGAGCTGATTGTGGACTTTAGGAGGGCACAACAACAGAGGACGTACTCACCACTGGGGATTAACGGCACTACTGTGGAGAGGGTGAGCGGTATAAATACCTGGGAGTCCACATCACCGAGGATCTGACATGGTCAACAAACACAGACACTCTGGTGAGAAAGGCAAGGCAGCGCCTACCACCTCAGGCAGCTGAGGAAATTTAAAGTTTCCCAGAGGATCCTTCAGTCCTTCTACTCTGGAGCTGTAGAGAGCGTCCTGACAGGAAGCATCACAGCCTGGTTTGGCAACTGCTCCGCTCAGGACAGGAAGGCTCTGCAGAGAGTAGTGCTCGGCTGAACGCACTATTGGAACTACACTCCCACCCTGCAGGACTTGTACACCAGGAGGTGCAGAACCAGAGCCGGCAGGATCATGAAGGATCCTCACCACCCCAACAACAGACTGTTTCAGCTGCTGCGGTCAGGCAGGCGCCCGTAGTCACGCTGCAAGAACAGAGAGACTGAGACGGAGTTTCTTTCCTCAGGCCATCAGGATTGTGAACTCCGACCTCACCAGGACCCCCACATAGACCCACACAACTGCCCCTCTTAGGCACACACACACACACACACACACACACACTTACTGTAAATATTGTGTTGTTTTTTATTTGTAAATAGTGTGTACTTGTTGCCCTTGCACATTCCTGCTGAGCATTGCCACTTTCATTTCACTGCACACCCTGTGTGTGTATGTGACAAATAAAACATCTTGAATCTTGAATCTTGAATCTTGAATACTTGAGAGCCCTGTGACTGATATCCGAAAATTTCCGTCCCGGGGCTTGAGAGCCCTGAAACCTGTTTAAACTTTATATGCATGTACATGTTGTGTATGTATACAGGACTGTCTCAGAAAATTAGAATATTGTGATAAAGTTCTTTATTTTCTGTAATGCAATTAAAAAAACAAAAATGTCATGCATTCTGGATTCATTACAAATCAACTGAAATATTGCAAGCCTTTTATTCCTTTAATATTGCTGATTATGGCTTACAGCTTAAGAAAACTCAAATATCCTATTTCTAAATATTAGAATATCATGAAAAAGTATACTAGTAGGGTATTAAACAAATCACTTGAATCGTCTAATTAACTCGAAACACCTGGAAACACATTTTCAAATGTTTGATTTTGTTTGCTGTTATAAATCTTTTTTTTACTTGGTCTGAGAAATTATCCAATTTTTATGAGATAGGATTTTAGAGTTTTCTGTAAAGCATAATCAGCAATATTAAAAGAATAAAAGGCTTGCAATATTTCAGTTGATTTGTAATGAATCCAGAATGCATGACATTTTTGTTTTTTTAATTGCATTACAGAAAATAAAGAACTTTATCACAATATTCTAATTTTCTGAGACAGTCCTGTATATGTACTTATGTGTGCATACTAGTTTATATCTGTCACGGGACACAACATGTAACTATCTAATCTTTCATGGAACAATGTAATTCTCAGGCAGCAGACCATTGTACAATGGTGCTAAAACGCTAGCGCGCGATTAGCACCCGCTAGCTAAACAGCGCTAGCCTTAATTAACTGTCTTCACTTTAACTTCTACAGTTAATAACTGTCAAAATATAAAAGCGAGCGAACATAACATTAATATACAGGACTGTCTCAGAAAATTAGAATATTGTGATAAAGTTCTTTATTTTCTGTAATGCAATTAAAAAAACAAAAATGTCATGCATTCTGGATTCATTACAAATCAACTGAAATATTGCAAGCCTTTTATTCTTTTAATATTGCTGATTATGGCTTACAGCTTAAGAAAACTCTAAAATCCTATCTCATAAAATTTGAATATTTCCTCAGACCAAGTAAAAAAAAGGATTTATAACAGCAAAACAAAATCAAACATTTGAAAATGTGTTTCCAGGTGTTTCGAGTTAATTAGACGATTCAAGTGATTTGTTTAATACCCTACTAGTAAACTTTTTCATGATATTCTAATATTTAGAGATAGGATATTTGAGTTTTCTTAAGCTGTAAGCCATAATCAGCAATATTAAAAGAATAAAAGGCTTGCAATATTTCAGTTGATTTGTAATGAATCCAGAATGCATGACATTTTTGTTTTTTTAATTGCATTACAGAAAATAAAGAACTTTATCACAATATTCTAATTTTCTGAGACAGTCCTGTATATATATGGTGCTTATGTATGTTTCTCACCTGTAAACAACAAGAGACTTGCATCAACAGCTGCGTCACTGTCTGTGTTACGCTGGTCTAACTTGTTTGTTTAAGACAAGAATTACGGCACCAGTCATGGCAAAACCCGCTACTGCCCCCTACTGGCGAACACAAGTATAACAATATTTAAAAATCATTCAAATTAGGAAAAATGGAAAAGCAGCACATCTTCAAATTTAAGAAGCTGGAACCATAAAATGTTTATTTAATTATTAAATTATTATTTATTTAAATTATTTTTTCTTCTCTTAACCCTTGTGTTGCCTTCGGGTCAATTTGACCCGATTCAATGTTTCACCCTCCTGTCGCCTTCGGGTCAATATGACCCGATTCAATGTTTAACCCTCCTGTTACCTTTATATTTACTAACATATTTTACCCTTGAGGTCAATATGACCCCAGCTATTAAAATCTCCAGAAAATTATTAGAATTAATATTGTTTTCCAAGTTTAAGTGTGAGGTACTTTATGTTTGTTTGTTGACTCCGGAAAGAACACCGACATTAAACATTGAATCGGGTCAAAATGACCCGAAGGCAACACAAGGGTTAAGCAACTAATTGATTGATCTAATATTTTTTTTAGCTGAACTTTGGTAGTTTTACAACAAAATGTATAAAGTAGAAATATTATTAATGATATGATAGTAATAAAAAATATGCGTTGTCATTATATATATACAGGACTGTCTCAGAAAATTAGAATATTGTGATAAAGTTCTTTATTTTCTGTAATGCAATTAAAAAAACAAAAATGTCATGCATTCTGGATTCATTACAAATCAACTGAAATATTGCAAGCCTTTTATTCTTTTAATATTGCTGATTATGGCTTACAGCTTAAGAAAACTCAAATATCCTATCTCTAAATATTAGAATATCATGAAAAAGTATACTAGTAGGGTATTAAACAAATCACTTGAATCGTCTAATTAACTCGAAACACCTGCAAGGGTTTCCTGAGCCTTGAAAACACTCAGCTTGGTTCAGTAAACTAAATCACAAGTATGGGGAAGACTGCTGATCTGACTGCTGTCCAGAGGACCATCATTGACACCCTCCATCAGGAGGGTAAGACACAAAAGAAGTTTCTCAAAGAGCAAGCTGTTCACAGAGTGCAGTTTCAAAGCACATCCACAAAAAGTCTGTTGGAAGGGAAATGTGGCAGGAAACGCTGCACAACCAAGAGAGATGACCGCAGCCTTAACAGCATTGTGAAGAAGAGTCGCCCAGAATTTGGGGAGCTTCAAAGACAGTGGACTGAAGCTGGAGTCCAGGTATCAAAAGCCACTGTTCACAGACGTGTCCGCAAATGGGCTACAATAGCCGTATTCCCATGGTCAAGCCACTTCTGAACTCAAGACAACGGAAGAAGCGTCTGACTTGGGCTATGGAAAAGAAGCACTGGACAGTTGCAGAGTGGTCCAAAGTCCTCTTTTCAGACGAAAGCAAGTGTTGTATTTCATTTGGAAGTCAAGGCGCCAGAGTCTGGAGAAAGGCTGGAGAGGCGCAAAATCCAAGTTGCTTGAAATCCAGTGTGAAGTTCCCACAGTCAGTGATGGTTTGGGGAGCCATGTCAGCTGCTGGTGTTGGTCCACTGTGTTTCATCAAGTCCAGAGTAAATGCAGCTGTGTACCAAGAGATTTTAGAGCACTACATGCTTCCGTCTGCTGAAAAGCTCTATGGAGATGAGGATTTCATTTTCCAGCATGATCTGGCACCTGCCCACAGTGCCAAAACCACCAGTAACTGGTGTACTGACCATGGCATTACTGTCCTCGATTGGCCTGCCAATTCCCCTGACCTGAACCCCATAGAGAATTTGTGGGGTATTATGAAGAAGAAGCTGAAAGACACCAGACCCAACAATGCAAATGAGCTAAAGGCCGCTATTGAAGCATCCTGGGCATCCATAAACCCTCAGCAATGCCACAGGCTGATTGCCTCCATGCCACGCCGCATTGATGCAGTAATCCATGCAAAAGGATTCCCAACCAAGTACTGAGTGCATTAATGGACATTTTCAAATGTTTGATTTTGTTTTGCTGTTATAAATCTTTTTTTTAACTTGGTCTGAGGAAATATTCAAATTTTATGAGATAGGATTTTAGAGTTTTCTTAAGCTGTAAGCCATAATCAGCAATATTAAAAGAATAAAAGGCTTGCAATATTTCAGTTGATTTGTAATGAATCCAGAATGCATGACATTTTTGTTTTTTTAATTGCATTACAGAAAATAAAGAACTTTATCACAATATTCTAATTTTCTGAGACAGTCCTGTATATGGTTAAAGTCATTCATAAACCAACTTCCCTTTCTTTGGCCTGAACAACAAGGACTCGTGAGCTCTGCTGAGCCATGACTCTGTTCCTGAGTCTGTTCTGCCTCTACCTGGCTGTCACGAACATTATAACTTCTATACGATACCTGCCATAAATATCATGATAACAGAATTCGATACAATACCATGAAAACAATATGATACCATAAATACGAGACTGGTATATTTATCTATAATAGTAATAAATAAAACATCTGTATGGTTCACTTTTTACCAACTTTTTCAACACTTAACAAATGGCAGTATTATTAGTATTAATACAGCCAGATATTAATGAAACTACATGGTTCCATCATAGCATTGATTATACACTATGAGGCCTTTAGTCTCTGACCAGATGATACAGAGTTCATCAGGATGAGCAGCTGTAGAGTTACATAACTTTACAGACTGTCTGCCTTGGAGACAAAGAACTGAAACATTTCACTTCTGGAATCATCTTTTTTTTTTTAAAGCTGAAGACTTTAAGTCTCAAAAGCTCCGCCACTTGACGTCACTCGCTGTGAGCGCTGCTTAGCGCATTGCGTGCAGACAGCTTGACACGGAGCAGCGCGTGCGCTCTGATCGCTCTTTTAATGAAGTATTGATACAAAATATATGCTAAATCATATCGTGTTTAACGTACGGGTTCTTTGTTAGTGTCGATACACCGTGCAGCGTGACAGCAGCAGATGTAGCGGGCTGACATTCAAGCTAACCTGAACCCCCTAAACGCGGTCGGCATCTGAACGCTGATTGGCCGAGAGGCGACACGTCCCATCAAAGAAGTTTTATTGCGAAGAGCACCAGTTCACATTTTCTCCGTGTCTCACTCCAATCTCATAAATGCTGGCCAGCCAGTTGACCCCCGCCCCCCCCCATCCCAAAACAAAAACTCTTCGGATCTACACGATTCACATGGATGACCTATCTTGATTTAAAAACGGTGAATTTCACCGAAAGGTGACAAGTTTGCAGGTATGCATAATGATAATTAGAAACACAGCATTATGGAAGCTTATCGTCATCATGCATTCCCTAAACAGCTTTCCTCTCACCAAACATATCGGCATGAAAGCTCTCAAGTGAATATTGCATGAGATAAAAGCTCCTGAGTAAAAGTCCCAGTGGAATGAAAAATGTACTTTTCCAGTTTTAATCCCATGTCCCCGATTTAATTGTTCATTCAGAATATTAGTATCAGAGTATGTTTTGACAACTACTCCCCATCTTTGCTTCTGTAAAACGGTTTCAACGAGCTCGCCACACGGGTTGTGTAAAACCACACGTCACTGCTGGTGGATCGTAGTTTCTTAAAGAGTAATATGAAGAGACGTGTGTGGCTGAGGGCCAATTCAGTCAAGATCCGGGTTGGGAATCTACAGAGGATTTCATTTACACCCCTCACAGTGCAGATGCTTCAATGGGACCTCGAGAAAGTTGATCAAGAGCTTTCCCTGCTCGTCCTCAACGGAGGACTGTAAATGCCTTCCTCTGTGAACGATCGCCTTCTGAGACGCTTGATAAATACGGTCGCGATTTGTGTGCAGAGCTCCAATTTGGCTCCGCTAAGATACGCGTTGTCATCCATGTTGGCCGAGGCATCACCCTCCCAAGTCCACATTTGTTTGAGACCTTCAGACGGCAGCTCTTTCCAGATAACTCCTCGAGCCTTAATCAAAACAGGTTTACCTCCTGGGATCGTTGCTCAAGACCTGGATGCAGTCGTGAATTGCATTTGTGAGTTTGCAACTATAGTTAGTTAATAGTTAATATGGTAATGTAGTTTGTTTGGTAGAGCAGTTTAGCTTGAGGAAGTTCAGAAAACATCACATTTCACTTTGTTACCTATCTGTCCTCTCCTCATCTGTGGCACATTTGTCATTTGATTTACAAACTCACTTTAGCCCTGAAGGAGCGAGACAGAGGCATGAGAGCAAGATGTATCAAGGTATGCTATGTGGTGATGAAGAATCGTCATCACAGCTACACAAATAGCTGGTGACAGGAGATGGAGTCAGAACTAGTAAACTGCGAGTGGTTGGTGGAGGCACATGTCAGATCCAAAAACCAGGCAAAATGCTGGGTGAGTGTATAAATATATCTTTGGATTTGTCATGCCACCAAACAGCTCTCACCCAGATTCATTCAGACACAGAGAAGAAAGAAATTGAAGCCGAGTGAGCAGGAGAACCACAACAAGGGAAACAAAGACGAGGATATCGAACATCCCAACAAATTAAATAAGACGGAGCAAAGTGCGAAAGAAGTGTGCATTTCTTGTTTTTCAGGGCCGCACCTGAGGATGGCGGTGGTGACTCCGGCTCCTTGGACTCCGGCTCCGTGGACTCCGGCTCCGTGGACTCCGGCTCCGTGGACTCCGGCTCCGTGGACTCGGGCTCCTTGGACTCTGGATCTGTGGACTCTGGCTCCTTGGACTCTGGCTCCTTGGACTCTGGCTCCTTGGACTCTGGCTCCTTGGACTCTGGCTCCTTGGACTCTGGCTCCGTGGACTCTGGATCTGTGGACTCTGGCTCCTTGGACTCTGGATCTGTGGACTCTGGCTCCTTGGACTCTGGCTCCTTGGACTCTGGATCTGTGGACTCTGGCTCCTTGGACTCTGGATCTGTGGACTCTGGCTCCTTGGACTCTGGATCTGTGGACTCTGGATCTGTGGACTCTGGCTCCTTGGACTCTGGCTCCTTGGACTCGGGCTCCTTGGACTCGGGCTCCTTGGACTCGGGCTCCTTGGACTCGGGCTCCTTGGACTCGGGCTCCTTGGACTCCGGCTCCTTGGACTCCGGCTCCTTGGACTCTGGCTCCTTGGACTCTGGATCTGGATCTGTAGACTCCTTTGTAGACTTCCTTGGACTCTGACTCCGAGTACTCTGACTCCGAGGACTCAACTTCCTCTGCTGTCTGAGCAACGTTGGTCCCGGCAGCCGGCATGTCGTCATCTTCCTCTTCTTCCTCTTCAGAGGAGCTACTGTCAACCTCCAGGGCGGCTGTAGGGGGAGGGGCGTCCAGTTTGTCCTCTGTCAATGAGGAAAAGTTGACAACATTTTAGCTACTGATCTATTTAATTGATCTCTCTTCAATGTCTTTTTTGATCCTCAGATAACACTCGATCCAACCAATTTAGTGCAGACGGAGATATCTTAACAGCTGTTGGATGGATTGCCTTGCATTGTTCTAGACGGCGTTACAATGAGCTGGTGATACATTGTTCTTCTAAACTTTTTGATCATATCAGTGTGTTAGCATTTAAATCTGCCACGGTATAGCTTCAGAGAGCTGCGAGCATGACCGTCAACCTATAGCTGCATTTAGTTTGTTATTTGAGGTTTCTATTACCTTGTGATGGAGCAGCAGGTGTAGTATCCTGCTCTATCGCCACGGTAGCCTCGCTGACCTCAGAGAAGGCGGAGCAAGAAACTTCAGTTGGGGCGGGGTCCGATGGCGGTGCAGCGGGGGAGTCTGTGGGAACAGACTCTGGTTCTGACACCATCACAGTCTGCTTGGCTTCAGTGTCTTCTGAACATAAAAAAGTAAGAGAAGAAAAAGTAGAGAGAAGGTAAGAAACAAAAAGTCAAGCGGAGACAATGCAGAGATGGAGACAACTGGGCTTAAGTATTCTACCTGTGTCCTCCTCTTTCTGTGGCTCAGCAGGTTCATTGGAGACGACAGCTTTGCTCTCCATCGTCTGCTCCTCTTCCTCCTTCTTCTGGGGTGGGCTGGCCTCCACGCTGGGGGGTTTCAGTGGGCTCTCACCCCCCATGCTGCTGCGGGGTGACTGCATCTCCATCTCCTCCCCCCAGTCGGACACAGGCTGGTGGCTCTCCAGGGGCAGGAAGGGGCTGAGGGGCTTGCCTCCCTCTGGGGTCTCCTGAACTGCTGCCGGGGGTGGGATGTGGACCTTCGGCCTGGGAGGCCTCTGATCTTTGGGGCTTCCTGTGGATGTCGGCTGAGCGCGAGGTGGGGGAGATGTAGGGGAGTTGTCTTTGCTCTTCACTGGCTTCTCCTTCCCGGTGTCTTTCTTCTCATCGCCCCTGGTGTCGTGTTCCAAATCGCTCCCTTCGTCATCGTCGTCGTCTTCTCCTTCGCTGGCATCCTCCCATTCTTCATCATCATCTTCTAAGTTCTTCGGCTCTGCCTGTGAAAAGATTTAAAAGAAGAGGTTTATGGTAAAGTAATTGAAAACAGTTTGCGATCTAAAAACCTGCAGCAAGAGTTTTTGGTCACTCGGCAGCAGTAGAGTGAGGCGTTGATTTGGTGAACATGTTGTACATTTACACAATCACCATTTAAATCCTTTGTTGAGCTTGTAGATTTGGTCTCTCCCAACTATCTGCTAAATGCTGCACTCTGTTCACCAGCTGGTGCAGTGGGCTCTAACGCCATCAGAGCTGGAAGACACTGAAACATCTCACGAGGTTTGGGAAACGGCCGAGTTGGGTGATCATTCTGACATTTAAAATGTCTTAATTTAATTTACAATTATCTAAAGCGCTTATTTAATGAAATAATGGCTCAAAGTTCCACTTTTTTATTCTCGTTCCCTGCCCGAGTCCGACTCCATTATTAATACAGATGAAGCCTCTCTACCTTCTGTGCTGCGGGAGGTTTGGCTTTTTCTTTCTCCTTCTCCTTCTTTTTAGTCTTCTCCTCTCTCTTAATTTTTTCCTCCTTCTCCTCCTCCTCTTCTCTTTCTCCTTCCCAGCGGTTATCGTGCATGCTGTTAAAAGGCATAAACACAAATCAACGTTGGAGGCAAATAACGACGAACAAAGAAAGATATCAAGTCTCCCCAAAAAAACACACAATGCCCGTTACAGAGGAAACAAGCTGGTTAGTCTTTGATGAACTGAACCGTATTACAATAATCCAACATTGTACTTAAGTCGAAGTAGCAATACTACAGTGTACGTTATAAATCTTGAACTTTAATTAAAATATTAAAGATACAAATATACTTTAACATACTCATTATGCAAAATTGCCCAATATATAATCATATTTATTATATTAGATGATCATATATATGAAACCATTATGTGTTCATCCCTTAAAATGTAACTAATCTAACTTTGTTGTTTTATACACTGCTGGGTAGCTTAACATGTAATATTATATACCGTATTTTCCGCACTATAGGGCGCACTGGATTATAAGGCGCACTGTCAATGAAGGGTCTAATATAAAGCGTCACAATAATTCTCAACATTATTCAAAACCTTATTCATTGTATTTTGGGATCCTTTTACACACTGTAATATTATGGACGGACTGACTGAAATGTTATGTCCGACGAGCTGGTAGCTGTGTGTGTGTTGTTGTGTTCCTGGTTTTGAGGTTTCACGCCAACAGTAGCTTGTTGCTACGGTAGGTAATGCTGAAAGTCGTAATGGTTTATTCGTTGATTATTTCATTTATAAATAACAATCTGAATTTGCAAAGTTTTGTAACACGACAAAAAGTACAATGGAGTAGAAGTAGAAGTGGCATAAAATTGAAATACTCCAAAGAAATACAAGTAATTAAAAAAAGAGCACTTGAGTAAACTTGGTTTATTGCTTGTATTCCATATTGTGTATGACTGATTCACAACAGGCCAACAAATGAAAACATTCATCAATGAATCAACCTTTAAAAAGAGAATTAAAAGTTAGAAGCGAGAAGCATGACCTTCTACATCCCATCAGGTCTCCAGTAGATTGTTTGAGCGTGAACAGGTGTGTGTGGACTTACCTGTAGCTCGGTTTCTGTCCTCGGCCCCTCCCCCCTCCCCGGTCGCCTCGTTGCCCCGGGGTCCTGCCCTGGGACAGGAAGTCACCAAATGTCGAAGCTTTCGGAGGTCGCTTGCCGTCGTCTGGATGGGAAGAACCAAGAAATTGATGGTAAGTGTAAATCATATCGTTTTGGGATATTTTATCTAAAAAGGTACGGTGGATCCGAGAGGGACTGCAAGATGGGAAAACAAATGGTGGCCGGGTGGAGTCAGAGTGGAGGGGAAGTGAAGTGATACAGAAAGGGAGTTATTCATAATGCAGGAACCAAAATGCATGATGCAGTGAGTCAATAAAATGCATGACATCTATATCAGGCCAAAAATGAATATTCAATTTAAAATAAATTCTAATTTTAGATTATATTGAACTGTAAATCTGAGTCACACTAACCCGTTACTGAGTGGCATCCTCTTATAACTGTATTTAGGATAAGATATAACTTAATTTAGCCCGTGGGAAGTTATTCTGCAGCAGAGTACAAATATATAAATAGAGTGCGGGTAAAAACAAACTATAAACAATAAAGATTATCAACACTGCATGAACCAAATGTACACAAACCAGAAAGGTAAACAGGTTAACAATAAGAAATGTAAATAGAGACACGACAGGTAAATCAAAGGTTTTGACTGATATCCAAAATTCAGTCACTCCATTAATCTAAAAATACTGTCGACAGCATAGAAATAGAAAGATATAAAAACAGACGTTGAAGGTGAATAGGGTTTAACAAATAGATATCATGGTGAAACTTCCCCACCTTTTTTTATTAAAATTTTTCTAAAATGTTATGTTTAAATAAGCAAATGAGCCATTATTTAATGCAACATTTTGGTGAATTTAGGAGAAATCTACAGATGTAAATAGACAAAGTAGCAAGAAAGACACCTGAATGTGTATTGTAGAGGTTTCCTTTCCACGAGCCTGAAAGTAGATACATTATGGAAGTAGAGTAACCAAAATATCCAAATTCATAAGTAAATGAAAAACGTTTTTTTCCTGTATTGTTTTTCCTTCCAAGAGTGGATATCTTATGTAACATCGGAGAGGACTCTTGAGTGACAGAAGTTGTCATGCAGTGTCCAACTGAACTCTGGGACGAGGTCAAATGAGGTGCAGTGGCTCGAGGGCGATGCTCATAGATTTAAGAGGACAAAGAAGAAGATCTAAAGTCTGGCTTCAGTTACACCGTGTGCAACAGAGAAAATATGTTACAACCTCCATCTCTCCCCTCATGTTTGTAGAGGAACATGATGGAGAGGGGAAAGTAAAGTAAATAAAGCCAGGGAGAAAGGAGAGTATAGAAGGGAGGGATGGAAAAAAAGAAATGTGTAGGAATGAAAACTGCCAGTTAAGGAATAATGTGAGGAGGAGGGATGGGGGAACATGAAAGAGAAGGTCAGAGAGGGGGAGGAGCTCAAGAAAAGAAGTACAAAAGAAATGAAGGGATCAGTGAGGAAAATAAATAATAGTTCAGGATGAAGAGATTCCACAGAGCACCATTGGGCTTTGAAGAGGACACTCGAGTCATTCCAGAAATTAGAAATGGAGAAAAAAAAGAGAAAGAGAAAACCACAAGCCCAAGCGAGCGCAGGGTTCAATGTGAGGCAGTTGCCACGTTATAATTGGTAATGCACTCTTCAGTCAGACACAAAGAAATAAAGCAACTGGGACTGAACAGCTGTGAGAAATTATTCTCTGATTTTATCCGATATTACTTTCTGGCCACATGGAAAGGCGAACATCCCCCTCGAGGTACTCTGAGAAGGAAACAATGAACTAGTTTAAGAACACTCACACATACGGCTGTTGGTGTGCGTGAGTGTGTGTGTGTGTGTGCAAACAGAAGCTCTCAAAGCGTTAAAGAGAAGCAGATGTTTACAGATGCTCGCCCAATTCAAAAGCAAAAGCCTGAGCAGAATTGGACCGTGTTTATGGTCAAATCTCACTTTCACTGTTCTTTTGTGACAAAAATGACAATTTAGACCCGTTAAAAAGGTAAAAGGTCCGTTTCTGTTAATGTGCAGCGTGTAGGATCCAGAGAGCAACATTTAAGACTTTATAAGAGCTTTAAAGGATTATTACACAGCCGTATTTGATGCAAAATGTAAACATAAAATGGGAAGAATATTAGTCATTTAAAAACAAAAAAATGATGAATACAACTGTTGTTTTACTGACTCAACGGGTTTTGGATGCAGTTGTTGACACACAAATGGAAACATAAAAAAACACACACAATATAATCTTAGTCCCGTGCTGTGGTCTAACCTGAGGCCCTGCCCTGAGGCTCTGTACGAGAGTTACGCCCCTGGGCTGCAGAGAGGACACACACACAAACAGGTTACAGTATGTCTACCACAACCACACGCACACTTTGTCTATATCAAGATATAACGTAAACATTATTCATTGTGCTACAAAACCCAAACTAATTAAAGCTGCAAGCGGCGATGTGCGGGTCCTCGTTCCTCCTTCGCACCGCTGGACGCCAGCTCCCTCGGCCGAGAACGCAAGCCCGCCGGTCGGACGTTTTACTGTTCGTCACGTAACACTGATTTTATTTTGCAAGTCGGTGGTGCTTTGACTCGGAGTGAAAATAAGCTTGTTGATATCCTCAGAACGTAACTTTTAACAAGCATGACACGTTTGGGGCAGATTTGACCAAGTCCAGCTGAGCCAAGAGGTGGCGCTGTGATTATGTGAACATATACATGCATCATGTGTATCTACGTAAAGTTTAGACCACGTCATATAAACATACCTGCAAACTCATGAGGGGTGAAAAAGTGACAACAGGGTGGGGGTCCTCTGCTCTGACTAAGTCAGTGCCCACAAACCCTTCTAATAAGAATATAATATATATATATATATATATATTAATAGAATAGTTACAACACCTTGAAAGATGATGGTGAACCCGGTAAGATGGCCGCCACACCTTGAAATATTCAGAAATATTTATTTTGCATGGGCCCAGGTGTGAATAGGAGCGAGGCCCATTCAGAGAAATCTCTACGGCCGACTTGAGCGACAATCACACAGGTTAACACAGGGGTCAGGAACCTTTTTGACTGGGAGAGCCATAAAAGCCAAATATTTCTAAATATGTTTCATTGAGAGCCATATAGTATTTTTAACCTCGAATAAATTAAATAGTTTTAATGTGACTTCTGCTGCTGCATGATGCAACGGGGGGGGGGCATGCAGGTGACTTTTTCTTTACTCCGCCCCGATGTGCGCGCACCGGCATCGGAGCTCTGCAGCGCGCGAGACGGAGAACCGAGAAGTGTTAACGCGACACGTAGAGACAGAATGACATGCTGCTGGTTAGAGACGATCAATAACAGACGGCTGTTTAGTTTAATAAAAGAACAAAGACGTGCTCTTTAAGAAAAGGGACCTTAAATTACTTCTGCTGTAATCTGGCGCGATAGAGAAAATTACAGGGTGGCGGCGGAGTTTTTTTTCTTCCCCCAACTCAAAATGTTCTGGGAGCCATATGCCGTCACCGGAAAAACCATATATGGCTCGCGAGCCATAGGTTCCCGACCCCTGGGTTAACAAGTCCCACGTTACACTATTTTACAAATCAAGTAACTTCCTGAATTTTGTGCACTTGAACACTTTTTTAATTTCTAAATTATTTTAGAAATTAATTCCTTTTGTTCCTCTTTTATCCAATAACCTATAATATATAATATATAATAAACCTTCCCACCCACCCTGTCTGTGATTTCCCATCAGAGGCCCCCACCCCGGGAAGTGGCTGAATGGAGAAGGGGTGGGGGGGTTTCTGTGAGATTCACACACTGAATTCCTGCTGGAAATCACTCCATATACAGACTCTGGTTCTGTGCTGTGACGTCACTAGCGACGTCACAGCACAGAACCAGAGTGCAAACATGTCATGTGACAATGTTTCCATGGTGACGGACAAGGTCACGGAGATCGAAGGCACTGAGAAGTGACTTTCACCAGGAAACCTGTTTAAACTGTACATGCATGTACATGTTGTGTATGTATATATGTACTTATATGTGTGCATACTACTGTTTATATCTGTCACGAGACACAACATGTAACTATCTAATCTTTCATGGAACAATGTAATTCTCAGGCCAGCAGAACATTGTACAATGGTGCTAAAACGCTAGCGCGCGATTAGCATCCGCTAGCTGAACGGCGCTAGCCTTAATTAACTGTCTTCACTTTATCTTCTACACAGTTAATAACTGTCAAAATATAAAAGCGAGCGAACATAACATTAATATATATATATGATGCTTATGTACGTTTCTCACCTGTAAACACCAAGAGACTCGCATCAACAGCTGCGTCACTCAGTGCGTTTACATGATGGTATAATTTGAATCTTGCTTTAGTCGGACTATGCTATCTTTTGGGGGATCTGCTATTATCCCAATATACATGGCAGTGAGTAATTCGAATCATTGGCCGAAAGCATGTCATATCCGATACGATAGGCGGCGCTGTTTTCATTACAACTCGTGGTGATACAGCCATTTCCGCTTGACCTCTTCACCACCACCAACAACAACAACAACAACATTTCGAGAAAGATGGCGAGCAGAGAGCAAGGCGAAGCTACATCCCTCTACTATTCTTGCATGATGTTAATAGTGACATTATCGTCTCTTTCGACTCTTTCGAATTCCGGGTCACGACATGGGAGGGAGGGAGGGGGGCGGGATCTCAAGCATGCGCAAAGACGCAAAGTCCAGTTCCTAATCCAATTCACCGTTACATGCCGCGATAGTCGAATTATCAACCGGATCGGACCGAGCTATCCAGGGGTGTTAATCGGATCGTAGTCGGACCGCACAGTCGAACAAAGGTGTTTACATGAAACGGATAATTCGATTTCAGTCCGACTAAGCCAGTTATTCGAAAGCATGTAAACACGGTCAGTCTGTGTTACGCTGGTCTAACTTGTTTGTTTAAGACAAGAATTACGGCACCAGTCATGGCAAAACCCGCTACCGCCCCCTACTGGCGAACACAAGTTCATTCAATCATTCAAATTAGGAAAAATGGAAAAGTAGCACATCTTCAAATTTAAGAAGCTGGAACCATAAAATGTTTTTTAATTATTTAAAGTGAAATTATTATCAACAATTGTTTTCTTTTTTTTCTTCTCTTAAGCAACTAATTGATTAATCTAATAATATTTTTAGCTGAATTTTGATAGTTTTACAACAAAATGTATGAAGTAGAAATATTATTAATGATATAATGATAGTAATAAAAAATATGCATCGTCATTATATATCATATGGTTAAAGTCATTCATAAACCAACTTCCCTTTCTTTGGCCTGAACAACAAGGACTCGTGAGCTCTGCTGAGCCATGACTCTGTTCCTGAGTCTGTTCTGCCTCTACCTGGCTGTCACCAACATTATAACTTCTATACGATACCTGCCATAAATATCATGATAACAGAATTCGATACAATACCATAAAAACAATATGATACCATAAATACGATACTGGTATATTTATCTATAATAGTAATAAATAAAACATCTGTATGGTTCACTTTTTACCAACTTTTTCAACACTTAACAAATGGCAGTATTATTAGTATTAATACAGCCAGATATTAATGAAACTACATGGTTCCATCATAGCATTGATGATACACTATGAGGCCTTTAGTCAGTATCTGACCAGATGATACAGAGTTCATCAGGATGAGCAGCTGTAGAGTTACAGAACTTTACAGACTGTCTGCCTTGGAGACAAAGAACTGAAACATTTCACTTCTGGAATCATCTTTTTCTTCTTAAAGCTGAAGACTTTAAGTCTCAAAAGCTCCGCCACTTGACGTCACTCGCTGTGAGCGCTGCTCAGCGCAATGCTTGCAGACAGCTTGACACGGAGCAGCGCGTGCGCTCTGATCGCTCTTTTAATGAAGTATTGATACAAAAAATATGCTAAATCACATCGTGTTTAACGTACGGGTACTTTGTTAGTATCGCTACACCGTGCAGCGTGACAGCAGCAGATGTAGCGGGCTGACATTCAAGCTAACCTAAACCCCCTAAACGCTGTCGACATCTGAACGCTGATTGGCCGAGACGCGACACGTCCCATCAAAGAAGTTTTATTGCGAAGAGCACCACTTCACATTTTCTCCGTGTCCCACTCCAATCTCATAAACGCCGGCCGGCCAGTTGACCCCCCCCACAATCACCATTTAAGAAAATCACATGACCGGTTTGGAGTATAGGATAATATAATTCTAAATGTATTCATAGAGCTTGACAATATCATTAATATAAATGGACTATTGATGCCATTGTATAACCACAATAAATAATCCACCCCCTGATGCAGTCATCGATCGCCTTGCTGTGGCGAGACGTTATCATAGGGAACCATTTCTCTTTTATTTCAGCGACAGTACGGGCCTCAGGTGACACGGCTTGAATCCATTTTTAAATATAAATTATATTGAATAAAGGCTGATATAAAATGGTCGGGACCATTTACTCACTTGTTGTCATTACTGTAACTTTACTTCACGGAGAGGGGCTCAATCGGCGCCATTACAAAGGAAAGTGGGGTCCTTCTGAAAGCTCCTCTCCGATCAGCACGACTGCGACTTAGAAGGTTGATTTGGACTCGGGGGAAATCCAGCGAGCATTTACGTAACGAGCTTCATCAACACTCATTTACATAACAGCCGTAATGACCTGGAAGGAGGGAGGTTGTGTTGTGTCTCGCAGTGTGTTTACGATGCGCCCATGAGACGACGCGTTGGAGTGACATCATGTCAGACGAGGTGGCGTCAATGTCCCGCCAGCTGTTGTGTAACCAAGGCAACAGCACACTGGTGGTGTGGTGTTTGTGTGTGTGTGCTTAGACTTGCCTCTCCTGCTGCCTTGCTCGGGTGTGATGCCCTCCGAGGACACATATGGGTCCTCCTTGAACCTGTGAAAAAGGCTGCAGGGTTAGAAACACAAACACGCATCAGGCATCCGTCCTTCTTGTCACTCCCGTCAGCAGAAGAAAGAGACGACAAACGCCTCCATCGTCTAACCGGCCCTCAGTCCAGAGATGGAGGAAGCATTCGGATCCTTTGCTTCTTCCTGAACATTTCTCACAAAGCGCAATTGTTAAGAGCAAGAAGTTAAATTGCTATTTTTGTTATTTCGACTGCATTCTGGTCGTTAGTCATCTTTTTCAGCAAAAAAATCCAATCATGTGCTGGTTAAAGATTTTCTTTGTCACATCTGATTATAAAACGGAATTTTGTTGTTGTTGCTTTGGACTGTTGGTCAATAAAACAAGCATTTCGAATATATCATCTTGGGCTTTGGGAAATTTCAGCGGGCTCCTTTAAATATTTTCTGACATAAAAATAATGAATTAGTAAATTGAAAACATACCAGCCAGATGAATTAATGAAAAAGTATTGTGAATTGCAGCAACAACAAAAAATCAAGGACACAAAAAATGCTTAAATGAGCTGCTGCAATGAGTTTCCTCCTCCTCCTCCTCCGGCAGCATCAAACTAATCTGTTCAAACTGCGGTTCAATATCGTCTTCCTCACATGTTCTCCGTCTTCTGTGCGTCCCACTCTCGTTTCCACTGGCCCGTGGCATTGCGATGGCGCGCTAGTCTCTCCTCGTCAATCTCCTCGCGCTCCTTTTTCCAGCACAGGTACTCCGCTCTCTCCCGGCCAGTCATGGACATGGTCATGTCCGTGGAGCCCTTTGGTCCGGGCCTTCGACTCTACAAAGACAGCAGGTGTTACAAAGTGAGGAACATATAAAAATGCTGCAGTAAAAGACTTGGTGAGTGTTGAAAGCCGTCGGAGCTTTAAAAAGAACGACATCACTCACTGTCCACTCTTTCTCCAGTTCGGCCCTTGTCTTCACGTTGTCAAAGTCCAGCCCTCCCCAGTTCCGGACGTGTCTCCTGCTGCCCTCTTTGCGGTCTATGTCTGGTGCCGGGCCTGAACGTCTTGGGTCGTCAAGGAAGTTACGGATCAGTTTGTCTCCATCCGGCTAAGGAGAAGATTCATGAATGTAAAGCTCTGCCACATTAGACGTGTGCTTCACGTTCCGTTTGACCACAGACCAAGTAAAGCAAACACAATTAAAGCATATAGGAGGACAGCAGATATAAAAGATCTGGGAACACTTCCAAAAGAAAGGAAAATATGATTCATCCACGATTTAATAAGAATTGTTTATGTGAAAAGAAATATGAGCGTTTTAGGTCGATCAATAAAGCTGAAATCTGAGAAGACAGGAGGCAGGAATCTCAAATAGTTTTGACTAAAAAGAAAATGAAAGCACAACAGATCAATAGCATCTGATGAACTATAACACTATAAAATAATGTGTAAACAGTGACTCTCATACCCGCTGTCCTCGCTCATACTCCGCTATTTTCTCCATCTCTTCATTCATCTTCTCAATGTTCTGTCGCCTCTTCTCCTCCCATTCCTGTACAGAAAAACGACACCACAGGGCTGCATCATTAGTGACAGATAACGGTTCATTATTTTACAACGACAAGACGTTAACATTGGTAGGCAGACCGAAAACAGATTTAACAAAAATATTTGTTTCTTTTGGATATAACTAAATATATAAATGTGCACCGGACGACTTTGCATTGTGGTAATAAGACATTTTGCAGGATGATTGTTTTTTTGCCCGAGCCACCAGTGCTGACGCCAGGCGTCAACCTCCGTTTTTTAAAATTGAAGCCAATGTCTAAGTGTATTAAAACTGCATCGTTTCAAATGGCCTCTGGCTGTAAGAAGAAGTCTGGTTGTATAGAAGTCGATAAGAAAATGGCTCCACTTCTCTCTCGATTTATTCCCTCAGTAAACATTGTGAACATGAGTTTATAGTTTGTTTTTATCCACACTTACCTTGGATTTCCGGTCCGTGCCACCTGGTGTCCCTCCTCCTCCTCCTTCTTCTTCTCCACTAACACCACCACCACCACCACCTCCTCCTCCCCCTCTTCCTCTCCTTCCTCCTCTGCGTCCCGGACCTCCTGACTCCCCAGGTTCTCCATCTTTGGGTGTGCGAGGTTCCCATTCTCTTCTCTCCTGGCGGCGGCCTCCTCCTCCTCCTCCTCCTCCTCCTCCTCCTCTCTGACCTCCCCGATCCAGTCGCCCAGAACTCGTCCTCCTGGGGGGGGTATCACCATCACTCGGCCCTCCCCGGTTGCTGTCGTTCGGCCCTCCTCTTTGGCCGCCGTCGTTCACCCACCGGCCGCCATCGTTTGGCGACCCTCTTTGGCCACCGTCGTTCTCGCCTCCTCTTTGGCCGCCATCATTCGCCCACCGGCCGTCATCGTTTGGCCCTCCTCGGTGGCCGCGGTCGTTCGCCCATCGTCCGCCATCGTTTGGCGTCCCTCGGTGGCCGTCGCTCTCCTCTGATGTCTTCCGGCCGCGGGGCGTTCCAGGTTTCCACTCGTTCACGGCTCTCTTGTCCTGCAGGAAAACACACACAGTACTTACAGCACGGACGGTAGGTTTAAGTTACTGAGAACCATATTTTGATCATTTCAGTCACTATCTGGAGCAGGGGGTCTCAACATGGCGGGCAAGAACTTCAGGGGTCATAAGAAAAATCCTTGCTGGTCAGAAGAGGATAAGGATAGTACGTTTTGGGTCTCTTCAACCAATTATTAAATTAGTGTAAATTATCTGTGTACACAACTATCATATTTGATTCTAAAAGCGGTGTTTGGCTAAGTGGTGATTCTCTGAGTTCAAGTTGCCAAAGAGGGTGATAAAAAAAGCTTTGCCTTTACTTAATTTAAACACACGCAGTCTCCTCAATCTGAAGAATTGCCATATAAGAAGTACAAAAAACTAATCAGGCTAGGGATTATGCAAAACTACAACATGGTGAACTCAGAGAAAACAACAACGACTGTTCATCAGTTTTTCAAGGAGCTCTTTAAGCTCGGGATCAGGAGTCTGGGGAACAGACTAATTAACTACATTTGACCTTTTAACCCGAATGAATATCCATTGAGACCGGTGCACGCGTGAAGCAGATGCCACCCTGTTGCTCGTCAGACCCGTCTTTGTCTTGTAACCTTTGCAGGTTGAATTCTGCAGTCATCGGCCGTAACATTTTGAGACCATTTGGAACTCAGCAGGAGCCGGACGACACCGTCACTAGGGTTGGGTACCGAAATCCGGTGCCAATATGGCACGGACCGAAACGCAACCCGAGCCGATTAAACGTGGATTTCAAGTCTTGCAGTCATAAAAGTAGGCCAACAAATAAATAAATTAGCCATTATAAACATGTTTAAGCGCAAGCGTGACAGTCTGATATCCGTTTTTTGTCAGTGCTCCATGAGAACGGCTTTTACAGGGAATATGGCCGAAGAGGTTTTTAATGTCGTCATTGTCAATCGTCGTTTTGTGATTTTTTTTTTTAAAGTATCGGTTCAGGCACCGTTTAGGCAACGGTATCGTTTTAAAAGTACCGGTTTACCACCGGTATCAGAAAAAACCCAAACGATACCCATCCCTAACAGTCACACCACAGCCTCTTGGACCTGAGCTGCTCTGCTGCAACCGGCTGATTAGAAACAAGCTAAGAGTTTTAAATCACTCCCTTCATATTTCAATCATATGTTAAAGTTATTTTTTCCACAGCTCTCATTGTGCTCTCATATTTTGGGCCACAGCAAAACAGCTGTTTTCGAACAGACTGGACACAACCTGCTCACACAGCATCTATTTTTCACATCTATAATTAATTTGCTCTGGTCTGAATCAGGCAGCAGCCTCCCGTTCTGCCGAGTGACGCAGGTTGTTTCTGCTGCCCTCAAGTGGACAGAAGAAGAGTTCTGGTCGGTTTACCAGAAGTTAAGGACAGTGCTTTAACTTTAAAGTATGCATGTGTTGTTCTTCGAGTTTAAAACCTGTGACGACAGGTTTATTATTCCATCACGGCCATTTATCATTCAACCTTTCAGTTGCATTGTTTTCAAACCATTTGTTTTTGTTGGTATAATTTCTCATAATGTGTGAAGAGGTTTTTATGTGAAGCCAAAAATCACTTCAGCTGCTCTTCTCCACCCCAAACACACACACTTTTATGGAAATTTGACTGGAACGTAGCTCACAACGTGGTTTGTTTGAGTTCATATGGTGCTCCTGGTACACTGTGATGCGTTTAAATAATTTGCAGTACATCATAGCAGATGTAAAGGACTGAACTGAATTACAAACGGAGTTGGATGAACCGATTACAGGAGATAATCTGCTGTTCCAACATTATGTTGCTACAACAGGTGCAATCATCTCGGCTGGATGAGCAGAGCTCGGTTGGAGGCCAACCAACAGAGGTGCACACGCAAAGCTGAAGAAAACAATCCTCCAATCAACTCTCCTATGCTAACTTGTCGTATTTTCTGTCTATGTCATGTCGTAATTTTGCGCCAACAGCATGATTGTTTTTCATGCCATTTTTCCAGAATGGAATAGTGTGATAGAACATGATCACTGTACATTAACACTTAGTACACAATGACGCTTAAAGCAGCATTTGAATTAAGTTTTTCATACCGACAGGTTTACTACATTTTACATCTCTGCAGCTCAAAACATCATAAGGCGACTTGGTGATTAATAATAACTGGAAATATTAACTAAACCGTCTGTTTTCTTTTCTAAGACAGTCATCCACTATTCATCCATATTTTTCACACACACACAGTGTATGAAACAAATTTATAATTCTTCGATGCGAGTTTATTACAGCTGCATCTCATTTTATATTAAGTAATTTATTAATGGCTCTATAATAGTATATGTTAGATTTGCTTCTTCTTTAAGTATGTTGCGGGTAGGATTTTACGTAGATTAATATATATATATATATATATATCCCACATGCAACACAAGCAGTGGGCAGAGGACAGATGCAGGGCATGATGGGTCGACTGGTATGCGTGGTTGGTAAACTGATTAACACAGTAATGAGCATCTGTCAGTTTAGAAGTCTTCTGTCTGCAGGATCATCATTCACCAGATAAAGAGGTTATCTTTTCTACAGCTAACAAAACAACATAAAAAGTGTGGAAAGACGCGTACTTTGCTTCCACAACTGATCCGTCATGTGACTGACGTCAACGTTTTATTGGATGATTGTGCGCCTCTGTAATTATGATTTGAAAAAAAGGTTCACACCACACCTTACCCCTGTTGGCTTAGAAAGGTCGACTGTGACAGTGAAGTTGTCTTTCTCCGCCTTCCTCCTGTCCGTCTCAGGCTCATGGGGGCGGGGTTTCCTGGCTGTTGTCACGGCGATGCCCTCCTGCTCTGCCTTTTGCTTGTCTTCCTTTATTTCCTTTTGGGATCAAAATCAAAAGTGTTTATTTGCCAAATTCGTTGAACATACAAGGAATTTGTGTCAGTGAAAGGTGCTTAACATAAGCATAGAATATTATTTTTTTAGATATATATTTTCCTTCAGATATCTATTTAAGTTTAATTGTCCATGTCGCTCTACGTTTGATTTGACATGAATCAGCATACATACTGTATCATTACAGAACAGTACCATGTTATGGGGATGTTTTCGTTTTGTATATTAATTGCTAAACAAGTCCACAAAGAACAATATTATGTTTTCACTGTATACATTAGTATGTAATGTGGACTCGACACACACATTCTGTGAAATGTTGGAGGTCCCACGTTGCTGCTTTCAAACCACAAACGTGATATAATGTCAGGTAGAAGAAATGGGAGCTAATATAGAGAGCAATAACAAAAAACAGTGCTCTCCAAATAAAAATATCTGTATTCCATTCAGTGACTGAAGGACACGGAGACTTTGACACATCGTTAAATGATGCTTGTAAAGCTAAAACGCTCAGTAGTGGAGAAAATAAGACCTCTAAGAACTGTTTAAAACATATATTTCTCCATAAAGCTCAGAGATATTTTCTTGATGTATTTTGAAGGACACGCTGGTTCTACTATATAATCCGACATCCATGAAAGTCATTATTTGCATTATGGTACTTCAGTGATAATATCCTCAGTTGTTTTATAGCATTCTCTGATAGTATCACAAACGTGATGGGTGGAAACAAAAGACCCATTTTGAGTGCTTTGTTTTAAAAGTACTCCGTACCTGGTACCTCTTCACCAGAGCTTCGTTCTTCTTCCTCACAGCTTCGATCCGTCTGTCCAACTCAGCATCCTTCTCCTCCTTGGTCTTGAGATCCACCGCTGAAGACTGGCACACGGATGAGGAAGGTTAGGAGAGCAATGAAAAGAGGAGGCCAGTCTGTCGTTCCTTATTCTTATGCAATTCACATTATATAAACATGGCTGTTTTAACTTTGGCATCTTCCTGTCTGTATAAACCCCAACTTCACAAGAGCCTACAATATTTTATGTACATCTTTTAATTCTCTCTCTTACTCACCATAGCTGCCTCTGACTTGTCCTCTGACACAGGCGACCGACTGCTTTTTCCTCCTGTGGTGAGGAAGATAAAGGAGGATGACGGTAACGCTGCTGTGCCAAACCAGTCCATTAGTTAGCTGCCCAAAAATGGGTTTTGCTTGTTTTTCACTTGTTGTTTGAGCTTCAATGTGCAATTTGACACTAGAAGCCTGGTAAATGAGGAAAGTTTATCTGAGCTCACCTTAAACCTGATTTCCAGGCGTGTGACTGTGTGACCTTTACAAATAGTTAAAAAAACAATCACGGGTGTCACGTAAACTTAAATCACAGAGAAACAGCTTGTTTCTAGCTGGTCAATATTTGAAATATCGATGTTTGTATTTTCTCTATTATTTATGAGAGCAAAAAAGTATATTTAATGTAGAGATCATATATTAATTTTAGAAAACACTCTTACACAACTATATATTGATATTAGTATTTACATTTGTATTGTCACTTTACCCTGATATACAGTTACTTACTGTGTTACTACTTCACAAGATTGTCGTTTACAAAATAGTGCATTCATGTTGTCTTTATACATATAATCCAATTTAACTTCTGCCTTACATTGTGTTTTACGGTTCCAATTTTTTACTAGTGTGTTAATATTTTCATAAAGATTTATTTGAACATTGTTTATATTTGTTTGACTTCCCCATGTTCTATAACACAACAAGCATTGGAAGGCTCCTCATGTGCAATATGAGGAGCATCTGCTTGTGCAATAACTACCTTTATTCTAGTGTTAAATTACATTATATTTATCCATTTTACTCATTGTTGGACCCGTGTTGTCGGCCGTGGATGCTCGTTTGCTGCAGTTGTGTTGTTTTACCTTCATCTTAAAATAGCACTGTTCATGACCAGCACTCTTTATGTTGTTGTATTTTGTACAATGACAATAAAAGGCTTTCTATTTCAATTGAAGAAAATATAATGATAACAACCCACCGATGAATCAATAAATGGCGGGCCCTTTTTGACCAAAGGTTCAGGGGGTCTCCTCTTCCCTTTGTTGCATGACTAATCTATGCTTACCGCTAATCACAATTGAGGTTACAGCCAGGTGTGTGTATGTGTGTGTGTGAGGTACACAGGAGCCCAAATTAATAAATCCCCCATGTGTCGTTTCCAACGCTTCTGTAAGCGCGTTAGAGCTGCAGCAGAATACAAGTTACCGGAGTCTGAACGCGCTCCAGCGACACGCGGACGGCCCGCGACGTTAAAACCCCGCCGTCCACTTACAACCCGTTGTTTTAACGTAAACTAATCCATTTTGTTTTACTCTCACGTGAAGTAACGCAGACACACTGCATGTCTGCTCCGGTACAAAGCGCCGAAAAACCCCCGCGAAGGAAACACGCAGATCACCGACACGACCGACACAAACGAAACAGCCAAATAAACACGTACAGACGTTTAAGCCCCACTGTGTGTGTGTTACCTGTATTAGGTTGAGTAGTAACGACTGTAAAGAGCAATATTTGGACTCGTTGCTCTTTGCCAATTCCTGCGCCTCAATGTGCCCTCATTATTTAGCTTCCTGTTAGCAACTGGCTAACTTCCTGCCAAATAGGGACCCCGGTCTCGGTGGTTTTAAAGAGATAGTTGCTAGATAAACTTCGTGTCGCTAAAATTGTTTCAATAAAGCGATAAGTTGTTTTTTAATTGATATTGAATACATGTATAATCGAAACTAGCATATATTAAGTCAAACTTTAAGTAACTGTATTTTGTAAATTGACCACCAGAGGGCGCCAGACGCCCTTGGATTAACTTTACCTGATTAACCAGCAGCTTCGGGTTGGATATCTTGCGGGCAAAACTCTTAAAGGAACAGAAACATGTAGGAGCCACTTTGTGTCCTTTCACTTATTAAAATGAAACATAAAATAACATTTTAAAAAGTGCTTATTTCCAAATTCATGCCAGGCTATGGTGGGATAATTCCCAGATATTGTACTTAAGTAAAAGTAGGAAAAAAACTTTTTGAAAAAATGTTTGATTATATTTTGTTTCATTAATCTGCAGGAGCCTACTTGAGTACATGTACTCAGTTAGATTCCACTACTAAAACCAGGTGGTTGTTTGTTTATGCTCAGTTCCAATTCATTAGTATTCATGTTAGATATTAAATATATTTATAGAGGGGAAATAAATACACCTTATTCTTTTTATTGAGTTAGTTAGTCAGGGACCTCTTGTATGTTCAACCTTTTTAACAGAAGACATTTTAATGTCACAGTATGAAAGGTGTAAATCATAAAAATCACTGATTGTATTCCATTTATAGTTGCTTCATTTTCAGTGTCCAAGTATTGTGGGTTGTGTGGTTACTCTGTCATAGCTTACTTCGAACAGAACATAATATTGTGTATTTTAACAACAATATGGAAAGAAAACTCAGTTATAAGCTTTTAGGAAAGTTTCACTTTGGGGTTAAGCTTTCGATGAAGGTCCTTGTAGTGACCATTGATGCTTATTAAAATCAGTGTCATAAACACATTTATTGTTAAATTATAAGAAGTTCATCACCACTTATCAGAAACTTGTTAATAGTTTATAGACTGCATGGCATGTTACTACAAGGCTTATTATTATTGTTTCATAATGGCATTGCAGTCACCTTAAGTGAGTTAAATTAACTGACTACTATTTCATTTTTAAATAATTTTTTGTTGCGTTATTAAGATTAGTACATACTTTATTATGCATTTATTAGCAATTACCTATTGCCTTGTTATGATTAAAAAATAATTTTGCACGCATGTTAGTTATACTTCAGATATGAGTTTGTCATGATATTATGTTCTTGTACTTTACTCAAACATCCAAACATGGAGATCTTAACTGGATTATAATACACAAGGTAACTGGATCAACCACCTTTATCATGACTAAGCATATAAGAAATAACCTCTCTCACCTTTCAGGAGGATGACGCACCTGTTTTGAACAGGTTAGGGTGGACAGAATAACAACCAGGTGCGATAAGACTGATTAGAATATTTGGTAGAAACTGAGACGGGTGAGGGTGATCAGCTGGCCTTCCTTTGTGTGCCTCTCCAGGGAATCACCGGGAAATTAATCATAGCCCATATTATTTCGGCCTCTAGAGCTTTAAAACACTACCTCAGACTAGCTCACACTGTGTGTGTGTGTGTGTGTGTGCACGTGTGTGTGTGTGCATGTCAATGAGGACAATAACAACAGAATGAAATAAATAAAAATAAAAATGTTATGTTTCAAAACAAACAGAAACCTCCGCACATAAAACCTGTCCTTTTGAGTGATTATTCAATGGTATTTCACTGTAAAATACCTGCACAGTGAAATAATAGTGATTTTTGATGGTTACTGTATGGATCATTTTGATCAGGAGACGTATCCTAAAACATTCCATTTAAATTATAAAAGGTCATCATCTGCTCATGGCAGTACCTTGAGCTGCTGCACATTCATATATATATATATATATATATATATATATATTGTATGTTGTAAAATTATTCTTTCTCAACCCCCCTTATCCTCTTGCGCACCAGGGGAACACAAGTGATACAGATTACTTCATATCATGTTGTGTTCGGGGGTTTAGGGACACGTTATGAAACATCATATCATGTGTTGTCCTGCCGTGTTATCTTTACATCACGTTATGTTACTCGACCTCCGATGACATGGCATATTGTACGTCATATGCTATTGTCATGTGGTTTTGAGTCTTCGCATGTCCATATTGATGTTATATACCGCAATGCTAAAATCTTATGGTTCACAAATGAAGTATATGCTGAGAAAAAAATAATTATTGATATGCAATGACAGTGTAGAGCTTACAATTTTACAATTTTTTAAAATTATGTAATCAAGCTCACAAATTATCTGATCATCTCGGTAATAAAAAAGAAACTCCTGACTGAAGCGTTCATGGTGTTCCTGATTTCTCACTCGTGATCATTGATAAGTGGTCAACAGCAATCCAGGTACATCCAGATGAATCATATCTCAATGATCATGTAGCTCCTCACGCTGGTTTGAAAGGGCAGAGCTGTGGATGCCCTCCCAGGTGGAGGAGGCTCAGCGATGAGCTCATTGTTGTGAAAGCCAAACACAGCGGCCTCCCCCGAGGATAACACGAGAAGCCCTCGAGGCCCTGATCACGGAGAGAGGAAAGTGGCCACGGTTGCTCTTGTTGACATAAACAAGCAGCGCTCGGGGGGTTTAAGCACCAATAGCTGCACAGGGCTGCAGTTTCCCTTTTATTTCGGGGGGGAAATCACAAATTTTCCTCTGAAGTCTGACCTCTGTCCTACTCTGTACTCCACCACTGGTGATTCTGTTTTTCTGCCTTTTGTAACTTCATGAAGCACTTATTTCTCTTCAAAAATGGTTTGTGCTAAAGTACAAGCATCAACATATACCTAAATTACCAAAGGCTCTTTGCAAGTGGCCCATTTTTACAATCATGTATGTCAAGTTATTGATGACTAATGTTGCAGCTGGTTAAGGTAAAGGTTTGTAAATCTTCCCCTTGAGATTCATTTGTATCTTTTCTAAATCTAGAGTAATATTACATTTCATTAGTTGATTATATTTTATTATTATTTTAAATCTTTAAAGTAATTTGTTATCAAATAAATTGTGGAGTAAAATGGACAATATTTCCCTCTGAGATGTAGTATATATACATGTATGTATATATGTATATGTATATACTATATATACATATGAATATGTATATACTATATATACATATGAATATGTATATATATATACATATATATGTATATATATATATACATATATATGTATATATATATGTGTGTGTATATATATACACATATTTATATATATATATGTGTATATATATTTATGGATATATATATGTATGAATATGTATTTATATATGTATATATTTATGTATATATATGTATGTATTAGAAAATGGAAATACTCAAATAAAGTATACAGGTACTTCCAAATTGTACTGAACTGCATTAGAGGGCAAGTAGTTAGAGACTTTTCAATATCTTTTATTTTGTTTGTTGGTACAGTTTAAGTATTGTATGTTTAATCGAGTTTAAGTACTCACTTAAACATACAATCTGTTTGTACTGATTTTATTTTAACCTAACTTCGTCTTTCACATATATGTGTGGGTGTGTACTTATTAATTTTCCTTGGAGGATTGCTTTTACTCTTAAAACTGGATAATGTGAACATATTTTTGACACATTTTTACTGTCATCACACCAGAAAACACCAACAACACATATCTGAGATATTGAGATATATATGTATACATATATATATATATATATGTATACATATATATCATTCAAAGACCCAACATGTCCCGGTGTTGCAGGAGATATGAAGCCGTGTGTGAACCGTCGCGATGTGCTGCAGATGCACATTCCACCACACTGTGTTGACTCGACTTATCACAACAGGGATTTATTGGGCTGTCAGACACACACACACACACACACACACACACACACACACTCACACTCTCACACACCAGGTCCATCTGTCCTGCTCTGTTTGAAGGATGAGGTAATGGTGTTGCTACATGAGCCGGCCACCTTTCTTCTCCCGTTCATCTAAGCTGCTCCCCATGCCAGAACACTTTCTCTGCACATTATTCTCTCACTTTTATATATCAGAGAAACTATAACTGTGGTTTCTCTGATAAATAAAAGAGTAGCTTCTTTTCATTGTATCTCTGGTTGCGAACACAGAGCACCTTTATGGCCCTGTCCGCACTCTGCTAACGTTACAACGTACCCCTGATAAGGTATCAGGGAGTTTTGGGCTGCCCTCTCAGACAGCTTTACCTTTACCTGCTCACAGGCAGCTTAACAGCTCAACCTGACAGGGCCAGGTGTGTCTCTCCCACCTCCTGCTGTGCCTCTTTAGCGGATAATTATCACAACAGCAGTGGGAGCTCATTTGTGAGATGCATGTGAGAAAAGAGAAAGGAGGGGGAGGGGGAATGCGGAAAAAATGAAGACACCAAGGAAAGGAGAGACACAGGGCGATTTGAGATAATATGAAGGCTTTGAATTCAAACTCCATTGAAATGAAACACTACACGACAGAATGACATCAAATTGTATGTGTGCTTGTGTGTGTTTGTGTGTGTGAAGATTTCTGTGCAATGATAAAAGGGTAGAAGGATGCAGGGATGATCGAAGGAAGGGAGAGGGGAGGAAGGGAAGAAAGATGGAGGATGAAGATACAGAAGGAAAGAAATGAAGGAACTCAGGCTCTATCCACACAGATACACTTTCTGTTTTGAAACAGCGTTTTGATATGAGCGTCTCATTCAGGTAAAAAGACACAGCCACAACTTAGTTTCCGGTGATTATACAGCAAAGAAAGCATGCCTTTTGATACTCTAGTCCATTTCTAACAATATAGCCCCCCTAATGCTACCGACTAACTTTGAATGCCAAAAAAAGATGGACAAAATGACATTAAAAGACTAAACAGAGAGGCTAAATGTCCAAAAAGACACATTAAATGACTAAAAAGACACATTAAATGAGTAAAGAAAACATTTAAAGACAAAAGTGAAACGCCCTGTTCCGTTTCTCCTGTGTTCTGTGTCTCCTCTATCTCCTCTGTTTCTTCTCTGTGTCTCCTGTCTTGATTGTTTCATTCCCTTCACCTGCCCTCAGCCACTCCTCTGTCTCCTTAATTGGTTAATTCCCTTCACCTGCCCTCAGCCACGCATGTCTACATAATTGTCGTACACCTGTGTTTTTCCCCCTATATATCGTGCCAGTCTTGCCCTCTTCTCCTGTCAGTTTGTTGTCTTTATCTATGTCTTATAGTGTTTCTGTTTTGATGTCTCATTCCCAGTCTTTCTTCACATGCAATTCCTAGTGGTTTTTTGTAGTTGTTTTCAAGCCAGAGTTTTTATGTTATACCTTTTCTTGGAGTAAAGTATTTTTTTCACTTTAAACCTGGAGTCCAGCCTGTTTCTCTACACCTGAGCCTCACCCTGTGACAACCCCGTGACAAAAACAGAGGCTAAATGTCCACAAAAACACTTTAAATGACTAAAAAGAGACTTGTAAGAGACCAGAAATATACTCTAAATTACTAAAAATTTATTTTAAATGATTATAAAGAGACATGATATGATGATGTAAAGCTTGTGCAGCAGAAGCTTAGTCCACAGAGAACTGGCGGGTCACTGGGGTCAGTGATTCTAATCCAGCATGAACCAAGTGAGGAGTGTGGCCTGGGAGCTGGAGAGGTGCCAGTTCACTTCCTGTGCACTGCTGAGGTGCCCTTGGGCTAGGGCACCTGCGATCTGCTTATCTCCCTATCATCCTGACTTCTCTCCTCATTGTTGCTGTTATTATTGTGTTAATGAAGGATACAAACAACGGAAAGAAAAACAATGAATTTCTCCCTCCCCTTCCCCCTCCCCGTTCAGATGTTTCTAAACCCAGCAGCCTGCACGGAGAGGGGAGGAGTGCAGTGACACGTGGAGGAGGTGAGGGTGAAACCGATGATGTCATTGTAGCAACCCAAACACTGGCTCAGCTTTCAGTTGCGAGGACACATGCTGAGGCTTCTGTTTTGGTTACCACATGGACAAATATCAGACACCAACACTTGTCAGGGATTTCTCTCTCCTGCCGGTGAGGTAGCATCCATGTCCACAAACAGCCCTCTCTCCGATTTCCATTATTATCACTAATATAATTAAAGAAATCTCCATTCAA
Source organism: Pseudoliparis swirei (assembly GCF_029220125.1). NCBI lineage: Eukaryota > Metazoa > Chordata > Actinopteri > Perciformes > Liparidae > Pseudoliparis > Pseudoliparis swirei. Next base: position 11,565,996 of record NC_079407.1, read on the forward strand.
ACTACAATATGTACACCTATAAACATAAACATATATAACTCATGATTAAAAAAAGAAAAACAAAAGTATGACAATTGCATTCGACAGTGACATTAAAAAAACGTGAAATATACCGTTTGCCTCCTGATACCATCACCTCCCTCTTTGTCACGTGTGTAACTTCATGTCTTTACAACAGGCTGAATTTTAAACAAATTTCTTACATTCAAATCACATGAGCAGTATCTGTGGATGATGAGTAGGGAACACTAAGCTGTTTATTGTCTCAAAGCAAAGAGCGTGTTTTAATTTTTTTTATAGAATCATTGACAAATCTTTCGTAGTTGGTTTTCTGTATAAATAATGAGAGAATACAATTTGCCTTTCAGCGGCATTTGATGACTGGACATTAGAAATAGGGTCTGAAGGGCAGAGAGAGGGAGGAGTTACCTGGTTACCTGCAGAAATGAGACACAAGGCGCCAGACGCCAGATATCATTTACATGCTTATCGTGTGTGTGTGTGTGTGTGTGTGTGTGTGTGTGAGAGAGAGACTGAGATGTAGGTGAACACAGACACAGGGTCAGAGAGTTGTGTGTTCACCTTATCTAGTGCCGTCATGTCTCTCTAGTTGCATAGCTGCACTCTGGTTACATACATGCACTTACACATACACATACACACACACACACACACACACACACACACTTTGCAGGACAGAAGACAATGTTGCCGTTGCAGTTTGGAACCAAAGAGCCGGTGGATGACATCATCTCGGATGGCATCACTCTTTGGCATCAGCGAGTGCTTTCGGGTGCTGATGCGTGACTGACCCTTTAGCCTGCATTTGTTCTCCTGTTGCGCGAATCTCCATTAATAAAGGCTAAATCAAATGTAATGTAATGTGAAGACTATCAGAATCAGAACCTCCTTATGAGTGAAATAAATTCAGATTAAGATGATAAATCAAGGTCAACGTCTTCATTGGTGGGAGGAGACCCAGCCACAGAGGAGGATCAATATGAAAACAAAAGCTAGAAAGGTGCACTAGAGTGCAGATCTCATCCAGCTGTACATGCAATAACCACATCTGTACTGTTTGATTTCATGGCCACAAGCCACAAAGTTCCACTTGAAGCATTTATTTCGGCTGCAAGTCTATTTCCTTCCACAATAAGCGCGTATATGTGAGTTTGATGCCCCACTAAAAGGCACCAAACACCCATGTCTCTGACTACAGTGTAGCAGCAGCTGTGTGTGTGTAGTTCTGTCTGCTGTTGGCGCTGGATGCACTCACCAGTGTGTGCACACTAGTTCTGTTAGCCGTTAGCCAAACACACTGCAAAACAATCAAAGGGAGCAGCCTGTTTCCCCTCCAATGTGGCTGCGGCTGCAGAGATGTACTCGGCTGTGTTACCACTACCGGCCTCTATACCTGGTGGATGGTTAAGAGGAGTGAGTGAGCCAGTAAAAGACAGAATAGAACAAACAATGACAGGTGTTTTGATTTTAAACAAGTAAGTCACTGCAACCACGAGAGGTCCTTGAGCATGCAGCCATAACAGCCCCCCCCCCCCCCAGAATATTATGCATTCTGCTACAGCTGTACGCAAAATTAGCTGTGAATGTACACATAAATACAAGCACACACACCTTCAGTTACACAGATACTCACGCATGAACACATGACCGGTCTCATTATCTCCTAGTGGAGATAATAATAACTAGTACCAGAACAATGAATGTCACTGAACTACACATTGCTCAACACAGTCACCTTTGAAAAATACATGTGATAATACATCTGTCAAAACGACTCCAAGTCCAACACCAGTCCAAACTGCAGGCTGAATATACTGGGGCGGCTGGTTAGACTGGGATTTGTCAGAGAAAGCAGATGATGCTAAGCTGATATAAATATAAAAATAAAATGCTCCTCCTGCTTTATTTATTGACGTATATGTATTCTATAGGATGTGTGTGTAAAGGTGCTGCAATTAATTCAGATAGTGTGTCTTTCAACACGTGAAGGATGTGGTGCGGCCTACTGACAGTAAATATTAGGAATGATCACAAAGCACCATATTCAGATAACACATTTGAATAGTACCTGTGACTTATTTTGAGATTACATTTATTGATAAAATCTTAGTGCCTCCTGACTCAAAGGCCTGGTCTCCTTGGTCCCGCCTCTTTCGTGATGCCTCCTCTATTGCTTCTGTTCATCCGGGGAGAGGGATCCTCCTTTGTGGCTCTCCTGAAGGGTTCTTCCCTTTTTTCCCTGTGAAAGGGGTTTTCCTGATCCGATGTTTGGTCAAAGGATAGGGATGTTGTATGTGTACAAATTGTAAAGCCCTGCAATTAGTATTTTGTGATTTGCTAAATAAACTGAATTGAATTGTATCATAGCTTTTTGAGACCGTTTGACAGCTTATTGTTATTAACGTAATATAACAAAGGCACCCTAACAGGAGTTTTGATGGTAAATTGCCTGGAGCTCCCCTTAGCGTTCATTATTTAGTCTCTACGAGCTAACTATAGGCCACATGTCATGCAAAGTGGGTCTCAAAGCTGGAAGAGGATCTTCGCCTGGGCATGTACCTGAGAGTGCACCCACAACCCCCTCCCGAAATAGAGGGGTGTGCACCAATCTGCTGCTGGAGGAAGTGAAGGGGCGGGGTCTTAAGACAAGCTGCCCGTTCCAGCCAATTAAACAGCCTCCGACCCTGCATTCATCTGAGTCGCCCCTGCCTTATTGCCCTGCAGCTGAGGGGGACCCGGAGGACAATGATCTGAGGGTCAGAGGTCGACACAGCAGTGATGTCTGGAGTCATTTGGATGCTAATGTTATGCAGGGTGTTCAGACCAGAGAGGGTGTACCAACTTAAACAATAAGGCTGCTGTTGTGACTGTCGCTTCACTGCAGGTTTCTCTCGTGAAAAAATCCCTATTATGAGTGTTGCAGCCTACAGCATATATATGTATATATATATATATATATATATATATATACATATATATTTCGAGGCCGATTAAGAGTTGTGAGTGAGGAGTCAGCAGGCAAAACAAACAAAAAAGAGGGTTTGAGAATGTGTGAAACACTGCAACCGCAAAAGATCCTTGAGCATGCAGCCATAACAGGCTACCCAGATTAGCTGAGAGACGCACACACACAAACACACACACACACACATACACGCATGCACGCATGAAATATTGTTTTATATATATAATTAGTGAAATAGTGCATATACCTAAAACAATTTCATTAATGAAAATAAAAATATGTATATATATGTATATATGTAATGCATATTTTTACAATTATTATTACATAAATATATGTATATATGTAATATTATTTTAACTGACAGTGAGGAATATTGTAGGTTGATAGTAATTAAAATATATAATAAACTATCATTACATCACACCCACTAAACTACAAAAGAAATCGGGTTGAAGCTTGAAGTGCAGAGAATCAGTTTGCATTTCAAAGAAAAGCCATCACAGTTACCTCAGAGGGAAACCAATCAACACAAACCTTTTTGGTCTTTGCCTTAAAGTGAAAGCAGATCTGCATTTTCAATCAATCTACTGTTGGACATGATGACATGCAGAGACAAAAAAATAAAACACAACGGATCAAGGCTTTTAATGAGAAGCTTTCTCATTAAAAGTGTTTCATTTTTCTAACCAATAAATAATACAAAACAGTCTGCTAGGTAACAACCACAGAGCCCCAGAACATCTGTGCTGCTGCAACAAATATGTGTTATACACTTCTTAAAATACATTATATTCATGTTCACCATTAGGATTTTCCGGTGGAACGTTACTAAGTGTATTTACTCTCGAGTCCTATAGTTACAGGTTTTGTGAGTGTGATTGCTTCCACACTTGTGGCTCATTGTGTCAAAGATCTCAAAAGGACATTTTTTAATGACTCGTTCCTTTCTTTGTTCTCGTCCTCCTCCTCCTCCCTCTTTCCCCCTTCCTCTTCCTCTGACACTCATTGCCTCCGTGTTTGCCGATTTTTTACCAAAAGGGTGACCATATCTAATCTGATCCTATTGTAGTGCTAAGGCTCTGAGGTGTCTTTGTGTGTGTGTGTTGCTAATTTCAGGTCTGTTTTGCATGTTGGGTAGTTCCGCTTTTCCATAAAGATTGCAAGAGATTTACTTCTTGAACGTGTGTGTACTTGTGGGCACTTGTACAAGGCAATTCAAAGTGCTTCACATAAAACCCATTAAAAGCATCAACACATAACGAAAAAGAAAACAAGACAATTAAAGACAATTAAGAACATTATTTAAGTGATAGCTGATTTAAATTAATTAGTAATTGTCTTGATATGGCTGTTCTGGTTAAGGTCTGAATCCATAAATTCACTTAGATTTCTGGCTTGGTTTGTGTCTTTTTACATCATCCATTGAAGCTGAGCGCTGACTTTCGATCGTTTGTTCTTGGGGCCAAAAACAATTACTTCTCCTTTATCTTTATTTAATTCTGGCACATTCAGTTGTTGATTTCTTCAATGCATTTAGTCCTTGTATGGGATTATAGTCCCTGGTGGTATAGTTATGTAGATGTGTGTGTCATCTGCATAATTATGATAACACACTTTGTTGTTTTTCATAATCTGAGCCAGTGGAAGCATATCGATGTTGAACAGAAGAGGCGCCAGTATTGAACCTTACTTAATTTAACTTCCGTATTCATCCGAGTACTATGTCATGGTCAACGTGTCGAATTCAGCACCTAGATCTAGTAACACTAGACTGAAGTTCTGCCACTGTCTGTGTTTAAGTGGATGTCATTGAACATTTTAACAAGAGCAGTTTCAGTACAGTGGTGCTGACGAAAAGCGGACTGGAAGACATCTAAACAGTTATTTTCGGCCACAAAGTTATTCAGCTGTTGAAAAAACACTTTTTCCATTATTTTACTTAAAAATGGGAGGTTTGATATTGCCATATATTTTTTAATTATTGGTCTAAACTAGCCTTTTTTAAGAGTGGTTTAATAACTGCACTTTGTAGGGCTTGTGGGAAAACATCTGAGAAAAGAGCTTTACAATTTGTAAAAGATCAGTGGTCATGCAGTGTGAAATATTTTTCTTAAAGTCTGTTGGTAGAATATCCAAGCAGCAGGAGGATGTTTTCAGATGTTGTACAATGTCTTCTAGGTTTCTTTGGTTGATTGAATGAAATTGTGTCATGATATTCGAATGGATGTTATTTAAAGATAGGGACAACACATACCCTGTGGTTGGTGTGGAGGCAACAACTGCTCATCGAATTTTCTGAATTTTCAAAAAAGGAGGCAAATTGATTGCATGCCCAGGTGGATTGGAGCGCAGTGGTTACTGACACTGGAGGGCTTGTTAGCCAGTCAACGGTAGGAAATATAGAGCGTGTATTGTTATTGTTTTTGGTTATGATGTCAGAGAAGAAGGACTGCCTTGCATTTCTCAGTTCAAAATTATAATTTTATTGATACCACAGTGAACCTGAGATTATTTTTTCGCCACCTGCACTCAGCTTTCCGACAACGCTCTTTTTAATATTCTGACCACGATATCGATGCCGGTTAAGCTCCCCAGTAATTGAAATTATCTCTATAATATTCAAATGTATACATTTATCAGATGAAACATTAAAGTACTGAACAAATGAATGCATGACTGGTTATACTCCAGTAATCTATTGCATATGATTCTGAAATGGGACATGGTACAATATGAGTCATTTGACTTTTGGTAGAAAGTTTTACTTTTTTATTACTAAAATAAGATATCTGGATACTTCATGCTGCTGATAATGAGCACAGTAAAGACATTGTAATTTACAGAAAATTAACCATCTCTTTAGGTTCAAAACATGATAATTACAACATTTGAATCAGCGAACTTCATTGTCACCATTTCAGTTGCAGTCCACGTATAAAATGTAGAGCATTTGGACTCAATTACAGTTAGTCAAGAGTAAATACTGATTTGCTGTTTGCACAAGCCTCGGTCCACCAGTTGTATTTCAACATCGCTGCTTGCTTTTTCTTGAGAGCATAACAAATGCAGTGACATTTTACTTAACTTAACTTCAAGTTGTTGTTTTTTTATTCCGTTATTTAATGAAAATAGTAATAATCCCAAGAAGAAGAAAAAAATCTACCGGTACTCGTTTCTAATTGCACACAATGGGACATTTTGAAAACTCATCCAAGAGGCTTCTAGAGCTCTCCAATGGGGATATCCAGGCATGTCCACTCCCATGATACCGAATGGTGGTTGTTGACACTAATTTGGTTTAAATCCTATTTATCAGATCGATCACAATTTGTATTTGTAAACGATGACGCCTCGATAACCACCAACGTTAATCACGGAGTTCCACAAGTTTCTGTGCTTGGACCAATTTTATTTACCTTATACATGCTTCCTTTGGGCAATATTATCAGGAAACACTCCATAAACTTTCATTGTTATGCAGATGATACTCAACTATATCTATCGATAAAACCAGAGGAGAGCAACCAACTCGGTAAAATTCAAGCATGTCTTAAAGACATAAAAACATGGATGACCTGCAACTTCTTGATGTTAAACTCAGACAAAACCGAAGTAATTTTAATCGGCCCTGAGCACCTCAGAGATCAATTATCTGGGGATGTGGTTTCTGTAGACGGCATTGCCCTGGCATCCAACACCACTGGAAAGAATCTTGGCGTTATCTTTGATCGGGACTTGTCCTTTAACTCCCACGTAAAGCAAATCTCAAGTTCTGCATTCTTTCATCTACGTAATATTTCAAAAATCAGGCACATCTTGTCTCAAAAAGATGCAGAAAAATTGGTTCACGCGTTCGTTACTTCGAGACTGGATTACTGCAACTCCTTATTATCAGGCTGCTCTAATAAGTCTCTTAGGTCCCTCCAGTTGATCCAGAATGCTGCAGCTCGTGTTCTCACTAAAACTAAGAAAAGAGATCACATCACTCCTGCACTAGCTGCTCTGCACTGGCTACCCATAAAATCAAGAATCACTTTAAAAATTCTTCTCTTAACCTACAAAGCCTTGATTGGTGATGCACCATCATATCTTAACCCTTGTGTTGCCTTCGGGTCATTTTGACCCGATTCAATATTTAACCCTCCTGTCGCCTTTGGGTCAATTTGACCCGATTCAATGTTTAATGTCGGTGTTCTTTCGGGAGTCAACAAACAAACATAAAGTACCTCACACTTAAACTTGGAAAACAATATTAATTCTAATAATTTTCTGGAGATTTTAATAGCTGGGGTCATATTGACCTCAAGGGTAAAATATGTTAGTAAATATAAAGGTAACAGGAGGGTTAAACATTGAATCGGGTCATATTGACCCGAAGGCGACAGGAGGGTGAAACATTGAATCGGGTCAAATTGACCCGAAGGCAACACAAGGGTTAAGGAGCTTGTAGTACCATATTGCCCCACTAGAGAGCTACGCTCACTAAATGCGGGACTACTTGTAGTTCCTAGAGTCTTAAAAAGTAGAATGGGAGCCAGAGCCTTTAGTTATCAAGCTCCTCTTCTATGGAACCAGCTTCCACCTTCAGTCCGGGAGGCAGACACAGTCACCTCGTTTAAGAGTCGACTTAAGACTTTCCTCTTTGACAGAGCTTATAGTTAGGGCTGAATCAGGTTCACCTGGTCCAGCCCCTTGATATGCTGCTATAGGCTTATAGCTGCCGGGGGACATTTAGGATGCACTGAGTACCTATCTCCTCTTTTTTTCTCTCCTTAAGGATGAATTTTCATCTCTCAATCACACGTTACTAACTCTGCTTTCTCCCCGGAGTCCTTTTGACTTCACGTCTCATGGGGTCATCGGACCCTATGAGACGACATAGATCCTATCTGCCTGATGGATCGTCGAGGTCTGGGTCGTGGAATTCCTGCTCCTGACTACGCCACTGTCCTGTTGAGACTCCGCCCACTGTTGAGACTCCGCCCACTCCTCCTCCCCACCACCATCTGCCTGATGGATCGTGGAGGTCTCCATCGTGGAATATGCCTACTATGAACTATTCATACACTCTGTCACATTCATTGAATGTATTTAAACTCTAAATCTGTCCTTCTGTACACATTACATCTATTGTATCTGTCCATCCTGGAGAGGGATCCTCCTCTGTTGCTCTCCTGAAGGTTTCTTCCCTTTTTTTTCCCCCTGAAGGGTTATTTGGGAGTTTTTCCTGGTCCGATGCGAGGTTTTGGGGCAGGGATGTCTATGTGTACAGATTGTAAAGCACTCCGAGACAAATTTGTAATTTGTGAAATTGGGCTATACAAATAAACTGAATTGAATTGAATTGAATTGACATCGTGGCAGGACATCAGAGGTTTATCTTTCTTTGCATGAACAGCATGCAACACTATATCACAACTGTCAGAAGTGATTATGGGTAGTAATGGTTTTAACACTTGCAATGCTTGCGTTATAATAAACAGTAATAACTCACATTAAAAGGCTGACTCAGCTCCCCTCCAACCAGGATCAAATTGTGTTACTTTACAGCTGTTGATGTGTCGAACTGTGAAGGTAATTAGGGGAAGCGAGCTGGGGGAGTAAGGTGTGTGTGTGTGTGGGCAGAGGTGGGTGTTGATGATTCCTGTGTGGAATACAGGATGTGAGGGAATACAGGATGTGAAGAGCATTAACTGCAGTGCTAAATCATTTATTGACAATAACTTTTGCTGGACAGAGTTGACCAACAGAGACAGACATGGAAATAGACATGCAACTAGAATATAGCTAATATAAGAAACACCAGTGTTGTAGTCTATAATGCTGCAGGCAGTCTCCAGTTGTTACAAATAAAAACAGAGAGAGAGAGAGAGAGAGAGAGAGAGAGAGAGAGAGAGAGCAGCATCCTTTTAAGGTGCATGTCAGCACTTGTTAAGAAGGAGGAGGATGAGGAGGAAGACATCTCAACCAGACGACTCTGATTTCACCATCAAAATAAAAGCACATTAACTTGAGCTGAAAAGACACAAATCACCTTATGCACATACAGTAAGACCACATATGTAGTTTCTGATTGTTATGTCTGGTTTTGGACTTTCCATGAGGCGCACATTTTTGTTTCGTTTTTATATTGCAGATCTTCACAAACAAGTACATATGGTTTTCAGTAAAACTGACAATGTGCACACTTTTACATGTCTGGCATTCATGATTCACAGTTTATATTCATATTCCCCACTGATTAGCACAATATTCTATGGTGTGTTGACTGTCTCAACAAATTGATGAACTCAAGTATTAGTAAGAGAGAATGGTCACAATAAAAAGCAAGTCGGGCAAAAATTTAGAAACATAAATTCATTTGGGAAACTATATGTACAATATATCTGTTTTTTAATTGACAGTCTGTGCGAAATGTAACCAAGCAACTGTTAAGTCGACTAAGCAATGTGCAAAAGTTCATAGCATGATAAATAAAATCAAGCATAAATAATGTATTCTTTAGGGGTCTTTACTTTTTTAGCTAATCTTTAACACAAAAATATTTAAACAGGAACAAACATAGAAAGAAACAATAATTACCCCACTGGGTTCTATGAACGTCACTTGAGTTTTATTCTGAAAATGCACACCGGACGTGAGCGCTTCTTCTTCTTCTTGTTCTTTTTCGGCTGTGTTTACAAATACTCTTGAAGCAGGAGAAAATCCTTCAGACCGAGCAGCGACAAGCACCGAGAACGAGGAGCTCCGTTATTCGGTACATCTCGTCGCTATTTTTGTTTTTGATGGGTTAATATAACAGAAATATAAACCAACATATTCATAAACCGGGAAACTCGACATGGAATGACACGTTTTCACGGGAGTGGACTTTTAACATGGTCTTGTGATCCTTCACCGGTTGTTTTGGCACATTTGTATCCCTTCTGATGTCCACCGTTGACGGCCGGTTCCTGACCTGCAGACAGCCTCACCACGGAGCGTCAGACAGAAGTAAGACACAGCTGTCCATTAACATGAGCTGATTGTACTGCTGCAGAAGTTGGTCGAGAATTTGACAGCTTAAAGTTGCATCATCTGTCCGACTCTCGACCTCAGCTTCGACTCGAACACTTTTCTTTTCTTCTCGTTCGTGTGGTTCATCTAATCTTTCGGACAGACTAGTCCAGACTTGTTTGATTACAGAAAGGTAACAACGTTTGCGGGGAAAACGTGAGAGAGATCATGCTCGGCGATACAGAACTGGGATATATGCTTAACATCCCGTTATAGGGTTCGCGGGCGGAGGATTGTACAACATAAAATAACTCGTTTACTACATTAAACATGAATTAATTACACATTTGACAGATTTGACTTTAAGCTTCAATTCAGGGCTGTTTTTTTGTCTAATGGTTATTGTTCTATCTATTCTACTTTTCTAATTTTTATTCGGACATTATTTCGAAATTTTCACACAAAATAAACATTTTCTATTTTTTTCCTTCTAATTTATACACCGTTATCTGCTCTTAACAATTATATTTGTTGCCTTCATATCATTAAATACTGCGGATAAAAGGGGCAGAGAGAGACCGGCGTGGCTCGCCTCTCGCTGTTTGTGTGCGCGTGTGCGCTTCCTCGTGCTCGGGCTGCACGGATCTGTTTACAAACAAGTCTCGTGCTCTCCCGAACGGGAGGAGCCGCAGCTGCCCTCTAGCGGCCGGTAGAAAGAAATATAGGTCGGTGGGTCAGACCTGATGGGGAGAAAGATAAACAATGGTGCTACAATTAGAACTGGGGATTTATCTTCATGGATATATATTTATTGGACGTATTTTTTTTTAACTGTCGAGTAAATCAAGTAAATATACTTTAATTTTTAATTAATTATTTATTTATTATGAATGTAGTATGATCACTTTCAATGTTTGTGAATATACCTTTTCAAAAATAGTTCTTACGTTTTTTTATTGATCAATTTTGGTTTGTACACATTTTTCAACCATTTAATCAGTGGCCAATTGTTCTAAATTATTTTCTTTTAGTTTTTATTTCATTACATTTTCTTGATTAGAATTTCAGATTGGTATATGTTTTTAAAACTTGTTTTGAGGCACCATAACACACTGTCTAACACTTACCTATGCGTGTGAAATTTGTTTCTGAAATTTGACACAAGAAGGATTCCTGCAGTTTGGTGTTCAAAAGCAGCAAAGTGCATGTAATGTCATTTATTTACCTAAGTGGCATGTCTGTGTGTGTGTTTTAGTCTACTACTGAGATGGCACGCGCAGAGACCATTGAGAGCGTTGGGGAAACTGGAGGAAGAGGAGGAAACGAGCCTCTACCCCATCACCACACATGCCGCATGGAGCTGCCCCGCCCCTTCTACAGCTGTCCCGGCCTGCTCACCACTACCGCCTTTAGCTCTGGGACCGCTACCGTACACAGCCGTCACCAGCACCACCTTCACCTGCAACCTCTGCAGGCTCTGTACCCGCTGCCTTACCCCCAGCAGGAGGACCAGGACGAGACCCGGAACCACCAGCGGTCACCTGCTTTCTCGCCATCGCCTCCACGTTCACCACTCTGCAATCGGAGGGAAGGGAGGGGCAGCGGCATGGCAGCACCCATTGCCTTCACAGGAGAGCAGCCAGGTAAGATAACAGTAATGACCTATAATTCAATAACAATCCTGACTGTGGGTTAGTGGTAGAGCAGTGTTGTCCTCCAATCAGAGGAGGAATGGCAGTTTGCTCCGCTAGTCCATGTCGATGTGTATCGGGAAAAGACACTTAGACACTCGAGCTAATCGCTCCCTATATTGCTATCAATGGTTAGTTAGAGTCCTGATGGGCCAGTGGCTCCTTGCTTGGTGGCCCCTGGCATCAGTGTATGAATGGGTGTGAATGGGTGAATGATGACATGTAGTGTGAAAGAGCTTTGAGTGGTCAGAAGACTAGAAAGGCTCTATACGAGGACAGTCCGTTCAACACGAGTTTGAGTCATGATAAAATAAAAAAGGTCTGAGGCGGATGAAAAGTAATGTGACGTGAGTTGTCACGTGGTGTCATTAAAACTGACTTAAGAACATCAGTAATCTTTTAGCCTGAGCCAGCGGTGATTTAAGTCTCAGCGCTGCAGATGATCAGCAGCAGAGAAAACCGTTTCAGACAAGAAACGTGACTCGGCCCTCAAGCCACAGTTTGCCTTTCAGACTGCCACACTTAAATACACACCAAAGTTGCCACCCTTAAATACACACCAAAGTTGTCAGTTAGCGGGAGAGTATTGGTTGTGTGTGTGTACGGTGCGGCCCCCCGGGGGCCGAGGCCTCCATGACAGGAGATTGTCGGTGCTGCTGCCTTAGAAGACTGCTCAAACTGGTTTTGTTCACCAGACGATGCTCAATGTCTGACTGACTTGAGGTCACAAGGTGTGGGGAGGTGTGTGTGTGTGTGTGTGTGTGTGTTGGGGGGGGGGGTCGTGTTTTCTATCAATTTAATCAAAAAATATTACATTAGGGATTAATGGACAGGGAAACGTGCACTTTGAAAGAGAGGTATTAAAGCAGCTAGCGCTCTTTAGTGTTGTTTAGGTATTTTTAGGTACTTTTTTGTCAGTGTTTGAGTGTTGGCCAAAAGAGTGAGACACCTCTCTCTATTATCACGTGATGACTCGCTGTTGAGTCAATCTGAACTTCGGTGAGTTCCCAGAGGGGTTTTAGAGGCCCTTAGAAAGGGAAATTCAGGTGGTGCCACAGGAAAGACCGGTTTACGAGGCAGGTTGACATGTTGTGACAGATTTGTAACAATGTAAACAGATGGGTTGCCCCCACCTCTCCTCCCTTCTCAGCTGCAGGTCAGCTGTGCATCTCGGGCATGTTCAGACTTGTCCTCTGCAGCACAGAGAAGAATCTGCTGCATTTCCTGCTGCTCTGCTAGGCAGCACAAAGTCAAGTCAGTCAGTCAGTTCTACTTAAATGTGACCGTTCAGTCAGGACGCTCACTTTGAAGCCATTTATTTCATTATGTTTGTCGGATTTAGAGTTTAACCAGGCTTATCAGTCAGTCTACTAATCACGCAGTCAGCCGGCTTGTTATCTCGTCAGTGAGGACATTGTTCAGTTAGCTACTCGGCAACCTAGTTAAATCAATTGGTCAAACACTAATTAATCAGTCAGATGACAGCCAATTAGTGGAATTAGCCAGCTCGTTATTTTATTAGTCAGTTATCGGGAGATGAATATTGATATTCTATATTATATAGCAGCTTTCACGACATAAAATGCAGCTCAAAGTGCTTTACAAGAGATACAAATCATGAATGCAGGTATTTACAAAAAAGGACCGTCTCCCCCCAAAAAATTTAATAAATACAATAACTTTAAGATATAAAGAACATCACACAAATATGAGAAACATAAAATTAATATCAAATAACAGTGGTGTTAGACAAAGGTGGGGATTGATTAAACAAAAATGATTTGAAAAAATATTTGCCTTTTTGTTTGAGAAAGGAGTTTTTTCTGCTAAATTGAGCGAGCCGGGGGCTGAACGGTTTGGAGCCTACTGAGATAAGCAATCAGAGTGCTGTGAAGCTGCTAAACCGCGCAGGGCGTTTTGAGATCAATCCTTTACTTTACCCGTTTTTGTTAAAATTCCTGCAGCGAGAAAATACGTGAGGCTCGACTTTTTTTCCACCTTTCAAATTTAAATACGGAATTAAATGTTGATCTTGTTTAATTAAATGTTGATATTCAGAATCGCTCCTGACAGATGATCTGTAAACCTGCAACTTAGTTGGTTTGCTTCTCTGTTAGTGAGATGGTTGCTTGTGTTGTCTGTTCGTTGGTTAATTTAGCAAATATCTGTTTAGTTAATGAGTCGGTAACTTAGTCAATTTGTCAGTTAAGTAACAACATAAGTTAAGTTCGTTATCCAGCTCATCGTTAAGTCTGTTTTGATTTTTAATGCCACCCCCACCCAGCAACCAGGTCCCCCTCCAGCCTTCCCCTCATTTAACTGGTCAGAGGATCTCTCTGTCAGTCTGTTAGCCAATCACACAGACAGGTTTGACCCTTCCAGCCCCGCCCCCTTTCCTACCTACACCCTATTGTAGCTCAGCGCCTCTGATCTTCCAGCCAATCGCATAGAGAGATGTCTCCGCCAGCGCTGGCTCGGAGTTACCTTGGCAACAAGCCAGGGTTTCCCATTTGTTTTGGGTTTTTTCTTCTACCTCTCCCTCTCTTTCTCTCCATCTCTCTACATCTCTGTCTCCATCTCTCTACATCTCTGTCTAGTCACCTGCATCCTTAAAGGATCAGCCGTAATCCTCCTAGCAAAGAAGATGCTGTGGTTGCCAGGGGTGCCTGTTTCTGTGGCAACTCGGGTTGTGGCGGCGCCGCGTGATGAGACGGGGGTCGCTTCACAGGAACGCTGTGGGCAAAGTCAACAAACAAGTGTCGGACAGGTTATCTAACTATTGGTTTTCTCAGACACAGTGCCAAAGACAATGAATGCAATGCGATAGCATAACACATACGAACCAAACAAGGAGTATTTAGGATCACGTCGTCATCAGTGAGTGGGAAAAAAAGTTATCCAAATTCTATCTCATTAAATTACATTTGTGAAGTACTTTGCGTAAAAAGAAATGATCAAATTCAGAAAGAGAACGTGTCGTGTTCGTGCTTTGGTTTAGTTCAATAATTCATGTGATTGTGAGTGTGACACTCTTCTACATAGAATAACAAATGATAAGTGTTTAACTGGTTAAAGAAGAAAATGTAAGCAAGAAAAATAACAAAATAAGCAAGTATGTTTACATAAATGGAAAAGGATCAAGTTCATCCTTTTTACAGAAAATGTTTTCAAACACAGCAGCGCTCAGAAAATCCTAATACCTCGAGTAGTGCGTCACATTGAAGTGGCCAAACGGACGGTACCTGTATCTGTCTGCCTTTACCAAAACAAACTCAGAACAAGTCTGTAAACACAAACACACTGCACTTCACTATACCAGACTTATTAAGCAGACTAAGAGATTACTCTCTTAGGTTCCATTAAGAGGAAAATAAGTCACCAGATCAGGCTCCTTAAGAAATATGTGTGCCCAGATAACTAAACAATCAACCACAGTGACTGTTTGCAAGGTTTTCTTTGATGTCAAAAGTCAGGAACATTTAAGAATGAATTCTGCATCAAATAGGATAAACTTATTTTTCTCTTTGTGCAATCAAAAACATGCGATTGCACGCAATATTTCCCCCGTATGACTACGACATCATCCCGACGCAGATGATTTCTGCTGAAGTCTGTGCGGGATATTTTGCATGCTTATTGGACATACAGCTGTTGAGAATCAACTAAACATAACCAGGCTCAGCGTACCCGATAAAGTGCTTCTGTGTCCTCATCGCAGTCCGAGCACGAGGGGAAATGTAAAACGAGTGAGTCGTGAAGTTTGCTTCTTGTTTTTCTGAATGAATTTGGTCCTCTCGTTACAGCAGATTCGCACAGAGACGAGCGTCGGGACGTTTACAGCCGACAGGGGCCCCTGCCTGACCTGCTGCCCCAGAACGAGCTCTCATCTCGGGCTTCCCCGCGCCAGAGAGCCCCCCCCGGAGGAGAGGCGGTGCAAGAGGTGGAGGTCAGGGTGGTGGCGAGCCAGCTGAGGGCCATTGGGGATGAGTTTAACGCGAGAGTCTTCCACAGAGCGGTAAGAGGGCGATGTGTAATTTATAGTCTGTATAGTTAGTATTTAATGGTGAATTCATATGAGACCCGTAAAAAGTATTTTATGGTTTAATAAAAAAAGACAATTGCATTTTTCCCGCTTTTCTATGAGGCTTTAAATCCAGTTCATTTATAACAATAACAATATAAGCACTTACTTAACGCTTTTACAATTTAAATGTGTTTCCCTTTATAAAGGTGTGTTTTGTGTGTCAGTCAGATAAATACTGGCACAGTGAGAGTGAGAGAGAGAGAGTCGCTGTCAGCTGTGAGGCCAGTTCTTCTTCTCCAGAAATAATAAATGAGAAACTTTATCACACACACAGTCATCTTTCCTTTCTTCACTCCCTCATCTTTCCTCCCATCTCCCTTTCTTCTCCTCTCTTTTTTATTATTATTTTGGTTGGTGTCCTCATCGCTCTTGCTCCACCCTCCACATGGATTTAATGACTTAGTTCTCACGGTAGATTACAACAAACAAAAGACTCGACACGCTCAAGCAATACTCGACAGTATGCTTCTCCACTGCTGTCCATCTCGTTCCTCCTATTGTTATGTCTTTATCTCACCCCTCCCTGCCTATGTACTCCCAATCGCGTGAGGAGTTGCCAACAACTCACCACCTCCTCCACCACACGCACACATACACACACACCTCCCCACTGATCTCTCTCTCTCCTTCGCCATCCCGCCTCATGGACACAAACAAAGATGACGTCATTGAGTATTGACTCACCCTTCATGAGGACAGAACAGCGCCTGTTGCAGACACGTTTAGCAGGTTTCTGAGACCGCTGCGCTCATTGAACTCTGTGTGAGTGTGAGAAACAGAAAGATAGATACTGTATTCCCCCGAGGGGAATTTGGGGAAATTGTGTGTGTGTGTTGTTTACAACCCAGGCCGAAAGCACTGCCAGGCACTTCTTTCTGAAACTTGCAGTCTAAAACAAAAGGAGCGAGAGAAGGCGGGATGGCGATTGTTGGGGGAGGGTTGAGCACAGGCACGTGAGAGGTTCAGAGGAGCATCTTTTGACACAGACACACAGACACTTGTTTATCCTCTTGCTCAAGTTGTTGAGTGTTAAGTCCCCACCGTGCAGACATGCAGCCTCTCTCTCTCTCTCTCCTGCTCTATCACCCCTCTCCCCAAACATGACATCATGTTTCCTTATGGCTTTACGAGAAATCCTATAACAGTTGTTTTGATTTGCCTCTCTCCACCCAGATTGTCATTATTTTTAAACATTTATCGGGTGGCAATGATCATCCGAAGCACTTTGAGAATCATCATAGTAAAACTCTTTAAAACAATCACCAAAACCACACGGTGTATCACAGCCACCGGCCGTCTTGCCAACGGTCTTGAACACACCGTGTGTGACGAATGCCTGTCAGAAAAAGCAGCCAAAATGAAGCTTAATATTGTGATATTTCATCAAACATATTTTATTGGACAAGCTGCATTTAAAAATGTTGGAAATCACATTTTTATGATTTATTGAACTGTAAAACCGCAAAAACAATCAAGGCCACAAAGGGTAAAATGGGACCGAAGCAAAGAAACGCCCTGACACTGCTGAGAGGTCAGAGGTTAAACCCTTTGTAGACATCGAGGATCCCTCGTGGTAAATATATTTTAAATGGCCTGTCTTAGCTGCTGCTTCACATTAGCTGACAGGGACAAAAGGAGACGGCATTGACTTGCATGAAAAGTAAGAAAAAAGGTCCGATATCGAATAATCCCGCATGATTTTAATAAACCTCAGGCAGCAATAGTGGTTTTCAGGTTGTTCTTCTGTAAGTACGTCCCGTTCTCTTGGAAAGAGTTTCCTCAAATTTGGCACGAACGCTCACCTGGACTCAAGGATGGACTGGTCAAAGGTCACTGACCGTGTTTACATGCATTCGAATAACTGGCTTAGTCGGACTGAAATCGAATTATCCGTTTCACGTAAACACCTTTGTTCGACTATGTGCGGTCCGACTACGATCCGATTAACACCCCTGGATAACTCGATCCGATCCGGTTGATAATTCGACTATCGCGGCAGTTTGCATGTTCTCCTCGTGCCTGCGTGGGTTTCTTCCGGGTACTCCGGTTTCCCCCACCATCATAAAAATATGCACCGCAGCCTCACCCTGGTTCGTATGGATGTGAATGAATGTTGGTGGTGGTCGGAGGGGCCGTAGGCGCAGATTGGCTGCCACGCTTCCGTCAGTCTGCCCCAGGGCAGCTGTGGCTACTGATGTAGCTTACCACCACCGGTATGACTGTGTGTGTGACTACTGGACTCTGAACTGTAAAGCGACTTCGAGTGTCTTGAGAAGCGCTATATAAAATCAATGATTATTATTATTATTATTATTATGTAACGGTGAATTGGATTAGGAACTGGACTTTGCATCTTTGCGCATGCTTGAGATCCCGCCGCCCTCCTCCCTCACTATTAACATCATGCAAGAATAGTAGAGGGATGTAGCTTCGCCTTGCTCTCTGTTCGCCATCTTTCTCGAAATGTTGTTGTTGTTGTTGTTGGTTGTTGTTGGTAGTGGTGAAGAGGTCAAGCGGAAATGGCTGTATCACCACGAGTTGTAATGAAAACAGCGCCACCTATCGTATCGGATATGACATGCTTTCGGCCAATGATTCGAATTACTCACTGCCATGTACAGGACTGTCTCAGAAAATTAGAATATTGTGATGAAGTTCTTTATTTTCTGTAATGCAATTAAAAAAACAAAAATGTCATGCATTCTGGATTCATTACAAATCAACTGAAATATTGCAAGTCTTTTATTCTGATTTATTGCTGATTATGGCTTACAGCTTAAGAAAACTCAAATATCCTATCTCTAAATATTAGAATATCATGAAAAAGTATACTAGTAGGGTATTAAACAAATCACTTGAATTGTCTAATTAACTCGAAACACCTGCAAGGGTTTCCTGAGCCTTGACAAACACTCAGCTGTTATAAATCTTTTTTTTTACTTGGTCTGAGGAAATATTAAAATTTTATGAGATAGGATTTTAGAGTTTTCTTAAGCTGTAAGCCATAATCAGCAATATTAAAAGAATAAAAGGCTTGCAATATTTCAGTTGATTTGTAATGAATCCAGAATGCATGACATTTTTGTTTTTTTAATTGCATTACAGAAAATAAAGAACTTTATCACAATATTCTAATTTTCTGAGACAGTCCTGTATATTGGGATAATAGCAGATCCCCCAAAAGATAGCATAGTCCGACTAAAGCAAGATTCGAATTATACAATCATGTAAATGCACTGAGTGTGACCTCTCACAAATTCCGATTTGTTTAGGCCATAAGAATTCAAACACAAATATATTCTAGGATGAAACAATGAGGTGAAGACATTTTGGACAGACATGGATGTAAAATGCAACTGGCGGTGACTCTAGTTTGGACTGACTTCTCTTTCTGTTTCCCTCCCACAGCACGTCGCCCCCCACTGGCAGGAGTGGAGGGACGCCTGCCGAGGACTCCTCAACTTCATCACCCAGACTCTCAGCACTCTCTACAGGCTCACGTAGAGAGAGAGAGACGCCTCGTCCGCTCAATCACCCGACTTCACACATCCGGGGACCGTCGGACTGCAGCTACTGCTGATCGGACTGGTGGCTGTTAGCCCGGAGGAAAATTAACATTCGTGCGTGGACAAAGAATTTGGAGGAAGCAGCCCGAGGTGTCGGCTGAATCAGGGCGCCACCTGTGGAGACTCGACACCCCCCCCCCCCCCCCTGCCTGTCTGTCAGTCTGCTGGTCCGGACTGCAGCCGACGGACAGATACCTTCCTACCTGTATTTTTTTTTTAACCCACTGACTTTCGCTGTCTTTGGCTCGGCTCTTGTGTGTGTGTGTGTGTGCGTGTGTGTGCATGCATGCCAGACATGGGTCAAACATATAAGTTGTGTTTACTGAGATTTCAGTGGAAAATGAGAGGATCCAGACACTTCAAACTCTATACCGTTTTAAAGTGACGTGTTTTTTGAAGTCTCAATAATCTTTTGGGATCTTTTTCATTCGGCAATAATATGTCACCATTTTTTTTGGGCCGATGTTTTTTAAAAAATATTTTCATTTTAACGATCGATTTCTCTCCAATTCTTCCTTTTTGATTATGTAAAAAAACAAACATGATTTGACCTTCGTCTGACGTGCGACTTGTCGTTTCTCTTTCTTACACACTGTGAAACTGGATGCAGTTTGTTGCATCGTAGGGAGAAAAAAAGCAAGAAGGGTACTGTATCCCTCAGGGGGAAGTCTGCTTCATACGATGACGTGCCTTCTTCCACTCAGCACACTGCTGAGATGCTAATCTCCGAAAGTAGGACAGCCACACACATTTAATGACACACGCACACACAGCAGACACACACGCAGACGCTCTTCAAATGCTTTGTTTGCAGGTGTCATTTGCATTACATTCAAATGCTCCGGCATCAGCATGGCTTTGAGGGCGTTTGAGGACAGACGCGAGGAGCAATTCTCCCGCCGCACATTTGGGCCGTTCCTCCGCTCACCGTGTCGCCCGCCCGCTCCCACAGGGTTTTAATAATTACCTGATCGGTTGTAAATACTCTTTTGGAAGAGGGATCTGAACTAATACGGACCAAGTACTTATTGTGTGTTCCCGGTGTTCGGGAGATTTCTTGTCGTCTTCTTCTTCTGAGCGGCCATCGGCAACAGTTTGAATTTAAATCCAGTGGATTTGACATGATATTCCATGAGTTAAATGAAAAAAATAATCTGGATCTTTTGATTGTTAAAAAAGTATTTGATGTTTTTGTAAAATGACCCTCCCCGCCTTCGGTTTTCACTGTAGTTTGGGAGACAATGTTGAATTACTCCTCTTAAGAGCATAATTTATTTTGGACTGTAGCCTATCTGTAGCTTTTTTTTCTTCATTTTTGTATGTATTATTTATTTACTTTCTTACATTCCTGATCAAAACTCTGAAAAAAGTTGTACTTGAGTTGTAACTGGTAAAACATTGACTAAGATGGGAGCTAAAGCGCTGCGCTACACACAGAGATGCGGATAGCAGATGGAACAAAATATCCACTTTTAAAGTCCCGATAATTTAAAACAGTACGTTGTTTTAAAGGAAAGCGATGCATTGGCTTTCCATGCGTGGATCAGATGAGACGAGAAAGTACCATAATCCTCCCCGTTTATACTCTTGAAACCACAAAGAAGAGTAATACTGACTGAACTACGACATTATTAAATGTGAATTTAAATCCCAAACTGTGCTACACCTGCTAAGTCTATACGTTTATGTACTGTAATGTACTCTGGCCCAGAGCGCCCATTTAGTGGAATAGTTAATTTGTTTATATCGGGGGGAAATGTTTGACTGAAAGCCTTTGATGTTAAAACCCCTCAGAAGCAGGGATGTGATTGGCTGTCGCGGTTTGACATTGCCACTCCCACTTGTCCTGAGCTACATTGTTGTGTAGTTTGAAGCACCGGCCCCCTTGTTTTGACCATTTCTGAGAGCCGTGATGTATAAAGTCCTCTGTGCAGATGCTCGGGCTGACATGACGGCGCCATCTGCAGCAGACGCTTGTTCGCCGCCTCTGTTCTCGTGTTTTGAGATCGGTTCGCTAGCTGTGCTTTCGGACATGTTCGCTGTCGTCGCCCCAACAAACAACGGTCCGCGTCAGTCACCATGCAGTGTGTAGTTGCTGTTTTTCAACTTTTTTCTATTGTAAACTTTCTCCATGAATTTTGTACTTTCTTTCCCCTCTTTTTTTATACAATAAAGATAAGGACAACTATATTTACTGGTTTGGTGTCTTATGTCTAACATTAATAGATGGAGCACCCCATGTCTCAAGGTTGAGTCCTGCAGTTGGAAACTAACCCCTTTGCTGTATGTTGTCCCCCCCCCCCCCCTCTCTTTCATTATTTCATACATCAATTACTTTATATATGTTAATTTAAAATCTTTTAATCTATATATTTGTCTTTAGATATTATTCGGGACTGCACATTTGGAAATCCTGAATATAACATACAATTGGGGTTTAAATGTATGTGTGTTTCCTACAAGTCAACTTCTCCAGCGGATTCAGACACTGTTTGTTTCTCTGAAGTGAGATGCAAAACACACCTGCAATTACCACGTATCGCCATAGCGATGGCCAAAGAGAACTAAGCGGACATCTTCAAAATTGTATGTGAAAGTATAAAATATACTTATTCCATGGACCTATAAAGTGCATTTCTAGTGTTCTGACCTCTCAAAGGACTTTAACACTAGATGACATCATTCACACCCATCCATACCCTGGTGGGAGGGGCTACGGTTCCACCAGCACATCAGTAGTAACTCACATCACACACATACAGACACGGACGCATGGGCTAGCGGAGCTGGGGATCGAACCGCCGAGCCTCTGATTGACGACCCTGCTCCCCACTGAGCCACAGTCGCCCACAGAGACATTTGCCTACAAAAATTGTCATCCGTCAAAAGTAAAAGCAGGATTGGCCCATTTCAGAATTATTAATCACAAATAAGAAACTGTTTATTGCCACGTACGTTACACACATTTAGGTAATTTGTCTCAGTGAATATATACATATTATATATCAGGGACGTGCGGTCAGGGGAGGCAGGTATTTGTCCACCGATCTTTATGTATGACTAATTTCGAACATTTTATAGTCAAAATCGCTGAATTTGCCTATTTCCTGTTCAGATACAGGATGCAACGAGAGTTGAGGCGACGAGTCGAGCCTCACCTCTGATTGCGCAATCCATCTCAAGCTGGGTTGATGCATGCAATTGGCCCGTGCGGGTTGCCGTATCTCTGCATGTCGCCAATATAATGTTTGCAGATATGTTTATTTGCCCTGATAATCCACAAGGTCTTTAACCATTACAGTTTAATGTTTGTAAGTGACATATTTAGTTTTGCTGATGGGAAATAAAGCCGCAGTGAAAAGGCGCAGGGTGAGGCAGGTAATACTCTGCCTCACTGAAGGGGGCGCTAGTGAGCCAACGGGTACTTGTTGCTGCTTCTTCTACGCTGAGGCGCCAGGCGAGTCAAGTCCGTTTGTTTTTCTATTTTGCTACGCCAGACTGCCAACATGGAAGAGGATTATATATCTAAACTTAAAAATGTCTCAAAACTGGACTTTCAGTCAAAAGTGGACGTGATTAACACAGGTAGACCAACGCCGGAGCTAAAAGGTTTGCTTCAAACTTTTGTTTACCTTTACGTATCTGTAATATGTACCGTGCGCGTGTGTGCGCGTTTGTGTTGTGTGAAGAATGCTGATGAGGCGAGGCATGAAATAACCAGTAGCCAATTGAATAAGCCCCTTTTGGGTTTATATATTTGTAAATCTGACACTAAAGGAGTCAGTGCCTCACCAACCATGAACCTCACCGCACGTCACTGATATACATAAATATGAATATATAAATGAAGACATATATAGTTTATAGTTTATTGGTTTGGCAGATGTTTACAGATGTTGGTGGCTTGTCTGGGGGTTGGGCCAGCAGCCCTCTGGCCATGTGTGACCGTGGATGGACGGACAGCGGCGTGGTCTTCGTCACATCTGGAGAGCGGCACGGATTAGTAGACGTGAGGTCAAGACGCACACGTACACACACACACGCACACATAGTGTGTTTATAATGACGGTCAACATGACAAGCTGGTGCACGGCACGCATCAAAATCGTCCAGAGAGCATGTTGTGATGCTTTACTTCGGGCTTGAATAAGCCTGGTGCACAGCTCATGTTGTTGACTCACACCATGTAAGGGTCTGTTCTGTGTCTGTTCTGTGTCTCCTCTTTCTACTCTGTCTCCTCGGTGTCGACTGTGTCTTCTCTGTTTCCTTGATCGTTTCATCCCCTTCACCTGCCCTCGGCCTCTCCTGTCTCCTTGATCGTTTCATTCCCTGCACCTGCCCTCAGCCACTCTCGTCTCGTTACCGTCTCATGCCGTACACCTGTTTTCCCTCCTATATATTGTGCCACTCTTTCCCTTGTCTGTTGCTGGATTGTTGTCTTTTTTCCCCGTCGTCCTGTGTATATGTTCCCATCGTGGATCCTGCCTGTTTTCGACCCTGCCTGCCCCTTTTGGACCTTGTTGGTTTTTGTGTGGAAACATTTGCCTCATTAAAGAGCGCCTATTTGTTAATCTACACCAGTGGTCCCCAAACTACGGCCCGTGGGCCGAATCCGGCCCGCCTCCCCATTTGGACCGGCCCCCTGAACAATACCAGAGACGCGTTCCGATTTATTATTTTTTTCACCTGGCCCGCTGCCGTTAAGATTGCAGTGAGACGCGGAGAAAATGCGGAGTGGTGCTCTTCGCCATAGTACATCTTTGATGGGACGTGTCGCGTCTCGGCCAATCAGCGTTCAGATGTCCACAGCGTTTGGTAAGTTAGGTTAGCTTGAATGTTAGTCCGCTACATCTGCTGCTGTCACGCTGCACGGCGTATCGATATTAACGAAGTACCCGTACGTTAAAAACGATGTGATTTAGCATATTTTTAGTATCGATACTTCATTAAAAGAGCGATCAGAGCGCACGCGCTGCTTCGCTCCGTTAAATGCTGTCTGCACGCGCAGCACTCACAGCGAGTGGCGCGCATCGCTCAGCCGTGATGCGCGCACACAGGTGAGCACATTCTCACTAGCACCCCCCCCCCCGACTGGCCCTCCAGCAGACAAGGCAAACGTTATGTGGCCCTCTTAGGAAAAAGTTTGGGGACCCCTGATCTACACTGACTCCTCGATTCCTGCGCATGAGCTCCTGTCGCCACCTAGTTTTAATCAACGGAAAACAGGAGGAATGTTTTTATTCGTATCATTTACTGTTTGTTTTTATTTGCAAATATACAGACAGTAAACACAAAACGTACATAGGAAATAAAAAACGACATTTGAAATGTCTGTGATTTCAAACCATTTTACTGACTAAGCATTTACAAGAGCTCAATGTCCAGTCAGTCTTTCCTGAGAAAAATACCCTGACATTGTTCTATATTATGCTATTTTAATTAGATTCATCATATCATTGGATTGTTATTACTGTTGCATTATAGGAAAAGTAACTATTTTGACTGTTCTTCATAATTTTAGTCGTTTTCAAGCAAAAGTATCAAACATTTGCTGCTCCGAGCTTCTCAGATGTGCTGTGAAAAATGGTTTGTACTTTTTTTTTACAATTTCAATGAACTTTGAAATAATTGGCTAATAAATTAAGACTGAAAATAACTTGTCAGTTGCAGCATCGCTTTCTTCACACTACAAAGCGAGGACTCGTCTGTGTGTTCTTCGCATATCTCGAGAAACACTCATCGGATCTACTTACACTCGGTGGGTGTTTTTTTTCTCCTGCGGTCCCCATGGTGCAATTTGAACACAAGACATGTTCAATATTAACGAACTGTAGCAGCGGGGGCGGAGCTTCAAGGCTCTGCAGATTTGAGCTTGTCACCCACAGTGGGGCATTTCAGGCCACGACTCGCTCATTGAAAGCAGTTCACTTTTAGCTTTTTGGAAGCTGAACACACTAAACTTCCCAGCAACGCTTCAGGGGCCAGGAGGCAATTGAGGGGTTTGTGTAGAGACATCGCTGTGAGCAGCAATGTGTAATAAACAAACGCAGGAATTCAACAGTTTCTAAGGATTAGCAAATATTTTAATAACACACCCTTCACTTCTATCTTGGTGAGGATACTCGTTGATATGAAGCATGCTCTCGCACCTTATCCTAACCTATCACGACTAAATGCTCAAACTGAAACCTGACCCTAACCCCGACCTAAAACAACTCTAACCTGAACCTTAAAGTGGAGGTCTGAACACTCAAACGGGCTTTTGAAGGTACGTCCCAAAGTGTGGGCCGACAAAAGCGTCCTCACTCTGAAGGTCTGAAATTCCTAATGGTCCTCACAAAAGAAGCTGTACAAGTAAAGACACACACACACACACACATAGTCTGTTGCTGAGACAACAGGCAGCATTGGGACCATATATCCTCACTCCTCTACAGAATGAGCCAATCACGCGACCCCTCAGAGTCAAATCAGGGATCTGATTGGTTGCAGCAACTTGGTCTTTGCTGCTAAGTGGAGAGAGTGACCACACAGCAGGAGCTGTGGGTTTTAACTGTGTGTGTGCGCGCGCGTGTGCGTATGTGTGTGTGTGTGTAGAGAGAACATGAAAGACAGAGCAGAGTCAGCATGAAGAGCGCATTGAATGTGTTAGCAGATAAGAGTTTAGGTTTAATTAAAGGGGCAAATGAGCTTAAAGGGACGTTCCGTAATTAATCTTGTGGCAGTGTGTGCTGCCAACAGCTCCTTTGGTTTTGTTCCTAAATCAGCCGTAAACACCAATCAACAGTAGACTTGTGTTGCTTAACCCTTGTGTTGCCTTAGGGTCATTTTGACCCGAATCAATATTACACCCTCCCCCCGCCTTAGGATTAATTTGACCCCATTCAATGTTTAATGTCGGTGTTCTTTCGGTAGTCAACAAACAAACATAAAGTGCCTCACACTTAAACTTGGAAAACAATATTAATTCTAATAATTTTCTGGAGGTTTTAATTACTGGCGTCAAATTGAACCCAAAGGGTAAAATATGTTAGTAAATATAAAGGTAACAGGAGGGTGAAACATTGAATCGGGTCAAAATGACCCAAAGGCGGGGGGAGGGTGTAATATTGATTCGGGTCAAAATGACCCTAAGGCAACACAAGGGTTAATATGTAGTCATGGGTATTATTCAATCATTTTTTAATACTCTCTGAACTTCCAATGAACCCAGTGTGTGAATGTACACAATCCTGTCTTTATTTAAATAAACTGTGACACATTCCTGCAGCCGAAAGCCTCCCGGGGGAATAAAAGTAGATATCAATTTAGTTTCAGCAGCAATGTATCAGGGGACCAGCAGGCCTGAGATTCACATTTGCATGTCGGTCATTTATATTCACAGTTGAATTTAGAGTTTAGAGTGATCACGTTTAGGCTTTTGTGTGGAGCAGCATGCGTGTTCGGCTGTCGTCGCCACAGAAAGGAAAAGTTTCTGGTTTTCTTTCACGAGCCTCGTGTTGGCAGAAAAATGTCAAACATGGACCCCGACGTCCGGAGGCAGGAAGTCCTCCTTTGTCTTCTGACAGCAACGAGTGTGTCTGTTGAAATGTCCCTTTGGAGGATTTGTGTCATGTCTGTTCTTGGCTTCACAAATTATCCTGAACTTTTCTCCGCCAGGCATGTCTCCTGCTCCACCTTCCTCATAAGGAAAACGCTGCTTCAGCTCACCATGAATAAATAGCATCTGAAGAGGCAACAACCATTAATACTTTATTATTGTTATTTTTTAATCAGGAAAACTATCTTGAATAAACCTATTTGACAATGCAAAAAAAATTATTTATTTGACATAAGATGACTTTGTAAAAAAACTAAAAAGCTAAAACAGCAGAATGACCCGGCAGCCGCCCGGCTGTTAAAAACAAAGGGCAGTCGACAATCGCAGAAGTTAAACTGCATAAAATAAAATACAAACACATCTCTGAAGTTCAGGTTCCCAAGGTGCGGGCGAAGGGATGGAAAATAGAATGAGTCGCACACATTTTCTTGCACTAATTTTCTTGATGCAAGCGTGTCACGTGACTTAAAAATGAGGAAAGAAAACAAATTAAAAGAATATCAATTACAATGATTTTACTTTCTGGTTCGAGTTCCAGATAAAAAAATAGCTGAAGAATTCCCCCAAAGATCGACGAACGCAACGTAACAATTCATGCTAAATTCTGGCAGATATACATCGCCAAATTCTAAAATGCTGGCATAAAACAACATGCCTGTTATTGTTGAATAAATCCAGAAACTTGAGGCAGAACCATTTCACTTAACAATGTTTTATTAGAAAATGTAAAAAACAAAGATCAAATACCCAAAACATTTAAACAACAGACTAACTTTATGAGTAGTGGAGCGAGAACTGGTATAAATAATCGGACTAACTAATGACAAGACATCAGCTGACGTGACGTGTGTAAAACGGTTCAGTTTGGTCCGAAGTAGTCGACCACGCCGTTGCCTTTGCGACCGTCGAAGAAGAAGAAGTTCCGGTGAGGAGGGTCTCGCTGGGAGAGAGCCTGAAGGGAGACACGGAGAGAGGACAGCCGGTCAGACGTCTGACAGACAAATACGCACGTCGGACTGGCGTTTCATCTTCGATCTTGTTCAAAGTCCTCTTTTTGGTTTTGTACGTGGAGAACCAAACACTGAGCAGAAAGAGACAAATATCCCTCTGAGCATCAGCTGAAGGACAACAGAATAAATCAAACACACTGATTTAAAACAGGGGCCGCTCCTCGTGTTTGTAACCAGCTGGGATGTGAGCAGCAGAGCTCTTCTGGCTTCACAGCAGCGACAGAAGGTGAGTCTCACGTTCGCTCTGTTGCAACATCAGCTGAACAAACTGCAGTTCAAACCTCTTCAGAGGAACCCCTGAGTCCACTGCAGAGGAACCCAAAGCACACATTCAGAGCCCAGTTTAGTCACGATGGAGCGTCACTGAGGACGCATTCTACATCCTGTCATGTGACACTGTGGGGACGTCAGATACGTTAAGTTAGGATCATTTAAGTCTTTAAAACTTAAGTATGTCAGATGTAAATAAAACAATTAATGAAAATAGCCGATGACAAACTGACTGCACGGTAGTGTGCACAGTAATGAAGTAATCACTCTGACACCCACAAAGTATTTTTGGCAGGTAACATTGTGAACTAAGTGCACCAACCAGAGCATGCAGTCACGTGCACACACACGTGCACACACACTTTATAAAGTTCTGGCGGCGAGGCGAGCTCAGTGAAATCAGTCGGCCAGTTGCAGCGGGTTTCATCATCATCCTGGAGACGGCAGGTTGGCCTTGTGCCAATATAATGCACCCAGTCTCCACCCAGTCTCCACCCAGTCACCACACACACCCACAAACACACACACACCTGAACTCCTGTTACCTCAGCACATCGTGTCAGCGCAGCTCAGAAAAAGATGGTTTCTAATTAGCTCAGAGGAATCTTACTTATTCAGATCATGCACTGAAGAAACAGCCAACTTTATCGCTCTGTGCTTTTATATACAGGACTGTCTCAGAAAATTAGAATATTGTGATGAAGTTCTTTATTTTCTGTAATGCAATTTAAAAAAACAAAAATGTCATGCATTCTGGATTCATTACAAATCAACTGAAATATTGCAAGTCTTTTATTCTGATTTATTGCTGATTATGGCTTACAGCTTAAGAAAACTCAAATATCCTATCTCTAAATATTAGAATATCATGAAAAAGTATACTAGTAGGGTATTAAACAAATCACTTGAATTGTCTAATTAACTCAAACACCTGCAAGGGTTTCCTGAGCCTTGACAAACACTCAGCTGTTATAAATCTTTTTTTTTACTTGGTCTGAGGAAATATTAAAATTTTATGAGATAGGATTTTAGAGTTTTCTTAAGCTGTAAGCCATAATCAGCAATATTAAAAGAATAAAAGGCTTGCAATATTTCAGTTGATTTGTAATGAATCCAGAATGCATGACATTTTTGTTTTTTAAATTGCATTACAGAAAATAAAGAACTTTATCACAATATTCTAATTTTCTGAGACAGTCCTGTAGTGTGTATATATATATATAAATATATATACACACACTGTATATATAGACACACGCACACAATTGCATTAAATAATGATTATGTTTTCATCTGCCAACCTTAAAGACCCTCAGATACCACACAGTCTGTCTATGAATCCCATTTGAAGTTAGACAAATCTTTTAAATAAATTACATCTCAAGTCATTTACAGCTGAAATTCAACAAAAACAAAGTCGCCGCATTAAAACGTGAGCATTTAGAGGATGCGTGTCTTGACCTCATGGTGAAAACCACCCAGCAAGGCAGGACCGGTCCGTCCGGAGCATCAGAAAACTTTATATGAAGCAACATCTCTGCCGCGAGCTCTCAGTCCGACATCTCCAGAGTCCGTAGCGCTTTTAAAGTACGACTTTCCCTCAACTAAAAACTTCCGATGCCTTCATCTTCACAACATCCAAATTCAAACTATAAATGGAATCGTGAGAAGGGGCAGCAAACAATGATTATTGTCACTTTGTTCACTTTACCAGCAGTGCATATTACTTTGATTGTATGTTCTGATCATGGTTATGTAATGCTCAGCTGACGGCAGCAGCTATGACGACACGATTTTTTCATTACATACACTACCGTTCAAAAGTTTGGGGTCATCCAGACAATTTCGTGTCTTCCATGAAAACTCACTTTTATTTATCAAATGAATTGAAAATTGAATAGAAAGTATAGTCAAGACATTGACAAGGTTAGAAATAATGATTAATATTTGAAGTATTAATTTTGTTCTACAAACTTCAAGCTCAAAGGAAGGCCAGTGGTATAGCTTATATCACCAGCATAACTGTTTTCAGCTGTGCTAACATAATTAAACAAGGGTTTCCTAATCATCCATTAGTCTTCTAAGGCGATTAGCAAACACAATGTACCATTAGAACACTGGAGTGATCGTTGATGGAAATGGGCCTCTATACACCTATGGAGATATTTCATTAGAAACCAGACACTTCCACCTAGAATAGTCATTTACCACATTAACAATGTATAGTGTATTTTTGATTAATGTTATCTTTATTGAAAAAACAGTGCTTTTCTTTGAAAAATAAAGACATTTCTAAGTGACCCCAAACTTTTGAACGGTAGTGAACGATTTTTGGGGAGTGATCCCGAATGAAAAGTATGAAAATTAAACGCCTAAATTCAGTATATTTCAGTTCATGCAGATTCATAACCGTGAACAGTTTTTCCCAAACTTTCACAACTTTGTACAAACCCACTTGTTTGAAAACAAACATTGTCCAATATCTTTATAAAATATCAATGAGTAGTTTGTGTTGTTCGGCTCGAGGACTTTAGAAATCAATTCCCCGTCATGAGGGGCTTCTGCCAGGAGCGCCCCACGGAGTTTGGCCGTGGTCACAGAGGCGATCCTTCTTCTCTAGAGCCGACCAGCTGAGCGGCCACCTGTCAGCTGACTGACCCGCAGAATGGTGGAGGGAATCTTGTAAGACGGCATTGATGACATTTAACCTCTGCGGCTCGTCCCCCGTTAACATGCCTACCTTGACAACTTCCTGTCCCAGAACTCCTCCCACGACTGCGCACACCGGCGACATCTCAGAGAAGCAGTAGCTGAGGACAAACATGCACAACTGTGATAGAAATAAACAAGTAGAAGGCGTGACGCTGAGGACAAATGGAAAAAGTTCAATGTATTTTTGTTTTTTAAATCTTCTGTAGCCCCGCTAGTGAGCCAGCCGATGTATGTGTTTTGCTGCTAATACTAACGCGACAAATTCAAAAACAAATGGCTGTTCTCTGACAGTTAGAACTCATTTGTTTGAGTTAACCAGCGAGCAGTAACGCCCTTCTCCAGATGTAGACTAACTGTGGAAGTGTGTCAAAACTTTAATTCTATCTGCCGACCACCAGGGGGCGACTCCTCGGGTTGCAAAAATAAGTCTGATTGTATAGAAGTCTTTCGAAAATAACTATTTCTCTCTTGATCTATTCCCTCAGTAAACATTGTAAACATGAGTTTATGGTCTCAATCTCTAGTTTGAAGTCTTCTTCAAAACAGCAAGATGTTCATTTAGTAAATTATGATCCATTTAGAGTCAAATAGACCAAAAAGCAGAGGATGTTTTATGGCAGGGTTAGTGTGATTGACAGGTCATTGCCACTGCAATACAATGAAATATATATTTTAATAGAAATCTGAAACCCGAATTTGTAAAAGTGGAATGTGGGCCTGCAAACATAAGTAATGAGTACACAGCTATTACAGTTTATTGTTGACTTATGGGCCATTTTGGTAAACTTATAAAAAAAAGAAAATGGACTAAACCTCATTAAAAAGTGTATTTAAAAAAAAAACACCTTTATCTCAATGGTATTTCTCTGGATATATTTCCTTTTATTTATATACTGTATATTTTGAAACTTCCAACAGGACACATGGGTGCTGTGCGTGGCTTAGTGTTGCTGGATCCGGCCTTCTACCTCCAATTATCCAGTCACCGTCTCAAACTAAAGACACAAGACGGGCGAGAGCGCGCTGTGTACCTGATGAATTCATCATTCAGGAGGTCGGCGCTCACTTCCAAGGCCTCCAGGACGTCGTCTCGGATCTGCCTCAGGAGCTGACTGTCCTCCGGGTAGGACTGCGGGTCGGGGTCACGACCTTTGTCGGTGCGAAACTTCAACAGAACTGCGGAGAGACGGAAAGGAACATGAACAGAACAGCGACAGTAAAGATGCTGGAAACTCTTTTTGTAAAGCACGAACCCCGAATTTAATATATTGCATGTATTGCCATTCATAATTTGATCACGCCTTTCAAGAGACTTCCACGGTGAATTATTATCTCACGGAACGACAACGTCTCATCTCCGAAACACGATAAGATCAGTGTGCGGTTGTGAACCACGTCTTCCGATTAGGGCCCCTCGTTCCGCCGCGACAAATCAAAAAGAGTTCCAACACACAGACAGCAAAGACGCACACACACCTACACATGTTTCGGGAGGAACATATTAGAGTCAGGAGGGGGGAAAAAACTCTTTCCTGTCACAGAGTCGGTTGCAGGACTGATTGAGAAATGACAAATCAGAAGCATGCACTCTGTTTTGGTCATGAGTAATATTTCAAATAACCGACGCCAGCGCCAACTGTGCCCACGCTTTAACATTTCACCTCCATATTTCCTGTTCGTCCAATAACTTAAACCGCACGAGGAAGTTGAGTCCTCCCACGACCATTTCCACTAGCGACACACACACACACACACACACACACACACACACACACACACACACACACACACACACACACACACACACACACACACACACACACACACACACACACACACACACACACACACACACAACTGCCTTGATGGGCCCACACCTGTCACACACAATGTGCCCATGGACGGAACACCGATATTATCTCTAAAACCTAAACTTGCAGGCGTAATACGCAATAGTCTTCAGATTAAAGACGAATATGATGTATTTTTATTCACGCACAATGTGTACAGAGTGTTCATGAAGGATATCTATGTTTCTTTGTCAAAGACAGACATGTTGTTGGGTCAGACTTGTATTATTCTGTATTTGTATATACAGGAAATATCCTCCGTTTCTGCTTTGTCATCGTTTCACTTGCACAATAATACAAATTTAAAAATGGAAGAATTTTTTTTTATCATAAAGGAGATATAAATGATAAAAAGAAAACACACACAGACACAGAGCCTCGGTTCAGATCACGCGACTGTTCCTAGTCAGACAGGAAGCAGTTGTCATAAAGGAAGAGCCACTTCTTCATCGCCGGTCGCCCAAAACAAGAAAACGCTAGCCCCAAATATTGAAACTTTGGAGGAATAACAAGACGACCTCCTGTGTCACGTTCACCAAATAAAACAACAAGTGTTTCCACTCAGAGATCAGACTGGAGGGGCGGGGCTACAGTTTCACTGCTTCTTTTTCAGAGTGGGCAGTTGCTGTATGAGACAGAAGTTCACGACGGCCGCCACACAAGTCTTTAGATCCTTTAACCATGTATGCCACCCGATGACATACTCCACTACAAGTCATTTCAAACTTTAAAAGTATATAAGTACCATTAGCAAATAGTACTTTAAGAACTAAAAAGGAAAGAATACTCAATGTGCAGTTAAATGCAGTTCATCACAAACATTCAACATCAACAACATCTGGATTTACATGACAAGAGTCTCCACATCCACGTTTCATGTTTCATATTGATAAATTGTCACGTGCATGCGTGTTGTGACGGTGCATGACGGAAGTGCCAGAGACACAATCAAATGAGTACGAGGCTGATATTTTATTTTCCATGACTGAAGCTTGTGTAATAAAACACAATGCTAATTTATTATAATATGAGCCCTCCGCCAGAGTCTTGAGCTGAAGAACAAAGTTTTCTAAAAGTGTACATTAAAAACACAACATGAAATTCTTGGACAGAGGTTATGACTTTCTAAATATTCCCATCATACCCATTTCTAAAACACTGTAAGCACTGATGCTAAAGTTTGTGCCATTAGCGCCGCTAGCTACGAGCAGCCGGCTCTCATATGACGCACTTTCAAAATAGGACACGAACAACTTTAGTGTGTGTGTGACCTGTGAATCCTGTCATGCGTTAACAGATTTTCTCATAATTTACGCAGACTTTCCATCAAGTATGCCTTCAATGCCCATGTTTCTGGTTACTTCCTGCTCGCGTGCGTGTCGTCATGTGCAGTCGTCGGGTGGTTCTCTGTTCGACACTCAGTGCACATGACTGTGATGGAAACTATGTGTGCAGCGAGTTGGGCTGCTGCAGGGCCAGGTGACAAGAAGGACAATAACAACCCTGACAGAGAAGGTCATCAGACACCGTAAATAACCTGAAAAACAGGAAGGAACAGCTCAGATTTACTTAAAAACGGTCAACGAGTTCCTTCAGGTTTGATGGTTTCGAAACCTTTTCAACCACAACAACGTTCTTTTGGGGCTCGACATTTTAACCGTTGGCCCTTCTCTCCAGATCGACATTTAACACGCTTCATGGACATGACTTTAGTACCAGTGAGTTTGCATGCTCACAGTAGGCGCTTCATTCTCACTGCGCGCTTTCAGTTTCAAATTTCCATTCTTTTTTGAGACTTTCCTGATTATTTGTTTATGTCTGTTGGATATTCTCCTACGCCTCGTCCTGCCTCCTCCGCAGAAATGTCCAAAGACCTTTTGTGGGCTGCTTGATATCACTTTTAAATTAGGGAACTAAAATGCACCATTTTGCAAACAAATATGAACAATAAATATAATTAAATATTATAATAAATAGCAATTGCTTAAAATGCAAATAAACATAAACACCCATCAGCAGTTTCCAGAGCTCAAAGTATCTTCAACATCGAGACATCTATTATTGTTTGACAAACTAAAATAAAAAACTACAGTTTTGAATTTGAAGTGGCACAAATGACAGAAAAAGTTCCCTTGAAACTTTGACTTTGTGTGAAATTAGGCTTAAAGTACCGTGAAGCATGAAGTAGTCCACTGGCGTCTTCTTCATCCCGGCTTTGGCCTTCTCGGTTGTCCAGTCGACCTCCAGAGCTTCTTTCAGAGGGCAGAAACTGGCCGTCTGATTGGTTGGAGAATATTTTTTGAAAGTAAGATCAATAGAAAGTGAACCAGAGGTGTATGAATGAATTATTTTCTCATCTTAGGACAAGTGAAAATAACTGAAGGACTGAAGACAAAATAAGGATAAAGATAGGGCAAGGAAATAAGACAATCACACCTCACAAATGATAATTTGGTCAATGTGTTCCAATCACCACATTTCTTTATTATCTATTTAAAAAGGGAGACATTTTATCAACCGCTCAAACTGTTATAGATTAATCTTCACATAGGGGACAGTTCTTTGTATTAGTTTGGCTGGTAGAATAAACAAACAAACAAGCAAACACATTTGTATGTTTAATGTTCATAAAGATGCTCTCATTGACCTTTTTCACCATGACGGTTTCGTTGGGATCGACTTTGGCCTTCTTCGCCTCTGGGCCGACGCTTCCAGTTGGTTTCACCAGTTTGGGTTTCTCCCTAGAGAGAGAGAGAGAGAGAGAGAGAGAGAAACAAACAAACAAACAAAGACAGAAAGACAGACAGACATTACAGAAGATACGATGCACATAAAAGGTTCCCAGACACACAAACAATAGTGCAATAGATATTCCAGCTGCAGCATAATATCGTTTGACCCGAGGAGAAATCCTCTAATCTTCCTGCCAACACAAATAATTACAGTTCCAACTGTCAAAATAATGCTGCGAAGCCAGCTAGTGGCTCCAAAATTAAATTAATACCATCAGCAAATATTGAAATGATGTAATTTAAAGTAAATATTAAAGTGATGTAATGTTGTGAGCTGTTGGACAAGATGCTTTCTGGGCTTTGTAGTTGTTGCAAGAGAGGTAATACACTGGAGTTTAAATGTTTCAAATCTCAGTTTCAGTAGAGTGGCACAATCTACTGACCGTTACAATGACCATTAATATGCATCGTCAAAATATAATCAAGTTGGGTTTACTGTCTACTTAACGTGGTTGGAACGCCAGTACGGTAATAGCTTTCTACTTCATTTTCTAATCCGTTCAGTGTGGTATTTAATTTGTGTGAAAATGTAGAAAGTCCTCCATATAGGCCTATCTGTAAATACGATGGTGTATTCTCTTGTGACTGTGGCCTGCAGACTGTTACAGAGGTCCAGACCACATCCTGTCATTTCAGGAACAAAGAGTTAAGTTACAGAGGAGCGGTGAATATTTTCTCTTATTGTGTCTTTTGACATTATGCTTCTATGGAAAAGGAATTCAATACCATGTTGTGCCATCGAAGAAAACGATGCTTCGCAAAAAAAAACATTTGGAAATAAAACATACTTCGGTCAGTATCGCAAAAAATAACCTCTACTGCAGCGCTCAGGGGGCAAGGCACTTATCCCGCTCCCTCACTTCAAATTGTTGTCGTTCGTCCAGCACTTACTCAACGAAGTTGTGCTCTTTTCCGAGGTTGCAGAACATGTAGCCATAGTAACCATAGACGTCCCCACAGAAGACTTTGATGTTGTGCTTGGAACAGAGCTGGTCGACCCGCACCATCAGGTCTCTGGAGCAGCCTGTCAGACACACCTGAGGGAGGTAAATAAACATGAACAGTTGGAGTTCTGGTCAGAGAGCCTGCTGGTCAAATGGTTGATTGCAGTAGTTACCAGTAAGTGCTTCTAAGCAACAGCAGCTGACCCTTTCTATTAAACAACACGTATCAACTCTGTACTTAATGCAGAGTTGATTTTCTTCCTCATGAATAATATTAACGCAGTCGTTGTGCTACTTCAAGGATTGGAACCTGGAGGTTGTGGGGTCGAACACAGTTATAGAGAGCAATGACTTCCTCTGATGCTTTTCTCCGTCCTTCCAGACGGACACTTCTGTAACCAAAGCTGTATTTGCAGCTTCTGCAACTTTGCTTTGACATGTTGCGAATTGTGTCTTGCTTTGAATCGCTGAGGGACAGACACACTTTTATAATATATATAAAAAATTGGCAGCAAAAAAATCCAACCAAAGACCTTACACCCTGACCAGTTCTTGGAAACGACAGCTGATGGACAGCTACACACCGACCTCAGCAGCGTCCCTGAACACACCACCAAACGGGGAGAAAGACGGCCCAGTAGACCCCGGTGGGCTGCCGTCTGGCTGTAAACAACTGCCTGCTGGGCTAGGGCCACCTTATCCTGCCCGTCCAGAACGCCCCAAAACACCCTCAGCTCACTGATAAGAGCAGCGAGCCGACCAGGGCCGAGGACCAGTGTTCCCAGCATGTAGAGAAGGACGTCACCATCCAGAGAACATCTTTATATAGATATTTATGAAGGGCTGAACTTATATCTGACGAGTAAAAACTCAATGCTACTTTCATCTTTCTTTTACAAAATGGAACAACAGGCTGGTGGATGCACAACAACACCAGCTGCTGACAGCCAACTTTTTCCTTCCTATAAATTATTGCCGTACAAATATTTGACCCCACAAATTGCGTATGATTAGAGCATTAAAAAGCCACGGTAGCCAAATTTGATGAAATACTGGTTATGGTCTGACTTTTTGGGAAAGTATCACATGAGTGGAGAGATTTCATTTATAGACAACAAAAAAAGCTCACAACTGCACACCCTGCAGGACCATATAAGGCCAACACCGATGTCCTTGTTATATCATTTACAGGCGAATCATTTCACAAGCCGGCGGTAAGACAGACCTTTAAATCAAGACACACACACACAAGTGTGTCCATGACTGCTCCGCCTACAGAATAAAGCTCAGCACCGCTTTGCTTCATCGGACTCAGGCAGGTTTTTTGGTCCCGGAGCCCAGCGGAGCAGAATAAAGACAAGTGACATCTAGTGGTCAGACTGGTGTATGGGGCGTGTGCTCCAATTAATTTGAAGTTCTTTGAAGTCAAATCGTTCATCTTGTTTTTAAAATATCATCCACTTTCATGCATGGACAGAAACATATTCTCATGGAGCCGTCTGTCAGTCCGAGTGCCTTTCGTGAGCTCTTGTCGCCACTCACCGCATCGAATTGCAGGAAGAAGTCATCTGGCTTGTCTTCGACTCGGTCCTGGTCTGCGTGGACCTTCACCATCGGGTTGAGGTTCTGCCCGCGCTCCAGGGAGGCCTGGGCTCGATTCTGACCCCGAGCCGTCACTGGAACCAGGAACTGGGCTCGACACGACTCCTCCGACACCTGGGGGATGCATAGAAGGGTGAGGATTGTCCATTTTTACATTGTGCATTCTGGGGACGTTTTCCTCCATTGGAAAGTCTGCGTTTTCATTCTTCAGAAACATTTTTTTTTGTTTACGATTAACTAGGTTGAAATGCATGCTGTGGGTGACATTTTCTTCTCAAAATGTGATATGAAGCCAGAATTACACTGTTATTGCAATGTTACCACAACAAACAGTGATGCAAAACAGCTGGTTTGTTTCTTCACTGAAAGTAACAAGCATGACTTTGTCACGGGTTCCATCTAGTGGACATACAGTAAAGACATGTACTCATCCATTAGATGTTTGGGTGATAGGACTTAATCAAAGATTTCCAGATTCAAGCTGAAGCCCCAGTCCCCTCCGCAGACCTCTGATGAAGACGGTGAAAAAACACGTGTTCCATATGGTGTGCACCGTGTGAGCGTGGGTACCTTTTCATGATCCAGCAAAGTGAGTCCTTTAACTCCAGCCAGAATTAAGTTCTTGGCCACTTCAGCCCCGAGACCACCTAAACCTGCCAGGAGCACGCGGGACCCTCGTAATCTGCAATAAAATAAATAAAATAAAACATGAATAAATAAAACATGCCGAGCATATCGTGATTTTTTACTTTGTGCAATATGGGTTTGTGACAAAGCAGTTCAATTCAATGATCTCTATTTGAAATACATGTCTCAATAAAATAATGTAAACGTTGTCTAAATAAATGTGGATATACAAATTCATCAACAACATATTGGTAAACTAAGATGAACTACTTTATGTTTATGATGAAACAACCTTTGACTGATTTATAAGCGTTTATCGATCGTTTATTCTCCATAACCTATGGTTTCAGAGTCATGTGCACTTTCATTGTATAAATAAGTAGCCTGTAAGATAAAGCTTGCATTTGAATCCGAGAAATATTTTCCATAACAAATTATTTTCCATTTATAGCATCAATATCTCAATATCGCCAATACCGCCATCAAAAGCGACGAACCGATAAAGTTAAAGCATTCAGACGTTTGACATTTATATCCGTACAATTACCGGACAGCGATGGTTGTCAGTGGTGGAATGTCACAAAGTACAAATGATCAAGCACTTGGACTTAGTTTTTCACTATACTTCTATTCCATTACATATCAGAGGTCAATATTATACTTGTTAGTGTACTAGTTATCTGGCAGATTTAATTACATTACCATTTAAGATAAATAATAAATAAAAATAAAGACTACAAAAAGCTAATTAAATATGACTTTTCTTTCGGAATCGAAATAGCCAACAACTGATAAAACAAGTACAACTGACGAGAACTGGGTTTACAATAAAGCTGAGGGACACTTCTCTGCTTCGGCACTTTCAAGACTGTAGGTACATTTTCCTGGTTATATTAATATACTTTTACATATAAGTAACTTTTGCATTGCAAAATGTGTAGTTGTAGTGGACTATTTTGTTACAGTGCGGTATTACTACTTAGTAATGGAGAGCAACGTCTCAAACCTTCCGCGGCACCGATTAGCTCCGCGAGCTAAGTGAGCTAACTGACCTCTTTTGTGCATCTAGCCCCCACAGACGGATCTGACGGTCGTACTGGGCTGCCTCTTCCTCGCTGATGACCGGGTCCTCCTTCTCGATCGTGTCGATCATTTTGGATCTCTCTGCAGAAGGAGATCGCGGTGCAAAAATAGCCCCTTTTCCGTCCAGCTCCAGATGCGGTTGTTTCAAATGCCACGGCTGTCCCGCTGAACGGTCGCTGAACGATGACGTCATCCGACCGATACAATAGACGTGTTTTCGGACTTTTCTCACATTTGTATGTATTAATAAATGTAGTTTCTCGGTTTGTTTATCGTCGTAAATTCCGTTTCATTTTATATCAGACATTTCTCCATCGTTGTGTTAGTTTATATGTGTGTGTAATTTTCATTTAAATCATTTACATATCATTTGTGTATAAGTGTAAGTGGAATACAAATTAAAATATGCATCGGCTAGTCAGCAACGCAACTTTAACCGAGCAGCTATTTTGTCTATATTTGGTTTTACTTTTATCTCGCACTGCTCGTTCAACAAGCTGGCAGGACTGACGTGGGTTAATTTCCCCTCGGTGTTGTCTTCTACGAACATTTTCACAGCTATTTTAAAAAACCTCAGAAGACCTAATTTAAGCGTGTCCTAACCAGACAGCAGATCTTTATATTATACAGGGAACCTGAACATAGTCCTGTCATGGCCTGCCTTGGCCTCCAGGTTAAATCCTAGTGCTTACCGTTGTGTCAGGTGGCACTTAGTATTACACACTTGCTCAACCTGAAATTGTTGAACCTTTCTCCAAATTTCTCATACCCTGGCATGCTACAAAACCATCACTGTAACTATAACATTTCATAAGACAGGCAATATCTGATCTCCCACAGGGTCCCATAAAGCCCCAGGTTCACTGTGCGAAATTGTGTTAATGGAGCAACTGCAATTTGAAAGAGTTTAATTGTTTGAATACTGCACCTCGAAAAACATCACTTGAAATAATGATAACATTATCTAAGCAAAGTTCTGCATTATTAACGGAGGTTGAGACCGCTTAATTTCAATGTACTTATTGTCATATGCACTACAATTACAGAGAAGCAGTCGTTGGCACTGTCTTTTTTGGAATGCTCAAATAAATATATATTATAAAAAAGGAACAACGTGTAGGTTCAAAAATATAATATAAGAGATGAAGTATAGTGCTGCACTTAAAATATAGAGATACAATATAGCATGTGTAAATAGGTAGTTGTAACCGTATGGAAAGAGAGAATGCATTTAATGTAAGCAGAAATGGAACAAATCATTGCTCATTGAGATGTAATAAATATATGTATAAACAGATATAAACAGGTAGTACAACAGTAAGGAAATGTATATGTAGGTACAATGTGACCATATCAATGTGACAATATCAATGTGAAAATATCAAACTAAAGGTGATGTTAAGGCAAATGAAAAAGTAAGCATAATAAAATATTATTATGGATTAATTATATATTAATGTTTATGTGTAATATATGTGTGTACATATCCTTGTATGTATAACGTACTTGGCAATAAACTGTTCTGATTCTGATATTCTCTGATCAATATTTGCTCTGCAAGTCCACCTGCGAGTCAAGCTCGGAGGCCAACTTTACCCTTCTACAATCCCCATTCGGCAGTTTCCGTGCGAAGCGGACACGAACGTTATTCGTCATGATGTCATTCTCGGAGAAACCCGCCCCTTTTCTCTTTTGAGAAGACAGTCGGCCATTTTAAGTTGATCAGTCGTCATTTCACATCGCAACTGTAGGACGGAGAACGTCAGGACTCAATTTCATCATATTTCTCTTACAACTGTAGTGGAGAATTGCCTACTATGAACTGAAACTCTTCCTTAAAACCAAAAACAAGTAGATCCTAGTGAAGTGACGCATAAGCCAGTAGATTCCAGTGTCGAGTTGTAATTTTTTTGCACCTCAATGTAGCTAGAGGAAATGGCTGTGGAAAGCATGACTGTCCATCCAAACTCCCCAACTACCAACCACGAACACAACAGTCTCCTGACTGACGAAAGGTCGAGTAATTCTACAATCATATTTATATGAATTTATTTATTTGTCCTGTGCTTTTACACAAAAAGCCCGGGGTTTCTTTTTCATTTTTCTGTCAGAGGGATTAAACTCGCCTTTTTTGGAAAACGAGTACAGAGGTAAAGAACGCCATGTTGACACGACACCGCCATCTGGGAGGCCAAATCTCACCAGGAATAACGTTATTCCCTGTATTTTATTACGTTACCTCAATCATCGACCAATCGACTCGAGCCAACTTGTATGAAGAAAGAAAGACGAGGTTGAAAGAGCTGATTAACAATACCGTCACCGACATTCTCGACAATTCAGCGATTACAAAGCATCGGTTGATAACGTTCCCATTTTGTACAAAAAAATTAACTAATTTTCTTTGATTACATTTTTTGTTGTGTGCTGTTCTGCAACATATTCTCAAACCGTCCGACAGTCTTTCACTGGCGAGCGGCCTACTTCAAGCTAACGGAGTAGCATTGGCTTGTTGGCACGAGCGAGGCCGGCTAAGCTAACGGCTAATGTGTATACTTGATGGTAATCTCACGTCTGCGTTTTAAAGTGCTCTGTCGATACAAACGTCGCGTTAACTGATAACTTTAGTATCAACTGCGTGTTTGTGGATGGACCAGTAACGGCGTTTCAATCACCGTAAAATTCGGTCAGTTGGTGTGAACGTACCGCCAACATGGAACCTCGTTTATCTCTACGCACTTACCAATATCTCTCGGGTCGTCGTATTTCTCCGTTAATAACGCTCTTATGAGCGCATATCGTAAGTCCCGGTTCGTCCTTGTAATATGTGGGATTGTTCCCCCCTCGTTTCTCAAACGTTAACCAACCGTAAAATATATAATGTTTGCAAATGTACGTGATCGACTAATCCTTTGTGTAGCCTGTTAGCTTACTTTAGCTAGCGTGTCTAGCTAACTGCTACGTGCTGTCATTAATGCGTGTCTGATTAACACATCACTTTTATTCACAGTCGTCCCAACCATCCACAAAAGTACCCCCACCCCCCCAAAAAAGTGTAAAACGTCTGCAAAGCATCCCAGAAGTGTTTCAAGTCAAACACAAAGTTCCCTTTTTTTGTCTCCACAATCCCCAGTTGGCAAATGTGCTGCATGTTATACCTCAGTTGGCCCCATTGCCAAGTCCCACAAACCCCTCTAGTGTCCCCTTAAAAGATTCGGGAACAAAAAAAACAAAACGTTTTCAATGTTTTTGAGTGCAATATGTGAAGAACTGACACAGTAAGTATTCCCCACTTTAATCACGGCCCTTTGCTTCTAGAGTTAGTTGATAATGGACTCATCCACTGAGCTAACAATGTACCATAATGCATGGTAAATCCTGTGATTCAGCCATCCCTCTTAGATTAGATCGATCTTTTGCTTTGTTGAACTTTTAGAACTTAGTGGTTGTCTGCTAGCTGGGCATGGTCAGAGATGTTGATATCGGGTTGGTGTAGCAACAGTGGGCATAAATGGGACCTTATTAGTAAGGATGAAGTACCTGGTCTGCATTTAGTTGTCAGCAGTACATGGGTACCTGTTTTGGCTCTGATCAATAACAGTTTTTCCTATAACGGTCTGTTTTTTAGTCGACTGTAGGTTAACTTTGGCTGAGTAAGAGAAGTCTAGGAAGTCTAGATAGAGTTTGTTTGCATTGTAAGTTGTTTTTTCCCACTGCAACCAGCACATTGTTGGCAGCAGGTGATGTTTGCACAGCATCTCAGACCAGGGAGGCCCCAATTTCTGCCTATAGTGAAGCCCAGCCACTCCCTATTCATTAAGACCTGCTCCCATAGCACAGTGAAATCCCTGTGATAGAGGAGCCTCCATTGTGACTGGTCTGTATGTCCGACCCCTCTACAGGGTTTTTGATTTGCGGGCCAGCGTCATGGCACACGGCCGTTAGTGAGTTGGCTTTTTGAGACGATGTTACTGAATTTGCAGTGATTGCATTCAGAGCTAGGAGCTGGTGCAGGAACAAGGAACCTGTGAAGAGTTCAGCAACGTTAAGCAACAAAAGTGCCACTGTTAAAATCCCAGCAACTCCCTCCAATCTGAAGGTTTTGGTAAATGTTTCGTGGCTTCAGACTTGGCAAGTTCACAAACTGGTTGGACTTCAATAGAATATTAATAATTTACACTTTATTGATCCCACAGTGGGGAAATTGTTCTCTGCATTTGAACAATCCTTTGTTATTAAGGCACAGTGGGCTACAGTGAAGCAACTGGGGGTTCAGTGTCTTGCACTTTGACATTGAACCAGGTACCGTGTGGTTACGGGCTGACCACTCTCCCCATGAGCTATAGCCGACCCCTAACAGAATGTTCAAACGAAAGCATATTCTGTCAGAAAAAATAAAAAAGTTTTCTTTGCATTCGTTCTGTTCCAAGGATGAAATAATCTGTGTAGCGTTCACCGGTTGCTGAAAGA
Source organism: Pseudoliparis swirei (assembly GCF_029220125.1). Taxonomy (NCBI): domain Eukaryota; kingdom Metazoa; phylum Chordata; class Actinopteri; order Perciformes; family Liparidae; genus Pseudoliparis; species Pseudoliparis swirei. The sequence goes on from NC_079407.1 coordinate 11,610,282, forward strand.
AAGCAAGTCTTCGTAGGACTGTATTAATTCACAGATTTGTACGAAGCACGTACAATTACGGCTTATTATTGCTCCGTTTCCCCAGAGGAAGCAGGCAAGCTGAGGATGTGGTGGGATGCTGTGTGTGTGTGTGTGCACACAATTTGCCTCAAAACCATCACCTGCTTTGTCTCCTCCGTTCACCGGTTGCTCTTTGATGGATTTTAGTTTTCAGGATGCTGTAATGTGGAGAATCCTTGTCACATTCCCCGAGGCCTCAGGCCTCCCTCCCAGCCTGCTGCAGAAAGCCCTTTGGGTGTGAGACGGGACCTGATGGCTCTGACAGCGAGTTTCAAATGTGATCTCCATCCTCGCCTGTTACAAAAATAATGCTGACTATTGAGTGAAACCCTGTTAAAAATATGGTCCATAGGTGGTTATGATCTTAGATACAATTGTGACTGGTAGGGGAGGAAACAGTGCGTGCTACTAATTTGTATTCGTTTGATGTAAAAAACCATCAATGCTTTTGGAATTTAGTTTTAATGGCAGTTTTGGCTGCCCCCACACACACACACAATACTCAACTCACTCCCACAACCACCAGCCTCTACAAGATCAGGCCTGTATGTGATCCATGTCAATAGGGACCTCATGGTCTGGCAGTTGACCACAGTAACAGCGCATTGGTCATCATTTCTGTGCTTGTCCCACTAATACCACAGTAGGACCCCAGTCCCCCCTTCCCCCCACGTGACACTTGCTTTGGGAGACACAACTAGATTTGGTAAAATCTAATTAGAATGGTAGATTTTGACAATAGCTGCTTTCTACATATTTAATGAAAATGTATCAGGGCCGCAACATGTTTATTTAATCTCATCCTTGTATTGACTTAATATCCTGTGGCAGCTTGTTTAGCGGCTGACGATATATATATATAAATATGTATATATCTATATGTATATATATATATGTATACGTATATATATGTAAGTACATGAAACATTGCAGTCATAGGCATTTAAAAAGACCTACTTGCATTTTTAAACTGAAAAAAAGGAAGAAAAGTGACAGGAATACCCAATAGACACTTTTTCAAATGACTGATATATCTCAGTCAGGGTCTCAGCCTGCTGTTAGATGCTGAGCAGGTCCTCAATTCCTTTGAAATAATTTGTTTTAGTTAACCCTGGTTTGACTTTCAAAAATGGAAATATCGCCACTTTAACATGTGTGCTGGCTACATTATGAATCCTTAAAGTATCACAGTACTTCATGTCAACCGCGCCGAGCCTCTGTACTCCTTTTTCATCCATGACCGCTGAAAACAAACCATAAGATACACATTTGTGTTTTTGGAAATCTTTTTTTGTTTTTTTAATGGTTTCCAAAACTTTACTGAAGCTGAGCGGAGTGAGCCACAGGCCACGAGAAAGTAACATGTGTAACCCGTTTGTGTTTTTTTTTAACGTATACAGGCCGGAGGATGTAGAGCTGGAGGAGGGCGAGCTGGAAGATGACGGGGGAGAAGTAGAGGAGGAGGACATCGGTGGAGGTACTTCTGTAGCAGCTGCAGGAGCAGTAGCAGCACCAGTAGTAGGAGGAGGAGGAGGAGGAGGAGGAGGAGGAGATGGCGGTGATGAAGCAGGCGAAGGTGGCGAAGTCGGAGGTGACGGGGCTGGCGAGAGGCCCCGTCGAAGCAAGGAGGGCCACGCCAGCAGCAACTCGGACGACGAGAGATCCCACCGTCGCAAGAGGAAAAGGAAGAAGGACAGGGATCGAGAGAAGAGGAGGTCCAAGAAGAAACGCAAATCCAAACACAAAGTAAGACTGTCGACGAGTACAGAACCGCGATAAAACCCACCTTTTTATTTCCACTTCTTTCTCTGATTTGATCTATTATTTGTCCCTCTCAGCGCCATGCGTCCTCTGATGACGACCACTCCGACTTCAGTGACGACTCTGACTACAGTCCCAGTGAGAAGAAGCGGAAGTACAGAGAGTACAGTCCACAGTACCCTCCGCCGCCTGTGAGTCAAAAGATCTAGATTGATTGCTAAATGTATTTTAGTCAAATGTTTGTTTCTTTAAAAGTCACTTTAAATATTCCCGATGAGTCAATATTCAATCAAAGTTCCGTGCAAAGTAAAATGTCCTAACGCGTGAACCCGTCTCCAGACACACGGGGGGGGCTACGGCGGCCCAAAGAAGGGCAACTACATGAAGATGGACAAGCAGAGCTACGCAGGCTATGACGAATTCGAAGAGGAAAACTTTGAGGGGGAGGAAGAGGAGGACATTGGGGACGAGGACTATGACGACTTCACCAAAGAGCTCAACCAGTACCGGAAGGCCAAGGAGGGAGGAGGCGGCCGGGGTGGCGGACGAGGCGGCTCCTCGGCGGTCGGGTCAAAGCTGTTGGAGTTGAAAAACAGACTTATGCACGGTAAATATTTGTCTGTCTGAGATTGAATCTTGTGTGTGTGTGTGTGTGTGTTTGTGAGATGCCAGATGTGGTGGAAAGGCCCCCCAACTACATTTATGGAAATGTGTATTTATTTATTTTTTTAGTTCCTTTTAGGAACAGACTTTCAAAATAATGTGTCGCTGTCTTTCATTTGCACGTTTATGAACGGACAAAAGATCTGACTCGCTTTGTTCATCCTTTTTGTCTCCGCAGGGGGCAAAGGTCGCATGAAGAACCAGCGAGGCCGTGGAGGAATGAGGGGAGGGAGGAGGGGACGAGGAGGAGGTGGCAGAGGAAGGGGAGGCCGTGGTGGAGGGGGGAAGATGGGGGGAGATAACGACGATGGAGACGGCTATGGAGAAGAGATGGAGGTGAGGCGTGGGGTCCAGGATAAGACCTGCTGTCTAAACGGGGGTCTGTTTAATTATATTATATTATATTTCACATGGAAACATTCCAGTAAACCAAAGAAAAACACTCGGAGCCAAAGATGTCCTTTGGTTTTTTCGTGAGAAAGTGTTTCACTCAAGCCGGATGGTGGTTTTAGGGAGAGCGATGGAATAATTATTATTGTACATGAAAACAAATTTGAAGGCCTATTGTGTGAGTTATGATGTAAACCAGCTACACTCAGAACCTTCAGTCTGGCTCAACACATATTTTAGACACCTCTACAAATAAAGTCGATATCCTTTTAAGTCTACGTCATCTGCATGATATTTTCAGTACTTTACTGAACTGCTCTCGTGAATTTGAAGCAAGTATCGTTAAATGATTCAGTGCCCGGTAACAGACAATGATCTGATAGCAGGTAATAACAATAGTACTTATAATAGGTAATACACTAACCATGAGTAAATACCTCATACAACCCACTTAAAAAAGACTACTCCTTTAAATATGTGATGCTTGACACCTAAAATATGTTCTTACAGTTTGGAGAGGAGGACTATGACAACATCGGCGACGATGACTACGATGACTACTCAAAGGAACTCAACCAGTACAAGAAGTCCAAAGACAGAGGCAGAGGTGAGTTTGGAGTGTGTGTGTGTGTGTGTGTGTTTCTTCTTTACTGTTCCTAAAGAAAAGGCTCATTCAGTTCAGGCTCTCATGCTGTCTTCAATTTCTTTACCAGGGATGAAAGGTGGCCGCGGGCGAGGGAGGGGTAAAGGAGGACGGGGCATGATCAGAGGAGGAAGAGGTCGAAACCGCGGGAGAGGAAGAGGCGACATGGGCAATGACGACGACAACAACGGGGACATGGACAACGGGGTGAGGCTTTTGTACTGTTGTCAGATCAGCCCAAAGTGTCCCGATATAAAGCTGATGAATTCAATGTGAGTTCATTCAAATATCGGTGTCACTCCAGTCTGGTAAACTAAAAATATATTCATCTTCTCGTTCTTACTTATTGATTCACACTCTGCTTTCGCTTTGTGTTATATTTTAGGACGGAGGTGGTGGAGGCGATGGACGCGATGGACCGGGACCAGGGAGGAGGAATATGAACGAGAAGCACCAGGATAAGAAAGGAAAGGCCATCTGCAAGTACTACATCGAGGGGCGCTGCACCTGGGTAAGAGTCATGTTTCTGATACCCAATAATCACATTATGGATTGGTCTCTGGTGTTCTTTAAGGTCCTGGTGTCGTCATTTGGTGTTTTGGAGGGATAATTTTTATTAATTCTTTAGTGGGACATTTATTTAGTAATTTAGCACCAAATCTGTGTAACAAATGGTTTCAACCCAAAAGTTGAAACAACTTAAGAGACATATTATAGCATGAATATTGCCATAATTTACTTCCACCATGGTGTCCTTAGCCCTTCAAATGAATTTGATTAATTTTGATTCATGACTAGAACAACTTCCACTATTTTGAGCTCAAATTACTCCGGTCTCTCGGCTTTCAGATGACCTGCTATCTAAAGAAACAGTTCAACTTGGAGTTAAAATGGCTACAAATGTTCTAAAATATGCTTGAACTCAAATAATTCTCCTGTGGAAAAAAAAGGAAACATTGATTTAGGTTCATCAGTTTTCCGTTAGCTCTTTCAAACGTGTTCATTCTGACCCTTTACTTTTTTTTCTCAACCACCAGGGGGACCACTGCAACTTCAGCCACGACATCGAGCTGCCCAAGAAGAAGGAGCTGTGCAAGTTCTACATCACCGGATTCTGTGCCCGAGCAGACCACTGTCCTTACATGCATGATATCCTTTACATTTGACCACTTGGTATTGCTATAAAAGGATCAAGGGAATGTTAAAGCTGCCAATTTGTTTAACCGCGAAATTATGAATCCGACTGCTCTTTTCGACAGGACGTGCACCGCGTAGCCGCTAAAGGAGAGGCGGTTGTTTCGGGATAAGCATTGACTTCCAGTGGTGAGGGTCAGGATAGCCCATTGGCCAGCGCAGGGCCAATCCAAGCGCCTGAATTTCTCAAGGCGGTTCTTGCCAAGCGAAGCAGTGGGATTCATAATGAGTACAACATGGAGAAGTGTGTGTGTGTTCTGTCCAGTTTGTTGTTCCTCCTTGACTTCAGCGCCACGTGAGTTCCCCTGCAAGCTGTTCCACACCACGGGGAACTGCGTCAACGGCGACGAGTGCATGTTTTCCCATGACGCCCTCAACGATGACACCCAGGACCTGCTCAACAAGGTAGCACCCTCTTCACGCTGCTCCCCCGCTCCCTATGCTATTTTCTAGATCTTTACATTTGTATTGTATTTATTATTAGTTTCATATGTACGGCCAGCTCCTTTTGAAAGCTCTTTTTGTTTTTTTTATAAATATCATTTTGTTTTGTTTTCTAGATGCTGGCAGAGGACGCCGAGGCCGGAGCCGAGGATGAGAAGGAGGTGGAGGAGCTGAAGAAGCAGGGGATCAACCCCCTCCCCAAACCCCCTCCTGGAGTTGGTCTCCTCCCCACCCCTCCTCGGCCAGTCCCTCTGGACGCCAACCAGGGGCCTGGGGACTTTTGCGGCCCTCCGGTGGGTGACTTTGGAGGTCCTCCTGGACCTAACCAGGGGCCCATGACCAACAAATGTCCCCCTGGTCCAGGGCCCGGGCCCGGGGGACCTTGTGGGCCTAACCCCTGTGTTGGTCCGCCCCCGGACGGAAGTCCCTTCCAAGGCGGGCCCCCAAATCTCAATGTCCCTCCCCCCCACATGGGCCCCCCACCTCCTTGTGGCGGAATGGGAGGTTGCGGAGGGAAAAAGATCCCCTCGCTGTTTGAGATTAAAGTGAAGCCGACAGGGCAACTGGCTCATAAACTGGCCGTCAGGTAAGAAATCCCAAAGGAAACATGAAGAATAAAAGAGAAACTCTTGTTTTCACACGTGTCGAAAATGCAGCGGCTGATCTTAAGAAAAGAGCGACGCAGTCCAGGTTCAGTTGTCACGTGCACCTCGTTAAAGGAAAACTCAAATTTTGGATTATGAAGTAGGATTGAAAGAAGTCTCTGAAAATAGTTAAGAGCTGTTCAACAACAATTATGTCCAGGTTTCTCTCTGCGGCACGTTCCCCCTTCTCCATCAGCACCCCACACAGTTAAAGTCACACATGACCACTAGGACGAGTCAACAACAGCTGTAGACGCACTACCCAGTTCTAAAAGTTAGTCTACAGGGAAAGTGAGATAATACTATTTCAAAAACAGTGGATTCAGTGAGTTTCTCTTTCAATCTTCTTGTTTTCACCCTGCACATTCTCTTTGAATCCCACTCTGTGAATCTGAACTCCTCTCCTCCCTCTATCAGAGGCCAGACTCCCAGCACCACTCAGGGCCAGACCCCACCACCCCAAGGGGCCCCCGGTGGCCCCCCACCCTGCTTCCCTGCTCCCCCGGGGATGATGCCCCCTGACATGCAGAACATGGGCCCCAACCTCGGGATGAACCAGGGGCCCCCAAACATGGGCCCCGGAGGACCGCCCATGATGGGAGGATTCCCCTCCGGCGACGGCCCTCCTCCAGGTCCTCCTCCAGGTCCTCCTCCAGGTCCTCCTCCGGGAGGAGGAAACTTCTTTAATACCTTCTTCAATCAGCAGGACGGTATGCAGATGGAGGGAGTGGTGCAAGAAGGTGAGCCTCCAGTAATCACACGATTAAAGGCCAAGTAGCAAATGAGCTTTTTGTGCAGCTGATTGATGCACAGTATGACAACAACATAGATGAGCTCATTTTGGTGGGAATGGGGTATTACTGCTTCTGCTCCGACACCCTGCTGCTTCCTCTCAGGTGACAACTACCAGGGTTTTGCTGGTATGGACGAGAGAGACGGAAATGTTGGAAATCAGCCTGGCGGCCCAGACGGCTCTGCTAATGGAGCGTCAGCCAATCAGGGAGGGATGTCCGTGCCCGACTTCCTGCCCCCCGCGCAGCGCGTCATGTTCATGAGGATCCAACAGAAGCAGCAGGAGGAGGAGGAGAGAGCTCGCAGGATGGCGGAGGGAGGAGCAGAGAAGAGCCGAGACACTGAAGGTAGAGGACACGCACCTGTTGGTGTCTTAGTGCGCGGCAGTGAGACGTGACGCCGTGACGGATTCCTTTTGGTGGCATCAACCCGACCGGTTTAAAGTACATCTATTTGACTTTTGTGTGTTCTTCTTTCTCAGGTGACTCGGGGAACTGGTACTCCAGTGAGGATGAGGATGGTGGCGGTAGCGTGACCTCCATCTTGAAGACGCTCCGTCAGCAGACCCAGGCTCCGCAGAAATCCGACGGCCCCCCGAGCGACCCCCGCCTCCAGAAGGCCCCTCCCGTCAGCGCTCCGGCTCGGCCGGCGGACCCCCGCTTGGCACGGGATCCGCGCCTGGCGCGAGCCACGGACTCGGGTGACTCCGCCCATCCCGTGCCGACTCTGTCGTCCGCCGGACCGCCTGCGGACCCCAGGTTGGCCCGGATAGCGCCTCCCGCTTCGGTGGGACCCTCCTCCCGCTCGCCTCCCACTCCCAAACCGGAGCTGCCTCCGGTCTACAAGCCCCCGCCGCTCACAGCCCCGGCAGTGGAGGAGGAGGAGACTGAGCGGGCTCTACGGGACAAGCCGGTGCCGATTCCTCTGGACCCGCTCATGGGCATGGCTCTGAGAGACCCGCGCTCGCAGCTGCAGCAGTTCAGCCACATTAAGAAGGATATCCTTCTCCACATGCCGGCCTTCTCCAAAACCATCACCTGGTCTCCCGAAGATCTCCTCCCTCTACCTCTCCCCAAGCAGGACCTCCTTCCACTCCCACCGGGCATCCCTTCCGTGCCCTCCGTAGACCTGCGTCTGCCCCGCACTCAACCGCCACTCCAAACGCCGCTCCCTCAACCACAGCCACCTCCCGCTCAGCCCCCTCCCTCCTCACTGGACCGCCCTGCTCCCTCTTCTTCCTCTTCCTCCTCCTCCCTCCCAGATTTTGAACTGCTGTCTCGTATCCTGAAGACCGTCAACTCCAGCCCCTCCCAGGCTCCCTCCCCTCCTCACCTGCCCACACCTGTCGCCCCCATGTCATTGCTGGGCCCGCCTCCCCCGCTGGTAGAAAAGCCTGTTGACCCCCGCATGTCCCGTAAAGGCCTCACCGACCCCCGTCTGCAGCCGCAGAAGTCGGCACTGAAACAACCATCCGACCCCGCGCCTCCTCCCGCTGTCGCTACTCCCCAGGCAACCACATCCAGCTCCTCCCCGCCCACCATCGCCCCCTACGACCCACGGTTGCTCTCCTCAGGTGGGGCAGGCCGCGGTGTGGGAGTCGGGCCACCAGGGGGAGCCAGCGTGCTGAGCAGCATCAGTCTTTATAACCCTCGGACTAACAAACCAGCCAGCCCTGGTGTCAGCGGCGGCTCCAGCAACTCCCCCAACTCAGCCAGCACAGAGTCCAAACCCAGCGACCCCGCGGCAGTCAAACCCAAGTCCAAGGAGCCTCTGTTTGTCCGGAAGTCTGCGTTGGACCAGCCGGAGCCGGAAAAAAGCGCCGAGCTGGGAACCGACCGATACAACAGCTACAACAGGCCCCGCCCCAAGCCCGCGCCCTCGCCCAACGCCACCGCCCAGGGGGGCCCTGCCGCAGCCGGCGGAGGCCAGGGCGCTCCCGGAGCTGCCGGTGAACAGGGGCCCGCGGGCGTCCATAACCTCCCGGTGGCCTCTCTATATAGCGTGGTGAAGCAGGCGGCCAAGACCGGCGGGACGGGCAGCCCCTACGGAGGCAACAGCCCAGTGCAGCCCGACCAGGCGACCTCAGAGCAGGACAAAGCCTCGCTGAAAGACGTTTTCAAAGGCTTTGACCCCACAGCCTCGCCCTTCTGCCAGTGACCCCCCCCCCCCCTAAAGGACCGTTGAACCCTGATGCCCGTCGTACAGACGGTCGTCATCTTTTTGGACACTGAACAGATCGGTGAAAAGGAGAAGAAAAAGCGCACTGAGGCGACTGCCCGTAAGACTGTAAGAAGGTTAAGAAGACAAACCTTTGTGAACAAACACACACACACACACACACACACTTTAGCACAGTGTTGCAGATTCTATAAAACTCTTGGGTTATAGGAAGGGTTTAAAGTTAAATATCTATTTTAAACAAACGTATGGATGTATATATAAATGTATTCTCCTCTTCTCATCGCTCAAATGAACACCGTTGTTAAGGAGGCAACTAAAACACATTTATACAGAACTTTTTAGACTTTCATTCATCCTCTCCATTTCAGTTCCTACATCATCTCCTCACCTTGAAGACGGTTTCATTTTCGTCGGTCAAAGTTGACTCGGGCAACAGAGGAAATGATGGGATACAGCTCAGCTTTCCCCCATAAAAGTTTTTGCAATTAAAGGAACGGCACTGAAGCGGATCGGCAAGTTTGGTCAAACATTAGCATACTTTAAAAGAAAATATAACGCAGTAACAATTGCAAATACGTAAACTTAAAATCTCTCTTCTGCTTCTTCTTTTTTCTTTCTTTTGGTAGTATTTATTTTCCTGTCTGTGTATTAGTTTTTTAATGTCTGTAGCTCCTCCAGCTCGATATGTACCGTTTCATTTCTGATATTTTGCTCTTACCTGAAGTAACTGCTGAAGTGGCTCTCGGTTCTCCCTCTTTCACCCCTGTGGTTCCTTCGGCTCCGTGCTTTGCTCCCTTTCAGCGGTCCTGTTGCTTTCTCTTTTTTGTTTTATCTTTCTGTGAGAATGGAGAGTTGTTAAATTATTCATTGGAGGTGGAAGAGATGGAAAAGTTCCCCATGTCCCATTTTAGCAAGAAGACGGTCAGTCCTTCTGGAGCACGGAACCCGCCAGAATACTATATTTTTTTATAAAAGTATCAACAAAATCTATAACGAGGATTAATGAAGAAGCAAATTTAAAACTGACATTTTTATTTTTTCAAATTTATTCCACAAATACCTACGTATGTTTTAATATTATTTTCAGTGTGTTTAATGGCATATTCATTAATTTTAGTATTTATTTAGTCAGTTTTCGTCCTCCATAATCCACAGCATGAGACGGTTACATTCAACAAGTCTTCTTTTGCATTCTGCGGAAAAGAACACAACATAGCTTTACTGTGTAAAATGCTTGTTTTACATTTGATAATTTCACCGTATTAAAAATAAGAAGTCTCCGTCTAGCCTTTACCTTTGAGTTACTTTGATTTTATTAACCGTGTTGTTGAAAGTTCCAGGACAGGGTCTGCAGCTTCTTTGAGTGTGTGGTGGGACAGAGTCGGTTGAGCCTCATCAGTTCAGTGTGACGATCAGAAACGAGGCTTTGGACCTAAAAGTCAATTCCCACATGAATCTTACGCTGCCAGTCATCCGGAGCTCATGCATGAAGAGGAGCACGTTGTTGATCGTAGCACAAGTGTTTAAAAAGACAGTTATCCAACACTCTTCTTTCATGCTTGCGGCTTAAGGAGCACACACGTCATGGTGGAAATGATCATTTTGGGATGGACTCAAAGTTCGGTTGAGCATTTTAATTCTTTCCATCCCAACCGAGATTCTCCCTTCACTTAGTGTTACCCCCCTCAGCACAAACAGTTGATTTCATTGCCACAGCTCGTTTCAAAAATCTTTATAAAAACGTGTCGAGGAGCTTCAGAAGTTCCAGAAAGTAGTATCGACCGTCCTGTGTATAAATGTTGATCATTTTAATTTATTTTTTTATACTAGGGAAAATGTAATCCCTCACTTGACAGTTTTGGAACCGAATAATTTTATAAGACAGGAATATGCTGACCTCAGCAGTGCAGCCCGTAACGGGGAAGAGGAGACGGATGTGTTTTTTTATTTCGGTTTAGTGCGTAAATATACAAACTAACAAAAGATGATCTATTGCTGCCTCCTGGCAGGTCATGAAAAAGCCCGTTTTGGTGGCTGAGCGGCAGCGATAGCAAGTGTAAGAAGTCCTCGTTGATTTGATCTTTCCTTTACGGCTTTGATTTTTTTATGTTTGTTTTCAGGTTGTTTGTTTTTGCTCTTTCCTGCTATGTACATTTGACCAGTACCCTGTCTTTGGAGAAGTGAGCGTTTTCTAACTGTGCACTGTAGGTGAGGTTGTTTAAAGTATTTAAATAAAGTTGATACCTGATCAACCAGTTAAAACTGTATTTTCTCTATTTCTTCAAGTGAGGTTTATTGTTAAAATGTCCACATGTTCATCTGTTATCAATAAACTACTCAAACAAGGACAATTGAGATAACTCAAGACAACAAATGATACAAGTGGTTCCTCCTAATTCAATGCACAATGCCACTTTTAATCACTACTGCAGTCTCAAAATGATGCAACCCCCTTCATAGAATCCCTTATCAGATCACACATTTCCAAATCAGATGTCTCAAGCAGACCTGATGCAACTAATCAATCAACACCTGATTAGTTGCATCAGGTGTGCTTAAAATAGAACACATCAAATACAGAGGAATTGTCCAAAGAGATCATTGCCTTGCACGAACAAGGAAACGGATGGAAAAAGATAGCAACGGCCCTGAATGTTCCTGGAGATAACGTTTGAAGCGTAGTTACGGGAACACTGGCTCCACTATCCCTGGACGTAGCAGAAAGAGGAAGCTATCAACGGCTGCCACTAGATGTATGTGGAGGCCGGTGGCCAAAAAACCCTGCAAAGGACCTGCAGCTGGCTCTGAGGTTTCACTTTCTTCAGTAAGGCGCATACCAAAGGCTGAAGGTCTCCATCATGCACACCACTGCTGACCCAAGAGCACAAGACAGGTTGGCTCCAAAAAGCTGAAAGCCATATTAATAAGCAGCAGAAGTTCTTAGTTCCTGGAAGATTCAAGACTGTCCATCAGTCACCTCTAGTGGGATTTGGGAAGAACATTGGAGAGCTGGAGGCCATTGTCCATGAGGAATATAAGATTCCTCGGGAACGCTGTCGGGCCCCGCTGTCTGGCTGTGCATCACGATTGCATCAGGTCATATGGAAATCTGGATCGTGGTCCATGCCTACTACCAATTATTCATACTTTCTGTCATGTTCATTGAATGTGTAGTTACTCTGTAATGCTGTTCTTCTGGACACATGACATCTATTGCTTCTCTCCATCCGGAGAGAGGGATCCTCCTCTGTTGCTCTCAAGGTTCTTTTTCCCTGTGAAATGTTTTTTTCTATTTCTTAGGAGTTTTTCCTAATCCGATGTGAAGTCAAAGGTCAAGGATGTCGCATGTGTACAGACTGTAAAGCCCTCTGAGGCTAATTTGTGATTTTGGGCTGTACAAAATAAACTGAATTGAATTGTTGACAGCAGTAACTGCTAAATGTAGAAACTGCCATGTCCGTCTTCACAGCAGGCAGAAAAACAACAACTTTTGTTTCGGTTTTCGTTCCCTTGTCATCCTAAAATATCCACATAGAATGGGATTGTGTTTTATGAATCCACCACTAAAGCTTATTTTAAGGTTCTTAGTGAACCAGACGGGTGGGGTTTAGTGAATTGGGAACATTGCCACTGTGGTCATTTAGTTGACCTCTTTTCTTAGACTTATTTAAAAGTCTCACCCCCTCCCTCTGTCGTTGGACTCGTTCGCACTCAGACAAATGTTTAATGTCACTGAAAATCAAGAACCAAAAGCCACAGCTGAGTTTCAGGAACCCTATTATGCTGTTGCACCATGCGGGCTGGTTCGAAAACTGCGTCGATGTGAGAGTGAAGCCATTTTCACAGCGAGATACTTTGGTTTTTGTATTTTACGGTCCATGTTACTAATTATCTATTCGTGCAGTTAGCAGTTTGAGTTCCACACAATCCGGTTTCAATGTGTAGTCCATCTGTATTTGACCTACGTGTGAGAAGTGATTTACTCGGCTCGTTGTCCTCTTCCTCAAAAAGGCAAATATACAACTTCAACCTGAAAGAGTCAGTGTTGACTGACTGGTTTTGATTACATTTTTCAGTGAAAATAGAAAAGATTAAATTTGAGCTGCTTTTGTCAAGATGTGTTGTGTATTTGCTTGTCTGAATGCTTTGTGGCTTGCCATAACTTATTCATCTAAAATATTATATTTGGTTATTTAATGCAGATGTATAGCTTTGCAAGATTATGTAATTGTTTTACAGGTTTCTGGCGAGGTGATCTCCACTGCTTTTTTATTTAGTTGGCTGTAAATTGGGATCTGGGCGGGAACTGCCAATTTGATCTGATTAACTGGGAACAAGCCAACTCAAGTTTACGTGGACCTCTTTCCTTCCCTTTGACGGCGCCACCACGTCCGGCCTCGCCAGATAAATCGGACCCAGAGTCCTAAATCCCCAAATGTGTCCCAATGCAGACGTGATGCCGTCAGCATTTCCGACAGTGTTCTTTTCTATCCTTAGCAATTGAAGCTGCTCGGCTCGCCCTCCATGGATTTGGATCAGCATCTCAGCACTGCCGCCTTTTTTCTATTTTTTTTCCAAGCGAGCTACGGCGCTTCAGTGAATCACTTCCTGCCTGCTCCCCTCCCATCCTGCAACACTGGCTCCAGGAAGACACACTGTTCATCCAGTACCTCAAAGGTTTCCTATCTCACACACACACACACACTATTTGTTTATTTGACAGGGACATTGCACGGCTTCCTCAGCTGCACCAGAGTTAGCAACAAGCTAATTTACATCTTATTCATCGTGGATTCTACAATATATTGTATCTCATGACTGATGTACGAGATCGAGATTGCGTCTCTGTCGATGGGCGTACTGCGGTCAGCCGTTTCCAAAACTAAGATCCGAAGATGCTTAATGGGGTCGAGTTTAAGCAGACTGAATAAAAGGAGTTATTCTGTGACTTGTGGCACAATGCATTGTTATGTTTAATATCAAATATCCATTAGCTGAATACAGCCACCTCAGAAAGGTTCAAGTTGTGAGATGGAAACTCAAACTGCTCCCAGACCAGGCAACTCCATGATAGAGACCTAAAAGTACAACCCTGCTTTATGGTCTATTTGACTCAAAATGGAGCAACATGTACTAATCATGCTGTATTGAAAAAGACTTGAAACTATAGATTAAAATCATAAACTCATGTCTACAATGTTTACTGAGGGTATAAATCAAGAGAGTATTAGTTCATAGTCTTCTATACAATCAGACTTATCTTTATAACCCTTCTTGGCTTCACTCTTCCTAATCGGTGGTCACTTCACATTTGCGAACGTCACTCAATTTCCTTGTTTGGAAACTGATCGTTAAATGTGTCTGGAGGGGACGGTGTGGACCAGAAACTCAGTGTAACACTGCAAGTCACAAATGCTAATGAGGGAGGCCATCTGAGGTCACAGAAGAGTGGGCGGGTTTTACCACATGAAGAGTGGGCGTGTCTTACCACATACTGTTCCTTCTGTGCCAATTATTTTCTTTCCCACATACTAATCCAGGCATCTATAATTTAGCGAGGTGGATTCCTGTACGTCTGTGGAAGTGTCTCACATAAACAATAGTTTGGCTTTGACTGAACATGATTGGACTGAAACTTTGGTTTATTTTTCTTTTGTTAAATTCTTGAGAAACACGCTCACAGCATACAGACATGTACATGATCATATACAGCTGCAATGCATGGTCACATAGGTATACACCGATTCACACAGAAATACATATTCATACCTGTACTCGTGCTCCTTTTTGTTTTCACAAAAATAGAAATGTTTCCTAAACCATGATCACAAATGTAGACGCAATGCGACTACTGTTTTAACTACGTTTTAGTTTGAGTCAAGACAAAATAATTATTCTGTGATTCTGAATCACTAATAACAGCAACAAGGTTTAGACATATACTAATAGTACAATGAATACTTTAGTCAGTCGCCCCAAAAATGTTATTAGCTGTATTTTGACCTGGATCCTAACAAATAAATATACAGGACTGTCTCAGAAAATTAGAATATTGTGATAAAGTTCTTTATTTTCTGTAATGCAATTAAAAAAACAAAAATGTCATGCATTCTGGATTCATTACAAATCAACTGAAATATTGCAAGCCTTTTATTCTTTTAATATTGCTGATTATGGCTTACAGCTTAAGAAAACTCTAAAATCCTATCTCATAAAATTTTAATATTTCCTCAGACCAAGTAAAAAAAAAGATTTATAACAGCTGAGTGTTTGTCAAGGCTCAGGAAACCCTTGCAGGTGTTTCGAGTTAATTAGACAATTCAAGTGATTTGTTTAATACCCTACTAGTATACTTTTTCATGATATTCTAATATTTAGAGATAGGATATTTGAGTTTTCTTAAGCTGTAAACCATAATCAGCAATATTAAAAGAATAAAAGGCTTGCAATATTTCAGTTGATTTGTAATGAATCCAGAATGCATGACATTTTTGTTTTTTTAATTGCATTACAGAAAATAAAGAACTTCATCACAATATTCTAATTTTCTGAGACAGTCCTGTATACTATTTGACGATATGATATGATGCTTTCCCCTCAGTGCTGGGGGTGGATCTAAATATCTGGGCCCCATGTTTTCTGTTCTCCAGCACCAGTTCGTTCCTGGTGTCGTTTTCTGCATTCTTCACCAGTAATCAGCTTAGCTCCCTGTCGGGGCACCTGTGGCGAGTGTGTGTGTGTGTATATAGAAGACGTGATCCTCTTAGAGGAGGACTTCAGACGGGATTTGGAGTCTGCAGTGTCGTTCCATGCCTGCGGGGGCGCCACGTGACACCTTCAGTCTCCTTCATAAAGGTGTGTTGAGTCTCTCTCTGCTCGTCTGCCTGATTCATCATCCTGGGATTCACTGCTTCGTAAAGGTCACAGAGGTTAAAAGGAATAACGAAAAGATTTGTTCCACCCCAGAGGGCCCGGCAATGACTGTTAAAGGCCTTTTCTCCCCCCCCCCGAGAACACTTAAACCGCCTGTAACAGTTCAGCTCGTGCCATCATCTGCGTCAAACTGAAAAGAAAAGTAAGGCCCACATTGTTTCCCTGCGATAGGGTTTTTTTCCTCTCCCGCCTGGCGCCCACGCTGTCTCCGGTCTGGGAGTGGGTCTCTGTGAGTTGCTTGTTGTAAACTGCTCCAGATAAGAGCGTCACTCCAATGCCAGGACATGTGCAACTGTGAATTCCTGCCTGTGACTTTGTCTTTGTCGGGAGACAGTGGAGCAGAAACCCGGTCCGAAGCCTCTGAATCGACATCCTCCACTCCTGTGTGTGTCATGACTTGACAGTTGTTCTGTCAATAAGACTCACATCGCTGAAGATGACCTCACATGTTGGCTGTGCTGTGTCATCTGACCTGATTAGGATGTGTAATCAACAATGGGGTCATTCTGACAGTCGAGTTTAGTTTAATTGTTTGAACCAGAAGTGTTGCGTTCAGTAGGTTAGAAATATTTTTTGTTTACGTGTTAATTTGCTCACGATCCAATGATTATATGCCGGGTGGCTCCCGTCGACTCAAATTTCATCTCACAGATTCTGTGATTTGAACTGACACATTTTTTTAATCTTCTTAATATGTATTTACAATAAACGTAGCACTTTTTGTAACAAGGTTACAAAGTGCTGAACAGAACAAACAAAGAACAGCAGATGAAACCCCCCATAACAACAACAAACACAACAGGGATATCATAAAACCATAAAAAACACTGCAGGATCAAAGAAAGTTAAAATAAATAGATAAAAGGGCAAGAGAGGGGGGATACAACACAAACAATATTCAAGCATATTAAATATAGAAAATAACAATACATGCTGAGTTGAATGTTTATATTATAGTTTAAGGAGTTGAAGGCATTTTCATTACTGGCGGTAAAAAAAGGAACAACATTGGAACCCGCTAACTTAGCTGTTACCTGGCTGAAAGATATAAAACGAAAATAAGTTTGTCTCTGAAAATGTATTAAATGTAAATCAAAAACTTTTGTGTTTGCAAAATGTTCTCGATTCACAAGGATACATCGTAAATAAAACTATTCTGTTTAATTGCACTATAGAGATACGAAATTCATCTCCGTAATTTGATTAATTGTACTGAAAATTCTTGCTCCATTGGTTTCAATATGCACATATACACATGCACAAAGTAGTCCGACTACATTGTTACAGATTCTATCAAAACATATTGGAAACTAGAACAGGCACTCGGTAGAGCGCATACCTTCGCATATCACAAGATTGGGCATTGAATTATGAACATGTTGGCATTAGTTGCATGCCAATTGGATAGAAATTGACCGCGCTATGGTAAAAAGAAAATGTTGACCTTTTCATGACCTTGACCTTGACCTTTGACCCGATTGATCCCAAAATCTAATCAAATGGTTCCCGGATAATAACCAATCATCCCACCAAATTTCATGCGATTCGGTTTAATACTTTTTTACTTTACTTTACACACGCACGCATACAAATACACGGCGATCAAAACATTACCTTCCGCATTTTCAATACGAAGGTACGAAGGTAACAAATGCTTGACATTAATGCAGAGCCCCCCCCCCCCCCCATATCAGCCGAAGACCCAGAGAACAAATGATTGTTTGCTGTTGGAGAGCCAGAGTTTAATCACCATGAGAGACTCGGAGTTAAGAAAAAAAAGAAAAAAAGACTCCACAGTGTTCAGCGTGTACAGCGTGTACAGCGTGTACAGCGTGGCCTTCACTGTTTCTAATGAATAGATCAGCAGTCTGAGGTTGAGATGAACAAACTGACATCACGGTGTTGGTATGTATCTGCTCAACATGTGACAGGGGCCTTTGTGGTGTGTGTGTGTGTGTGGGTGGGGGGGGGGGGGGGGGGTTGCTATAAGTCTTTGCTGTGCCCTGAACCTCACACACAATTCACTATGTGTGTCCTCATCGCTCACTTACAGCAAACATACAGCTCAATCTTTTTCCAATCAATCCAACATTATTTGTGTGATTTCACACAAAAAATAAACTCACGGTCAACAAATTAAATGTTGAAATGAAATCAATAATAATGTGAAGCGAAGTCGTGCAACCGATCGATAGCTTGTCTTCGCAATGTGTGAGAATGGGGACGTGAGGTCCAAAAGGAAGGAACTCATTTTGTTATTACCAATTGATTTCTGGGATTCACCAACGTCTTCTGATTTGTATTTCTTCCTTAAGAGAAACGTTGACCACTCTTACCAAGATAGGAAAAAAATGAAATAATCAAATCGAGATTACTATATGTACTATATGAGTCATAATGATTGTATGACTGCTGTCTTCTTCTTCTTCCAGCCTTTTTAAATTTTATTATGTCCGCATCACTACAATTTGCACACGACACAACACCTGCCCTTCCGAAGTGTTCAGGGGGCGTTACAATAATAACATTAATCAGCAACACGCCTCCAGTGAACGATCGAGTATTGAGTTCCTTTATTTTTGCTCCTTGCAAAAGAGAAATGTCTGAGATTGTTGCTCCACGAGGCCTAATATCTGAAGGGCATGCACAGACCCTGGTTGTCTGCGTCAGTGTGCACGTGGACTCTCTGAGAGCTGAAAGGGAAACGCAAAGGAACGCTGAAGCAGTGGCGGCTGGTGAAATTTTTTTTTGGGGGGGGCGCAGTTTAAATAGCACTCAACAATGAGAAGAAAAGAGGTTTTGAGTAGAATATTGTAAAAAACAAAGCTTTATTTCAAGAACACAGCGTGCTCAACACGGTCCAATAACAACTATCAACACACTGTAACTTTGGGCATGAGAGGTTCAGAGCAGCTTTAAGAAACATTGGGTTGGGTTTCAGAGGTTTGCAAAATAAAAGAGTTTCACCCTCACATGAAAGAGGTTCAGAGCAGAATAGAGTCAGAAAGAGATCACATGTTACATTGAGTGACAGAGGAGACCCACTACTGTAAAGACAAGTAGCCTCCTCTCTTTAAAGTTGGCAAACTTCTCCATAACTCTCTGGTTAAAGTCAATCATGTCTGTAACCAGCCTGTTAACCATTATTCTTGAGGGAATGTGTCTGTTTTTCAGAACTTCTTCGTTGTGTTTCGATGCCAGTCCGGTCTCCTTCTGCTGCTCTGCTCTGCAAACAGGGTTAGCTTCAGGCTGTTAGTGAGTTAGCTTCATGCTCTTAGCTAGATAACTGCGGCAAGATTCGTGCTTTACACTTGTCTGCAGCTCTTTAGATCCCTCACCCCGTTGTAGTCCAGAGAGTTTCAGTCCCTTTGGAACAACAGACAGGGGAAACTAAACAGCATTACTCAGAGCCTCCAGCTAACCAGCTCCGTTAGCTACCTGCTCCCGTAGCTCCGTGGAGCTCTCTGGCTGAGGGACCAATACCGGTCTCTGATCTGCCGAATAGTCCAATCACGTGAAATAAGAAACGATGTCATTGGCCAATGAGCGCACATTTTTGTGCCCCAAGATTCACGTTTCATCCGCCAATGAGAAGCCGTCCTTGCCGAAACGACTGAAATGTTTGCTCGCTCCCGCACACACACGTTTGGCCGGTGTCCCGAAAATGGGGCGGGGCTTCTCTCCGTGATAATGAGTGGCGATATATTATATTTTTTCACATTAACTTAAGTGGTTGTTGACAGGCTGACGGTCTCCCACACACATTTAGCGCGTCAACACGGTATATTTACTATTTAAATGATTTGGCATATAATGTTTTTTGACAGGATGTATTTTTTTTTCATCTAAAAAATTTAAGAGGGGCGGCGCCCTAGCGCCCCCTATGGACGCACCGCCACTGCGCTGAAGCACATGTGGTCAGTCGTGTGTCAGTGTGAATTAGCGTTTGTTGTGTCCGTGTGACAGCGTTCATCGCTCCACTGTGTCACGCAACGAGTTCGGGATTACCAAGTCTGCATTTCCCATGTGGTACACACACACACACACACACACACACACACACACACACACACACACACACACACTTCAAGCCCCACCGCACAATACTTCCTGTCCCCGTTGAAAGAATTCAAACCATGCTCTCATCCTGGGAAGACTCCTCCTTTCCTTTCCTTTCTTTAAATTTCCTTTCCTTTCCTTCCCCTGTCCTTTCCCCTCTGTCCGTTGAGGTTACTTTAGTTCAAATCCCTGTGTTCCACTCGTGGCTTGGTGGTCACTGTTCTCACTCCCATCAAAACAAATTCCTCCCATATCTCCAGTTTAGCTCTTCATTTCTCCATTTTGGTCAGTGGGAGGTTTCCTCCCTGACGGATAACTTGGCAAACCAACTAAACAGTGCTGTGCTCTCCCGTCAAATGCAAAAGGAACATTATACTCTCAGAACTGTCTGCTGAGAAACCCCAAGCCTCTACCTTTCCTCTGTTGAGGGATAGTCTCCCATCATGTCGTCGTTTGAGTGTCTTTTGACTGCTGGAACCTGCTGAAATCCTGCAGTTTATAAAAAAGAAAATATCTGCATGACAGATTCTTTCTATATTTCCGCTGCTGCTCCGGCACCACTAGGTTTGGATGGGTCACAAATGATTCAACTTGCGTAACTTGTTTACTTAAACTCAGAGGAACAATTTCACGTGACGTCGACGCAAACGTCGTCCTTCGTTCCCAGAGACTCCCAACATCAACATCTTAACTTCCTGTTGTGCAGCGGACTGAGCCAATGCATGGGACAAATCTAAAACTGGCATGTTCCCAGACACATGCTCGCTCATACAGAAACACACACAAACAAACACACACACACACACAGACATATACACTCTCTCTCTTCAGCACTGGAGTGAACATTGGCGCCAGATGTTGGACTCCAATCTCCTGGGTGTTGTTTAAGAACGGAGATGCACACTTCTTATTTTCAATGTGGCACACACGCAAACATTTTAGTGCATCCACGCACTTTAGTACAAACACACACACACACACACACAATGTTCATTAAAAAAGTACCAAAAAAATCATTAAATGTTCAAATGTACGTGTTTATCACATTGTATTTACACACACATACACACACACGCACACACACACACACACACACACATACAAACAAACAAACTGCAGTGAAATAATGAATTACATCCTCATAAATGTGAATACTACTAAGACAAATGTCAGCCATATAAATGTAATATAAATGTAATGAGATTTATCAAACAAACACACACACACACACATCATATTCCTATTGGAAGCGTTCCGAGCAATTAACGCATGAACAAGAATCTAAGTGAGCTTAAACCTCGAACCAAGTCATAAAGGGAATGTTTGACATTTTGGGCAACACACACTTGTGAGCTTTCTTCAGTTGGATAAGAAGACTAATCCTGCTATTATGGGCAATATGAAGCAACTGCGGTAGCTGTCAGCTAATGCAGCGCCGCACAAGCTAGCTAAATCTGCCTAGTGCTGAATTAGAGATTCACAGTATACCTGTTGTCTCCACATAGCTCTCAACATGGCGACGGCTCACAGCTACCGGTGCTAACAACGCTAACGGTGTCACATAGATAGATGTATACTTTATTCAGGGGGAAACTTTGTTGTAGCAGCAAGAAAGTTTACAGAGTAAACATATAATATGAATATGAAGTGTGAAAAAATGCACAATATATATAATACAATCAAATTGCATAGCCTGACATATTACATTTAAGAAAAATTCCATAATAAAGAGAATGAAGGGGAAAAAAGTGTAAATAAACGTATATAAATTGAAAGCGGTGAAAGGTTTATTGATGTTGTTCAATTTGAGGAGGATCTGGCCAGAGGTGATTTATTATAGACACCGTGAAGAGGTCCTGCACCGTATGTAGATATGCAGGGCTCGTTGTAAGCGAACCAACACACACCCATGTTTAGTCTCAGGTGATGATCCACTCATGAAAAGACATTTATGAACATAGCATTATTTTTTCCTCCCTCCCCTCAATACTACACACCCTCATGCTGTCCTGTGAAGTGTCCCCACCTTACAACACTGTTCCTCACCAGAGGCTTTGACAAACAGAGCGTCCACACTCGATCCAGAGACAAGTAGAGAGGTGATCATCCGGCTACGTCCCTTCCTCTCTTTCTCTGCCTTTGTCTCTTTCGGTTTGTTTGTTCCAGGCGGGCAGGGATTCTGACTCTCCGGACGACCCCTGAGCCTTGAAAGAGAGGAGAGAGAGAGATCCGCAGGGAGCCCAGAGGAGGGCAGGATTGTGGGAATGGAAGGAGGATAAAGAGGCGGGAGGATCGGCCCTGGATAGATGGGATGAGAGGGTCAAAAGTATTAAAAATGTTGATACTGTGCATCTCTGAGTGTGTGTCTATGTAGGTGGTATATGACCTTTGTGTACCTGCTTTAGCTTTTCCTATAGCGTTCCCTCCGCAGTGGGAGAAGTGCTGCTCTGCTGCTTGTATATACATGTGTGTGTTTTACTCGGCAAAGTGTTTATGTTAATCGCTCCGTATTTTGAGGCTGGAATGACACATTTACGGCGTCCTGTGTTATTTTGCCCTCGGCGCTCTTACATCATTCATTGTTTTGCTTTCCACTGCCAGCTCACCCTCTATGGAAAAACGGCGCTGGAAAAGAACCGAGAGCTGCAGTGCGTTTACAGTCTCCGCTCAGCAGCCTTTTAGCTTTCCCTCGTTGGTCAAAGTTGAAAACCGTGAAAGCGGGGATGGTCTCGGCTAATTTTAAACATGTCAGCAAAGGGTAGTAAATAGAAAAGGAAAATAAGTATTTTGGCACAAATGGAAACTCATTCTGGGCTGATGAAATGACTTGTGCTGTCATGATTTGCCAATGGTTTATTTATATTCCTTAAAAATCCAAAAAATAGTCCATCAATGCGACACAGGATCATTTCCGGGAAATTATTGCTTCAAGAAAACCGCTTTGGTCAAGTTTCGAATGTCTCAATTTTCTTTTCCAAAAGTTGACCATCAATAATTTATGTTTTCAGTTGAGGTAAGACTGGCACATGTATACAAAACTATTGTTATTAAAATCTCTGGGTTGACCTTTGACTTCTGATATCTCTCACTGTGCAGTAAATGATACAAAGAAAACATCCCAGTTTCATAACAACACATCTGCCAGCAATAGCATTCATTTCGAGCAGTTGTGTGCACCTGTTGAAAGTAAGTATTAAGTAAGTAATTTCACTAATTGACTCTCTATTAGCTCGGTTTTTGGTCTCCACCATCTCCAGTGGTAAATATCTGTCTTTTTAGCTGCTAAAGACTCAGATTTTAGAGACTTTTGGCTCTGAACAGCTGCCTGTTGTGGCCAAGTAAGCCGCAGTGAAAGTGGTGAGAGTAAACCAGAACATTGACGTTGACGGCCGGACAGACAACCAATGAGCTGAAACTGTAACACTCCTTGAAACCAAGGGGAGCAGCAATAAGTATCCATGTGATCCATTGTTACTAAAGAAAGAAAGATCATCACAAATTGCCAAGTTCACCCCTCACTTTTCAGAAAACAAATATCTTGGAAAGATGTTTACTTCAGCTGTTGAAAGGAGGGAATACTGTAAGTGAAGAGTCAACAGATGCTTCTCTGTTTCCCAATGAGTCAAGTAACACAGGAAAACAGCTGGAAACCACTTCCCCTCTGAGGTCATCTTTCTGGTCAGAGGGCCTCTTTTCCATTTTTCCCTTCTCTCGCTCTCGCTCTGGTTGTTGCCATTTTTGTATCTCGCATTTTTGTATATTACGAGCCGCAAACATAAGAAAAAAGGCGTGTTAAAACCGATTTCAACTTCTTCCTCGTGACTCTTCCTGGTTTCCCCTCGTCCCTCTCCCTCGCTCTGCTTGTCCCCCCCCCCCTCTCTCTTCCTTCAGCCTATCACCCCTGAAGCTCTGCAGTTGACTTCAATCACAGCACACTTAAATGAAAACACATGAAGCCTCATTTACTCATGGATTCCTAGAATTCCTGGCTATGAGGTCACTTATAGTGTCTCAGTATGTGCGTCGCTCCTGACTTTCACTGCTCGGAAATAGAAACTCAAACCCCACGCTAACCGGGAACCACCGCTGGCTGGATGTTAGGGCTGGGTGGGTCAGGATCGTAAAGGCCGAAGCATTTTTGAGGTGATTTTCAAGTCCGGTTTATTTAGATGTGCATATTTAGAGTTTATTTTAGTGCACCGGAACCAGATAAAGAAAAAGCATTATGAAACAAAGAATAACGAGAACACAAACCACACTGATGACAATCATCAACCAGAACCCAAAATGATTGTACATCACCGTTGAAGTGTCGGGAGAAGGAGACGAGGAATATTTACATGTGTTGGTGTGTTGTCATGTAATGTGTGCGTAAAAAAAAAAAGAAAAAAAAAAGGGGGGGGTAGATTTAAGAGCCTGATTAAGTTAGCGTACACAATGTGGGCAGCAGGTATAAGCAAACTTCCTGGAAAGGGAATGACTCAAAACCAGGAGTTAAATATTGAGTCTTGTTGTGCAATCTATGAGAGCATGCATGTCTCATGGGAATGAATTAATCCCACCAGGCTGACGCAGCCTGTTGCGTAAAACCGTAAGAGGAAGGAGGACCGATTGACTGTGAGGTCGGCCTGCAGGACCAACACGTCGCCGCGTCACCAAGATCTCTTACCCCCGTTCCTGTTGCTTCTACCCCCCTCCAAGATCTAACTAGACGAAACGAGACCTCCACCTTTCATTTCCTTCCGTGTTCTTAACAAGACACACACACACACACAGGTTGTCTTTCAGAGCTGGACTAACTCCGACCCCTTCGGGGGTCTTAGCATGGGGGAAACACCTGGTGGGGCTGGAGCTCTGCCAGGGGGGGCCTGGAGAGCGAGAACTCATGTGGTCCCCTGGATCCTCATGTGGACCCACCCCATACTGCACTCATTACATCTTGATTTACTTAGGTTGCGTCATATCTCTTTCTCTGCGTGTGTGCGTGTGTGCGTGTGTATGTGTGTGTGCGTATACATCGGTCCCCACGCCGTGTGATATAACCACATCTCTCAGAGACTCGGTGCAGCTCTCTGCTTATCTTGTGTACACATTCCGATCGGCTTCAAACACTCGCGGAGGGTGAGAGTGATATTGTGAGTGAGAGGGATGGACAGCTTCTATTTATGCATCATTACGTGTCATTTAATGTCGGTCAGCGACCGAAGAAACTTAAACTTATGTATGAAAGGATGTATCAGCAAAATGTGTATTTAAGTTAAAGGGTGCACTAAAATGTGTTACCATTATGTAAGATGTTTCTGGATTAATATCACTGCTGCATTAATGTGTATGTTGCGCTTTACTTTTGTAGATGTTTATTCTACATCAATGCATCATATTTAATAATATCATTATATGTTTGTAGCGTCACTGTCCTGTGAGAACCAGGGACGGTGCATTTTCCATCTGATCCGAGAGGCTTTGAAGTTTATTTAGATTGACACTGAAATACCTTATTGTACCGCCATGATTGTGAATTATGTAATTGAGCTCTGTTACTTTCCGTACCCCCTGTACATCCAGTAACAGAGATCAATTACATAACTCACAATTTAAAATGTTCACTCTTTGTTTCATTGCAGCCATTTGCTAAAATAAAAAGTTTCTTTTGTTTATAAGCAATTTTATTTTGCAAATAAATAAATAATAGATTTATTTACTTTGCTGTGACACTCTCTATTTAACTTACATTTCCATTTCTTCTGATCCTCCTTGAGATGGGTCTACTCCTTCATTGGAGTCCAGCTGTGTTAAAATAAACTGATTGGATTTGATTAGGAAAGGCACACGTCTATATAAGACCTGAGTGACCTGAGTGTACATTAATGAGAAATAAAACAAACTTTTTTGATTTTAGCAAATGGCTGCAATGAAACAAAGAGTGAACAATTTAAAGTTGTCTAAATACTTTCGTACCCATTGTATATGAGAGTGGAATAATAGTGAGTTGTTGACTGCAGATGCTCATCTCAACACATGTAAGAGGAATGGAATGTTGTTTGATTCAAATGTTAAATCGCGTCGACACCTCGATGAAAAGACAAAGAGACGGGGTTTCACTTGCCACGAAGCATGGACATCGACCAGAAGACAACACCTGGAGACCAACTCCTCCTATGTTTAGACTATGATCCGATGTACTGCCTACTGTATATTCTTGACCAATGTGGTGAAGTCACTACTTCTTTTACCTGTATATTTACAGTATGCAATTATCGGTTCAGGATTCGTAGGTTGACTCTGCAGACAGGAGAACCACGAGGTGGACTGTGGACCGGAGGAGGCGTGCGACTCTCTCAGCTGAGACTGTACTCTCTATCACAGCGTTGGTCTTTCACTGAAAAAAAGGAACACTTCATTGTTCAGTTCATCACAACATCTGGAAACACACAATGTTTTCACCTAGACAGGAAGGAAGATGAAGAACTGCCACCTGTAAAGTAAAGCTGATCGGACAAATGGTGCACCAAACAAAGTACAATGTTTGTCCCTAAGCAGACGTGTATAGCAGTGTCAAATGGAAATACTCAAGAAGATTACAAGTATACCTCACATTTAAGAGCCATCCTTGAGCAAATGCACTTGGTTACATTTCACCTCTGCAACACAATAAGCCGTGTTATCTGATGACCCTCGATGAAGGTCACAAGCCAAAATGTGTCGGCCCTGAAATGAAGTTTCTCTATAAACTACACGTGTTGCTGCAGTTTTTACTTGTTCAGAGTTTTTTTCTTTTTCTTTTACTGCTCCTTGGAAGAAGGAACTCCCCCTAGAAGTAACATCTCATGTTGTCTCCCATATTGCAGATTTATGGTGGAATGCGGCTTCAGCAAAAAAAAAGACGAAGCGCAAACACCAGCGGATGATGAGTAGCAAAGGGGAATGGGTTTAATTTGCTTTGCGGGCTGGAGCTGTAAACAACAAGTGTCTGCAGTCCGTCCCGCGAACAGCAGACGTCTGCATTCTCCGTTTGGTAAATCCTCATTACCTCGCCGTAATCAAGCTGAAGCGCCAACCCCACGGGGGCCACGGAACGAGCCTCCGAACTCGCCATGCTCCAGCGGGTCTCCGCTGAGCCAGCAGTAGAGGCCCATTTAAACGTGTAATTGTTCCTCGTAATGCAGAGACTTTGCAAGTCTGTGGAGAAAACCAGCCAGAGTTCTAGATTAGGCCCGATAGCCTACGGCTCCTGTGGGAGACAGAAACAAGGTCACAGGGTGGATGGGCATATTTCAATACAAGCGTGCAAAGTGAAATGTGAGTTGTAGCCCCTGCGCTCCAAAGTAAAACAAAATATATAAAGATGTATACTACCGTTCAAAGGTTTGGGCTCACCCAGACAATTTTGTGTTTTTCATGAAAACTCACACTTCTATTTATCAAATGAATTGCAAAATAAAAATAAAATATAGTCAAGACATTGACAAGGTTAGGTTTTTATTTGAAATATTAATTTTGTTCTTCAAACTTCAAGCTCGAAGGGAGGCCAGTTGTATAAATTCTCTCACCAGCATAACTGTTTTCAGCTTAATGTCACAAGGGTTTTAAAGGGTTTTCTAACCCTCCATTTGTCTTCTAAGGCGAATAGCAAACTCAATGTACCATTAGAACACAAAGTGGGACTCTATACACTTATGTAGATATTTCATTAAAAAACGCACGTTTCTGATTAATTTAATGTTATCTTCATTGAAAAAAACAGTGCTTTTCTTTGAAAAATAAGAACATTTCTAATTTTTTTACATTTTCTAAGTGATCCCAAATTTTCGAACGGTATAAAAATACTCATTTACTATGTATTTGAAAATATTAAATTTGTAGGCCACTATTAATGTTTTTGATGGTGCTTTTATTCATTGTTTGCTTTAATTTGAACTAAACCAAGAAAAACTTGCAAAATCCATTGTTCCTGAGTATAATGACAAGAAAGATCAGTATGATTTTGATATTTAAAGAATGTAATAAAATTAAATAAAACAATATTTAGTTACACATAGACCATGGTTTCATGATATTATTGACTGAGATGATATTAGTCAAGTTGCAGGTGTCAATACTCAGAAACTTCACATGAAATGAAACCAAATGGGACGAGAGTGGTAAAAGACATTTAGATCGGTCTCAGCGAGTGTTGACTCAGTCCAACCCTGTATCACAAAAATTACGTTCCCCCAGACCTAAAATGCAATTTGCAGTTACGTTTGACTGAAACATATTTCTCTCCAAATTACGTTTGACTGAAACGTATTTCTCTCCAGATTACGTTTGTATTTGACGTATT
Organism: Pseudoliparis swirei; assembly: GCF_029220125.1. Lineage (NCBI taxonomy): Eukaryota > Metazoa > Chordata > Actinopteri > Perciformes > Liparidae > Pseudoliparis > Pseudoliparis swirei. The sequence goes on from NC_079407.1 coordinate 11,638,369, forward strand.
ATAATAACAAATACGTCTCTGATCAACGTATCTTTGCCGTTTGTTATCTCTCTTTTCTACAATGCTGTTATGAATTGTAAAAAGCGTCCTCTAGTCTTATTTATTATTATGTTATATATGTTGTTTCGCCTGCGTATTCTGACAGCAATAAGCGTTGTCGGATCATATGAATTGGCGTGAAGACTTGCTGCTGGTGACTCTCCTTTATTTTCTTTTTTTAGGTGACAATACATTAATTAAAACTCGTAAACTATCACCACCTCATCACCACCTTAACAGAGTCAGTCCCATACGGGTCAAATCAACTATTAAACTTGTTATAAAATGCGCATCTGTCCGTAATCTATACCATAAAGTTCGCATTTTAACCTAAAAAAAAGTGCGCTTCCTTGTTACCTTTCAAAATAAAAGTCCGATTTGTCTGTTAAGCGGAAGTAGTATAAAACGTCTATATTTATTCAAACAATACAATATAAAAGGCATACATCAAAATCAATAAGGAAAATGCTGAACAGTCAAACAACTCAAAACAATAAACCCTTCATGGGGTTATTTACAGGGTGTTTACTTCTCATCAAACAAAAGAGCAGGTATCTGGAAAAATCTGGGAAATAATTTGGGAATTGTTAATAAAACATGATTTACCCTTCAACTTCCACTGATATGCATGCAAACTAATACATCGCTTCACACACACACACACACACACACTGACAGAAACACATAGACACTCACATACGTACACACACACACACAGGCAGAGACACACATACTCACACACAGACAGACACTCTCATACGCACACTCTTACACACGCACACACACAGAATGACAGACGCACACACACACACACACACACAGAATGACAGACACACACAGACACACACTCACACACAGACACACACTCAGACACTCACATACATACAAACACAGGCAGAATCACACACACACACCCACACACACACAAATACACATGCACACACACGCATACTCTGCAGACTGACCTTTGACCTCCCAATTGTCTCTCAGATATAACCCTACTGCTATATATTAAATATATTATATTTACCTAACTATAAGACTTTGAGGTCGTGGGGGGAATCCCCTCCAAAAGATTCACAAGAGAAAATTGTCACCGTGCCAATAACCCTTGTACGATCCTTAAAACCAGTCTTTTAGTTAATTTTGCACACTTTCAATCAACTTAAAGATCTGGATTCTTTTCAGATTCAAAGAGGGGCCTCTGAATATGAATACCCTACAGTTTTGGACCGATAGCTCTGAGCTAAGGGCCCCAAAAACAGGTCCAAAGGGTCAAATTGGGTAAACATGTCAGAGCTTAGCTTTCTTTTCCAGGTTGTAGCCACTCCCAAATGGGGTAGAATACAATTGAAATTGTTCATATAGTACAAACATTTGAGGAGTTGTTAACCTTTGAAGGAAGGAATTTTGTTTTTTCCCGGGTTTTTAAACCCTTCCCAAGCAGGGATGCTAAGTGCTATATGTTGCCAGCCTACATGGTTGGGACCCATTTGGGAGTGGCTACAACCTGCAAAAGAAAGCTAAGCTCTGACATGTTTAGGGGAAAAAAGCTAAAATCAGCCCAAACTCACAACAGGGTCTCAGATTTGTTAAACCACACACCCTCTTCAAGTCCTGGATTTCAGACAGCCAATTAACTCTTGTGGGTGTTTCGGAGGAAATTTCACCCCATCACCTCATTGTAGGCTCTGTCCTGAGTGTCTGTGTTCAATTTGGGATTTCCAGGACTAATATTTAGGAGATTATGGTCATTTTTGCACTTGTCAAAAAATATGCAAATTTAAGAGAATAACGCCCAATTTGACCCTTTAGACCTGTTTTTGGGGCCCTTAGCTCAGTGCTATCGGTCCAAAACTGTAGGGTATATCATATTCAGATGCCCTTCTTTGAATCTGAAAAGAATCCAGATCTTTAAGTTGATTGAAAGTGTGCAAAATTAACTAAAAGACTGGTTGTAAGGATCGTACAAGGGTTATTGGCACGGTGACAATGTTCTCTTGTGAATCTTTTGGAGGGGATTCCCCCCACGACCTCAAAGTCTTATATTTAGGTAAATATAATATATTTAATATATAGCAGAAGGGTTATATCTGAGAGACAATTGGGAGGTCAAAGGTCAGTCTGCAGAGTATGCGTGTGTGTGTGTATTTGTGTGTGTGTGTGTGGGTGTGTGTGTGATTCTGCCTGTGTTTGTATGTATGTGAGTGTCTGTATGTGTGTGTCTGAGTGTGTGTCTGTGTGAGAGTGTGTGTCTGTGTGTGTCTGTCATTCTGTGTGTGTGTGTGTGTCTGTGTGTGTCTGTCATTCTGTGTGTGTGAGTGTGTGTCTGTCTGTGTGTGTGTGTGTGTGTGCGTGTGTAAGAGTGTGTGCGTATGAGAGTGTGTGTCTGTGTGTGTGAGTATGTGTGTGTCTCTGCCTGTGTGTGTGTGTGTACGTATGTGAGTGTCTATGTGTTTCTGTCAGTGTGTGTGTGTGTGTGTGTGTGAAGCGATGTATTAGTTTGCATGCATATCAGTGGAAGTTGAAGGGTAAATCATGTTTTATTAACAATTCCCAAATTATTTCCCAGATTTTTCCAGATACCTGCTCTTTTGTTTGATGAGAAGTAAATACGCCTGTAAATAACCCCATGAAGGGTTTATTGTTTTGAGTTGTTTGACTGTTCAGCATTTTCCTTATTGATTTTGATGTATGCCTTTTATATTGTATTGTTTGAATAAATATAGACGTTTTATACTACTTCCGCTTAACAGACAAATCGGACTTTTATTTTGAAAGGTAACAAGGAAGCGCACTTTTTTTTAGGTTAAAATGCGAACTTTATGGTATAGATTACGGACAGATGCGCATTTTATAACAAGTTTAATAGTTGATTTGACCCGTATGGGACTGACTCTGTTAAGGTGGTGATGAGGTGGTGATAGTTTACGAGTTTTAATTAATGTATTGTCACCTAAAAAAGAGAAAATAAAGGCGAGTCACCAGCAGTAAGTCTTCACGCCAATTCATATGATCCGACAACGCTTATTGCTGTCAGAATACGCAGGCGAAACAACATATATAACATAATAATAAATAAGACTAGAGGACGCTTTTTACAATTCATAACAGCATTGTAGAAAAGAGAGATAACAAACGGCAAAGATACGTTGATCAGAGACGTATTTGTTATTATAATACGTCAAATACAAACGTAATCTGGAGAGAAATACGTTTCAGTCAAACGTAATTTGGAGAGAAATACGTTTCAGTCAAACGTAACTGCAAATTGCATTTTAGGTCTGGGGGAACGTAATTTTTGTGATACAGGGTTGCTCAGTCAGTACTGATGCAACATGTTTTATGTTGTATATCGTGGGTCCTGCACACTGAAATATTTCCCGACACTGCACTTTTTTTATGGTAGAGTTTTATGAAAACAGACTAATAAAGATGTGTTCTTTTATAATTTGGAAAATAATAATGGGGGTGATGTTCTGCTTTAGTCCTAAACTGGTGCAGCTTTAAAAAATATTATACTTTCTGCGAAAGCTGCAGAGCTGCAAAGCTGCAGAGATGCTGCAGACTGCGCAGCTGACTTTTCTAATGCAGTCTGACAATGATTCAACAGACTCAAAGTCCACTGAATGACGTGCTGGCTGTTGTCTGAACAAAGCCTGCTGAGGGCCTGCGGCTGCTCTTTCAATTGTTTTTGTTTGGGTTTTTTAAATCGGTCTGAACTGGTTTGGCTGCTGGACTGCGGTTTTTGCTGCAAATCCATTTACAAAACCGAGTGTTCATCATCACGCCGTCTGTCACAGGTCACCAGTAAGACGGCTCTGAGGTGTAGGCCTACAGGTGGTCAGGAAAACGTGATGTATCAGCTTCACTTGCAAAGCAGAGAAATAGTGTCATACAGCAGCAGCAGCAGTATTGGGCATAATGTAACTTTAACAAGGACAAGATTTAAAAAACAAATGTGATTTCTTTTATGCATAAATACCAACAGGTTAGACCTGCAAGTGTATAGTTTCGACCTTGTGTGGCCTGTTGATCGGAGACGTAATCAATGACACATCTCTCTCCCTACTAGCCGTCTTTATCGGAACAGTCCTGATGCTTTAATGATCACACAGTGATAAAGACCCCTTTAATGGCATGAACTGGTTGTTTATCACCGGACCTTCTGTGTCAAAGCTGTTACATACAATGACACCGGAAGCTAAGAATGTTTTACCTTCAAAATAAAACAACGCTCTAGTAAAGCATAATAACAATGAGTTTGCTTGATGCATTTATTAGATGTGACCTAAAACGATGTCACAGTCCATGTTCAACATCGATGTCTTAATTTGAAATTCCTTACCGGATGTGGTCTGTGCTCATTCCAGCTGGTTTGATGGCGCTTCTCCTGTGAGAATCGGGTCCCCACCTTCTACTTTTTTTCCTACTTCCCCGGTCCAGAGCGCTCCACAGACAGCGGGCTAATACCCCGCAGTAAGAGGTTTACCTGAGCCGAGCCGACTCTGGGTCAGTGGATTGTACGACTAAACTCCGCCGATTCTATTTCCACGAAGAAGACGGAGCGACGTTTCACTGCTGGAGGTAAATATCAACGTCTTCTGGTAGATTTTTTAGAGGTTCTTTTATGGGGTTTTAAACTGGTCAGCGGTCGGTCGCTGGCCGCTGCCTACACTAGCTATTGAATAGACCTACTGTCTCCTATTACGTGAATAACAAAAAGATGAAAAAACTGACCAGTGTAACATTGTATTTGTTAACAGAATAGCCCCAGCTTCAGCGCGCGTGACACTCCTTTTGGTTTGCGCCGTTTGTCATAACAAAACATAAATATGCGCATTTTAGATATTTTAGACGTACGTGATAACAACAAAAGGTTTGATCGAATATGATCATCTGTTGAAGAAATGCACAAGTAGCCTGAACGTTATGTTTTTATTTATTATTGTATATTATGTAGCCTATCTGTTTGTCTGCTCATTTCCTTTAAAAAAAATCCCACGTTAAAGTGTCTATGAAGTTAAGTTGTTCCTTCTCTCGAGTGCGTGTTTCAAGGACAGAGTGGTGTCTACATGTGTTACTCGTGTTATCGGGCTACACATAACATTGATGTGATTTGATTTAACGGACAATCTCACGCGATTACCTCAGTTCTAAGATGACGCGTTACAGAAGCAGGACAGGGCTGTTCCTGTGGGATGCCAAAGAGAAGGAAATTAGTAATGATGTTACACAATTTGAAAACTGTGCCAGTTACCCGGTGACTCAGTATACCTGCGGTGCTGCGGGAATAAACGGGAGCTCACAGGAGCTGCTGCTCCAGTCCCTGATGCTGTACGGTGTGACGGTATACCGCGGTATTCCACGTTACGGTTATTATCATACCGTGTGTTCATTTGCTGGATTGGAAGAAGAAGAAAAAAACTTGCAGCAGCTGGTGTTATGACAGAGTTTGTGAGGGGTCACTGCTGAGCATCCCATCCAGGTCAATTAGCATTCATTTATATAGGCCTGATTAGAAACTGACCTGGATTAGGCTACCAGAATAAAAAGGACATGTTTGTTAGAGAGAGAGAGAGAGTATTACCGAAGATATCGTTTCACTCCTCTAATCCTCCAGCCAACACAAATAATTACAGTTCCAACTGTCAAAATAATGCCATGACGCCAGAGAGAGAGAGAGAGAGAGAGAGAGAGAGAGAGAGAGAGAGAGAGAGAGAGAGAGAGAGAGAGAGAGAGAGAGAGAGAGAGAGAGAGATTTTCTTTAATCTTTGTGCTTTGGCAGGGGGTTGTACTTTGAAGCTAGAAAGAAAGAGAGACATGTGATCCAAAACCTGTTCACATGTTAGTGAAACCCATTTCCCCCAACACCTTGTGAATCACTGCTTCAGATGACTCAGACCTTGTTAACCCCTCACTGGGGTTTTATACTTGGTTTTACTGATAGTTACATGTGGGTATAGGAATATATTTATCTCCACTCTCAAAGACACAATAGATTAGAGATTGAGACCATAAATTTATGTTTACTGAAGGAACAAATCAAGATATAAGTAGAGTAAATTTCTCATAGACTTCCATACAATCAGACTTCCTTTTCCAACCAGAGGAGTCGCCCCCTGCTGGTCAGTAAAGCGAATGCAAAATGGCCAATTGCCGGTTGAGCGGAGCTATTGGAAGCAATGTGAAATATTTCCTGTCCACCTTTTGAGATCAATCACTGCAGAACCGTTTGCAGTTTTTCACCAGATCTGTGTGCCAATTTTCACAAGTTCTTGAGTTCTTCTTAAGTGGGGTTCCACGGTAGAATAATAATCTCCAAACAAATAATAGGTACCTTCGCACTTCTGGACTGTTGGGATCCGGCACTTTTGTGCTTGGACCCTAAGAAAGTGAAACCTCACTGTGGGAATCAGCTATATCAACTGGATGAAACCCGCTTTTTTTGTCAACAATCTCCTGCTGTGCGCAATTAAGCGCCATGCGACAGACTGCGGAGGATAACAACAACGAAAGGAACGACAATTTGTGAGTCCTGGAAGATCACAGGGCTCGCTGGTCACTGAGTCTCTCTCGCTGCTGCAGAGACACAATGTAGGCAGCAAATGGGGCCTGAGAGCAGAAACAGATGTCAGATCAGCCTCCTCCGTGGCTGATTGCATCATCATCAGCGTCCCAGGAAAGAAATGCCAACTAGCTGTTTGAGCGATTTTCCAGACGTGGGACCAAGTTATTGTTTAACAAGTCGCGAGTACGTCTCAAGTCTTTGAACTCAAGTCCCGAGTCAAGATGGGCAAGCCCTACACATTTTGGGGTTTGAGTCTGAAGCAAGTCATAATCTGCTCCACACCAAATGCAATACTATTTTAAGTGACAGGTTAAATGTATATAGAATTTACAAAAATCTTGAATGTTTTTTCAAATGTGTATTTATTCATTAAAGTTTGGTAAAACAAGTGCAACGGACGGCGACGATTAAAAAAAACAGGAATTATAGCATCGACTTGCCGCCATTGATTAGTGTAGAGTAGACGTGAGTAGATTCAGGAAATGGATTGATTTAAATGACTTTTTAAAAAGCATAACTCTTAATCTTTGGGCTTGGGGGGGAAGTGATGAAGTATTTTTCAACACAAAAGGCTCAAAGTACAAGTGAAGTCACGAGTCATTGGTGTTCAAGTAAATTTGTTGTCAATTCGAGTGTAAAGTCACACTAATTGCTACCGTGTGTGTGTGTGTGTGTGTGTGTGTGCGTACTTGTGATTGACAGACCGATAAGAACTGGGAAATGTAATGTCTGAACTGTAGGACAAACAAACATTTCACTCATGCTTCATTGATGCTGGAAAGCTTCCACCGAGACTATGTATACTTGTGTGTGTGTGTGTGTGTGTGTGTGTAAATACAATGTGATATTTATAGTACATCAGTTGGAATATTTAATGATTTTGGAGTACTTTTTTATGTATTGGTGCTATTGAAGAAACATCATTGCATATGATTTTGACTTATTTGTGTCTTAAAGGGCAACAGCGCCTAAAATTAGATTAAAATGTTATGTCCATGGCCTCGGAAAAGAGGAATTAAGATTTTCTTATAGACAGTGAATGGCCGTAGTTCCCCTTTAATTCTTCTAGAAATAAAAAATTAGCAAACCAAAAGTAATCAAAAAGATTAGATGAATAACTTTTGGAAACAATTAACATTTCATTCAGTAAGTAACTTCCTGTCTGACCAATGATTGAATTTCCCTCAAGAAAAGCCATCTTTTCAGCCTTCTGCCAAATATTACACGAATATATGCATTGATGTGTTTATGTTTTTATACTATTAAGATAAATATTTGCTGCATTATTGTCTGTGCAAATACTCTTAAGGGATAACAGGAGAAGCCAATGGTGGAGAACCGTTTAGCATGTCATAGTGTGTTTAAAGAACTGGTGATTAGAGCTGTGTTAGCATCTGTTTGTTTACTATTGAGTCACAAGACACCAGGAATTCATAATAGACGGATTCAGAGTGGCGTTTACATTTTGACATAATGCAATCTTTATAACATGTGAATAATACTCCGGAAACCAGAAAAACAAATGAAATAGTGCAATTTGTCGCCTTCTGCAGGCTTTCGAAACAAAGTATGCAGAATAAAACGCATATAATAAACAAAAATAAACAAGCATTCAAATTTGTTCCCAATTATACTTGGACTGCAACTAACAACAACAACAACAACAACCACTAACTCCTGCTTATTTTCTGTTTAATTTTGGAAATGAAACTTCCTAGAATTCAAGTTTACGCTTTCGAATTATAATTGACTTGTCATTAGTTCAAAGATATTTACTGTAAAACAAAGAAAAGGCAGAACATCTAAGATATTTGAGATGCTGATAAGAGAAAATGTTAAGAATTGTTTCCCCTGTTTTTACTTGATATGAGCCGATCGGTCCTCAAAATGGTTGATTATTTTTCTGACGATCACAATGGGACCCACTCTCCATTTTTCCTGAATCCCATAGCTCATCTGATCACTTTTCATCCTCAATATTTGTTTAGCTGCCAACATCAAATGCTGCAGAAACAACAAAACAAAAATGCATTTCAAAATCTTTTAGCTTCTCAATAAGCGAGATGTAGAAATAGTTTCCGGGCCAAACTATTGTTGTGATACTGTTTCCATATGTGTGATAAATACTTCCATAGCAGGAAGCAGGTTGATGAAAGCCTGCGGTTTTGTCTGCAGACTTCAACACACACAGATTTATGACTGGAGTTCCCTCGTTTGGATGAGCTATTTCTGCTGAAGGGCAGGTTGCCCACAGCCCAGTCTGAACCAGTTCTGACTGGTTCAGACCTTCACTGGCGTTACTTTTATGCAACAATAATTCTTAATTGTTGTGGTCGCCCTGTTGTCATCTGGTTTTTTAATGGAGCCGACAGTGAACCTCCTCCCTTCATGAGGCGTGACATTTAGTGGCGTTGCTGGTAGACGGGCTTAAAGTGACAGGCTCTGGAACGCAGCATTTCAGACACAGGGTGAATCCAGGTTGATTCAGACAGACGGTATAAGAGAAATAATGTTGTTTTTGAATGTTGTCTTTGAATATCAAAGCATGTAACATGTTCTAGTGGAAACCCAAAATACAAGTATGAACCTGAAATTGAACATCATCTGTACCCTTTAAAAAGTTAAAGGACTAATCTTCCCTCGGATGTGATGTTCTGTGAAGTCCAGAGATGTCATTTAACCCTCATAAGTATCCACCTCGATCCTTTCCTGAAACTTGAAATATTACGGAAATAATGTCAAGAAGTTACCTAGACTTATACATTCAAAAACGTAGTTGAACCTTTTGTGGAGCAGCTTTGAAGTCAGTTTGGTTAAAAGGCTCAAAGATTTTTGATGAATGATAAAAACTCATCGTCTGCATCACACGAGTAACAACATTTAACTTCCCTTTGTCACTAAAGTCACTCTGAGCCTGAGGATCCTTTAACTGGTTGTGCAACAGTCTCAATGTAACACTGATCCACATGCGTAAACAAGAACGTCAGCTACAGTAATGGTTATTTCTATGTAGTTATTCTTAATGCTCGTCATCGGTGTCATCGGGTCGGATTACGCACACAATGACTGTCAGACACCTGCTGCAGTGAAATGAGGTTTTCAAAAAGGAGTCTGGAGCTCGGAAGCACTCACACTTTTATCCAAACACCGTAATATAAGAATAATGGATTATATATAATATTATCACATGTATATTGTTAACATCATATTAATATTTCACTTTTAAAGTTGATACTTCCATATGACCACACCTGGCCCTACCTTGAGTAGTTCAATTGTTACGCTTGTTTATACTTCTACGCCAATAATGTACCTTTTACTCCACTACGTATATGTGTTAACTTAAATTACTTGGCCGATTCAGATTAACAATAACAAATATCATCAAAAACAAAATTAAGATGTATTATTATAACTTCAAGAGCTAACAGCAATAGAAAATGTATGTTTAGCAGCTGCAACATTAAATGAATGCATCAAAAATGATAATCCATATCCATTCATTTGCAGCTGTTTCGACACTGTGGTGCTGCTTCTTTTACTTTTGTGGCGTTCACAGTAACCTGAATGTGAACCCAGTCAGATGCCAATGTGATGATGTCAGAGTGGAGAATAGGATACAGCTGGAATCGAAGCTGTTTCACTAATTTTTTTAAAAATCCCTTTATTTTCCAGATGAAACAGACTCTCTGAGACAAACGAGACAAATAGATGTCAAAAGTTGTACGGCTCCGGCAGTCCACACACTGCTCCGTGCACCCTGGCAGCAAACACAAGATAAACATCATTACACGCTGGTTTTACAGCTCTTGCTTCTCTTGTTTTTCAAACAATACTTGAGAACACTGAGCAGCGTCCCGGCATATTTACAGCTGCATGATCTGAAAGTTATATAAGAATCAAACAACTAACCAAGTTGCTCCATAGAAAATTAAAACACTTCACTTATTTTAGTTTTTTCAAGACACAAATTCTTCCTTGGGCTACAAAAAGAAAGCGATTGCACTTCTTAACTTTCTGTCTATTTCCCCATCATCTAATCAAATACTTTTGTGTCACAGCCTTTGAACCCTGAACATGAAACAGAGTTTATTTTAACATTTCAAGAGTTAAATACCAAAGGAATATTTCAAATGAAGGGATCACGAGATGTCAGAGCCCTCAGGCGAGACCTGAACTGTCATCCCATAATTCACCGTGTTTGTCTCAGGAAAGATACTTTTAAGATTTTCCACTAATAACAGGGCCAGAGCCTTTTAAAATCTGACTGTTTCCGAAGAAGTAATTAGTGTTTCCACCAACGAAGCGGAGGGGTCCCTCTGGAATGCGTGACCAGTGTTCTGCTCCAATTCGTGGACTGACTCGCTGGTTTGGGGCAGTCAGACCCCTTCTTAGCAAACAGGAGTGTTTTTCTTCATCTGTCCTCACTGAAGAGAAGAGTTGTAAATCTCCTCCGCCGCCTTCATTCCTCTCTGTCCCCCCTCGGCTCCTGCCTCCTCCCTTCCCCTTTTTGCCCCATCCATCTCCCCATTTCCTCCCTCTCTCTTCACAGCTTCCTGACGCCGTTTTCTCCCTCGTTTCTCCGCACAGATCTCCAGCGCTCTGATGTCACGCCACCAACGTTTCTGACGGATCCCACCCGGCAGCAGACGACGGGGCCCGCCTGGAGATCCAGTCCTTCATCCCTTCATCCCTTCGGTCTGAGGAGGGATAACGACGAGAGCGTGTTTGCGTTCTGAAGGGAGAAGAGGAGCCTGGATATGGCTTTTCAGTGTATGAGAGAAAGACACACAGAGCTGATCTGAGGTCACGGTTCTCCTCCTCTTCCTCCCTCCCCCTCCCCCCGGTTGAGGTTGCTATCACTACGCTGAGCGAGCTAAATATTTGTATTCTGACTTGGAGAAGCAAAAGGATCCCCTCGGTTGGGAGGGGCAAAGAGCTTCTTATCGGGGGAGTTTTGCTTTGCGAGCTATTCGACGACGTTCAACTTCATTTCCTGAGAAACTGACTGACCCACAAACATATAGAGGTGCTTCCTAGTCGACTGAACGGAGGACACAACATCTCCAAATCGCCCCACGCTAACCTGTCAGAAGCAGAAATGCCGGCAAAGACACCAATGTACTTAAAGACGCCAACCTCCAAGAAGGGGAAGAGGCTGAGGCTCCGCGATGTCCTCTCGGGCGATATGATCAGCCCGCCGCTGGGCGACGTGCGCCACAGCGCGCACGTGGGGCCTGATGGGCAGGGCGACATGTTTGGTGACGTGGGTTTCCTGCAGGGCAAGTTGGACATGCTGCCGGCCCTGAGTCGGATGCAGGACGGCCGCTCGCACAGCGTGGAGAGGCGACTGGACGACGGCCTGGCGGCGAGACAGGACTCGCACAGCTACGCCTACAACGGTTACCACTATCAGCACTCCTCCACCGGCCTGCTGAAGACCACCATCTCCATGCCAGTGTTCATCGCACACGAGCAGGCGCCGCCCAAGCCCCCGCGCCTCCACCTGGATGACCCTTCCCCTCCTTCCCTGGCCTCCCAGCAGAACCACTTCCACTGCCATCAGCAGGCGGCGGACACGGGCCGCCGACTGACCAACGGCCACACGGACGACCACAGCCAGCTCTTGGAGAACGGTGTGGTGGGCCGCCTGGCATCGGAGGCCTGCCGCGACATTTCCCTCTCCCCCGCCGTCGGCAGGCTCGTCCCCTCCTCCGGCTCCTTCTCCGAGGTCTCCTCCGAGGACTCCATGTCGGAAACCTGCGGGCCCCTGGATGGCCATCGGGGCCTCAGTCTGGACTCGGACGCAGGCCTGAGCAACGAGGATTTGAGGAGTGACCGCAGCGAGTCGCCCTGCTCCGCCTTCCATCCGGCCGGCCTCATCGTGTCATCAGGGGTCTCGCGGTCGGACTCTTTGCCGGGGTTGGACCTGGATCTGGGCCCATCTATCATGGACGACGTGCTGAGCATCATGGACCGCTACAAGACCGAGGACAACCGCTGCGAGCTGTGAAGAAACGTTAATGTGATGTACTGATATTTTTTTATACGGATAAATAAATCCCTAAAGACTTTGTTAAGATAGTAAAAGAGGACAGAAGGCATGGAGGAGTGGAGAATATAAAAGGACAAGGTGAGAACGGGTGGACACTGTTGATAAGTGTCGAGACGCCGCTGCACGACATGACGACAGCCAAGGCCAGAGGCTGGTCCTTAAGGGCCATTTATCAAAACTGAAACTCATGACACAACAAACTGCAAGCTAAACACACAACCAGCCACAAACAGCATTGTATTGTCCTCTTAATCTGACATTTTTGCTTGTTAATGGTTAACATAAAGCCAAATGTGTCGGACATTAATGTGTCAAGAACCCCCCCCCACACACACACACACACAGCTACTGACTGTCTCACAACAAGATGTTGTTCAAACACATTCTCAGTCTGCAAATGTAAAGAGTGTTACGCTGTCCTGTTCCATATTCTGTCCTGAATATTAATATCTTCACTGGTTTACTGTTCACTTCAATGCCAGATGAAATGTGAAGAACTCCTTTCCTCCCGTAGAACGTGAAGATGGAATGATGTCAAACGGTCTCGACGTAAGAGAACAACATTTCAGTGACTTTCTTTTCATTCACAGGTAAGCTGGAGCAGCTCGCTCTTGTAGTTTAAGAAATATAACATTCTCAAAGAAAGTTTCTGTCAGCTGTATTAGATCATTTTGAAATATTATTTTCCTCTTCTGTCTTGTCAAATACGCTCTTCCTCCCGTCGTGGCTCAATGTCTAACATTCACTGTCTGCATTATCACAGTAGCCTACTATGTCATTTATGCTGTCACTGTAAATGTACAAATAAAACATTCCTATTTAGAAGACTGAGGGTGTGTGGACAATTCTTCAAACAGACATAATTGTGCTTAATGATATAGATGAAGCGTCCATGTGGGGATGCTGTTTTTAAAAGGATATAGAACGTGTGCTTCCCCCTTTAGAACATTTACTGTGACCTACCATCTTTGCAGTGGTGCTCCACAGACAGACAGCACCCCAGCTGAGGACAGGGTTCAACAAAAGGACTATTTCCTGATGGCCGTGACAGTGAGCTGGGTAACACAAGGAGAACATAATCAGCTACTACTGTTAACACACAACAATGAGAATGGGTGTTATTTAAAGTCTTACAAATCAATACTTGACATTTAGCAGTTCTGGTGGTGCAGTGAGCACTCTGGTAACAATATGTGTTCCTCTGTCCGTGGTGCTGGCCCTCAGTAATTGTCTGGAGTGGTTGTGTGTGCGTTTAAAGCAACGATGTGTGTGTTTGTCTGCGTGCGTGCGTGCGTGGTTTAGTGGCGCCTGGTGGTGAGGTTGCAGATTGCATCCCACTGAAATCCCCTCAGCTCAGCTGTCCCTTTCCAAGCCTGTGGGAGAACTGTGTGCGCTGTGGTCATCAGGAAGTAATACTTTGTCCTACATTACGTTCATGATTGTTCTATCTATTCCATAGAAGGCCACAGACAATGGGACAATAGATCCAGAAGACAACAATGCAACTCAACGGACGCTGGATGCCGTACAACCCCACAGAGGAAGTTGGGTCTATAGTCAGAGTTTGTCTTGGTCTCGGTCTGTCCTGTTATATTTGGTTCATGTCAAGTTAGCGTGACTTAAATTCAGTTCTGTTCATTTGACCTCTTTATTTATTGTTTGCTTTATTTTTGGATGGCACCATATTTGCACAGATAGGCTACCTGTGTAAATAGAGACATAATGGGAATAACTTAATAACATTAACTTAACTTAATAACACAACTTAATTAATTAATTACTTAATTAATTAATTAACTTAATAACATAACTAAATGGGATGTAAAAAGCTATTTCTGGATAAATGTTTGTTTTTAACCTCTGAAAAAAATATATGTGAAGCCATTTCCCCATCTCACAGAGGATACATTAATACATAAAAATGTGGTTATGTTAAAACTATTTAATTACTGAACAGAAGAAAGTGACAATAAGGGACCACTACACCACTGGCACTCCGTATTCAAGAATGAAAACCCAAAGAAGTCTAGGCAGCAGTAGTCCCACACTCGGACCAATGCTGCAGCCCTCAACTTTGATAGGAAGGTATCATTTGCACTTCTGCTGCACACTTTGGAGTTTGGACACAAAGGACTTCCAGGCGTGCACGAGTTGTAATGCTGTAGGTCAGTGCCACAACATGTCCTCGGCATCCATCTGGAGGAGAAGGAGTAGAGGAGACAAGAGCAGCAGAGGAGTGAAGAGGCTGCGGAGAACTTGAAGCGTCTCGGTCCCGGACTCTCACTCACGAACACGAACTCCCGCGAAGGCACACAAAGTATCGCGTTAACCCAACTCCCGGTCCAGGGTTGCCCAGGCAATAAAACGTTTCCATGGAGACGCTCACACTCAATACCACAGATCAGACTGAATGAAGGAACCTCAAAGAGAAAGAGTAACGTATCGTAAATAATGACTTTATGAAATATGTACATGTAACAAGTTAGAGTCAATAGTTGCACTGTTGTCCGGCAACTTATTTCAGCTCGGGAGGACTTAACGGTTGGGCTTGATAAAGTTGGCTTTCTAGCCGGCTAAGCTAGTTTTAAACTGCGGTCAAATCAGCCGACACTTACATTTTTGTGTACCTATATACTGATGTTCACGGTAAACGCATTCAATCGGGAGCGCGCGAGGGTTTTGATAAAGTAATCGGAAAGATTCACGTGAAGCAGCATCCGGTTTTGCAAAGTTAGCGGAAAGAACCACGTGAAACAATATCCGTTTAAAAAAATAAGATGTCGACAAATCATACACTGACTAGCATATATAAGGAAACAATGAACTGCTTTTGTATCTTATTAGATATATAGATTGAGCGTTTCTAAGCTTAAATTATGCTAAACATTTTTTGTTTTACTGTAGCAAGGAAGAGTTTATAGAAATAAAAGTCTGACTTTTGTATGTTAAAAAAGCACATTTTCTAATTATTTGAAGTCCTGTAAATATATTTCCCCAACAAGTCCGGGAAATGACTGATGCAGATGTTTTCAAGACATATCTGAATTCCCCTACACTGGCAATCAAACAATTTTAACGTATCAATTAGGACATTTTTCAAAGTAAATGTCCCACATTTTTACAAGAAATTGGTAATTTCTTCAATGTTTGAGGCACTCTAGATATGTTTTTCCTCAGAGTCCCAGGCAACGACTGATACAGATGTGTTCAGGATGTCTCTGACTTTCACTACCCTGGCAATCAAACATATTTACTGTCGCAATTAGGAGATATTTCAAAGTAAAAGTCATACATTTTTACGAGAAAGCGTTCATTTCTTTAATGTTTGAGGTGATTTATATATGTTTTTCCTCAGAGTCCCAGGCAATGACTGATGCATTTGTCTTGATCTATGACTCCACCTATACTGACTGACCTACACTGGCAATAAAATATATGTTTTTTACAAATTAACCCTCCTGTTCTGTTTGTTTCTTATATACAGCCATGATGTTCCCGGGTCAATTTGACTTTTAATTTGAAAAATCTCTTAATTGCGACAGTTTGATTTCCAGGCTAGAGGAAGTCAGGGATGTCCTGATTACATCTGCATCAGTCATTGCCTGGGACTCTGAGGAAAATATATAGAAAGCACTTCAAACATTAAAGAAAAGAACGATTTCATGTAAAAATGGATGACTTTTACTTTGAAATATCTCCTAATTGGGACAGTAAATATGTTTGATTGCTAGTGTAGGGGATTTCAGATACGCATCTGCATCAGTCATTGCCTGGGACTCTGAGGAAAAACATATCCAGAGTGCCTCAAACATTAACGAAATGACAGATTTCTTTAAACATTTAGGACTTTTACTTTGAAAAATGTCCTAATTGATACATTAAAATTGTTTGATTGCCAGTGTAGGGGATTTCAGATATGTAATATGGAACGCATCTGCATCAGTCATTTCCTGGAACTCTTGGGGAAATCTATATACAGGACTTCAAATAATCAGAAATGTGCTTCTTTAACATAAAAAAGTCTGGCTTTTATTTTTATAAACTCTTCCTTGGTACAGTAAACATGTTTTAATTTTAGCATAATTTAAGGTAAATCTTAGAAACGATCTATCTATAAAGATACAATATCAGTTCATTGTATACTTTTATATGCTAGTGTATGAGCTGTCGACATCTTATTTTGAGAAACGGATGTTGTTTACGTAGTTCTTTCTGCTAACTTTGCTAAACTGGATGTTGTGTCACTTGAATCCTTCCGCTAACTTTATCAAAACCCTCGCGCGCTCCCGATCGAATGCGTTTACCGTGAACATCAGTCGATAGGTGCTCACACATGTGAGTGTCGACTGATTTGACCACGGAGATCCGAGTGTCGGCTGAGTTGACCGCAGTAGTTTTAAGCTCAGTTATCTACTTTATGTCCACTTTTACGGTGCTGTTCCCCAATCTGGACACACAGGATGGTCATATAATGGTAGTTTGTAAATAAGTGTTTTGGAAATTGATACAAAATAAACAAACAATGTGACGTCAGGCTTATTGTTGGGCAGGACGGTCACTATTTCTTCATACATTAATATTTATTAAAGAACAGTTTACGTTAAATTACAACCTGATACATTTTCAGTTCATTGACAGTTTTCATGTCAATTGTGTATTTTTCAATTGTGTATTTCATTATTTATTGTGCATTTCAGTGTGTTTGTCTCTGTTTGATAAAAAAATATCCTACATGCTTTGGTAAACACAGAGAAAGAAGAAAGGTTCGACGTGAGAGCTTGAAAAGAAATGGATGAGGAATATTTAAACACCATTCGCCAGGTAAAGCTCGGCTATTGGTTATATGTCATTTTGTACTTCTATCTCTGTGTGCACAGACATTATCCCACTAAATAACCGTCCTGTCTCTTTCCCTCGCCAATTTTCTCCTCGGCTACCTTCTTTCATCTCTCTCCATGAAAGCCGTTTTTCCGTTTATTAACTCTTTCTGGTTTACACAAAGAGTTATTTTCGGAAGAGAATGAGCGGGCTTTGGATCAATTTATTGATGACACATCCATCACAACCATGGTGGCCTACATGGACACTCAGGACAGGCTGCGGGTGGAGCACTCCATGCCCTCACAGGTGAAGTGCGCTTTCCTCCCCATTCAAACCTTCACGCTTTTTAAATGAGATAGTTTAAGACACAGGGACTCTTTTTTACATTCCTAAAAAGCACCACGTCTGAAAAGCTATAGTGTCCTCTCTAATACAGAGTGCTTCTCAATCAAGGGTGCCGGGATTCCCAGAGATCCTTGAGGGAGTTCCAGGGGGTATCAGAAAAATCGGAGGATAGTTTATTTGCAATATTTGATTAACTATGTCGGTGTAACTAATGTGATATAGGAGTCATGAGAGTGACTATAATGATCATATAGGTTTCTCTATCTCTATGTCTATCTCCTCAACTGTAATTTAAATCCCGATAAATGGGTCCTTGACCTTGTCCTTGGTCCTTGTTTGAAATCCAATTCCCTCCCTGTATTTTTCATCTCCCCTCATTACAACCACACCTAAATCATTATTTAATGGCTGCAGGTTGTGGAGCAGCTGACCTATTTTAACCGCATACCAGGAGCCATAATCACAGCGGAGACGTTTGCTGTGGCCGTGCAGTTTGGCACGGTGCGTGGCAACCCAATCGAGAGGCTGCTCAGTGAAATGACCTGTCTGCACGCCCCCACAGTTGCCCTAAGCACAGACATGGAGAAGAACATCAAGGAGGACTATACCAACCAGATGCACTGTTTTCTATTCAGCCTCACAGGTGGGTACCTAGAGGAAAAATGAGGGAGACAATTCACTATCAAACCACACCACACAAGGTAGTAGTTCTCTTCTCTGGACCACTGTAAGGGTATTACCTTTGCCTTACTCCTGATTTTACTTTGACTCTTTGGAAATCTCCTCTATACAATACATTAATTCAAGAGCAATCTACACCACCAGTGTTCACAAAGTGCCTTTAAAGCGTTTTAGATTAATTGATAAGTAGTTGACAAAGACTGTACATCTAGAAAGGCACTGTGTGTTTCCCAAAGGATGAGACAAAGATGTAATATTCCTGACATAATTCCTTTTTTTACCCGTCATTTTTCAACACAACTATTAGGCAATCCACCAAGAATCAAAGGCATTTTACAAATTTCTAGACCACCACATCTCTCTGGTGTAGCTAGACTATTTGATTCAGTAACAGTGAAGCTCATCTGTGACTGCAAATGCTGGGTTTACGGCATATGCATTCAAGTAGAGTCCTCCTTTATCCCTTGTATTCATCTCGCACTCCATGGTGCGACATAAAACACGTGCAGTTGTGCACAGGACTTGCTGACATTTTCACCGAGCCACATGTGTAATATTTTCCAAAATTGTTGTTCTCGAACAGATGCTGTTTATAAGAAGAAGGGCAAGACAGTTCTATACATCCCAATGGAAGCCCTGCAATGCATACCTGAGGTGTCCAGCAAGGACAATAAGCTGATACAGAGAATGGAGAGTAAGCTCTATTTATATGTGTATGTATAAGTTGCTGGGCGTGGTGCCTTTCTCTCCTTACATCTCTGTCTCTGTCTGTGGGGGCACACTCAAACGTCATTTCTGATATTTTTTAAAACATTGGCTTTGTGTCTCAGACTCTTTTGAGGTTTTATATAACGAGGCACTGGGTTCATAACCCCTCACCTGCATCAGTTAATTCTTATTTTTTTACTTAGTAGTTTTCACATAATTCCAATCCTGGCCTTCTCTGCTCCCTCCATCTGTCCTCCACTCTTCATTTCACCCTGCCTCTATTTTCCCTTTTCTTCCACCCACTTGTTCCTCCTGTTTTTAGCTGTTCTGATCCACTGGACGGATCAGATCAAGGAGCTACTGAGTACCCAAGAAATAATGAAGATGAGGGAAAACAACGGCCCGCTGAAGGAGATTGCCTATTGGAAGAGTCGCTCTGCAAAGCTGTCGAACATCAGCCAGCATCTGCAAAAGCCTGGGATCAGGCACATCCAGAAGATCCTGCTGCTCTCCAAGTCTCGCTACGTACAGGACTTCTGCAAACTGGTCCAGGAAATACAGGTACCAGGATTTTCAAGTCTAGAGGGCTTCTCACTGGTGCCGCTCATTACTGCAGCAACTTTACAAGCTAAAAAGTTTGAAAATGTGGACATGAGATCTTTTGTTGCCATGACTGAAGCATATTGCTAATAATAATAAACATTCATATTATCTTTTTTCCTCTGTGTTGCTCAGAAATATTCTGTGCAGGCCCAATCAAACATGAGCTTCCTGTCCATACTGAAGGAGCCATTGGAAGAGTTTGCCCGGCTAAAGCCCAGCCAATTCGCTCCGAAGCTGCGACACATTTTCAGTCTCATTTACATCATCTGGGACAACTCCCTCGACTACAACACCAACGAGAGGATCACTGGTCTCTTCTGCAAGGTTCCTGCATTTTACTGCATCAGAGTGATTGGGAGAGGTGTCTCTCACACCGGGTTTCTTTTATTAACCCCTTCTGTCTCTCTGTTAATTGAATGCACTTCCACACACACACACCGTTTGGTTGTACTGCACATACGCAGCCGCATGCTGCAATCCACCCTTCATGTTCCTGACTGCTCTTTTGTGGATTATTTTGATGTGCTTACTTCAACTTCTTTTACACAAGCAATCATGTCTTCCTCAGGCAATTCAGTGGAGCAACATTAACAGATAAGCCCTTCACTTTTATCCTCCTGTTTCCAATTTGTAGCAGCCAATGGCTAAAGGAGAATATGTCCATACTTTATCCAGTCTGTAATTCCAGCTAATTCTATAAGAGAAGGGGAACACAATTATAAACCTTTTGGCCTGAGGAGGATGTATTTTCTGGCTGCAAAAGGGACATTAGGAAACTTAGAACAAACAATATGCATTATTAAAAAAGTATTATTAAAAAAATTGCGAATGTAGTTATGTTGGTTTAATGTAAAAGTGACTTGTTATATTACCTAATAGAGCATATACCGGTAGTACATGTGAATACCAGTGTCTGTAACTTGGTTTCCTCGCTACTTATTAATTGTGACACGTGTTTCTTTTCTCCCGCCTTGCAGATGGGTAATGAGATCAGTCGCCTCTGCTTCCAGAGCATCTCTCTGGACAGGATCTTTAAGGGCTATGTGCTATCCAGCAAGCAGAACCTGAACGACTGTATCCAGTCCTGCCAGGAGTGGAAGAAGATTTTCCAGCACGCCTCACAGATTCACCAAAAGTAGGATAAATCGCACCTGTGTAGGGACTCAACACACTGTCATCTGGGCATGTTTGATTTCAGATATTGCAATCCACTGATTTGTATGGGTTTAGTGTCACATTCAATTGATGTTGAATTCAGGTAAATTTGGGTAACATGTTCTCAAATACTCACATACTGCTCATTTCATTTTTCATTTCTGTTTGCGACTCTTCACTCATTACCCCCATTCTCTGTGCTCCTCTTGGTCTACCCCTGCCCCCACCCCCTCTGTTTTTTTAACGTCAGGTATTCTCAAAAAGGCCGGGCCCTGGTGGACCAAAGCAACTGTTTTGTACTGGTTGATGTTTCCATCCAGAGATTCAAAGAGCTGCTGGAGGTGAATTTTAACCCACGTACACGTACAGTAAAAAAAAAACAATACTAAAAGGATTAAACACAGGATTGTAAGGCCACATTTCACAAATGGACAGGATGCTACACGGTGTTATTGTGGCTTCAAAAATGGATCTCATCCAGTCACAGTTGTTAAGTTAAGGCCACTTACTTTTTGTCAATGTTTCACGGTTAGGTCACGTTGCCTCCAAAGCTATGAGGCAGTCTACTATCACTGTTTTGCCATTGAACATCTTTTATTTTTAGAAACAAGGGCTGTAAGAAAAGTATTCATCGAAATGATGAGAGTGAAGTTGCATTGCCACAGGTATCACATTGGGACCATCGTAGGAAATATCAAATTATATGTGATGTGTTTTGTTCTCATTGTGGTTTAAACAGAGTCAAATACATTATAAGGCTCAGCATTTTATGATTTTCTTTTTTCATTTTGTTTCCACTTTGTTTGTATAAGTAGTATGTCTAAAGTCCTTCAATCAATTGAATATGACAGTAATTATTTTTTACTCTTCAAACCTTACAGTAATGCTACTTTTTTCTCTTGTCTTGTTACAGGATGTATTGTTTGTTATTTGGGATATTTATTTCCTCTGGTTTTGTCCCAGGTATGTGATTGCCAGTATCAGTTTGCCCGTTGGGAGGACGGCCAGCAGAGGGCCCTGCCATGCTTCAGCAGTTGCCAGGGACCTGAGTTCTCCCTCTCCCTCCTGGAGATAGAGGGCAACTTCCACCGTTGCCTTAAGAACGTGCACTTTCTTGACAAGGACATCCTTGATGTCAAGACCATCTTATGGGCCAGGCAATTCAACCAGTAGGTCTATTGCTCTTTTACACATTCAAACTGAGACTATATATAAAAGTAAAGTAAATACAAGCAAAGTCTTGAAGCAAGTGGGCATGACCATCACATCTTTTGCAATTTTGATGTTTTCTCACACTGGGTGCAGCCAGGAGAAGGTTGATTCAAGATGGAAGAGAGGCTGAGACATTATAAGTAGGAAGAAAAAAACAAGCGAACACAAACAAGCAAATACAAAGTAGGGTTTGGAGATTTGCTCGTCCAGTGGAAACCTGCTTTACGATCACATCTGTCCAGGTTAAATTAAGTCAAATGAGTGTGTATTTACGATAATGGATAGATATATATATATACAAATTGTTTTACCATTACCATCTAATTGACAATTAATGTATTTTTTGCCCAATATTTAATATAACAATTTTTCTGGTGATCAGTCGATTAATGTATCAAGTAATTTATTAATTATTCTAAACTACTGATTAACACAATCATCTATTTTTCCTAAAAATATATTTTTTAACTTTTGCAAACTGGACCAGTACATGGATCTCATTTATAACTGTTGCGTAAGCACGAAACCGGGCCAGACAGATGGGTGTGCCACTTCCCACTAACTCTGACCCTGTGAACATGTTAGTTTGGAGCCAGGAAAATTACCAAACTAAAAACAGACTTATGGCAAAGGAAAATTGAATTACAACTGGGTCTGTGCTCTTATTTCAGTGTGCTTCTAATCTATTTATCAGCTGATGGAACAAGCATTTATGTTTTCATGTGTGGATATTTTGTGTGTGTGTGTGTGTGTGTGTGTGTACGCAGGTTTCGTGCAGTTGTGAAGGATCTGGAAATGATGATGCGGAACCTGATCAATTCAGTGTTTAAGACGGTGTACACAGTGGAGGAAGGAGTTCGGCTTCTGTACATTTTTAGGACGCTCTGTTCTCGAGAGGTGTCTTTCTCGCAAACACACACACACACATACACACACACACACACATGCACACACCTACACACACACACACACACACATACAAATGTGAAATTTGCTTTCTTTTTATTAAACAGTTTGTTGCTCCCTGTATTCTGTATCTAGATTCTCTATTTTTTTTGCTCCACCTTTGTCTTCTCTCACTACCATGGAATTCATTCACTTTTGTCCAATCTTCTCCGTCCCAGGCCATTAGGCGCACCACAGAAGAGAAGGTGGAGCAAGTGATAAACATATTTGACAAGGAGCTCAAAATGGTCAACAAAGAGCTGAACCACAGGACAAGGTCTCCTCCTGACCACATACCCCAGTTGGCAGGCCAGGCTCACTGGTTGATAGCCCTCAAACAACGCTTAGTGAAACCCATGGAGGTGAGTCCATCACTACACAGTGACATAAAGTAAAGAAGTGAAGTAAGAACCATATGGTCTTCTCTGAACCCACCTTCTGGAGCTCTGTCCTTGACGTCTTCTTCACTTGTCCTCTCTCCTTCCCCTACAGGTGCTTCAGAAGGCCCATTTCCTACCCGAGACATTCAACCGCAAGCAGGTGTTCTTCACCTACAGCCAGATGGTTCATGTTCTGGACGAGTTGGAGAGGAAGAGCTTCAGCGAGTGGAACCAGATGCTGGATGGACAGTACCTCAAGAAACTGGAGCAGCCCCTCATGGTGCGCCACAAGGACAGCCCAGCCAAGCTCGACATCAACTTTGATAAGTGAGTGACATAATGAAGATTGCACACAAGATGACTCAAGGCATTCTCAAGTGCAGATTCACAGTCTTACATGTATTTTCTGTGTACTTGTCACACACACACAAACCTGAGCCAATGCCTTGTGTGGGTACTTCGCATCTATGCCCCACAAATACACACTCCTCATCAGCTGGATACACAGATATGCTCTGACATAATATATTAGTCATAAACTACACAGTTCTACATAAATGCTTGCACACATACATGACGCATGCATGTGCTAATCATTTATGTTGTGTGTTTTTCTTTAATGTGTTTTCTTGTCCAGAAACCTGTTGAAATTTTTCTCGGAGATCCACTACTGGGATCGACTAAAGTATGAGATCCCCCAGTGTGTGTCTCACATTTCCCAGGACAGGGAGGACATTAGAGGCCTGAGTGAGAAAGTACTGCTGCTGATCAGGGACTACAACAGGTCTGACTCTCACCTCACACACACACACACACACACACACACACACACACACACACACACACACACACACACACACACACACACACACACACACACACACACACACACACACACACACACACACACACACACACACACACACACACGCAACACTGAACAATGATTTCTGATACCAGGGGCCTGATGCGTATGGTTATATGGTAAACATCTGACTGTGCTTCATGTCCAAACACTAATGTGTTCATATGAATCACAAACCAAGTCTGTCAAACCTTTTTTTCTTCTTCTGTCAAGCATTACAATATTTGATTCTTAGATGGTAACATAGCACTTCACAGGGTATTTTAAATGAGATAACGTATTTAAAAACTCAAAACAAACAACAGTGGTTTAGTTGTTCCATATTTTGCCCACTCAGAAGTACTAACTCATTAAACAAAACACACACATATTACTGTGTGTGTGTGTGTGTGTGTGTACTGTATATATGTGTGTGTGTGTGTGGATCAGGATCATTGGAATGCTGTCTCCTGATGAGTTGGGTCTCTTCCGGGAGCGAATTCGTCTCATGGATAAGAAGATTCAGCCGGGGCTGTCCAGGCTCCTGTGGTCTTCTAAAGGAGCTGCTAGCATCTTCATCCGTGACTGCCTCCTGCATGTTAACAAGGTTGTTAAACAAAGTTCCCTTTATGATATGGGCATGGGTACAGATACAAAAAAGTGGGTAAATGGAGAGTTTGGTTTCAGCGTGTGGAATAAATCATATGAATAGCTGGGGGAAATCTGTTTGGCAAAAGTGTTTTTCGGTTGACTTCTGAACATGGAACCATTTTTTACAGAACTTACAATAAATAAGCGTCCTCAAGAGATCTGGAACCTATTCCTGGTTCAGTAAGCGAACCACATTGTACTGAGAAACCGCTTGGCTCTCCTTTTCATCCACTCCAGGTCCAGCAGATGGTCGATGGTTACAAAGCATCCAAACAATCTATATCCACACTCTGTTGCCAAATCAGTGAAACGTCGCTGATTAAATTGGATGTAAAGACCGTATACAGGTAGCAAGAGATGTTTGATTACTTATCCATTGCATAGGATGCCTAACACAGTAAATAGAAAAAATAACAAATATAAAGTTATATAAAGTATAAACAAGTATAAATATATAATTTAACATGTTTTAATTCACTTCCTACAACATGGTTCTTAATTAATAATATATTCATGTACTTAAAATGCATATTCATTAAGAACAGTAAACATTTGATCCAAATTCATCAGTTTAAACATCACACCCTTTCACTATATTCTTCTAATTAATTTCTTATTTAACTCAGTGGACATGTGGTTTTTGTTCACATTGTTTCCTTCTTGGTGGCATCATGGGTGTTTCTCCTCTTGCAATTATTAGGAACCTGGAGTTTGAGGATGACCAGAAGACTCACCAGCTGAGCCATCTCCAGATGCTGCGCTCAGCCCACCAGGATATTGTTCACATTATGACCCGCATCCACAACATCATCTCTAATGATGGACTGGAGGTTTGTCCTTTGTTTTTCATTCAGTATTGTGAGCCTTTCATCACAAATGTTCCTGCAATTTTAAATGAATTAGTTTAAATTGTATTCTATGCTTACTTAGATATACTGTAAGTATGATAGGTTGAGTAAGACGCCTCCAGATTTTTCCCTTATAACTTTTTCTGGAGATGAATATTGACCCACATATGTTTTAAAAGAAAAAACGAGTTGTATATTCCTGAGAAAACAATGTATAGAATCACACAAAAAGAATCCCTTTCAACTTTCCCTTCAATGATCGCAGGCCATCATGACCTAATAGAAATGTGTGTAGGTATTTGCTTCTGTAGGGACAACGATCAGGGGGCAAGAGCATAAACTTCTGGTGTTGTTGGGCCCTTCTTGTCTCTGGATAGAGATCGTTGTCGCTTTGTAAATGATCAAAAACAAGCTAGTAAAAAACACCATATTTTCAAATTCTCCCAAGGACGTATTCCAGCAATCATTGTAATTTGCAGCTGTATCTCTGAGCGGGGATCTCTTTCCTTTCTCATTGAGAGACAGATTTATTAAACCTTTTGTATTTTTCAGGTACCGCCCACATGGCCACTGTCATGTCATGTGTGTTATTTTTCATGGTGTTTCAGGTCCAGGAGCACTGGGTGACCTACACAGAGAAAGTGGACCACTTGGTAGAGCAAGCTCTTCGGAGCACCATCAAGCGCTCCATGGAGAAGCTATCCAGGGCCATCAATGGAGACAAAAAAACATCGCCCAATCCCTTGTTCAAAGTCCAGGTAGCACTGCGCCAGGAAACCCCCCAAACCAAACGAAAGGTACCATCCATACTTCTGAATTCAAATGGGTCATGTGATTATGAGTACAATATTTGGCCGTATATCTTCGGATGTGTTTCCATATGCTGACCCCTACATAGGGCAGAGGTTTATCACATGTGAGATGTAGGAAACTAGTCTCATTGTGCTGCTAGTTTAAGTGCTGCTTCCACATCTCGGTCAAACTGAGATTATTGTGTAGACAGGACATCCAAACCGTTTACACCATTATGAATCCACATTTAATGTATCATGGTCATATTTCCTCACCACACACATTGGAGCTTTTACTGGTGCAGCATTGCCGACATCACTTTTAGATAAGAAATAAATAAAAAACACTGCCACTGCGTCAGGTGGAACGTTAGCTTGCTAACAGTTGCAAAACATGTTTGTACTTACCTGATGATACATTGAGATGAGCATAGTGATATTCAAATGTTGACTTAAATGGTCACTGCAATTCTGTATTTTGTTTAGATTTATACATAGTTTTTACTATGTAAATTATTGAGTCATTTACGTCTACAAATGTCTAGCTTTGTAAATGATCAAAAACAAATATATTTAATCTAACCATCTATGAGGCTCACCAGTGGTTGTGAATAGCTGGTTTACAGTATGATAGCACAGGAGAATAGCTACATGTCCTGATCAACAGGATAGAACACACACACACACACACAAACATATGCAAAACATGCAGCGATCAATGAGTTGGACAAATTACTACCTTTGATCGCGACAATAAATTCACACACAGGTACACCTGCCACGCTCACATTGACGCATCTTATTCACTGTGCTCTTGCTGTGAGGCTTTGCTACATGTTATGGTGTGACTGTTTTTGTGCACACTTGCTTTTAACACACACACACACACACACAGCAAAAGTTTAGTTTAATTAACTGGCAATTTTATATTTTGGGTAAACGTGAGCGTCTGTTTTAACAGGTTGAGTTCTCCCCGTCACTCGAAAAGCTCGCTCAGATTGTGAACATTATGCCTCAGCTCATCAACACCATCTCAGAATTTAAACGACTGCCAGAAATTCTCTCCTGCATGCGGTCGCAGGGGAATCCCATACATATGAACATTGGTAAGAACTTTATATTTATTTATGTTTTTACATTTTTATTTAGCACGTGTTCCTTGTGGAGTGCAATTATGAACATCCAATCTGTTGTTATTGGGTGCTGGTCAAATGCAAACCTGCTTTAAACATACAGTTACACAATTACAGTGATTACTAAGCAGTTGTATGTGTATGTATACTTCTACCAAGTTTATCTGTCTGTCCCTTTTGTCACTGTGGTCCTCTTTGATCCTTCAGAGCAAGACGAGGAGATAAGGAAGATTCAGGCTGCGATTGCCGCAGGGATGACATCCAACGCCGGCCACCTGCAGACCTACCTGAAGACCTGGGACAAATACAGGGCTATCTGGGAGAGAAACCAGGACTCCTTTATAGAAGACTACCGGGGATTAAACAAACCAGTCACTACTTTTGATGCAGATATACACAGGCACAGTGCATTAAAATACTCACATCATTCTTCAAGAAGTTTCTATGAACCTTTTGGCAACAGCTGATTATTTTGTACAGCTCGCATTCTACAAGCCTATTCTCTCATGTGTGTTTTATCAGATTCCATTTCCCAAGTGCACATTTTTGTTTCATTTTTAATTATGTACAAGTTGTTTCCCATAATGAAGCAGACAGACTCCATAATCTCCCTCCTGTGTGTCATGTCCCCAGGTACACGGAGGAAGCCTCCAGCATTCAACAGAAAGAGACGGTATTGAACATCAGGTTTGTCACGCTGGACTGTTCACCAATCAAGTCCTCCTTGGCACAGCTCTACAGTGAGTGGCAAAACGGGTTCACTCAGCTGCTCAGCCACATGGCTAGCACCCACCTCAAAGAACTCCATGTCTCTCTGCACGACAATGCCAACAGGTGGGCTTTAAGGGGAGATGAAGCTGAACGGAGGAAAGGAAAGGGAGCACATTTTGATGCGCTAAATATTTGAAATATGGAGCATACTAAAGGTTTTGTTTGTGTGTGTGTAGGCTGAGGCAACCACCTCAGACACTGGCAGAGCTAGGTGAGAGCACAACGCTCTTAGTGACCATCCAGGGCGATTTGGCCAAGAAAGAGGCTCAGATTTCTCTCATCCATGATCAGTTTGCTATCCTGGACAAATATGAGGTCCCAGTGGAAAATGATGTAAGCACCTCACTCGTTTATATACAAATATACACATATCCAGCATAAATGATACAGGAATGTATGTGAGTGTGCGTATAAGCTGTATACTGTATAACAGTGAATTCATCATTGTGTTTTGCACCCCTGTGCCTTCTATTGCTGTTGTGATGTTTTCGCTCTTCTTCCTACTGACATCGGCAAGAGTTTGATTGACGGATGATTTCATCCAATCACTTGCAAAATATATCTTTTGGAAGTGCATGCCCATTTTCAGACTGTTTCAAGTGACGGTTTCTCAGATATTTATGTGTCACAGACCATCTGTCGGGTCAGGTTAGGTTACTGTATATATCTACAAGTACAACAAACACTATGTTTCTTTTTGTGGTTCACCAACAGGTGCAGGATATGCGTGAGGTGCTGGTCGGGGAGTGGGTGCGCCTCCAGCAGGTGGTGATTGACTGTGACATCATGCTGCAGAAGCAGAAGGAGCAGTTTAGGAACAGCATGATTCCTGAGATCATAAAGAAGATCAAGACCATGCTGGAGGAGTTCAACAGCACAGGTCACACCCTCGCTTTCTCACACATATATACATTAACAACACGATGTGGACACGTTAGTGTTGCCTTTCTCAGTTTCCATGAGCCATTACTGATCTATAAGAGGCTTCTTTAGAACCAATAGTCTGCATTGAATCCATTCTTGCCCTCTGATGATAGCCGTCTTCAAAGCCACACTTTTGTTATGGGGTAGTATCATCTTCCCATTGTTTCCCCTTCACATAGGTATTATTATATTCAATCTAAAATAATGGTTAATTCATAAATAAAAAAGATGAAAGTTCAGTTTTTCTAATACAGTGAATTCTGACAAACAAAGGTACTTGTTGCTATTGTTACGCACCGTGGAAGCATAGGAGAAACAGGACTCAATTCCACAACCCAGACAGCAAGATAAAGTGGAGATAAAACATTCTCTACTTGTCGGCTCAGGTTCAGTACACAGGTAGGCAGTCCGTACAGGTAAACAAAGGAGACAGGTAAGAGGCAAAAACGTGGTTGAAGGGAAAATCACTGGACCATAAGACACAAAGACAAACAGGCCCAGAGACAGGAGAACACAGGGTTTAAATAGGCTGGGGAGGTGTAGGTGATTAGACGCAGGTGGAATCAATCAAGGTAAGTAACACCAAATAAAACAGGAAATACTGACAATGACCACAATAAGGAAACATAACTTAAGAAACATGACACACACACGGGTGCACAAAAACAGGAGTCAAGGGAACTAAAAAAAAAGATTAAAAAAGAAACTAACACGAAACTAACAAATGATGACATATTTCCAGTTTTACCGATAGATACCTTGTGAATAAATATTGGTTGATGTTCTAATGGTTAACAAATATCTAGTATCTCAAGGCGTTAACCACCCAAGTGTGTTAGAAGAAGAATATTTGTAATTTGTTCAATTGTTTCATATATTTAGGTTTTC
The DNA here is from genome assembly GCF_029220125.1 of Pseudoliparis swirei. NCBI lineage: Eukaryota > Metazoa > Chordata > Actinopteri > Perciformes > Liparidae > Pseudoliparis > Pseudoliparis swirei. Next base: position 11,668,734 of record NC_079407.1, read on the forward strand.
GTAGTGAAATTCAGTTTTATAGATTTTATTCCTTATTTCAACATCACCAATCAGCTTCTCCTCATTCATTGCGGACAGGGCGCTATTAAATAGAAACGGGCCATCTGACAAGAAGTTCAGCTTAAAACTGTGCCGCCAACAGTTCCAATTAGTATACGAATATTCAAATGTAATTTTTGGACAGTTTCGACAATCTTAGTGTGTGGATGTATGACTGTGGTGTGTTTGTCTATAACTATGCTTTTTCTCATGCATATTCAGGTCCATTTGACAGCACACTGAGCAGTGAGTTGGCCTTAAACAATTTAGCCGCGTATCGCAGCCAACTGGAGGCTCTAAAAGAGGAAGAGAACACCATCTTTCTCGGGCTGGGCTACTCGGAAACCGAGCAGCCCCCCTCCAAAAGCATACGGACACTGGAGAAGGTCTGAAACCGCACTGGGCTCATGGGCCATAAGCGCCAACACAAAGCAGAGAGAGTTGTTGGAACTGTGGTTGTCTCAACATGTGTGAATGAAGCAAGCAGTTTGTAAACATTAAAATCACTTGATAGTATATCATATTAGGGAATTGAAACCCAGAATGTTGCAATCAATTCCAAAATAAATATTTTTGTTGAAAATGTTAGACTTGTCTCAGTGATGCAAGACTAAATTAATGATTGCACTTTTGTTTGTTCATATGTTTGTTTGTGTCCGTATGTTTTGTACAGGACATAGACCACCTGCAGCAGGTCTGGGAGATCACACAGGAGTGGAATGCAAACTGGAACATCTGGAAGGTTGGTCAACTTCCTACGCTGCAGACGGAGAGCATGGGCAGCACGGCACAGGACTTGTTCAAAAAACTCCACAAACTCCAGAGAGAACTAAAGGTCAGTTCCATCACACAATGCTTTTTAAAGAGCTGCATGAAGTTGTTGGCGCCATGCTACAATGAGTCACGGTTTAGCTCTGATACATCACCAGTGTAAGTTTAGGATATGTTTCAAAAATATTGATTGCTATTAGTTATTTCCAAAACAATCAGAATGATACGATCGAGATTAGAAGCTGGACATTTTTTGTGGTATCAATCGAAAGAACACAGAAAATAAAATCTGCAAAAAAATGCATTTTACAGTGACAGCTATGGCTTCCCCTTAGGATGAACACAATAATGTGCTAATATCACAAAAGGTACAGCTGATATAACCCCCCTCAGCGAGTCTCACATTTACATTACACGGTACTGAGGACTTAGTCTTTGATAAGGCTTGCAGAATCAGTAGCTTCTTTTAAATAACTTCTTAAAACCCATTTTTATAGAACAGCTTTTAAGTGATCTAGTCTTTTTATGCAGAACTTTGGTTCCCCTAATTTAGTTTGTCTGTTTTTAATTTATTTGTAATTTATTTGGTTTTTAATTTATTTTATTATTTTTAATTTCATTTTTAATTTTAATATATACTTTTAAATGTAATATTGGTTTATTGCTATTCCACTTGTTTTGCTTTGACTCTCTGTAGAGCACTTTGTAAACATTGTTTTTAAAGGTGCTATATAAATAAAGTTATTATTATTATTATTATTATTATTTGTCTGATTCCAGGATAAGGAGTGGGACATTGTAGATTTCACCAAAAACAAGATTAACCAGTTCAAGCGGATCATCCCTCTCATTGCTGATCTGAGGAACCCAGCCATGAGAGACAGGTATTGCGTCAAAGAAAGTATATGTATTTGTCATATAACACATGTCATTTCAGTATATCTTGGAACTATTGTCCTGCAGTAGTTACCATGTATATGACATGGCAGAAGCACAACTACAAAATACAAGTCACGTAGTTAAACAGTAGTTAATCCTTTAAAGTTTAAAAACCATATAACTAAGTCCTGTAGTATTAGCTTATTTCTGTGGTCTTTTTTCCTCTCATCAATGTCAGTCCCTCCATTCCCAGCAAAGGGACACCTTTGCTGAATTCAGTCCTCCATCGAGTCGACCAGTGGTGCCACAAAGGAAACAAAAATAGAAAACAGCTAAAGGCATCCTGCAATGAGCCAACTGGTCATTATCAAGTAGTTGATGGGGGGTAATGAAAAAGACACATTCGGAGAAAGATGGCAAGGTTTAAAAGGGTGTATTGTCTTTGTGGTTAATATTAGAGGTATGATTGCAGTTCTTTTGCCAAATTAAGATTCAATATAATAATAATAACTTTTCTTTAATTGCAAATTGAAATTCAATTGTGTTTTCATAATACAAAAATGGACGATTAAATAACTTTCTCCAAAACTGCACCAAGTAGCAGGACCTTAACTTCCTCTCACTCAAAAATCTCTCAAGTAGTTCCTAATGTTTTCTAAGGTTGTTCTGTGATGGCGTCGACGGGATGCATGTGTGTTACTGTAGTATGTTCAGCTGAGGTCACTTTGTGTGTGACATGCACGTTGTGTGTGTGTCTGGAACGTTACTATCTGAACTGCTGTGTGTGCGACCATCATGAGGTTATATAGTTGGTTCGGATTCTGTTCCGTCTCCTCTCTTTCTATTTCCCTTTCCATCCCTGCCCTCTTGGTGTTGGTCTGTCAGTCTGTGTGCTGATGTTTGTCCTGTACAGTAAGCAGTTCGCAAATATCCCAGTCTTATTATTATTTATTAGGCAGGATAAGCATACACTGGACATTGCTTCAGTATGTTACTGATGGCAGCAGTGAGAAGAAGATGAGTAAGAAAGAAGCTGTACTTTCCTGGATGCTATCAAACCTGCACAAACAAGGAGTTTAGTACACTAATGTAGATGAGCAGTATCTAACGAATACGAAAACTAAAATAATAAATATAAATTAGCATGTAGCAAGCATGTGTTTTTGTAACACATACTGTATACAGCACATCACACATCACATCTTTTTGCTGGGTGGATGTCATATGTTGTACAAATGCTAAAGTGCTTTGGGACAAACTTGATTTTGAACTTTTGATTTTGCGTTCTATAAACATATTCGCTAGCATTGCCTTTAACTTTACCTTTTTTTGCTTCAGCTGACCCACTGGGCAATTTAAGCCTAAGACCAACCATACTTGCAATGCCACCTTTTTTTTAGGCACTGGGAGCAGATCAGTGAAGAGCTGAAGTGCTCTCTCGATCATACCAGCACTGATTTCACCCTGGAGAAGATCATATCGCTGGACCTTCAAGAGTACACTGACAAAATCTGTGAGATCTCTGGGGCCGCCAGCAAGGAGCTCTTCATAGAAAAGGTCCAGTCTCTTCTTGTCGTTTAGACTGATGCCTATAGTGGGCACATCTGTGGCTTCTCCTTGATGATATATATTAATTCGAACCAGGGTCTCACCGAGAATATTGGTGAGCCAAGTTGGAAGTGTGGTTAACACAAACAAGATTAGCTTTCTTAATGTATCCTGTGCGATTCTTAAACTGAAATGCTCCACAAGGTTTCAAAAACATGCTTCCTCCTTCGTGGTGTTTAGCTGCCACTTTTGACATGATGGATAAAACTAACCTTTTACTTCACGGACATGTTTTTAATTCCAGTATATCGCCATGTTAGTCCTTCATGAAAATGTATCATTAAGCTTGTGGAATAGAAACATATAATTGTATCCCTCTGAAAGTGTTCTGTCTGTTTACATTACTCTTGGTGTTTGATAATCAAGGGCCTGGAGGACATTACCAAGACATGGGAGGACACATTGCTGGACTTGGAAGAGTACAAAAGCCACTATCGGCTGAGGTGAGGAAGCAAGCATTGACAGCAGGGATGGGTGGATGGTTCAAGAAGTTATAACTGTCACCTTCTTTTATACATTCTATAAACTCACTCCAACGTACAATCATAGATTTGGGCCTTCATTGTGTCTTGATTACCTGCATCACGAGATTCCTCTACTCAGTACAATTGAATTATACCATCCAGTGATGGTCTCAATCTTACTTTGTTTAAAGGATACTAAAGAAAATATGTGACGCCGTTGCAGGAATGAAGTGTCTGTAGGCAGTGAGTGAGTCTGTTTTTCGTTAGAGATAAGTGCGCAGAGCAGAGTTAATTAACCCTTGTGTTGCCTTCGGGTCAATTTGACCCGATTCAATGTTTCACCCTCCTGTCGCCTTCGGGTCAATATGACCCCAGCTATTAAAATCTCCAGAAAATTATTAGAATTAATATTGTTTTCCAAGTTTAAGTGTGAGGTACTTTATGTTTGTTTGTTGACTCCCGAAAGAACACCGACATTAAACATTGAATCGGGTCAAATTGACCCGAAGGCAACACAAGGGTTAAGCGAGTGACATCCTGGTTGGGGAAAGCAAGAATCGGCCATCTGCTGCATATAAAATAGGAATAGAGAGGAATCCCCAGTCGTATTCGCAGCCCAAGTCATCGCCACTGATTCGACAATGGGGGGAATGGTTACAGTCAGTCACCTGCCCACAGTTAGCATAATAGAGGTAGTAGGGAGGGAGAGAGTTCAAGTTCATGATGTTCAATAGGAGAGTAAATATGAGAAACATCTCTCAATGTTACACACTCAAAATATGCAATCGCAACTACCTCCTCTAAAACATCCACCAACATTCTTTTTGGCATTGTTTACACAGTAACAATAATGTATAGAACTGCATTAGATTACACTAAACTGTACATGTTTTACTAATAAACTGATAACTTAAATGTTTACTTCCATGACTTTTTCCGCTGTGAAAATGCATCACCACTGGAATCCATTTCAAGCAGCCGTCAGCAGTTTAATTTTCTGTCTCTGTCTCAGGGGCACAGAGGAGGTTTTCCAGGCCCTGGAGGACAACATGTCCATACTGTCCACAATGAAGGCTTCTCGGTTTGTCAAAGCCTTTGATAGGGAGGTGGACTGCTGGGAACGGCGGCTATCCCAGGTTCTGGAAGTCATCGAGATGATCCTCACTGTGCAGCGTCAGTGGATTTATCTGGAGGTACGAGAAACACAATTTTACAATGTTAAAGGATCACGCATCCGTAAAACGCATCCGTCGCAGCTCTCTGGTATCGGTTTTCCTCGCCACAGTGAACCTCTTCCCGCGACCGTATCGCAATCGTTCTCTGTCACTCTCCATTTTTTATTTCCTTCATCCCTCTAGAACATTTTCCAACGAAAGGACATCAGGGAGCAGCTGCCTCATGAATGCAAAGAGTTTGAAATCTTCAGTTCAAGTTGGAAGACCGTCATGAGCCAACTCCACGAGGAAAGCAATGCCTTGCAGGGAACACACCACCCCGGTATGACAACACACTTGATGTTGCATTTAATGCTGTTCCAGAAATGTGTCATATATATAAAACCGACCCTCCTCTGTTGAACAGGCTTGCCTGAGAAGCTGTCACTGATGAGTGCTAAGCTAGAGGAGATTCAGAAGGCCTTGGACATTTACCTGGAGACCAAGAGGCAGATCTTCCCAAGGTTTTACTTCCTGTCGAACGATGATGTGCTGGAGATCCTGGGGCAGTCACAAAACCCCGATGCCATTCAACCCCACCTGAAGAAGTGTTTCGACAACATCAGGAGCCTGAGCATTCAACAGGCAAGGAATGCAGCAATTATCATGAAATCCATCACAGGTTACAATGCACTCAGTGGCCACTACTTCTGTGAAGGAGTAATTTCAGGCCATTAAGTCAAGAACATTATATGTTTCACAAATTTAGGAAAGCTATTATGGAGGCTATAAATATTTTGTTTTCTGAAAATGATTCAGTTGTCAATCATATTTTAAATGCTTTAATAATATCAATGTAGTCTTAGTGCAGGCTAAGTATGCCCTTTGCAATAGTAGGAATTATGAAATAATTTCAACTGGCTTTCCATGCTGCCAGTTGACCAATTTTCTATTCATGGAAAACACATGAAGTGAAATGGTCAAATGTTAAATAAAATCTCAAGTTGTCCGGGAAAATTATTTCAACATTCTACTATTCCTTTTAGCTGAGAATGAACAACAAGGTAATCTCTCAGATCTCCCCAAAACAGATAACATTGCCATCTGAAAGAGTTTTAAGGATAATATTAATGTTCAAATGGTAGTTTATATGATGTGTGAAGTCATGTCACAGGGTAGCACATGCAGGTTGAATGACATAACAAATTAAGAAATGTAACTCGCATTATACTTTTGATGTAAATATTAGTCCGTGCTGGCTGGTAACTGAGGTTTCTTTTATTGATATTATTTTACGATTAATTTGTCATAGTTTCTAATAATGTAAGAGATGATTTTTTAGATAAGTTTTAGGCATCAACTGCACTTCTTTTCAATCAGACTTCCACAAAAAATATTAGTCTATGTTTGTGTCTATCTGTTTTACTTCTAAGGTCATCTGTTAAAATGTTCTGGAAACGTCCTAAAAACTGTAGAAAGGCATTTACACCCTGTTCAAAGTAAAGATTTGTGGGGGAAAAATAAATCCCACACAGCCCAAGTAGACACATTGCTAAGATAAGATGATGCCACCTTTTTCAGAGCAGGTTCATTTGTTGCATAATAATATAATAATAATAATCATTTATTTTATATAGCGCTTCTCAAGACACTCAAAGTCGCTTTACAATCCAGAGTCCAGTAGTCATACACACACACAGTCATCCCGGTGGTGGTAAGCTACATCAGTAGCCACGGCTGCCCTGGGGCAGACTGACGGAAGCGTGGCAGCCAATCAGCGCCTACGGCCCCTCCGACCACCACCAACATTCATTCACATCCATACGAACCGGGGTGAGGCTGCGGTGCATGTCTTTATGATGGTGGGGGAAACCGGAGTACCCGGAGTAAACCCACATCACTTTTTAGTCAGTGTCCTCAAACAAGACTCAATAAGTTGTGCTCTCCACCTGATTTAATGATATCAAACCACATTATGTTTCGCAGAAACATGTTTTTAAACTGAACCTTGTGATCAGGGACAGATATTTTAGTTTTCCAAAATGTTTTGATTGTAACATTTATCTGCAAAAGCATGTAAAGGCCACATAGATTAGGTTACATTTTGCTACATATGTTTCCAAATTTCAGCAAGTCAAACTTCCAGGATGAAGTGGCCTCAAAACTTAAACCACAAAATACTGTTTTCATATGATACAGAATGCATACAGAGAGCTGTGAGATGTGTATGTATGTCTTTTCTAGGGCAAGAGCCAACAGGCCAATGGGATGTACTCTGCTGATGGGGAGTATGTTCCCTTCATCGTCCCAGTGGATCTGAAAAAACAACCCGTGGAGGTACAGCAGCAATGATTATGATCGTGATCAATATGCAATATTTAGAGAGATATGGTGGATAATGTGAGTGCCTTTTTGTTTGTGTGCATGTAGGTGTGGCTGTGTCATGTTGAGAAGGCTATGCGCGATACACTGATGAGCTCTCTGCAAAGGTGTGTTGGAGCTCTGAAGAAGAAGCCAGGCCAGTTAGAAAATTGGGTCAAAGAATGGCCGGGACAGGTACATTGGTGTTTAGTTTTTTACCATTTTAAAATCATTGTAGTTTTGCATCTTCACCCGTCTGACATTCAGACTGAATGACAATGATGCAGTCTTTTTGTACAAATCCCAGTTCCTGCTGAACCAGTGTTCGTTTCGTGAACGGAAAACTAAGACTAGATATGTTCGTTTGCGGCAGATTCTTTTCTTTTTCATGACAAAGACCAAACCATGAAGAGGCCGCAGTGACATCGTTAAATACTAGCAATATCAACGTACAATGTTAGAAATGTAATAGTATGTGCGCCATCATAGGACTACATCAGCAGCACACGTTGAGCACAGTCAGGCTGAGTCGGAGTAACAATTACATACACAGCAAAACAATATTGAAATAGTTATCTTTTTCTTTGACTAACAATACTTTTTTTTTAAATGACTTAAAAAACAGAATGAGTTTGATTAAATATGATGAAAACTAACAAATGCACTTGACCCCTGGATGAGGACAGAAAAATAGGTGGCAAAGTGAACCCCTCACCATTCCCATGGTTATTTACTCAGTCCATGTCATTGGGTAAAAAAAATGAATATGAACAAAGCTAAGTGTGTATCCTTCCTTGTTTAGATACTGATCACCACCAGTCAAATCCAGTGGACAACAGATGTCACTAAAGCTCTGATGTCCTGCAAGGAGCGAGCTGATAAGTCCGCTCTTAAATCCATAAAGAGGAAACAGGTTGAGTTCTTGTTGCTTAACTAAATACATATAGTGAACTCACTGTGATGATATGTTAATGTCCATAGTGTTTCCATAAAGCAAGCTAAAACTCTGTACCCAGTGATCCTAAGCATGACAATACGCGTTGTGTTTACTTATTTTCTTATTATTTTCAATATTATGTGCAGCCTGCAATTTATTAGCCTTGTTATATTAAATTCAGCATATCCGCCTTTTTTGACACCACGGGAAGGCAACATGGTGGTTTTAAGAATAAAAAATCTTCCAATAACCTCTTGAGCTTTTGCTATGTCCGTCTTTGTCCCTCAGGTCTCCAAGCTTCAAAGCTATTCAGAGATCATACGTGGCGACCTGTCCAAAATCTTACGTCTGAAGATTGTAGCGCTGGTGACGGGGGAGGTTCATGCTCGGGATGTGATTGATAAGCTAATCAAGGCGGGCTGCAACGACGCCAATGCATTCGAATGGGTCTGCCAGCTGCGACTATACTGGGATAAGGTATGCTATGAGTGATGCAATTGAGAACAACAACAGACAGTATGGAGAAAAAGAAGGACACAATAAGGAACTTCTTTCAAGCCATAATTTCAGCAACATTTTTTAATGGTTGTAAGAATGAATTTCACTCTAAAATATATAAAAGCTAAAAGCAAATCTGTGGAAGATCAGATCGGTATAGATTTAGATATTAATGATTCCGTAGTTTGTGACATTTGAAGGAACACTTTAAAAGAACTCTGTGACACATAAACTCTGTTTCACATTTTTTTCTAAATAATCAGCATTTTTCATTCTCCACCTGATGGCAGCAAGAGATCCGTTTTGCTCCGCTGAGATGTGTTGGAGGGAGACAAAGAAAACATCCACTGAACTTGTCCATTTTCTGATTTGCTTGTTCTCCAAATAGGTAGATTGCATAATCCGACAGACTAACACACATTTCAAGTATGGCTACGAGTACCTGGGCAACTCGGGACGGCTCGTCATCACTCCGCTTACTGACAGGTAGCGATCAATCATTCCCTCAGTCCAGCCACAAATGCATAAACACAGCAATCAATTTGTCACGTGTCAGTTAAGTAATTCATTAAAAGTTAATCAAAGTATTTAATTTTTTGTATTACTTTTTTAAATTATTATTTGGGTATTTTTGAAAGACAGATTTGCACTGAAGTCAGTATGTTGTATAATTAAATGTCAAGTAAATTAGACAACATCAGACAGACATTAGCATTGTTTCTTTAGTATAGTCACTAAAGTACACCTCGGCTCTTTGTGTATTGACTGATAAAGAAGACCGGAGCCAGTGGGAAGATTAATAATGGCAATATGGAGTGTATGAGTTCATATTGTAGACCGTCTCACAAACTTATTTAGGTACAACTTGAATATAAAGCTAACAAATGGACTTTATTTCCTTTTTAGCACTCGTTGTTACATCCAAGTCAATTATTGTCTTTTCTCACAACAGTTCATTCTAATGTTTTTTTTGTATGAGTTTACTATGTCTTGGAATAACCAAAAATGTGGATGACATGTAATGTGTATTGTTTTCAACATTGATACTCTGTAGAGTAACTGCCTGTCTGTAAATGCTTGACTCTGTCCAGATGTTACATGACCCTGACCACAGCACTCTATCTCCATCGGGGGGGCTCTCCTAAAGGCCCTGCTGGTACTGGGAAGACAGAGACAGTGAAGGACTTGGGCAAAGCTCTCGGCATGTACGTGATCGTGGTCAACTGCTCTGAAGGGCTAGACTACAAATCTATGGGACGCATGTACTCTGGCCTGGCACAGGTAGGAAAATGCTAGAGGATAAGGAAATATGATGATGGTGACGACAATGACTGTAGTTTGAATCATAATGAGGACGTCAGACAAAATAAAACAAGGTAAAATAATAGTTTTTATACTTTGGAGTGTATACATGTTAGATATGTCACTTGTTTACTAACTAGTGCTAGTCAAGATAAAAATCACCTAATTTAATCTAAAACTGAGTTAGTAAAATATTGCTCTCTCTCTCGTTCTGTGTGTGGTGGAAGAAGTACTCAAACAAGTAGCAAAACTACAGTGTAAAAATACTATTCGTAGTATGAAAATATACCTAAAGGATCAAAAGTAAAAGTAATCATTATGCATGGTATATTTAAGAAAAGAATTACAGACCACTGACTTACAATTAGTGAAGACTGACTATGTTTGAACACATTCGCACAAATACAGATTAATGAGATTAGGTAAATAGTTAGATTTAACGGTTTGACCAGATTTTCGGAGACATTTGTGAATTTAGAAAATATTATTGCAAATTGCGATTTCACTTCAATAACAAATAAATAATCATATTAAATTATCGCCCACTTTGACAGTCTTTGTTTAACACTCGTTAAAAAACAATAAATACAATTGTCCCTCTTGTTCTGTCAGCCCTGAATTAATTTCCTGTAGAATGAAGCTTCATCTATGGTGGGTGAGATCAAAAGGAAAAGATTACAGAGGATATGGTTCATCTCACTGGTTTTTAGCTGCTAACAAGTTCAACAGGTCATAAGCAGTTTTGGCTTACAGTACAAACACTTAAATAAATGTACTTAAATGTACAAATTTACAGTGCACTCTACTCAGCTTGGGGTGGGAAAAAGAATCCGGATAAAGCTGTGTTTTTTCATTGGAGTGGATTTTCTTTTCAGTGCATGATTTGTAAATATTTCATTGTGTTCACCCTGGACAGACTGGGGCATGGGGGTGTTTCGATGAGTTCAACCGAATCAATATCGAGGTGCTGTCGGTGGTGGCCCAGCAAATCCTGTCCATCCTGTCCGCCCTCTCAGCGGGAAAATCCAAGTTCCATTTTGACGGACAGCACATAAATCTGGTCCCGTCGTGCGGCATCTTTATCACCATGAATCCCGGTAGGTCAATGCATACACTGCGATTCATGCAATTCATGTTGAGGAAGTAGTCTGGGATATTTTTAGAGGATGTTTTGGTATGTTTATTTGGTCATGAATATAAATGCTTTCAGTGTTTAGAATTGTACATATTGGTATACCTTTCTTGTTCTTGTACATATTACCACCTCTCTGTACACACTACCACCTTCTGTATAGTGTTTTCTTTTATATTTTGTATTTTTTCTTTATTATTATAGTGTTATTTCTAAACTGTTGACTCGGAGAGCCCTGCACAAGAGTTCCAATGGATCTGGACTGTTGGTCTCTAGGCACAAATGTCAAATTAAACCTTGACATTTAAATTTAAATTGAGTTAAATTTTTCTTCTCTCCATTTGCTTTGTTTTCCTAGGTTACGCTGGTCGTACGGAACTTCCAGACAACCTCAAATCCATGTTCAGACCTATCTCCATGGTGGTGCCAGACTCTACTCTAATAGCTGAGATCATACTGTTTGGAGAGGGCTTCAACAATTGCAAGGTACAACAACATATTGTCTACTCTAATCATGCCTCTTTTATGTTTATGTTTAATTACATTTTATAATTAATTTTAACAGACAATTCTGGTTATTTCACTGGACATGCCATGCATGTAATCTCGTTGTGAAATGTGAGGGATTCGAGCTTCAGCTGAACATAGATCAGCGGTGGGTGTTGATCCTTCTGTTTCCCCACTGATTTCAATCTTCTTTAAGAAGTATTGACGCTGGTCTGGGATCAGTGTCAGAATCGGGTTTTGTGAAGGGCCATGGTGGGAGAACATAATTATTTGTGAGCGTGCAGATATATCTGCGTAAAAGTGAGTTTTATCACAGACGCTCTCTCCTCTTGCGATGCAAACTGTATAGTTGAGCTATGCTTTGGGACACATCTTTGATGCGCACTAAAGCAACGCATTGGAAGTGATGGATTCATTGACTGATAAGTCACTCTGACTCATCTCATGTTTAAACTGTACATTTTAATCCTATGGAGAGATTGACCCTTCTACCTCTGTCCTCCTTCTTTTGTTTCTTCCTTTTATGTCTGTAACACAGTAGCATGAAGACAATCTACCTCTGTTTCTGTAAATCTGTAACGTAAAGATACTCTGTCTCTGTAACGCAGTAGTATGAAGACACTCTACCATTCTCTCTGAAACTCAATAGCATGAAGACACTCTACCTCTGTCTCTGTAGCATAAAGACACTCTACCTCTGTCTCTTTCCCCCCCCCCCCCCCCACCATAGTTCCTGGCAAAGAAAGTGTTCACCCTGTATTCCCTGGCCGTGCAGCAGCTGTCTCAACAGGACCACTATGATTTTGGCCTGCGTAGTCTCACCTCCATGCTCCGCTATGCTGGAATGAAGCGGCGCTCTTGCCCCAACGTTCCCGATGAAGAAGTGAGTCTCTTTCTCTCATGCTCACTCTCTCTCTCTCTCTCTCTCTCTCATGTACACCAAACCAATCGACTGGGAATAGATGTTGCTCACTATATTCATTCCTGTTGTTCATACTAGTGTTTAACAGATCCCTTCTTAATGCACTTCCAGTGTAAGTGAAAGGTGATACTATATATAGTCCTAATTCAAAGGTTTCTATAAAGCTACAGTGAGGCTTCAACAGTCTGAATTCAGAGCACTATTGAAACAAACAGTTTGGTTATTCAGAGCTCCAGACTCTTGGAGCGGCAGTCGAGCATCAAGCGCAGTGAAGGTGTGATGAACAGCTGAAATCACTCATTCCCGCAGACAGGCCTCCTTCCATTTTGATTTAACTTCAGATACCATGTTGAGATACCACTATTGCTTGACACTCTACACTGCAGATCAAGACGGACGCTGAATGTAGAAAAAACAAAGAGTGAATTGTATTCATACTAATACTTAGACTATATCAATCAAACTTGTATTACAAACTCAAGGTCCAGATAGTGCAAAACATTAAAATATAATAAAATACATTTAAAACCACAAGTACAACACAAACAAAGAATTACATATGCTTTATAAACAGACAGCTGTAGCAGTGTCTCCACAACTGGGACCGGTATCGTGTAGTGCTGAATTTTATATTTGATAAAAACATGATGATCTCATTTTCCGAGTCATCAACCCGGCAGATAAACTTGTGCATTAAATTTATTAAAACCGCGTTGAATGTGTTGAATCCTGCAGCCACAAACATCTCACTGGCACTAGTCCACCTCGGTCTCTTCAACAATATCCTCATGGCATCATTTTGGGCCACTTGCAATCTCCGTAGGCTTGCTATATATAGAGACATGCGAATAGCAAGTAGTTGCTATGACATGCAAATGTGAACCCAAGCTGTGCTGCCATCTCTCCTTTTGGCATCCTGTCTAAATGATAGGATGCTAGGAAACCAGCTCCTATAACTTTAACTCAACTAACTCCTGTTCTTTCCTTTTAAATAAACTAAACTTTACGATTGGGAATGTAAATGTGAGTGGATCTGGCTTTGTATCTCTGTTCTCAGATCCTGCTGATGGCTATGAAGGACATGAACATCGCTAAGCTGACCTCTGCTGACGTGCCACTGTTGAACGGGATCACCCAGGACTTGTTCCCTGCTGTGGAAATACCAATTATAGACTATGGCAAGGTAAATCAGCGGTGGACATCGGAACCAGCAGAGAGCTTGGGTTTTGTTTTGTTTGCTTCATGACAGTGTCCCCAAAAATGTTTTTATTTCTTATCTGTTCAACAATTCAACTATAGTTCACTTGCCCTAGAAGTTGTCCTGACTGAAATCAGTCAGTCAGCTCCTCGTAATATTAATTGTAGCATCCACATCTACATAAAATGTGTTTTCTTATCCTGAAACTGTAATGCTTAGCCGGTAAACAACATCGATGCCACTATTGTCTGTGCATCTGCTGTCTAACTTTGTCTTTCTGTCTTTCTGTATGGCTTTCTCTTTTGACTTTGTAAGAGACGTTTGTGTTTACGTGTGTCTGAATGTCCGTGAGCATGAGTCTGAATGCGTTTGTAAAGATTGATGATAAACAACTACAGAGAGGAATTTAATGATAGTTATTGAATCAACGCATACAAAGCACACACACACAGCATAAATGCTGGCATAACTAGAAATATGCACTCAGTTCAGTGCAGAGATAATGATAGAATAATGATAATTATTGGCTCTGCATCTTTCCGTCTGCCATTCCACTGTGCCCCTGTGAGTGTTTGCATGCTCACAGCACTGCACTGGAATATGTTGGAGAGCATAAAGGTCATTTTTTATAATAATGTGTATTTTTACACGTGTTTATGTGTGGATGATTTTAAATGTTATGCAACATTTTTTCCTTATCTTGTAGTATGACAGTGCAGTTAAACTGCTGTATGAGCACAGCCACACAAATACAACCCACAAATAATACCAACTTAATTCAGCTTGCACATCAGGGTCAAATATATCACAGGTGTCTGTATCGTGACAATGTGCCTCAGGGTTTCACCATCACTGACTATCTGTCATTTTGTTGCAGCTGAAGGAGACTATAGAGGTGGAGCTTCGTCTGAGTGGTATGCAGGTGACTCCTTTTGCCATTGCCAAAGTCATCCAACTTTATGAGACCAAGAATTCTCGACACTCCTCCATGCTGGTGGGCAAGACAGGCAGTGCTAAGAGTGTTACCTGGAGGACTCTGCAGATTGTCCTCAGTTCCCTGCACCGCAAGGGAGAGCCTGGCTTCTGCCTGGTCCAGGTGGGTGTGGAAGGAAAATCAAACTGACATTTATCGGCTCATACTGTTGCTTTTAAACAAAAGGAATGTTCTTGCGTCACAAAAAGGGGCACTAGTTTATTCTTCTAGTAAAACAGTCAGAATCCCAATCATGTTTCCTTCTTACTCCTGTCTGTGTCCTTACTTATTACTTCTCGTCCCATTTTATTTCTTCTTATTCACAAATGTTGTATTCTTGTTTTTTTACTTGCTAAAATCAATTCATGCGTTTGTAAACTCCTTGCTCTAATCAGAACGGGGGCTAAAAAACGATTACTCAGTTAACAAAAAATGCATGTGCTCTACGAACAACGAGTGTTTTTATGTATTCTCATCACTTTAAGCTTTGTAGCTGACATTACAGACGTCACTAATTATTAATGCAATGATTTTCTTTTCCATGCCTGTGGTACAACAGTATTATCCTCTGAACTCGAAGGCAATGAGTCTGGGAGAGCTGTATGGAGAAAATGACCTGTCCACCAATGAGTGGTCTGACGGAGTGCTGTCTTCCCTCATGAGATCAGCCTGCGCAGGTGCACTAAAACACACTGCTGTGAATAAGTGGCCATATCCCGTCCCATTTCTAACAGAGTATTCATGCAGATTTTATTTTTTACAAATTTATTTATTTTGGATTCGCCTTTTTACGTCGTATTAGTAAACAGTGAAATGTCACAACAAGCTTGAGATGACAGCCTTTTACTTTGTATTTTAAATTGTCATTATAAACACAATGTCTTGTTTTACTACACATGGAGCACAGGGACGCTTTATGTTGCCGTTAATGCCCTTATTGTCAATCTTACTTAAGATTTACTGAATTGTAAACAGATATGGGCACTAGACTAGGCACTTTCCTTTCTTTGCCAGGCTTTTGGGCTGTTAAAAAAGGTTTTGATCTAGCACACAGCACTGTAATTACAACATGTTTTACTTTGCCATGCAGCACACACTCTTGTACATGGTAACTCTTTTTGTGTTGAAACAGTTTTTTGTGGTCAATATTTTACTGTTTTTTTAATGAAATTGCTGAAATCAAAAGATAAACTGGTAAGAATGACATAGACATGTTAATCCTACGGTCTTAAAACTGTGAGAGAAATACAAGTAACAGAGTGAACATTATTATACCACTATATGTGTATGTCGCGTCACTTTTTCTATCACACTGAACACTTTAGATGAGAAACCAGATGAGAAGTGGATTGTGTTTGACGGGCCCGTTGACACACTGTGGATAGAGAGTATGAACTCTGTTATGGATGACAACAAGGTGCTCACGCTCATCAATGGGGAGAGAATCTCGATGCCTGAACAGGTGAGGACAGCACCAGAAACCAGACATGTGGGCATTTTTTTACTTTTTATAGTAGGAAAAGCAGGCAGTATTCTGACATTAACACACTACTGTATGTCTTTTGTACAATTGTTTTGATGGTTTTCTTGTGTGCAAATGTTTCTTTTCTTGAGGAATACATTATGCACTCTGCGGAAACATTTCATCTTGTTTAAGGTCCCAGATTTTAAAAAAGAATAAACTAATTGCAAAACAGAATCCAATTACAGAATCCATGTACAGTAAAAACTTAACAACAGAGAAACTATTCCTATTGTTTTTGTCATAGGTGTCTTTGCTGTTTGAAGTGGAGAGCCTGGCAATGGCCTCTCCAGCCACAGTGTCTCGCTGTGGGATGGTTTACAACGATTACACTGATCTGGGCTGGAAGCCTTTTGTTCACTCCTGGCTGGACAAACGGCCAAAGGTACAATCCATACACTCATAATAATAAATAGTAATTGTATTTCTTGATGAACAAATTCTTTAGAGGAACATAAGAAAACCATGTTTCATTCCCTTATTTTCTGGAAGCGTTACATCTACATCTATTGATAGCTCCATTTCTCCACAGGCTGAAGTGAATCATTTAAAGCGTTTGTTTGACAAATACATCACGAGCACACTGAACTTTAAAAAGAGCAACTGTAAAGAGTGGATTCCCATCACTGAACTAAACGGAGTAACCTCTCTCTGCCGTCTCTACGACGCCCTGGCCACACCCAAAAACGGGGTAAGACAAACAGTGTACCATCTGCAACCTCCACTGCACATTGCAATCCCTCTCAATGACAACCATTTTTAAGCACTGCTTAAGCATTGATGTGTTAGAACTGCCTTCAGACTTGTGACAATGCATTATCAAAGTATTAGAAAGTAAATCCACAAAACTGTAAGCCAGACATTATCTAATTGTCTCTCTTTATCCAGGTGAATACTTCGGACACAGAAAACTTGGGTACGATGGTGGATCTCTGGTTCATCTTCAGCCTCATCTGGTCCATCTGTGCCTCTGTTGACGAGGATGGACGCAAGAGGATAGACAACTTCATACGGGAAATGGAAGGCACCTTCCCCATCAAGGTCCTCTTTTTCTTTTGGTCTCTGTCAAATATCGGTTTATTCTATAAGCCTGCAGACAATTTGTCTGATTGAACAGGATTGCTATTGTGAGAGCCGGTTTGTTAACTGTTCCGCTGATGAAAAGATTCTCACGTCCAAACATTATTGATCTTTGAGACCTTCTGCAATAATATTGCATGATGTGTAGATGGTTTTGAAATTGCAAGCTTTGGTTCGTTTAATGTAAGCATCTTAAATGCACTACAGGCATATTACTAAGAAGAGATAATACTGTGTCCACTCTACTCCACTTTCCATCAGCAAACTGAATAAACATATCTCTGATCTTTTAATATCTTACAGGACACGGTTTATGAGTACTATGTGGACATCAAGAACCAAACCTGGGCTTCTTTTGAAGATAAAGTGCCAAAAGGATGGCGTTACAATGCCAAGTAAGTAATGTGTTCTTCTGACATCAGCTGTTGGATTTATTTACCCTTTAGTTTACACTATCTGCCAACACAGTTATTTTTTACTTTTAAATAAACCCTAAATGGTATATAACCTCCCACTAACATCTACAATGCATCTTTATCCCTCCCTCCCTCCTGCAGGGCTCCATTCTATAAGATTATTGTTCCTACAGTGGATACAGTTCGCTACAACTTCCTGGTTAAGGCTCTGGTGTTAAGTCAGTACCCAGTGCTGCTCACTGGGCCAGTGGGAACTGGTAAAACCTCGGTGGCCCAGAGCGTCCTGCAAGGCTTAGATAACAAGTGGGCTACCCTCACTGTCAACATGTCCTCACAGGTTGGTTCAGGCCTCATTAAAGAGAAACATGATGACCACGATGTATGACCTGAATGTCCTCAATGTCCACTGGGCTGCAACACACATGCTGTCATAGGGTTTAATCTATAGATGCCACAAATACATATGCACATGCTAGCACACTCATATGATCAGTCAACTAGATAAGACTCTGGACAAGCCACCTTCACTCACTCATTCTGGGATACATGTTCCTTATATTCTTTTTTTATGCTCTCTTTCCTTCACACACTTACTCACTTTACTTATGCACATCTACAATGTAGACTGCTCCCCAAATTTCATGTTTTTAAATTATTTTTCTACCCTTATGTTTCCCCAATGTCATTCAGAAAGTACATTGATTGAAGCTACATATATTTGGAGGTCACTAAATGACGTTTCACATATGGCATTCAGTGGACAGATTATTCCGGCATTGATCAGAACAACTGTGCAACAAAATAATCACCAACAAAGTTTATTTTAATCTCCGTCATGGAGTAGAGTCCATAATGCCATGAGTTCTCAAAGCAGTTTGTCTGATTTTGAATGTTATAACCAAATGACATAGTTCAACCCACAACACATTGAATCACCAGCCCACAAACCTCATTTTGGTACTGCTGGGTAAGTGTTTAGATTTTTCTCAGATGGTGCCATTTCAAGCTATCAAGAACTTTCTAATGTGGTTGATCAGCTGAAATCACATTCATAATTGTACGCACATTCCCACACAAACACATTCTTCACAATGTTTGATGTATTTTGTCAGTATTTCTCTCATTATTGCATGTTATTGTCACATGTTCATGATTGAAAGTACCCAATGAAACATACCATTTGATCTTTTCTGTATCTTTATCTCTCTGTGTCTGTCCAGATCACCACTAATAACATCCAGGCCATTGTGGAAAGCCGCATAGAGAAGAGAACCAAGGGGGTGTTTTTGCCAGCAGGTGGGAAACGCCTGCTGTGGTTCCTGGACGACCTCAACATGCCGGCCCATGACCTCTTTGGATCCCAGCCACCGCTGGAACTGCTGCGTCTCTGGATCGACTATGGCTTCTGGTACGACCGCCAGAACCAAACCAGAAAGTTTGTGAAGGTGAGAAAGAGCATTTTGAGTGGAGTGGGAGTGAGGTCTGTTATAAGATGATTGTGAGATTAATATCTTTGTGCCTCCTCCATAAATTACCTCTTTCCATTCTCTCTCAGAAAATGGGTCTCGAGCTTTACATGACCAATGTTTATTTCTCAGGCGTGTGTTACTGAGGCAAAAACATCTTCTTTGTCTGCTTTCTTAGGACATGTTCTTGTTGGCGTCCATGGGGCCCCCTGGTGGAGGGAGGACTCACATATCTGGCCGCTTACAGAGTCGATTCAATCTCATCAATATGACCTTCCCTCATGTAAGTCCCGCTGACTATTTAGCGGACCTCTCCTATCCTCTTCCTTTCTCGTCTCGTCTCCTTTACCACTGAAAATTAGACATTGTAGAAACTGTTTTGAATTTAACTTTAAAGGCTTTTAAAATATATTAGATAAGCGATTAAATAATAATTCCCAGGATTTATAGATTGTGTAGCTTAGAATTTTTTTACGTAAAGAGATTTATATACAAATTTGAGCAAAACGCTATTTTTCTTTTTCTCTGATCCGTTTTTTTCATCAAAGTTGATCCTGGTACAACGGTTATTTTTCATCATCTTTAATTCTGATTACGATCGTTGCTTTCCTTTCATCACTCCCTCACCAGTTTACCTCAAGTCTATTTTCAGTCTTTTTCAATTGTTAATCTTTGTTGTTGTGCTCCTTTCACCCTTTCCCAATCCATCCTTTCTTCATTATATTTGTTGTTCCTCACTCAACTCCTCTCCTCTTTTGTTTTTCACAAGACGGCAACATAGATTTAATTTTGAAAATGACTGGAGCCATATTGCATTCAGGAAGTTAACACCTGTACACACTTGCCTTGATACTTGAATGTGTGAATTGAACAACAGTAAATGGAATTATCACACCTCTTATAAGATTCCGATTATTTTCTTCTTCCCTTGGCCAGCACCACTTTGAAATCTATAAATCGTATTGGCACGTCTCTATCATTGACAAGATGTACCAAACTTAAACCGACCTGTTCTCTGCATGCAGGAGTCCCAGATCCGGCAGATCTACAGTACTATGATCAACCAAAAGCTTGAGGGCTTTAAGGAGGAGGTGAAGCCCATCGGGGAAGTTTTGACTCAGGCCACCTTAGAACTATATTATGCCGTCACAGCTCGTTTTCTTCCCACTCCAGCCAAGACCCACTACCTCTTCAACCTCAGGGATATCTCCAAGGTATGCATTAATTCATAGAGATGGTCAATGTGACACTTAACTCTAAATTCAAATGTTTAAGCCTGCTGTGTATGAATGGGCACGAATGAGTAGTTAGAATCCTGATGGGGCAGGTGGCCCCTTGCATGGTGGCCTCTGCCATCAGTGTAGAAAAGCACTGTCCAAGTACAGTCCATTTATCACTGGCTATGGTAATATATTTTCTTGAAAATGTCTGAGAGCTTATATAACTCACCTCAATTATGTGACTTAGGTCACAATGGCTCTCTGTGATTTGTTTTCAATGTTCCACCCATCCTAGGTGTTTCAAGGTCTGCTAAGAGCTCACCCAGATTACCATGATACCAAAAACAACATTGCTCGGCTGTGGATCCATGAGTGCTTCAGGTAACGAGAGTACATTCTTTTCACAAAATCTCTCACCTTCATGTAGCATATTTACTATAGTTAAAGCTTCATTATGACAGTCATTAGTGTTGTTGTCCCTCAGCTGAGGCAGAGGACATATCCATCTAAGAATCGCTTTCTACTTTACTTTACATTGACCAAAACACACAGATTCTTTTCTTGGGTATGTATTGGATAATTTGTGTTCCCTGTGTTTTGTTATTGATTTCAGGGTCGTTTCAGACAGGCTGGTAGATCAAAGTGACATGAAGGCCTTTGTGGCTTTGCTGGGGGAGAAACTAGCCTCACTCTTTGACCTCACATTCCACAACATCTGCCCCAACAAAGAATCCCCAATATTTGGTACATTACTACACACACAAACATACACCCACTCAGCAATGTCAATGTCACACCAATGACTGTAATTAAACTCTTACAACTAAGTTAATGCATTGGTGGTTTAAGCGTTATGAAACTGTTAGCCTAATGATTACACCTGAAGATATGAACGTATCAACGTGTTTATTTATCTCTCTATCTGTGTGTGTGTGTGTGTGTGTGTGTGTGTGTGTGTGTGTGTGCATGTGCGTGTGTGTGTCAGGTGATTTCCTGAGTGAGTCTAATGTGTATGAGGACCTGCTGGACATGAAGAGTCTCAAGACGTTCATGGAGACCCAGCTGGAGGATTACAACCTGACACCCGGCGCAGTGCCCATGAGCCTGGTGCTCTTCCGAGACGCCATCAATCACAGTACGTCTGAGAACACAACAAACACACACATCCACACACACCATCATACACATATTCAAATGGGCACAAAGTTCTAAGGTACAGATTTTTGGCAAATCCAAATTATAATGTTCAGGCAACACAACCTGATATATAAGGACAAAGTATCTCAATAATTAGTAGAAAACCTTTGTCAGTAGAACACGAACACGCCTTACCCAGGCCAGGTATAAGAATACTGTATTTGAAATTCAAATGTATTGGAAATACTTTTGTTTCCCCTCCACAGTAACCCGTATAGTACGTGTGATCAGTCAGCTCAGGGGCAACATGCTGCTGGTTGGTATTGGGGCCTCTGGCAGACAGAGCCTGTCTAAGATGGCTGCCTTTATCTGTGAATACAAGGTATTCCAGGTAGAAGTCACCAAGCAGTACCGGAAACAGGAATTCAGAGAAGGTGGGATCAAACACTCCACTACATTCTCAGATGTTTGAGAAAAGGAAAGCATGACTGTATCGCACATTGCTTAGAAATGAAAAATAAATAAAATACATGGATCTAAACAACATTAGAATAACAATGTACTCAACTATATCATCCCATCTTCAGTCAGCTACAATATACCTGTATATCATTTTTTCCCCCTGTCCTTTCTTTCAGACATTAAGAAGCTGTACCGGTTGACTGGCGTGGACAATAAGCCCACAGTCTTCTTGTTTAATGACACCCAAATCGTAGACGACTCCTTCCTAGAGGACATCAATAATATCCTGAGCTCTGGCGAGGTGCCTAACCTCTACAAGCAGGACGAGTTTGTTGAGGTCTGTGTTGTCAATTTTGTTCTTTTTTACATTTGTACAAATTATCCGTGCTATAAAATGTGACGGCTATCTTAATTAACCCTTGTGTTGCCTTTGGGTCAATTTGACCCGAATCAATATTACACCCTCGTGTCGCTTTAGGATTAATTTGACCCCATTCAATGTTTAATGTCGGTGTTCTTTCGGTAGTCAACAAACAAACATAAAGTGCCTCACACTTAAACTTGGAAAACAAGATTAATTCTAATAATTTTCTGGAGGTTTTAATTGCTGGCGTCAAATTGAACCCAAAGGGTAAAATATGTTAGTAAATATAAAGGGAACAGGAGGGTGAAACATTGAATCGGGTCAAAATGACCCTAAGGCGACAGGAGGGTTAAGATAAACATCTTAGATAGAAATATGTGTGTTATGCAAGACTGACCTGACTGTAGCAGCTGAGTAACAGTCTAATTGTTGGTAGAATTGTCATTCTACCTCTAGGTGTGCAATGCTCTGTCAGAGTCTGCCAGGAACAACAACGTAACGGAAACTCCTGACTCCCTGTTCAGCTACCTGATAGAGCGAGTCAGGAACAACCTGCACATCGTGCTCTGTATGAGCCCAGTGGGAGAGTCCTTCAGGTAGATTCTGATTTTGTTTCTTGTAGCACACTGTGCCATAAAACACCTGAACACACACACACACACACACACAGGGACGAATATGCAAACATTTTCTGTTATTCATTCACTCTATTTCCTGTCACATACATTCACGCGCATGTTTCTCCTCACACATTTTTGGCAGGCACCATTAGCTATACCAGTCTCTCAGTGACAACTTGTCCTGGCCCTCTGACCACCAGCTGCTATTACTGTCCATACCACACGTTTGGACCTCTGGTTCTATCACTCTCCCTCTTTGCTTTCTTTGCCTCTTTCGTCAACAGGGCTCGAGCTATCAAAAGCTATTGGGGGAAACAAAAGCACTTTACTCTCCTGTCTTGGTTGTGCAGGTGTTGATTCATGTAAAACTTGTAAAGCCTTCATTTTCTGGAGAGGTTATCCAATGGAAAACATAACTGAAAGAGAGACTTTATAGGCAAACCAATCTAATTGCTGATAGTTTCATTATTCTATGTCCATTATTTTGTACAATCAATTTACTTCATAATGATAAGTGACAGCAACATTTCCACTTTAAGGTACCCGTCTGAAAATACAGCATTAGTTTGAATGATTTATTCAGGGTTTAAAATGACTTAATTATTGCCTTAATTGTTTTTTTCATTGACCAACTGCCAAATGTACCTGCACTAGTATACAGACTCCGTCTCCACAAGGTTGTAAGGGAGATCATTATATCAACAAATTATGTCAGAATAAAATTTTTAAATTGATGTTTGCCAACAGGAACCGCATACTCCATTACCCAGCGCTTGTCAACTGCACTACCATTGACTGGTTCTGTGAGTGGCCCAAAGATGCTCTGCTGGAGGTAGCTGAGAGGTACCTGGATGGACTGGAGCTGGGCTCCTTGGAGGGGGTGAGGCACACACACACACATATGAATTCACATTTTTGTGTGAGCACTTGATTTCACATTGTTAAACTGATGACGGTTTGACATTGTGATGTGTTCTTACACGTGTATCTTTTCTCCCAACATATGTAAGTTCAGCTTCATGTGTATTTTATATTATGTGATATCCCTGTTATGGATGCTCCTACCTGGCCAATAACACTATCTCTGATGTCATAGATCCAGACAAAGGTAGCCAGTGTCTTTATGACCACACACCAGTCGGTTGCACAGGTCTCCCAAAGGATGAAGTTGGAGCTAAGGAGAAATAATTATGTGACTCCCACCAACTACCTGGAGCTGGTGTCTGGATACAGAAAGTAGGCACCTTTTAAACGTTCTCCTTCACTTATTCTTGCTTCTCTTCTCTCCTCTCTTCACACCACCTTTGGATGTATGTCTCTGGTTGTCTATTCATTACAGTTTTTTTCAGACGCTACCAAGCGTTTGTCCAACCAGTGGTCACATTTTCAAAACTCTAAACACAATTAGCACAGCATCGGTCTTTTGTGGCCGTACCATTCACACATTTCATGTCGTTTTCAAACAATATGCAGTCAGTGAACACATTTCCACAATGCTTACATTTTCTTAACAGACAAACTATACCTCCCAACAAAATGATGGATTGTTTTTGTATTATTTACGAATGTTAACACACAACATCCCACAATGGCAAACACAATATTCCAAACCTTAGATACAGTCTAAAAAGCTCTTCTGCAATGATATCAGTTCTACAACAATATATCTCAGCTGATAATAAACAAACAATTGATTCCCCATCTCCTCCTGATGGTAGGTAAGTTTGGAATGTTTTTGAGAAATATGTTTTAGCAAGTTTTGGATTAGAATTTAAGTTTTGATTATGACCGGTTGAGATGTTGATCACACAGACACCGCCTACATTGACCAACCGAATGTTGTTCAATCATCTATTGCAGCCGTTGCCCCAAAACATAGTTTATTTGTAAAAAAAACAAAAAACTAAACAGTTTGGATTTAACTTTTTTAAAGGAACAATAGTTCCCCCCCTTTTTATCTGGGCTTGTTACCGTTGTGTTTTTGTTCAGAATGCTCTTGTGTGTTTCTTGGATATTTTGTTCACTGTAAGCAATACTGTAAAACTGTTTCTGTTCCATCATACTGTCAACAGTATTTATACTGTCCCTCCTGTAGTAAACAGTAAAGAGAAAAAAACTGATTAGTTTTTTACTGGAATGCTTTTGAATGTGAACATTACATGTGGACATACAGTTCCCAACCAAGACATTTAGTGTAAAAACAGTGGATTGCATGTTTTGCATGCAAATACCTGAAAAACTGAAACAATAAAAGTCTATGCAGTTTTTGTAATGTCAGCAACAGCCAGTGTTTTGACACCTGGTGGACTTTGATTGACTGGAAGGACCTTGTGAAGTGAAAACAAGAGTTATTCTTTGACAGAATAATTTCATTTTGAGTCAGATTTCCAGTGTTTTGGTAAAGTTAGTGTCTGCAGATAAAGACGTGTTCTATTTTGAAATGAAGAGTTAGTATATATTTAACAAAATGTGCTTTTGAGAAGAAAATTATCAATTTGGCCAATTGTGCTTTGTAGGTGTGAGTGTGTTAAGAGTTCAGAAAAAGTATCTGAAGTATGGGTAAGCGCTTGTTAGCGATTGAAAAAAACTGTAAATGACTGGCACTGTTACAATCCCCATGTCAATCATCTGGTTCTGCGTGTGCGTGTGTGTGTGTGTGTGTGTGTGTGTGTGTGTGTGTGTCCATACATTTAGGTTGTTGGCAGAGAAACGCAGTGAACTGGGGGAGCAGGTGAGCAAGCTGCGGAATGGCTTGTTCAAGCTCAATGACACACGGGAGAAGGTGGTGGCCATGTCTGTGGAGCTCGAGGAGGCTAAGAAGCAGGTGGCAGAGTTCCAAATACAGTGTGACCAGTACCTCGCCGTCATCGTAAAGCAGAGGGAGGAGGCTAACAGGCAGAAGTCTGTAAGCACCACAAACATATTTGCATGCGCACACAGTTATTACATAGATTTCAGTAATAATATTAATTATGGTTTTTATGTGATTCATACATATGAAGGTAGGTATGTGACTTTATTATGCAAAAAAAATGTTTTGAGAGCAATTATCTTGTTTGTAAGTAAACAATTTTTATTTTTATTTTTATGAAACTACAATTTGTTGCTGTAAATTAAAAGTCGTTGCTCTCAAAAAAAAACTACACTCTCAAAACGAAAAGCTAGTCGTAGCTGGACATAGTGGGCGGGGCATGAGCTGTAGTTACATGCACGCAGAAAGTGTGGCTGCATGTCAACACAAGAACCCTCCAAGTCGTTCTTTAGAAATAAAGACTCAACGGCACTAACAACATGAAAAAAAAGTTCTGTTACATTTTAAATACTTTTGACAAAACAGAGCAATATGATGTCAACGTACCTCCATGTCCTCCTCCCCGCAACCTCCCGTTAGCATAACAAGAGCAAGTCAAACCCACCAATAGAAACTCCTCGCTCATTCAGGAGTGTATGCCCCGCCCACTAGGTCCAAACTAAATTTGTAGCTTTTTGTTTTTCATTTACTTACAAACAATAAATTTGCTCTCAAAATGTAATAAAGACACATATCTTCCTTCATACACACCCACACAAGTTTCCATTATTGGTTTATGGATTATCTGTGGTAATTGGCAAATAGTATAATGCGTATAATAATAAGTGACACATTGGTGTTTGTTTTGTTGAGGTGGTGAGTGCGAACAGTGTGAAAATCGGTGCAGAAGAGTTACAATGTAAAGCCATGGCTGAAAATGCACAGAGGGATCTGAACGAGGCCCTGCCTGCACTGAATGAGGCCATGAAGGTAGAGCTCTTTCCTGTTATCTTCTCTAATCCTTCCAGTCGCTCCGTGTATCTTTACTGTAGCTGCTCACTTTGTTCCTCCTTTTCCACCTAGGCTCTGGAGTCTCTGAATAAGAGGGACATGACGGAGATCAAGTCGTATGGCTGTCCCCCAGCGCTAGTGGAGACAGTGATGCAGGCTGTCATGACCCTTCTGGACAAAGAGCCAACCTGGGCAGAGGCCAAGAGACAGCTGGGTGAGTGAGAAGTTTCCTGGATTTTGGAATTATACCAACGGATTTAAATTAAGTTTGCTGTTGAGCTGTCAGTTTATAAGGTGCAATCGGCTCCAGTTCAGTGAGGCAAACTGAAACCGAAACCCTAATAGAAGAACATAAAACAAAAGTTAAGAGCTAAGAGCAAATTAAACACACTAAAGCTTTCGTAACATGTCTCAGATACAATTTATCAAACAGACAATTATATTCTAGAGGATCATTTAGTAGCATTCTGCATAAAGTTTCATGCCTCCGACAGGCAACAGCCATTATGTTTTCATGTTGTCCATCCGTCCGGTACTTTCTCTTTCTTGGATGTAATATCTCGAAGACTGACTGTAATTAATTTTTTCAAATTCTTCAAAGGTCCACTTGCACTCAGGGTTTAACTGATTAGAATATGGTTGTTATGTTTTTTTGTTTGACCTAACAAAAACAAGTTTATATATGATAAAGTGATGACATTTTGGACAGACATGAATGTTAACTGCAACATGACTGATTAATGGAGGCAAACACATGAGGAGATCATTCTAGTAGTAGTAGTAGTAGTAGTCATTTAGTATTTTAGTTTTAGTATTTAGTATTTAGTATTGTTATTGTGTTTTGTGTTTTATTTTTATTAATGCTCTAACGTGCACCCGCTGCTGTGATCCTGAAATTTCCCGACTGTGGGACTAATAAAGGATTATCTTATCTTATCTTATCTTATCTTCTAGTTTTTATTAGATTTTACTTCCAAAAGACTATTTGTGTAAATGTGGTGTACATTGCCGTTTTTGATGGAACACAAGTGATGATAATCAAGTTTTAGAAACTACACTGCATTTCCCTCTTCCTGGTAAATAAGCTGTGAAGTTGTCATGACAAAAGATAACAACAAAATAGAAATTGATTAAACCTAGAGACACATATACGAATTTTAGAAGAATAAAGAAATACAAATGTAATGGTTTTCTGACCTATGTGACTTTGTTTCTGGCAGGTGATTCCAATTTCATCAAAACTTTAGTTAACTTTGACAGGGACAATATAACGGAACGGGTGTTGAAGAAGATCGGCCAGTACTGCAAACAGGTAGACTTCCAGCCAGAGATCATCGGCAAAGTATCACTCGCTGCCAAGTCCCTCTGCATGTGGGCCAGAGCGATGGAGGTAATAGAGTGTCTGCTGGCTACCATCGCACAATCACACACACACACACACACACACACACACACACACACACACACACACACACACACACACACACACACACACTCTCTCTGACTGTGTGTGTGTGTGTCTCTGACTCTGACACTTACAGATATGAATAGTCACCATAAAGCCACAAGTGCACGTACTAGTTTGTAATCAATAATCATTTATTTGCTATAGTAAGCAGAGCAAATGTGCTATCACAAAAAAATGGTAAGCTTGTTGTGAAATTAATACATAAACAGGAAAATAGGTGGCAAAACTAAATCCATGGATGTGTGCATTGTTCCTCCAGGTTTATGGGCGTACCTTCAGGGTGGTGGAGCCCAAGCGGGCTCAACTGAATGCTGCCATGGCCCAGTTAGCAGAGAAACAGGCTTCACTGGCAGCGGCCCAGGACAAACTGCGAGAGGTATGGAGCCCAATGCAACCAGCCTGACAAGCATTTAAACAACTAGACATGTAGCTCAATATATATGAGTGCAACAGTAGCATTATAGTGAATTCATGTAATTGCTGTGCGTGTCTGTGCCCAGGTGGGGGAGAAGAAAGCCGAGCTGGAAAAGCAGCTTGGTGAGAAGCGGATGATGAAGACAAGTTTGAAGGAGAAATCCGATGAGATGGAGATGAAACTGGACCGAGCTGACCAATTGGTGACTGGACTGGCTGGAGAGAGGGTTCGCTGGGAGGAGAGAGTTGCTGTAGGCCACACACACACACACACACACGCATACACACACACTTCTTTCTTTACGGTTGTTTGGGGGAGAGGTAGAAACAAAAAGATCAAACAGTACAATACATAACTCACGCACTCACATATACACTTGGACCTATGTGTGTGCTGTAGGGTCTTGAGGAAAATATGGGATACCTGGTGGGAGACTGTTTGCTAGCAGCATCTTTCCTGTCCTACATGGGACCCTTCCTTTCCAACTATAGAGACGAGCTGCTTGCCATCTGGATGAAGGAGGTGAGGCATGCAGACACACACCTCATCAAAACATACATCCTCATGTGGAGTTCAATGAAAAACTTGCCATATCCTTAAACTCCCTCGACAGTTACTACTGTACTGTGTTGACCCTTTCCGCAGGTACGGGACTTAGCGATCCCGTTCACACCAGGGTTCAGTTTTGCCGTCTTTTTGTCCAAGCCGACAGTCGTGAGGGACTGGAACATTCAGGGCCTGCCGTCTGACGCATTCTCGACTGAGAATGGAGTTATTGTCACCCGCGGAAACCGGTCAGTGTATGGAAAGAAAGATTAGCTGTTGTCCAGTTAGCATGCACAATTAAAATGCTTTTTGATTTTTTTTCTTGGATTTGGATTGTGTTGCGTTCATTGTACAAAACGTGTGTTTCATACTGCGAAATACAAGTTGGCTTGTTCTATTTCAAGATGGCCACTGATGGTGGACCCTCAGGGCCAGTCTATGAAATGGATCAAGAATATGGAGATAAAGAGAGTAAGTCTCGACCAATATTATTCTGATTCATATTCTATGTTATTGTGTCTTACTATTTAACATTTTCACACAATCATGGATAATTGAGTGTATACAAATGTGCATTTCCAGAGATGCTCTCAAATCTAGAAAATGGGTTAGTATTTCAGATACTCAAAGTGTGTGTTGTTTTTAACAAACCTGGAAGCTGCATCGCACACAAAGAGCCTCTGGGTTGAAAGTTCAACTGAACATTCATGTCTGATGCTACACACACGATAACAGGATTCACTGTGTTTCTGTGATCATGTCAATATTACTCTACTCCTCCTGATTATTTACCACACTATTTACTGTTTCCATTATTCATCCTGTACTCTCAAACTGCTTATTCCACCTTAAAACAAGTTCACGCAATTGTACTATTTAATATAGTAGAGAAGAGAACCGTCTCCATTCTTGTTGATAAAAGTCTCCTAATAAAGCGGGTTCATCTCTTCCAAAATTAATACAAATATTTCAACAGACCAGATTTCTTGACTGGTGAATTCTTAAGTATATGCTGATTCTTAAGTATGTGCTGAACCTGGGAAGACTGTACTGTACCTCCCAGTACTTTGCACAACATAAATGGACTCAACTTCAAATGACAGTGAAAGTCTCATCCTATTGGATGATTTCAGTTTTAGGTGGATTTTGTTTTATTCCTCTTCTGTCTCTCTTTCTCTCCTCCGTGTGTGTATACATGTGCAGGGTTTGAAAGTAATAGACTTTCAAATGCCAGACTACATGCGTGTGCTGGAAAATGCCGTTCAGTTCGGGAATCCTGTTTTGCTGCAAAATGTCCTTGAGGATTTGGACCCCTCTCTCGACCCAATTCTTAACAAGTCCACGACACAGATAGGTAAGACTCAAACACACACATACACACAGCTAAATATGAGGCGTTGACTGAATCCAATGTATGTATGGGGATACATTTATTTTATTTTATTTTTTCCAGGCGGCAGGATGCTGTTGAAGCTGGGTGATAAGGAGGTGGACTACAATCCTGAGTTCCGTTTCTACATCACCACCAAGCTGTCTAACCCCAACTACTCACCAGAGATTTCTACAAAGACTATCATAGTCAACTTTGCCGTCATGGAGCAGGTCTGAGATTGTGTGTTTGTGTGTGTCTGTGTGTGTGTGTGTCTGGGTGTGTGTGTGTGTGTACATTATATACATTTATAGCGTGTGATTTGTTTCCTCAAATGATCTGTTTGTGTATCGGATTGTGTGAGCGTGTGTGCTTGTGTGTGTGTGTGTGTGTGTGTTTGTGTGTGTGTGTGTCTGTGTGTGCAGGGTCTGGAAGCCCAACTACTGGGAATCGTGGTGCGTAAGGAGTGTGAAGAGCTAGAAAAACAGAAGGACTCTCTGGTGATCAGCATTGCTTCTGGCAAGAGAAGCCTGGAGGAGCTGGAGGATGAGATCCTCAGGTTGTTAACAGTAATAATAGTATAGTATAGTAATAGTATATAATGCTAATATCACTAGTAGTTGCCATTTTTTGTCGTCCTGGTAATGTTGAGCACATGACATCCAGCAGCAATGGCTTACCTTCCAAGTCAAACCAAAATTATTGACGTATGTGAAATGTATTTGTGTTTTCAAAACATTTTTCTTGGTCTGTTTTGCTTAGTAGGCACTGTTTTGTTGTATTTCATATTGTTGTATGCTGTTTGTGCGTCTGCTCTACCAGGCTGCTTAATGAGGCGACTGGCTCACTGCTGGACGATGAGCAGCTGGTGAAAACCCTGCAGACATCTAAACTGACGGCTACTGAGGTTTCAGAGCAGCTTGAGAGCAGCGAGCAGACCAAGATCGAGAACGACGCTGCTAGAGAGGTGAGGGGCAGGCAGCAACCTCTGGGTCTGAAAAGTGCCTTCAACTTTAATTCCTCCTAATTGCCAGCAGTGGATTAGGTTTGCAAAAATAAGTCTGCTTTTTTAGAAGTCTATAAGAAAATGACTCTTCTTCTCTTTTCATTTTTTCACTCCGTAAAGATTGTGAACAAGAGTTTATGGTCTCAATCCCTAGTTTCAAGTCGTCTTCAATACAGCGTAATGTTATTTTATTAAAGTTATGGTCCCATTTAGAATAGAATAGACCATAAAATGGTGTATGCCTAAGGGTGTGGCTACCTTGTGATTGACAGGTTTGCTACAACATCATTGTCATTGATTCCTTCTGTACACATGACATCTATTGCTTCTGTCCATCCGGGGAGAGGGATCCTCCTCTGTTGCTCTCCTCAAGGTTTCTTCTCTTTTTTCCCTGTGAAAGGGTTTTTTCTATTTTTGGGGAGTTTTTCCTGATCTGATGTGAGGTCCTGAGACAGGGATGTCTATGTGTACAGATTGTAAAGCCCTTTGAGGCAAATTTGTGATAATGGGCTATGCAAAATAAACTGAATTGAATTGAATTGTCCCGTCTGGAAGTTGTATGTGTTTTTGTTTTAGAAGTGTATGCCTTTCACAGTGTTTTTTCAGTTCATAGAATATATTGTCACTTTTTTTGATGGCCTAGAAAGGTCTTATTCAGCATTCGGTTGAGCCCCCCTCACTTGTTATTTCTGGTTGAAAAAAAAGAACAAGATGAGGATGGCTGAAATGCCGAACTTGAGACCTCAAAAGGGCAGTCCACAAACCACTGGGGGATGTCACATTGACTACGTCCACTTCTTACAACCAGTTTATGGTCAGGTGTAGGGTTGGGGGGATTGGGGCAGCACGGGAATTAGGCGTTATGATCGATGACTATCTCTAGGTTTTTGGACCATTAGGAAGACAAAGGAAACAGTTTGTGTATGTCACTTAAAGTGCTCTCTCTCTTCACAGGCCTATCGCCCATGTGCCAAACGAGCCTCCATCCTCTTCTCCATTCTAAACGACATGGGCCGCATTGACCCAATGTACCAGTTCTCACTGGACGCCTACATTGACCTGTTCAACCTGAGCATAGAAAAGACTATTGGCAGCAAAAAGCTGGAGGAAAGGATCCCCAACCTCAATGACTACCACACTTATGCAGTATACAGGTGAGTCAGCACTTTTAATAAATGCGCATGCAGGTACCGATGAGTCAAGCGAGTCAGAAAATGTTTTTGTGCACAGAGAGAGACCATGATGTAGAAACAAGCTGTATATGCTGACAACAAAGCTTTACAATCTCCCAATGGGAAAGCCAGCAATGGAAGTGTCTTGCCCGAGGAACCTTGACATGAGTGGACCTGCTTCACTCCCTTGGCCACAGCTGTGAACTGAGACATAGCGCTTACTGTAGCAAATAATTGTGTCCTTGATAAAAATGTTTTTCATATCTTATCAATTCACTTATTGGACTTAAATTATTCTCATATTATCAATCAAAAACAAACACTATGCCTTTTTGTTTAGCTAACTCCGTATTTTATCCTCTGCAGGTACACGTGTCGTGGTCTGTTTGAGTGCCATAAGCTGCTCTTTAGCTTCCAGATCTGTGCCAAAGTCCTGGAGGTGGCTGGAAAACTCAACCTGGATGAGTACAGCTTCTTTCTCCGAGGAGGACTTGTGAGAAAATGCAGTACACACTCAAACATTTCGTTTTGGCCTAATTGGATTCAGAATAATCAAACAGGACAAACCTTTTATTCTCAAACGCTGGGAAATACTTAATGCCCCAACATTTTTCCTGAGTATTTAAATGTTGAGCCATGTAGAAGTTAGTTTTCCCCTCAAAGATAACCACCATGGTGTAAACCCAACACTCCCATAGCCATTAGCAGTTCGGTTTTTCAAAACCTTCCTGGCCTGGTGCTGTATGATTGATGTGTTAATGGGTGTTTAGACAATTTATTGAATCACCGATAGAATGATAGTTTGACAACTGATTCTTTGATGGTGTGCTTCTAGGTACTTGATAAGGAGGGTCAGATGATCAACCCCTGTACGAGTTGGCTGGTAGACTCCAGCTGGGACAACATTACAGAGCTGGATAAGCTGCCCAACTTCCATGGCATCAAGGCTTCCTTTGAAAACCCCAAAGACTGGAAACTTTGGTTCACCAGTGCTGAGCCAGAAAATACCACACTTCCAGGTCTGTTTGAGTTGTGGGAAGTTTTTCTCTACGATGAACAATAAAGTTTAAGCGTACTCGACTGACATTGTTTTGCAAAAGGTTGACGATATAGAATTTATTCGTACCTTCAATTATTAATGTATTTGTCAAGTGTGTGTTCATTATATCCTTTGCTCATGACCTTTTTCACATTTCACGTCAATCATACATCTTCCCTAATTACTTCCACACCTTGCACTCTGATTTTTAATTTGTCCTTCTAGATAATTGGGAGATTAACTGCAATGAGTTCCAGAAGATGCTGATAGTGCGCTCTCTGCGTCCGGACCGTGTCTCCCTATGCGTCACCTCCTTCATCGTTCACAACCTCGGCAAACACTACGTGGAGCCTCCTGTTCTCGACATGAAGGCCGTGAGTGTCTGCTGTTAATCCCTGTTACTTCTTCTGTCTTGAATATTAGATGTAAAGCTTTGAATTTGAATGAAACAAATGTTTAAAACATTTAATTTGCATTGTTTTGTTTGATTTCAGCTTACATTCTCCTTTATTTTTGTGTCCCTCTCTGCTACTCTCTCTGTTCACTTTCCAGGTTGTGGAGGAATCCACCAGCAGGAGTCCTCTGATCTTCATTCTGTCTCCTGGGGTGGACCCCACAGGAGCCCTGCTGCATCTGGCTGAGGCCTCTGGTAGGAGCAAGGACTTCCATGCTCTCTCTCTGGGCCAGGGACAGGCCCCGATCGCCAAGAGCATGATAGAGGAGGGTGTCAAAAATGGTACGACAGCAATTGCTCTGTCTTTCTGCTCGTGTCAGATTCATTCAGTGGCTAAGAAGTGTAACTTGTTCTCCCACAACTGATTCGTTGAGTGTCAAAAGTCCCATGTGCTTGACAAAGTGTACAAAGTACTTTTATTATGCGTTTTCCTTCTCTTGTGATTCTGAAATATGAACAATCTATACAGGTTAAATCGGCTTATCTGAAGCCCTGTGTTTCTCTGCACCAGGTCACTGGGTGTTTCTTGCCAACTGCCACCTCTCTCTTTCATGGATGCCCGAGCTGGACAAGCTGGTGGAGCAGCTACAAGTGCAGGAGCCTCACTCCAACTTCCGACTCTGGCTGAGCTCTTCGCCAGATCCCAACTTTCCCATTACCATCCTGCAGGCTGGCATCAAGATGACCACTGAACCGCCAAAGGTCCATGTGCTCACACACACAGATTTCCAGACTCTACATAACTTCTATATGTCATACATGATATACATGTCAACAAATCAGTTTTATTTGCACGCACATATTTCACAGTAAGATCTGCTTAGTGGCGTTAACACTGCCCCCTGTTGTTTTCAGGGCGTGAAAGCCAACATGAAGCGGCTGTACCAGCTGGTGACGGAGTCTCAATTCACCCGCTGCTTAAAACCCGCCTTCTACAGGAAGATACTCTTCTCCCTCTGCTTCTTTCACAGCGTCCTGCTGGAAAGGAAGAAGTTTTTACAGCTAGGCTGGAACATTGTCTATGGATTCAACGATTCTGACTTTGAGGTCAGAGCTTTATCCTAAACTAAAGGAAACAGCTGAAGGCTGAAAGGCTACCCTGTCAGAGTGTTTGTTAGACTAATGGATAATGACAATCTACTTCAAATGCATGGAACTATTTATTGAATCTGATCTGCGGTCTTTTGCTACATGTCTCTCCCCTTTTCCTATCTGTCACTGTTCTTGCCCATAAAGGCATATAAAGCTTAACAATATATAAACATATATTTATATATCTAAACATAATGCCTACTTACTTCCTTTACTCCTTTACCCCCCCCCCCCCCCCTCCCACCCAGGTGAGTGAGAATCTGCTTAGTCTGTACCTGGATAACTCTGAGGAGATTCCCTGGGATGCGCTGAAGTACCTCATTGCTGGGGTCAACTATGGAGGTCATGTAACGGACGAATGGGACAGACGTCTTCTAACCACATACATCAGTGACTACTTCTGTGATGCTGTCGTGAGCCAGCCCTTATTTAAGTAAGGCACTTTTACACACACACATTTTTTTATTACACATATACATGTATATTTAAAGAATAGGCTGTTATAGCACTCCATACTTTCAGGCAGAATGTGTTATAGAATGTTTTCATATTGTCAGTAAGGCAGTTTATTTGTAGACCACATTTCAACAACCATGCAATTCAAAGTGCTTCACATAAAACCATTTAAAGCATCAAAACATAACGTTAAAGAAAACAAGATTTAAAATCAATCTCATAATTCATTAACACATTAAAAACAGTCAAAAAGCAAGAAATAGAATACATGTTACAGTGTAGTAGTGAGATGCAGAAATTGATTGATATCCTTGAATCTTCTTCAATTAAAGGCAACAGCAAACAAAAAGGCCTTCAATCTGGATTTAAAGGAGCTGAGGGTCTCTGAGGGTCTCAGAGGGTCCCTGCAGGTCCTTGCGGGTCCCTGAGGGTCTCAACAGACCTGCAGCTTTTGGGGACTTTGTTCCAGATATGTGGAGCAGAAAAACTAAATGCTGCTTCTCCATGTTTAATTCGGACTTGAAACAGAAAGTAGACCCGTCCCAGACGACCTGAGGGGTCAGGATGTACACTAACTTTCTATGTTTTTGTCATTTATATTGAACAGTTTTTATTTTTTAAGCTATGTTTTTAAACCACTTACTTCTGATGAGATGAAAAAAAATATCTCCAAGGGAATTGGGAATTGTACACCAATGTTTCTGAATCCCATCATATTCATGTATCACTGACATTGTATTTTGTCACCCCCTTTCATCTGTCAGGTTGTCCTCCGCAAAATCCTATCACATCCCCCTTGACGGCCCCCAATCCTCCTACACTCACTTTATCAGCATGCTGCCGTCCACAGAGCACCCTGATGTGTTTGGCCAGCACTGTAATGCAGACATTGCGAGCCAGATCGCCGACACCAGGACGCTGTTTGACACCCTGCTCTCCCTGCAGCCTCAGGTCACCAGCGCTACTGCTGCAGGGGCTAGGTCCACTGGAGAAGATAAGGTGAGGGAGAAGAGGAGGGAAGAGATGACTAGTTTAGTGGAAATACACAACTTAATAGACGGGTATAAGATGAGACCAACAATTGAATGACCTTTTAAAAAGGTCAAAGCTTTTCCAATAGAACTTCCTCACCCAGGTGCCATATTAACATGTTTTAAATGACCTGTAGATGTTTTGCATTCAGACTTAGATATATCTACTGAAGTCGAAGTTTTAAAAGTTATCTTTGGGGCCCCCTCCCCATCCACAAATTATATTTTCACCATTAATGAAACTGGATATTGTATAATAAAGTACTTTCTAGTAGATTTGTAAATGATCTGCTTTTGTACAATGTTTGCAACGTGCCTCCAGGTATTAGAGCTGTTGGCAGACATCCGTGGGAAGATCCCGCCATTGATTGACTACGAGGGCACCAGGTCCATTCTCCAGGACAGCCTCTCCCCTATCAATGTAGTCCTGATGCAAGAGATCCAGAGATACAATTCTCTGCTGGAGACCATCATGTAAGAACTCTGTGTGTATCAGTCCTGGGTTGGGGCCACCTTAAGTAAGATCAAACTATATAGTAACTTGGAAAGACATTAGCCTGTTTTCCAGATACATTAATTGCAATTGTCAATTCTTACAGAATAAGGTTTAGTAAACCCTTTTCCAAAATGAGCCATATTGGCATGTCTATTTGGTGGTAAAACCAAGTGTATTTGAATTCAATGTAAAAACCCAAACCAGTCATTTTCAAGTGAAACCTGCTACACAAAGATCCACGAGCATAACAATTTCCCAATAACCTTTATTTGTACCTCTACTGTATGTCCAAATGCACGGTAGTCCCAATAGACACAGACTAAGAAGAAGTGACGACTCAACATCTACAGTAAAAGGGGGTAAAAAATGAGACGTGTGTATGTGTGTGTGTGTGTGTGTGTGTGTATGTGTGTGTGTGTTTGTGTGTTAGTTCCTCCCTGGCAGAGCTGGAGAAGGGGATCAAAGGCTTGGTGGTGATGTCCTCCAGCTTGGAGGAGACTTTCCGCTACATCCATGACATCCGTGTTCCACCGCTGTGGGAGAAGGTACCAGACCCACCCCTCACTTGAAAATGTTCACGCAATACCTCGACACCTACATCATGAGTGACCGCCAACTGCTGGAAGCATGACATTACTGGAGATTTCAGCTGTCTGTCTCACTCTCTCTGTCTCACTCTCTCTGCACACCAGGCGTACCCTTCACTGAAGCCCCTGGCAGCGTGGACCAGGGATCTTTGCCTGCGGGTCAGTGAGTTTGCACGCTGGGCAGAGACGGCCCAGCCCCCCAACCTGTTCTGGCTCTCCAGCTTCACATTACCCAACGGGTTCCTCACCGCGGTGCTGCAGTCCTCTGCTCGGCAGTACAACGTGAGCGTCCACACAGCCAGGAAGATGGTTCCCCTTCATTAGGGAATACCGCTTGTATTGTCTTGAGTGGCCATATGTAACATGAAAGGGGTTCCCAGTTAACTGTTTAGACACAAAATAAGATGTTTGGATAGCTAAAATGCTTTAATATATATCTATATTTTATTCTCAATGTTTATGTCACAGTACACATAATACAGACATAAAAACACACTGTTGACAGGAAATTATTCTGCATGGTGTGATTGGTGTCATGTATGCAACACATGAAAATCATTTGTCCTTTCCTTTCAAGTTACAAGTAAACTGACGGGCACATGTTTAAAAGGAGCCTTTAAAACATGTTAAATTGAGATTATACAGCTTCTAATGTGTAGAATATTGAAGTTCAACCTGCTGAACACTTTTCTCTCACTCACTTGAGTCCATAAATTAATCTCAACATCTTGTCCATCCAACAATTAACATTGTGTCTACCTGTCCTTCCAGATATCAGTGGACACGCTGTCTTGGGAGTTCATAGTGTCCACAGTAGATGACAGGAACCTCATTTACCCGCCCAAGGTGACCCCCCCCCCCCCTCTACACACATTTCCATTTCCAAAAGGATGTCAAAAAATTTAACATCACACCACTTTTTTTCTTTGATCTTTCATGTGTCATGTACACTTTACATTTCATTTCATGTCATGTACACAACACATTTTAATTCCTCAAATTGCTTTTTTTATTCTTTTACAAAGCACGCTTACATTTCTAGTTTTGAAATATGTGAAAACATGTGTTCATCTGTTGTGTTGCTCCCTCTTTGTCTGGTAGCTCTTTCTGTCCAAACTGATCTGTCTTTTTGTCTTGTACTCCTTCTACCTGGTTTCCACTATCTTTCTCTTTGCCCTAAC
This sequence comes from Pseudoliparis swirei, assembly GCF_029220125.1. Taxonomy (NCBI): domain Eukaryota; kingdom Metazoa; phylum Chordata; class Actinopteri; order Perciformes; family Liparidae; genus Pseudoliparis; species Pseudoliparis swirei. The sequence continues at coordinate 11,707,880 of NC_079407.1, forward strand.
CCTCTCCTTCCTCTTTGTTTTCCTCTTTCCCTTGTTTCTACCCCTCCCAATCCTTTTCTTTCTAAGTTCCATTGACTTTATAGCATGGCGACGCAAAAATGTCACCTGTTTATACTTCCATTTTCTTCCTTGTTTCCCTGCTCATTCCCTCTCCTCTCTGCCTTTTAGGATGGAGTATTTGTCCGAGGTTTGTACCTGGAGGGGGCTGGTTGGGACAAGAGGAACGCTTGTCTGGTGGAAGCTGAACCCATGAAGATGGTCTGTCCCATGCCCACAATCCACTTCAAAACTGTGGAAAACCGCAAGAAGGCAGCCAAGAGTGAGTTGTTCTTTCCTCCATCTTCCTCTCTTGTTTTGTTTTATTCTCTTTTGAATGATTCATCATAGGATTCTTGTTTTCTCTCTCTGTGTGTGTGTGTGTGTGTGTGTCTGTGTGTGTGTGTGCGTGTGTGTGTGTATAGGTATGTACCTGTGTCCGTGTTACTACTTCCCGGTGCGTTCTGGTGGGGCGGGCCGGCCATCTTTTGTGGTCGGTATAGAACTCAAATCCGGAGCTGTGACCCCAGACCACTGGATCAAGAGAGGGACTGCTCTCCTCATGAGCGTGGACAGCTGAAGGCCTTAAGGCACACTCACACATTGAGCCTGGCTCTTTTATACTTCATGTTTATTATTTATTGATGAAGCCGTTTCTGACTTTCTCTGCTTTAAAAAATAAATTCTTATTTGTAACACAAGGCTTTAATAAACAGCAAGTGAAATAAAGAATGTAAACCATGTGGGACTTCTAAAATGTATTTATTGCATTCTTTTACATGTTAAGGTTGTCAGACAAAATACTGGAAAGGTTTTTTTCTCTTCTTGTTCTTGTTTCACTCCTTTCTGGGCTGTCAGCCTCTTCGTAGACCTGCATCAATCTTTCCATCAGTATTTTCTACTCATACTCAAACACCCACTCACATACTCGGGGAGTAGTCTCCGACTGTGAAGTGCAATGTTTCAATAGAAACTTGCTTCTCTGTAACATCTGGATCCAGCGACTGTCAGTCATGGCAATCTGATGAGCTGTTATTCATTGTGTGACAACAGTAATGGACGATAAAGAAAAAACGTATACACAATATGTGCTAATTAACACCATTGGAAACCAGCACTTCAGTTTTAGAATACATTGAATTCTCAATGTTTTTATGAAGCCCATAATATATCATGTTCTGGCTTTACAAACTTATTGACCAGACGTCCTGGAAATAAACAATCAGTTACAATCTTTATCTGAACGGAAGTCTGAAAACTGGCAGTTTTACATTCATAAACCAAAGAATGATATTTCAAGTAAACTAGATTTGTTCTTGGTTTGGCACACTCTTACAGCCGTCATTTAAGGAGGTAAAGGATATGTCATGCTCCCCCAGGCTGAAAAAGAGAACAGAGGGAGGCTGCAACTATATGAGAAATAAACCTTTTCAAACAAATGAATTAATAATGAAACAAGAGTGGAGGAGCGTACCTCCCCAGTGGAGAGGAGTCAGCCGGAACTCTTCAAAGGGAAGGAGAGAAAAGTGAGCCGGGGAGGAAGAATGGTCCAGTAGTGAGAAAGGGGGGCAAGAGAGACAGGTAAAGGTTGTATTCAGACGGAAGAATTGGCCTCCTGAAAGACAGAAGAAAAACCTTTCTCAGGGTTTAAGAGCCTATCAGACTCATGTCTGTGACTGTGCCCACATTGGTGGTCTCTGGTTGGATGGGAGATGGAGGGGGCACTCAGCCACATGCTGAATTCACATTGTTCCTCATGGAGGATGGAGGTCGATTCTTCAGCTGAGGGTTTGAATATTCAATACCCTCCGATTCCAGTTTTTTTATTGTGTGTTTTTTCTCTGCTGACGTTCATTCATTAAGGCTCTGTAGTTATACGTATAACCATCTGATATTAGCCTAGAGTTATTAAGCATATTCATCTAGCAAACTATACCTACCTTGGAGTATTACAATAGCAAGTATAATTTTATTGCATGTGTCCATCCAGGCAAATTGATGGATACAAATGTTATTAATAAAAAGCACATGATGCGATTTTTTTGTAATCATCCAAAACAATGTTCAGTGTATGTGTATTTTTCCAAATAGGTCACTGACTAGACGTGCGATGCATTGAGTGCGATCCCTTTCCCCTGAATGTTATGGTGTTCTCGCGCCTCTAGGTGGCGGTAACGCGCCTATAAAATGATTTGCCAACCGTCAAAAATAAACGAAGAAGAAGAAGTAAAAGCCGCAGAAGAAGATAGAAGAAGAAATCGGCTCCTACTGCAGCGTGTTTTTAGTTTTCTGACACCAAAGTTAATCAAAATGATGTATAAACAGCGAAAGTGACGAAAGAAGAAGAACAAGAAGAGGAGGAGCGTCTGCTGCACGTTTCGCAAATATGAAGTTAGTGTTTCTATCGCGACAGTAAAGAAGAAAGACGATCGTTATTGCTGCATTCAAGCTAGCACAAGCACTCCATAGTGTACACATTGCTTGTTGCTAGCGTGGTTACATCAATCATAACCCACTTAGTTAAACTAGCTGACGTCATTTAGCTCAGGGAACATTACACCTGACGCTGATTGAGCTGAGATTCATACACAAGTGTGTTCACTTTGTAGCTGCTGCACGAAGCTCGCATCGTTGCGGTGCTTTTACACAAACACAAACACACACACACATACACACGCTCACTCACACACGCACGCGCACACAGTTGCAAAGAGGCTGCACGTCTCTGCTCTGAGCCTGCGGTGTGTCTGAAGTCCGTTGTTTGTATTCATCCTAGGATCAACATCGAGGGTCTGTTGGTGTATTTCCCATACGACTACATCTACCCGGAGCAGTACTCCTACATGCTCGCGCTGAAGAGGACTCTGGACGCCAAGGTGGGTCGTGTTTGTCAACTCTGGGATTAGAGAGCGTTGTGCAGCCAGGCGACAGGCGACTTTTCTTTGAAGTAAAAGTAGTAATGCCACAGTGTAGAAATATTCTGACATACAAACATACGATGATCTCATAGAATACGATGCATTGGTGTGGATGAAACTAACCAGCTGTATAAAAGGGTTGACAGGTGGAACCTTAGCCCCTCCCATCAGTGTATGAATGGGTGTGAATGATGTCATGTAGTGACGGGTCCATTTACCATTTTAAAAACATCTACAGATGTAAAGATGGAACATACACATTAATGCAGCAGTGATATTGATCCAGAAAACATCGCTGTAAATCACTGACGGGGACATTTTACTGCACAAACATTAATCAAGGGTGGAGTTTAAAGGATTTTCAGGTTTTGTTTTGAAGCCACACGCTATTAATCTTTACGTGTGTCACTGTTTATGTTCAGGGTCATGGAGTCCTGGAGATGCCATCGGGAACCGGGAAGACCATCTCTCTGCTGTCCCTCATCGTTGCCTACCAAAAGGTGAGTTTAGCTGCATTTTCTTTTGACTTCTTGTTGCTTCCCAACAGCCCATAATAAACGCTCTCGCTCTTTTTCAGGTCTTTCCTTTGGAAGTGACCAAGCTAATATACTGCTCCAGAACAGTTCCAGAGATTGAGAAGGTGAGTGAAATGTCAAATATATTCACACAAATTGTAATTCAGAGATTTAATCCCAGCAACATTATTTTTCCCTACTGCTTAGCAAGTTAAAATAAAACAGTAAAAAACATTTTAAAGAAGGCTTGAGATGACGTGGCGTATATTTAATCCGCTGTCTTATCAGGTTGTGGAGGAGCTGCGGAAGTTGATGGAGTATTATTCCAAGGAAACTGGAGAGGTCAACAACTTCCTGGCTCTCGCCCTCTCCTCCAGAAAAAACCTCTGCATCCACCCGGAGGTACGAGATTGCATACGGCACGAGGCAGAGCACAAACACACTCACACACTCACACACACACACACACACACACACACACACACACTAACATGCTGATCTTACAGACACGCAAACAAGCTCTCTGTTGTTGTTCAGACATCCTTGGAGGAAACCCTAGAAACTGGACCTCTTAGCACTTTAGTTGGCTGAAAGGATTCAATGTCTCCTTGGTCTGCTTCTATCAAGGTGAGCGCCTTGCGCTTCGGTAAAGAGGTTGATGGGAAGTGCCACACGCTGACGGCATCATACATCCGAGCACAACAACACAGCGACCCCGACCTGCCTGTGTGCCGCTTTTATGAGGTAAGAAGTCACCTGTATGCTAGTATTTTTGTGATGGAGTCGCTGCTGATTGGTTCACTGCAGCAGTCTGCAGCGCCAGGAGACCAACACCTGCAGTCTATTCGATACTGGATGCCCTTACTGTCTGGTTAGCAACTGTCACTAGGTTAAAGTGAGAGTGGGATGTTCAGAATATTTGAATAATGAGGATACTTATTAGTCATTTATTGACTACGTACTATAGTGGACCTCACGGGTAAACACCCACCCACTCCGGTTCGTGTCCGCAGGATTTTGATGCGGTCGGCCGACAGGTGCCCCTCCCCCCTGGGGTCTACAACCTAGACGACCTAAAGGACTTCGGCAAGAGGAAAGGCTGGTGTCCGTATTATCTGGCACGCTACTCGGTATGTCGCACTAGACGCATGTTTATTATATATACAATTTTAAAAAGCTTTCTTAGTATTTTGGCACTCGGCACACACATCTGGAAATACTCTGACGCAGTTGCTCTTCACTGAAAGAATAATAGTTTTAATACCTAAAGATGCTTCACACGGTTGGTGTTGCGTCGCTCACTTTGTCCCATCTCTATTTCCTCTCAGCTCATGCATGCCAACATTGTGGTGTACAGTTACCACTACCTGCTGGACCCCAAGATAGCTGACCTGGTGTCCAAAGAGCTGACCAAGAAGTCCGTGGTGGTGTTTGACGAGGCTCATAATATCGGTGAGGAGAAGAATGTTAGTGCAGTCAAATAAATATATTGCGCAACCGGACGAATACCAGAATGGTCGACGGTGTAAAGTCCTGATCCAAACTGTCCAGCTCTTCCTTTTAAAACATTATACTTCTTTTCACATTTTTTTTGTCAATGTTTCTTTTCTGAATTTGTTTTTATTTGATTATTTATTGATTTATTTTCTCCTGCACCAAAACATAAAAAACAGGCAAATTCTTCCGTGTCTTGAGGAAAGAAAAACAGATTCTGAAATTTAGGGATAATTATTGTTATAAAGTAAATGACTAAATAAATGAAATGATATCCACTTCTGTTAATCCCCAGAGGGGAAATGCTGGTGCTGCAGCTGCACAAAGATAAATACAGATACAAAGAGGTAGTTTAAATAATAATATAAACGGACTTGTTGACTTGCTCTTTTATATGTGAACAGCGTACACCAGAATTATATGTGATTAAGTAATGACACTTAGTGTTGTCTGAATAAATGAAAGCAACATTATATAAATATAATATATACAGAAAGTAGTATGACATATATTCACGTTAGAATATAATATACTACGTACTGTAAAATAGTGTAAAGTGCAATGTAATAATAGAGTGTAACATTTAGTATTGTACAGCAGTGTAACATAACTCTTTTTGCTCATCATATTGTCGTCATACCAGCATTTCTTTATATCACAGACAGGGAAAACAAGATAAATATTATTTTTCTCACTCCATTATGTATGACTGAGCACACCCTATTCCGTTTTAAATCACTATAAATTATGATGAAATGACGCATGCTATTATTGATGGGCGAACTCAAGGAGGAGCTTTAACCGTTCTCCCCGTGTCGCGTTCTCTCCTCAGACAATGTGTGCATCGACTCCATGAGTGTGAACATCTCCAGACGAACACTGGACCGCTGCCAGACCAACGTGGAGACTCTGCAGAACACCATACAACAGTAAGAGGCACAGAACACACACAGCTCTGTTGTCTGGGGCTTTTTAATTTTTTCCCTCATACATGTACGATATAAATCATAAACGATGATCACTGACGTCTGCCAACTTAAATGTAAAAATGTCACCTGTCAAGTCTTGGACAGCACTCCTGCATTAACGTCGTTCTGTACCGAGTAAAAACTCCCACCAGTTTGTAAAATGTGTTTTTCTGACTTTACATTTATTGATGTTTGTAAAGTCATTATTTTATAGGCTAATCCAGGCTGCGGCAAATGTTCACAATTTGTAGAACATTTTTGCACCCAGTCTTTTAGCATCACATCACATGGGACCGAATCACACCACGAATTAAATATACTTTACATCCTATACTTTATACTATAATGACGGGTAACCAGAATGGAAATAATTCTGGCACTAATAACCTTTGAGAGTGAGTTAAACGTTGGAGTTGGGATGTCTCCGTTATTTCCACACGATGTGCATCAAGAGATGAGTGATGTCATTTCTGCCCCGCCTCCTCTGCTGCCTGATAGGATAAAGGAGACGGACGCCACCAAGCTGAAGATGGAGTACAGCCGTTTAGTGGAGGGGCTGAAGGAAGCCAATATTGCCAGGGAAACGGACGTCTACCTCTCAAATCCCGTGTTGCCGGATGAAATTCTTAAAGGTACGGCCGTCCAATTCATTTCTTAAACATAAAAAAAAGTTTTAAACACAACTCAGTCTCCAGAAAGTGAGCGTTGCTGTTTCTCTCCCTCCATTAGAGGCGGTCCCTGGTAGCATTCGCACAGCGGAGCACTTTGTCGGTTTCCTAAAACGTTTCCTGGAGTATCTGAAGTCCCGTCTGAGAGTCCATCACGTCGTACAGGAGAGCACGCCGCAGTTCCTCAAAGACATCTTCGACAAAGTCTGCATCGACCGCAAGCCCCTCAGGTCGGTGCCGACTTCAGCTGCGCATCGCGCATTTGATCATGTGATCATGTACCGACTCAACTCGCTTGCTCTTCTACTCTGTTACTCTCTTCCTCATTCATTCCCTTCTTCGCTCTCCTGTTCCCTCATTGGCCGGGCAGCTTCCTCATTCGGGCACGTTTCCTCTCCCTCATCTTTTCTCCGTCCCTCCGTGTTCTCCAGGTTTTGTGCAGAGCGGTTACGGTCGTTACTGCGAACTTTGGAGATTGCCGATATCGCAGACTTCTCAGCTGTTACTCTCATCTCTAACTTTGCTACCCTGGTCAGCACCTACAGCCAAGGTAGTAGAACACTTCTGGATCTGTATTGTTAGTGCTGTGATCTCCGCCAGGAGAATCATTTGGCGTCCTTGCTTGTGTCCGTGAGTGACTGTGACCCTCTTGCTGTCCACGGCTTATCTCGAGTTCTGGCTGCATGCTCACGGGCCTCAGAGATCTGCACCCTGATGAGAACCCTTCTAGTTTACAGACTAGTTACAGTGAGATGAGCGGTAGACGTCACATTTACTTTCTTCCGTTGATTTCTTTAGTCATTAAAACATTGTTTGTTCAGTTCTTAAATCTTCTTGGCTTAAATTTGATAGTTCATGTCATTAAACACTATTTCTCTCTGTCCGCTGAAGGTTTTACTATAATCATCGAGCCCTTTGAAGACAGAACTCCAACCATCGCAAACCCTGTGCTGTACTTCAGGTCGGTAAAATACACAGAGATAGCTTTTAAAGTTGGGAAGCGTCATTAACATTTGTGTCTTTGTTGCTTCTCTCAATGCGAGAAAATCCACTGATTATTATGAAGACCTGATCCGATCTGTCTTTGTTCCCCTCTCAGCTGTATGGACCCGTCTATTGCCATCAAACCTGTTTTTCAAAGATTTCAGTCAGTCATCATCACCTCGGGGGTAAGTTAGTTAGATAGTTAGTTGCTTGGTTAGTTTAGTTGGTTAGTTACCTCTCTGTGCCTTTCTTCTCTGTTCAGTCATTAAGATTTTTGCCTTTGGAGAAATGAAAGGTGTCTCTATTTCAATCTACCTTTAGTCCTGTTAAAGCAAAGTTCCCTTTGGGCCCTCCTTCACACCCCTGTGAACCAATCCAGATTAGTCTCTATTAGTCCCTGTACTTTGATGAATTGCTTTGTTTTCATGTTCCAGTACCACAGTTAGGAGTGAATTATCTGCATTTTGCCAACCCATCTGTTCTGGAAAGTTATTAGTTTTTCTGTTTCACATTTGTTGCTCAGACAAATGAGTTCAGGTAGTCGTGCACTAATGAGACATCTCTGCTCCCATGTGGACTCTTCAGACTCTCTCCCCACTGGACATCTATCCCCGAATCCTCGACTTCCGCCCTGTTACCATGGCATCCTTCACCATGACGCTGGCACGGACCTGCCTTTGTCCTCTGGTGTGTAACTACTCTGACACACACACACACTCACACACTCTGAGACGAGGGCTGAAATGAACTAATTGTGTCAGAAAAACACTTTTAACACTTTTATATTAAATATATATTAATAGTGAATTGTTGGAGACTGTGTCCATGTTGTTTAAGTTGTTGGTCTCACATAGATTGTCGGCAGGGGAAACGATCAGGTGGCCCTGAGCTCAAAGTTCGAGACCAGAGAAGACTTTGGTGAGTAGAGATGTCATTATTTATTGCATTATATCACCGGAACGATGAAACAAAATATTTATTTGGGGAGATTTGCAGCTATGACATATTTGGTCTTTTTCAGAATAACATATTTGTTTAAATAAAACGTCAGTAATGTGTCTCTTCTTTGTTTCCAGCTGTGATTCGTAACTATGGCAGCCTACTCCAAGATATGTCTGCGATCGTTCCCGACGGCATCGTGGCGTTCTTCACCAGCTACATGTACATGGAGAACATCGTGGCGTCTTGGTATGAACAGGTAGGCATCCTAATTAATTAATTAACCAACTTCTAACCACAGTAGCACTACGAATGATACTGAATGAAATGTTTGCGTCATAGAAACAGAATATACTATTTAGTGTAAGTTGTATTCTTTGTGTTTGCTTGCAGGGGATCCTGGAGAACATCCAGAGAAACAAGCTGATCTTCATCGAGACTCCGGACGCTGCAGAGACGAGCATGGCCCTGGAGAAATACCAGGAGGTCAGAGAGACACCCGTCATCTCACTTTATACACATCGTTAATAAAGGTCTCACAAACATCTGTTATTGGGAGACAAAACATCACCACGGTGCTAAATGAGTATTGAGGAGGCGAAACATGGAGGACGCAATGCCTGTGCCATTTGGCATCACTAGGAAAGGATTTAGAGCTGCAACCAATTATATAAGTTAAATATATAAAAGTGAGAAAAATATGGAAATCATTTCAGAGGCTTAAAACATGTGATTAATTGCTTTAATGATTAATTGCTTCTCAAAATAGTTGATCGTTGCAGTTCTTGAAAAGCAATACAGGCAGTCGTGGTGATAGCTTATCTTCTTTTGTCTTTTTTGACATGTGTCTGCGTCTCTGCTCCTCAGGCGTGTGAGAACGGCAGAGGAGCCATCCTGCTGTCGGTGGCCAGGGGGAAGGTGTCTGAAGGGATCGATTTTGGTAGGCGGCACGTTGCTTCACAGATTCAGTCAAAAGAAAAGTTCCCCGGAGTCGTGTGGAAGGCCGTTTACCAACGTTCACTGTTGTTCTGTTTGCTGTTCAGTGCACCATTTTGGCCGGGCGGTCATCATGTTCGGAGTGCCTTACGTTTACACGCAGAGCCGCATCCTCAAGGTCAGAACTGTCACTCACCCGCATTTTAAAATCCACGATTTTTTTTTAAGCCGAGTCACAAATCTTTAACGTCCAGGTTGAGTCGGGTCACAGTACCGCGAGTGCAAACCGGACTTCCAGCAACAACGCCACAATGAAATATATCATATTCTATTGATGAGGAAAACATTGTTGTGGATGAAATCTGAATGTGTCCTCACTGCAGAATAAACTATTGAGTGTCTCTTAGAAAGGCAGAACTAAATGAGTGAACAGGGGAGTCGTCACCATATCATATCCATATGACGAGCACAGATCTTCTCTGTTTGAATGTTTTCAGTGTTTCCGGCCACGCAGCTTTACAATCCCTCTCGCTCTCTCCTCGGCGTGTTTCAGGCTCGTCTGGAGTACCTTCGCGATCAGTTTCAGATCCGAGAGAACGACTTCTTAACGTTTGACGCCATGCGTCACGCCGCCCAGTGTGTGGGCAGAGTCATCCGGGGCAAGACGGACTACGGAATCATGATCTTCGCCGACAAGGTACGGGCAGGGCCTCGGGACAAGCCGATAAACGGCCTTCAGGTTTGGTGATCTGGTGATTCTTCGGAGTGAGACCTCTCCCTCTCCCGTCCGCAGCGCTACGCCCGAGCAGACAAACGTGGGAAGCTCCCTCGCTGGATTCAGGAACACATCAGCGACAGCAGTCTGAACCTCACCGTGGACGAGGCCGTCCAGCTCTCCAAGCACTTCCTGCGTCAGATGGCTCAGCCGTTCAGACAGGTACGACTAACGCCTCTCTTTAGTAAGCACTTGCATCTATGCCCCGACATTATGTTTGGATCGTCTGGATGTATCGATGTGATTTAGCTGGTCAAGTCACTGACCTCATGTCCTTCCTCCTGAAGGTAATACTCGGGAACGCCACGAGGGAATTTCTTCAAATTTGCCACAAATATCCACATTGACTCCAGTGATTAGACGTTGATGTCACAGATCACTCTGATCTCACAACACAACATTGTAACTAAGAAGATAAAATAATGAAGCGATGTCACTTTGGACAAATATGGATGTAAACTGCATCGAGACGTGTTGGCCAAGGCCAGCAGCCGCTTGGTGGTCTCTGGTAGAGAAGTAAAAAGCCCGCGTTGAACAAAACGGCTTCAAACTGTATCTTCTGTCTGAACGTCTTTAGAGCTGCAGTTAACGGCGTGATTACTCCAGGTCCCCAGCAGGCTGAAGAGGGACGAAGCTAGACACACAACGTTGTTGAGCAGGCGGTCTTTGATCACCTTCTCGGTTTCCTAACATTTAACGCTCTCTAATAATGTCTCTCCAGGAGGACCAGCTGGGTTTGTCTCTGTTGACTCTGGAGCAGCTGGAGTCGGAGGAGATGCTGAAGAAAATCAGTCAGATCGCTCACCAGAGCTGAAGGTGTCAAACACATTGTGTAATGTCGTCACCCGTTACTGTGACTTTAAATGGATGTACGGGCTTCATCAGGGCAGTTCAAGTAGATTTGCCTCTTCCTTCTCTTTGTGGGAAAAACAACCATGAAACGTCTTCAAAGCCCACGCTGGCCCAGCTCTGGTGGTTACAGTCACTATCGGTGAGTATTCATCACACAGCTCCGGAGGTCTGAGTTACTTCCTGTATTTCTGGTTTGAGCACCGCAGCTCTTTACGTGTATTTCATGTCAGATGCTGCAGTTTAATGGGGATGGGTCTCACATTTGTTTACTCGATACTAGAGATCACTCACAGATGTACTGTGAGAGGATATAGTGAGGACTGTAGTGTAAACAAAAACAATTAAAGGGGAAAAGTTCATGTTCCATATAGCGTCTCATACAGACGAGACTACGTTCCTTTTGCCGCTGTACAGTCCACTAATACTGAACTTGAATTTTTGTATCTGTTATTCAACCAGGAAGTTGGAATATAAATGTTTGTATTCAACAGTTGACTTGTGTTGTTTCTTCTTAGGAAAGAGGTCCAGAATGGGAATACATAAACAATTTGAACGATTCAAAAAGAAAGGTTAAGTAGCAGCCCTTAACAACTATAAGTCCTAATAGACCAACAACAAAGCAATATGTCCATGCAAACACAATGAATATAGTTCAACAACTTTTTGTTATTTATTTCAATTCAGGTTTTTCAATTATACATTATAGCAACATTGATATTTACCAGAATAACCAGCTTCAGGAGATTGATATATAACGTTCTTACAGGTGTGTGGTGAAGCCACTGTGGCTCCTACAGTAAACTGAGTGTGTTCCAGCTCTTACATGAATGACAGACACCTTCTACCTCAGTTAATAGTGAGTTGTGCATGTCAGTGAAATAGTTATGTTGGCTACCTCCATTTAAAATGGCTTCACCACTTTGGTTGCAACACTTTGACCTTCAACAGGGTCACCACCGACTTTGAATGTCTTCCGGCTCGTTTGATGAAACGTTTGCACACAATAACTTGAGAGCTGAGAACTATTTTCTGAATCGTCTATTAACTCACAATGCAACAAATGCACAATTTTAAATATTGAAATGTCTTAATATTGAAGTGATTTAGGGCTGACCCCGACCTGCACATTTAACAGTTTCTCCACAAAGAATCACTTTACACTTTGTTCATCAGATGGCTCATACATTATTTATAAATAAGTTCTTCTGCATGAGAACACCATAAAGAACCTCTTAAGAATTAAGAAAGGTTATTTGATGAAGAGGGAGCTGCCCTAGTTTGATTGATCATAATATATATTAACTTGTGGTAAATGTCTATAAATAAAATATATTAATATCCATCTTTTAGAAATAGTACCATCAAGTCAGGTGTTTAAAAAAGTATATTGTAATCTTTTTTTAACGTTGTTCCCTAATGTGGAACAACTGTACGGCTCAAACTCTTGTTTTATGAATCGCTCTGACGCGTCAGAACCAGAGTGACCCGCACACTGAAGGAAAAACACATCATCAGTTTAACGTCTTCATCTTAAACCAAATGTAACATTTACATCTCACATGTCTAACCCAAGTCCAGGAAGGAATGATATTACACGTCAAGTGAACAGGAAGGAAAGGTCATAGTGCAATAAGGAACCGTCCAAGTGGAGTCAGGAAGTCACCTCACTGGTCGACACGTCCTCAACGGCCACGGACACATGAAGTGGTTATGACTTATGCAAATGAGCGACGGTCAATAAATTAAGAGTTTTGATAACGTCTCCACTTGTGACAATCACCTCAGATCATGAGGGGAATCAACGTGGGGCATCCACTGAGGAATACAGCTGTGTGTGTGTGTGTGTGTGTGCATGTGTGTGTGCGTTAGCTGCAATCACCGAGTGAACCTCTTCTGGTCAGACTCTGTGTGCTGGAGCTCAGGCCTCGAACATCCGCCAGGCGGCTCGACTGAGGAACAGAGAGAATATGACTAGAGTGGTCAGGAATTTGATTATACATGGAAAATTAATCAAAATGTTATATTAAGAATTACATTTTTCTCAACATAACATTGGAATGCTATTTCGGTATGCTATGAATCTTTTACTTTTGATTTGATACACTATTCATTTACTCTTTCGACAAACTGAATACTTCCTGCACCACTGATGATAATAATGGCCGATGTGTTTGATAACAATCCACAAAAATCTACAGGGAGTAAAGGTACATTGTGATAAGCATAAACATCACTACATTATGCATTTAGCACCAAATAAATCCCTCAATTAAACGAGAGAACCGGCCCATTCACTCCTCAGTCATCTTAAAGCGGTCTGCTCACCTGGGCGCCGTCCTGACGCTCTCTGGCTCCAACGTTCAACATATTCAGAGAGTTCGCCCTCTTCATTCTGAAAACAGCACGTCACATGTATCACAGCATTGCGAAACTTTCAACAATCTCAGTTTTACTCCACCGGTTTAATGTCAACGGCCCAAAACTCTTGTGGCCAAAGCCGGAGCGCTTCTATGAGCCAGAATCCTCCTTGTTCCTGGGTTCAGCTACAGTTGGATCGACGGTGGGGGATTACCACCTGTAACAGAATATTACCCAGCATTCCTCGGGGTAGTTTCCTCCGTTGCGACTCCCTTCAGCTTGCGGACAAGTTTCTCGCTGCTTCTGCGAATGGACTCTCTGAGTTTGGTGAAAGAGCCGCTGCGCGTCAGGCTGCTGAGTCCATCCGGTCCGGAGCCCCCGTCCCCCGCACCGGACCAGCTGGGATGACCGTCGCCTGTAGCACGGAGAGACCAGGGTGTGAACATGGGGAATGCAAAGACCAGCTATCATACTTCAATCTGGTCATCACCTTCAGACCCACACTTAAGTACTTTATGAACTTTCTTTCTGCCCGTCACTGATGAAACATGTTGAAGTGAGGCTGTCACTTTTGAGAAGCTGCCAGTCGACCTCGTCTTGGTTCAGTGAACTCGGAGCTGTTGTTGCTGAAGCCCGGCTCGGTCCGAGCAGCGGCTCACTGAGACTAATGTCGGCAAGCTTTACCAGGATGATACTTGGATCAGTTTGATGATTGATGACTTCTCTACTGGGGCTCCAATAATATTACTGCATTCACCATTAACCTGTTCATCATTGAGGAATGCGGCTGTACTATCGCGATATTTCAGATGAAGAGTATTGATCTTTTATTAAATGAACTCAACATTACTAATTTTATATTTTGGTAGCGATTCCTTTTTCAGTCCACTCGATGTCGCCGAGTTCTTCAGTCAACACGAAGAGGAGTGTTGGTCTTCTTGACCTTTTTGCCTAAATCTAAATGATTAAAGTCTGATTAACCCAGTGACGATTTATATCATATTATTAGATATACACTACCGTTCAAAAGTTTGGGATCACTTAGAAATGTCCTTATTTTTCAAAGAAAAGCATTGTTTTTTTCAATGAAGATAACATTAAATCAATCAGAAATACACTCTATACATTGTTAATGTGATAAATGACTATTCTAGTTGGAAATGTCTGGTTTCTAATGAAATATCTCCATAGGTGTATCGAGGCCCATTTCCATCAACGATCACTCCAGTGTTCTAATGGTACATTGTGTTTGCTAATCGCCTTAGAAGACTAATGGATGATTAGAAAACCCTTGAAAACCCTTGTGCAATTATGTTAGCACAGCTCAAAACTGTTTTGCTGATGAGAGAAGCTATAAAACTGGCCTTCCTTTGAGCTAGTTGATTATCTGGAGCATCACATTTGTGGGTTCGATAAGACTCTCAAAATGGCCAGAAAAAAAGAACTTTCATGTGAAACTCGCCAGTCTATTCTTGTTCTTAGAAATGAAGGCTATTCCATGCGAGAAATTGCAAAGAAACTGAAAATGTCCTACAGCGGTGTGTACTACTCCCTTCAGAGAACAGCACAAACGGGCTCTAACCAGAGCAGAAAGAGAAGTGGGAGGCCCGGTGCACAACTCAGCAAGAAGACAAGTACATTAGAGTCTCTAGTTTGAGAAATAGACGCCTCACAGGTCCTCAACTGGCAGCTTCTTTAAATGGTACCCCCAAAACGCCAGTGTCAACGTCGACAGTGAAGAGGCGACTCCGGGATGCTGGCCTTCTAGGCAGAGTGGCTAAGAAAAGCCATATCTGAGACTGGCCAATGAAAAGAAAAGATTGGTATGGGCAAAAGAACACAGGCATTGGACAGAGGAAGATTGGATAAAGGTGTTATGGACAAATGAATCCAAGTTTGAGGTGTTTGGATCACACAGAAGAACATTTGTGAGACGCAGAACAGGTGAAAAGATGCTGGAAGAGTGCCTGACACCATCTGTCAAGCATGGTGGAGGTCATGTGATGGTCTGGGGCTGCTTTGGTGCTGGTAAAGTGGGAGATTTGTACCAGGTAAAAGGGATTTTAAATAAGGAAGGCTATCACTCCATTTTGCAACGCCATGCCATACCCTGTGGGCAGTGCTTGATTGGAGCCAGTTTCCTCCTCCAACAGGACAATGACCCAAAGCACACCTCCAAATTGTGCAAGAACTATTTAGGGAAGAAGCAGGCAGCTGGTATGCTGTCTGTAATGGAGTGGCCAGCACAGTCACCAGATCTCAACCCCATTGAGCTGTTGTGTGAGCAGCTTGACCGTATGGTCCGCAAGAAGTGCCCATCAAGCCAATCCAACTTGTGGCAGGTGCTTCAGGAAGCGTGGGGTGACATTTCAACAGATTACCTCAACAAATTAACAGCTAGAATGCCAAAGGTCTGCAATGCTGTAATTGCTGCAAAAGGAGCATTCTTTGACGAAAGCAAAGTTTGAAGAAAAAAATTAATACTTCAAATACAAATCATTATTTCTAACCTTGTAAATTTCTTGACTATATTTTCTATACATTTTGCAAGTCATTTGATAAATAAAAGTGAGTTTTCATGGAAAACACGAAATTGTCTGGGTGATCCCAAACTTTTGAACGGTAGTGTACATATGCGTAATTTGCTATTAATAAAAGCAATAAATCACAACATATACGTTAATAAAATATCGCAAAATGTTTAAAATCTCAATTCGATGTAATAAACTTTGCTGTAAAATTTTTATTTATTTTTTATTAAAAGTTGTTTACCTTCTACAGATCCAAACTCCTTTTCATGAGCTCTGGTCAGAATCTCTTTGTACAGGGCTTCAGCTTGTATGTATTTCCCCTGCTTCAGGTAGCATGAGGCCTGTGAGAGAACAAAGAAACAGGGAAGAGATGAAAGAAGATGGAATGAGGTGAGAAAGTGACCAAAACATTTTCATCATTCAGACTTTACATTCATAACATATATTAAATACATGTTGAACTCTATGTCTTGTCTTTAAAGAGGAGCTTTGAGGCAGTGGAAGTAGCTCCATGATTCCTACACTTCCGGGATGGTCCACATGGTTGACTTGTAGGTCGCTTTGGACGAAGCGCGGGAAGTAAACAACTTTTCCATTTGTCAAAACCTTTTGGTGAAACTCAGACACGACTTCCAGGAGTGTGCTCACCAAGTTGTTCTTGGTCTTGGCCACGTTGGCGTCGTCCGGGTCCAGCTTGCTCTGGTAGATGTGCAGAGCGCGTTCGTAGTACTGCTCCACCTCCTGGTACTTCCCCTGGTTCTGACACAGCAGGGCCAGGTTGTTCAGCTGCTTGGCCACATCGGGGTGTTCTGTACCCAGAACCTGGGGGGGGGGGGGGCATACAGAAACAAAATACACTGAGGATGGGAAACACATCATTCTATTACAAAATACTTCAAAGTGATTGATTTAGGCCCTTATAGAGCATTTTTCAAAGCGTTTTGTGGTTTGGTTTTAAATATGTATACTTGTCTAAAGAGGCGTTATGCTAAAGCTATGTCATAGTATCACATTTCATACAAAGATATGTTCTCAGTGCGTGAGTGCTCATAGGTTTAGTGATGCGTGTGTTCTCTTTACTTTCTCTCGGATCTCCAGAGCTCTTTTACACAGCGGCTCCGCTTCCTTGTATTTCCCTCTTTTCCCATAAAGCACTGCCAGGTTGTTGAGCGTTGCTGCCACCTGCACACACACATGACACACAATGCACATGACACAGCGAATCTGATAAACTGCTTTAAAATCTTTAATATATTGTGTTTCTTTGTGGGGTAATATCAACAGAAGCTCAAATATCTAGAGTCCATGGGAGGAGACTAACTTACGGCCGGATGGTCGATCCCGAGAGTTTTCTCTCTGATGGCCAACGCGTCATTCAGCAGGTTGGCTGCCTCTTTGTATTTGTTCTGGTCTCTGGAGACAAAAACACATCACACTGTTGGTCACATTCCTACTTTTTTTTAAATAACTATTATATTTTGCCAAACACAGAGGAGTCATGTCCATCCTTGTGATTTTTGGTCGTATTTTCTTCGGTCTCTTTCCTGGCCGAGGCTGCGTTAACACGAGTTTATGAACGAACGTTTTGAAAGTATTTTGCCAATTCAGGAGTCTCGTGTCTCTACACAGCATGGAGACCCATTCACAACCGGAACAGAGTAAGTATCATATAGACATAAATAGTCCAAATAGTATAATCGTTGTAATATAAACGGATGTTACGCAGAGCTTTGACATCATTCATAACAGGGATAATGTCAGTAAATCAGAGTAAAATACAGACTTCAAAGTGCACTTTAACTCACATGAGGTCCCTTGGTAATACTAGAACAGTACAAATAGGTGTTTTGTTGCCATGGTGACTGATCTCACCTGTATACCAGCGCCAGTATGTTCAGCATGGTGGCTACGTCTGGGTGGGTGTGGCCTGAGGACTTCTCCAGGTCTTCCAAAGCCTGTTGAGACATTGAAATGAGGCATTTAATGGATATTATGGTTGACATTTCTTAATACGCTGCATGTCCCCGTTCATACGCTCTCGCTGGGCTGACGGAGCTCAGCTAGAGGTGGACACCCCTCCCACCTGCTTGCAGAGTGGCACAGCGACCTCGTATCGACCCTGCGATGCGTACTGGATCACCAGGTTGTGGAGCGTTCGAAGGCGGGCGGGAATCTCGTAGCCGCCCTGCTGGGCCGCGGCGGCTGCGCTGCTGCGAGGCTGAGACGCTGCACAGCAACAAACACACACACACAAGTTAGTTCGGGCCTGGACTTGATGAAAGCAATCAATTACATTTTTGAGTCACATTTCATCAATGTTAGTAAATTAATGAAATCGGATACATTGAAACTCGGGTTGGTAATCTTCAGAACCACTTTGTGTTATAACCGTCTACATCATCTTTACAACCCGACTGCAATCCTTCAAACAAATGCTCTGACAAAAAAGAAAACAATCTGATATGTGTGTGAAAGTATGAGCTGCAACTTTTGGAGTTCCTTCTGCGAAATACTTACTCAATTCAATTCAGTTTCTTTTCTACCATCGCACATTTTCCTCAAAGGGCTTTACAATCTGAACACATTCACGACATCCCTGTCCCAGGACCTCACATCGGATCAGGAAAAACTCCCGAAAAATAGAAAAAAACCTAACACAAGGATAAAAGGTGTGGCAAAGAGTTGCAACAATCAGGCTTGTTCTTTCTCAAGACTACCAACCCTGGCTTTAACGGAGATTGTTGTGAAATATCTTTGTTTTAAAGCCGGCAGTTTGACTTCACTGCAGCTTTAAATGAACTCATACAGTAGTCTCTGTAGATGATTTAAGACTTAATTAAAAAATGTATTCTATTTTTTAAAAACTAATTTATCGAGATGACAAAAGCACGTTGATGAAAGAGAGATTTTCAATAAATCTACACAAGTCATATGTGCAATGTTGAGCTCATGAGTGTCTGAACAGGGCAAACCACAGAGAAATGAAGTTCACCTAAATCACTAAAACATTTCTAGACGTACAGTCACATTCTGAGAGACTGACAAAATCAAGGGGATCGAAGATTCTTTAGTGATGATGCTAAACCCACGAACATGTGACCTTGCTCCATTTAAACTGTCCCATTTGTCCCGGGAATGATTGAAAGGTGCGGCCGGTTACTGGGAGAAACATTAAAGTCTTACTCTGCGACTGTTGCTCGTCCTCGGTGGGAAAGAGGTCATCCAGAGACTCTTTGTTGGAAGACGTGACTTTGTCCTCCTGAAGGCAGACACACACACACACACACACTCAGCAAAGATGGAACTGCAGATACATTCTCATCATATTCTCAATAATAATTAACATCCATCGGATGTTAATTATTATTTTAAACTAAATGAATTAATTGTTCAAAGTGGTGTGTCACGCTAACCAACAGAAATGTACCTCCAACTCTGCAGCTTGATGTTGACTAGATTTGAATTGATATGGTTGAGTCTCATCAAGCCCATTCCAGGTGTTTTGGGGAAACAAGCGCTACTAAATGCACTGGATGATACCTGACCAGCACCCTGACCAGCACAAACTGAATAGCTTGGTTATATAAATACGGCTCACCCTCTGGACAACTTCACTGCATTTAGCAGATAAGAGACAGATATTTCCCTCATGAGCTGGTGGACACCAAGACCAAAGCCAAAAGGAAGTCGAATAGATTATGTTTAAGAACCAGCTTTAAAGGTGACTGTGGTTTTAATTCAATTAAGTTAATATTTCCGCCTGATTTCCTTGAATGCAGAAAAGGATCGTCCAAATAAAGGCCACGCCTTTTTTCTCCCACATCTGATCCTGTGAGAGCCCCTAATTGGCTGGAGTAGTAGGGATTGCCAACTCTTCCTGATCATTTGTGTTTGCGTGCAGTTTAATGTTCCCCTCACCAGCTGCGGCTCCTCCAGGTCGTATTTGCGTATGGAGGACATGAACTGCAGGTGTCGGTTCTGCTCCTCGAGGGTGACCACCTCCTGCTCCCTGTCCTGCAGCCGCTGCTGAGCTCCTGCCAGCTCGTCCCTTAACCATTGGTTCTCCTGACAGAGACGACGCACCTGAGGAGGCGGAGGAGGAGGACACGGTGGAAGAGGAAGAGAAGGAGGTGGCAAAGTAGGGGGAGGAAATGAATAAGAGAGGGCAGTGGGGGAGAGAAAGCAAGAAAGAAAAGGAACAAGGAAAGGAAAGCAGATGGTGGAGAGGGATGACGAAGAGGATGGTTGTGTGAAGAAGAAAAAAAGGGGGAGGCAGGAAAGACGAAGACACAGAGGGGGAAGCGGAAGAGAGAAAAGAGTAGTTGGAGATGAAGGAAGAGGACAAATGTGAAATAAAGGGGGCGCGGGTTATGAGGAGAAGAGTATGAAGAAGGAGGATCTGAGTGAGCATCAGTGTCTTCAGGGTCAGAAAAACACATTGAAGGATTTAACGACATCAGAGAATCTCCATCTACTCTTTTTCTTCTCTTTCCCCCCCCCAAACATGTCCTGCAGTTACTCACCTGAGCACGCAGCTTCTGTTTCTCCGCCTCCAGTGAACCCAGATGAGCCGACAGCGCCATCATCACCTGGAGGGACGGGAGGCAACTGAAACATTGCATGATGTCCAGACGACGTCCTCTTAGCTTTCAAACACAACTTTAATCCTTCAGCAAACTTTGACTCTAAACTGTTTTCTTTGTTCCTCCTTTAAATTTGAATCGCTTGCTCAAACCTGAGGACGAAACCGTTCTTCAGGACAAAGAGGTGTCGTATCAATACCGTCGACCTCTATTCCATCTAAGGGTGTTATTGTGTTTAATTCTTAACCCTCCTGTTATGTTGCGGGTCAAATTGACCCGTTTCAAAGTTTGAAAATCTAGGAAAAATACTTCTAAGTACTTTTTTTTAAATATCATGTATTTGCAACCCCCCCCTGCAGGTTTATATAACAGAGATGATGTTCCCGGGTCAATTTGACCCGGCTGTGAAAGTGAAGGCTAAAAGTCATCAGAAGAATCACGTTTAGACTATTTCTTTCTTTGTAAATGTAGGACAGTCTTTCTTACTCCCTCCCACCAAGTTTCAACACACACACTCACACCAACACACACACACACCAACTAACACACGCGCACACAGACACCAACACACACACAAACACATATCAGCACACACACAAATCAGCACACACACACCCCGTTCACAACCCCATATATAAAGTTGTACACATTTCAAACTTCAAACAAAAGAATCAGGTGGTTGTTATGGGAACCATCTCTATCCTGCTGCGTGCACATCACCCTACATGAGAAGCACACATTACAGAACAAATAATGTTTATCATCTTCTAACTTTCCCCCTAAATACACCTTTATTGGACATGGGACACTAATGTGAGGGTTTCTTTCATGTCTCAACTAATACATATGTAGTATAGTACTTCTAATATACTGTCTGTCTGACTGGGAGAGACACGCACCCTGTCTCATCCCAATCTCAGACCCACACACATTCTCTTTCTAACGACCCCAGCTGTGCGAGAAATACAGATACTATTTTGACGGGAACCTTTATTTTTCCCTGCGGGAAAACTCCACGCACACCTTAGCAGGGGAGGGCCAAACATACAAAATAGTTGCTGAGAAG
Source organism: Pseudoliparis swirei (assembly GCF_029220125.1). Classification (NCBI taxonomy): domain Eukaryota; kingdom Metazoa; phylum Chordata; class Actinopteri; order Perciformes; family Liparidae; genus Pseudoliparis; species Pseudoliparis swirei. The sequence continues at coordinate 11,729,503 of NC_079407.1, forward strand.
TCGTACAACATTACACTCTGCAGATACATATGACTGCACCAAGAGGATGACTATGTGATGGCCTTTGGTCATCTTTTATCATATAATTTATGCATCTTAACACTAAAAATAAACATAACTAAAGTTTACTTTCAATACAAATCCTTTATGACTCATTTGGCTTGATTTTTAGTGGGCGGGTCATTATGACCCTGAACAGCACAGGTGTCTCATCTCTATTTATCTACATCACCCCATAAAGAAAAGAAAAATTACAAAATGCAAATAAAATTTAGGAGAAAATATATGTTATGGTAGACTAATGCAATTTAGATTTAGATTCTTTCAATGTTCCTAAAAAATAGTTTGAACATGTATTTTTCATTAAAACGAGTGAGTGCTCCTGATTGAACTCTGATCTATGGAGGGGTAAATAACTCAATTCCACTAAAAACTGATTTAATTGTTAGTAATGTTGTTTGTGATGATGTACAAACTATAGTTTTTATAATTTTTTGGTTTCTGACCACTTTTGGATGATTCAACATTAACCGGGTCAAATTGACCCGGGAACATCACGGCTGTATGTAAGAAACGAACATAACAGGAGGGTTAAAGCAATTTGGTAATTACCTTTGAGTATTGATCCGTGCATTTGTCCTGCCAGTTAGAATAATGAGTACATGAATAACTTTGAGGGCAGGGAAGGCTGTAAAACGCCTCATAAAGTTGCTGCTAGCAAATCGTTGCTGTTTAAATGTAGAAACATCAGCATTCAGCTGGTTTTGTTTTCTGGGTACCTGAACAATGTTAGACTAGTATTCACGCTCCTTTTAGCTCCGCCTCCCACTCCTGAGAAAAATATCCATCTCTGCAGCCGCTGAATGCTTCCTTCTGTCCACCAGTGAGTCACTAACTGGGCCCGTCTGGGATTTGATGCCCAGCGTTTAGGGTGCAGTGGGTATCTAACATCTGGGATCCCAGAGAAGCGCAGCCTGCTTTGGCAGGGAAGGGTCGCTATGAGAGCGGTGAAAGTGAACAAAAGCAGTTACGTTGTGAGCCAGGAAACCGAAGGAATGGACTTAAAGACGCTACAGAGCTCACAGCAGATTAGAATTGGCACACAGAGCACCTTTCTAACGGGGCTACCTGTACCTGTGCCTCGCTCAGCCCCAGCTCGATCCTCTCCAGTGATTGGCGGACGATGCCGCTCTTCTCCTGCTCCACGCTGCCGCTCTCTGCCACCTCCTGCAGGTTCTCCAGCAGACTGCGGTTCTCTCCTCTGAGCACCTCCAGCCCGGCGATCACCTGCCGAGTGTTGCACAGAATCTCCTCCGCCGACAACATGGCTCCAGTTCTGAGGTTCCTGCTCTCACAGCAACTGACCTGGGAACAGCACAAAGAGGAAGTACATATCAATAGTAGAGGAGGTTATTATGGTGGCAGTTGTAGTCGTGGTAAGAAGAAGCCGTAGTAGGCAGTACAAGCTTGTGGTATGTGTAGAAATAGATCAGTGGCAGCAATAGTAGTAGAAGTAATACAATAGTAAAAGTGGCAAAAGGAGTAGTGGAAGTTGTGGGTCAGCAATAGTAGTGGCTTACAAGTAGTGACAGCCTGTCAGTAATAGAAGCAGTACAAGTACTACCATAGTAGTAGTAGTAGTCGTAGTATTGTGTATTGTGTATGCATATATGTTATACATATATATTTTATTTTATATTTTACTTTGTATACTCCTATATCTTTCATCCCTGTTTTTTATATTTTATTTTTTATTCTTGTGTGTTTAGTTTATTGGTGCTGCTACTGTGACGACAAATTTCCCCTTGGGGATTAATAAAGTATATATCTATCTATCTATCTAGTAGAGGCATACCAATAGCACTAGAAGTGGGAGCAGTAATAGTGTCAGTACTTGTGGTGTCAGTATATGTCCTCTGCCACCACCGAAATCCTCATCCACGACCTCATAACATCCAGACCCGACTGCTCACCTCCACCCGACGCTACGAACACATCACCCCGGTCCTACACCACCTCCACTGACTCCCGGTTAAGTACAGGATAAACTTTAAGATATTACTCATCACTTACAAAGCCCTAAACAACCTGGCCCCTCCCTATCTTTCAGACCTCCTCCCCCTCCACGCTCCAACCCGTTGACTCAGGTCCGCCGGTACAAACACTCTGAAGATCATCAGGACCAAGTGCCGGGCCTGGGGTGACCGGGCCTTCTCAGCAGCTGCACCCCCCCTCTGGAACGCTCTCCCCATCCACATCCATCAGGCTCCCACCCTACCGTTATTTAAGCAAGCACTCCAAACACACCTCTTCCAACTCGCCTGCTGAACCCCTGCCTCCGATACGACCCACACAGCTTCTCCAGTTTGCTTTCCTTTCTTTCTTTGTAACCAATAAGTTATTTGTGTTTGTTTTGTTTGCTTTGTCTTTCCATTGTTGTTGTGTTCTGTTTGTCATTGTTTCTTGTCCCCAATGTAGAGCGCCTTTGTGTATTTAGAAAAGCGCAATAAAAGTTAGAATTATTATTATTAAAGTAGTGGTATCTTCAACAGCTGTAGTGCTATATATTAGTAAAGGAGGCAGTTGTAGTAAAGTAGTGAAAGCAGCACTAAAAGTACTCATAGATGGAGCTAGTAGTGAGCAGAAGAAACTGTTCGTAAACTTTTCCAATGTATGAATGTTGGAGGGTTTTCGCCACATTCTCTACATGCAAGCCAACTTTACATTTAATTGAAGTTCAGTCAGTATGATCTTTTAATATAAACCTGGCTTTAACTCATGCAATGTATTGTTGCCTTAACTCTTTAAATTCACTTTAGTCAAGAAACAGCTCATTATTAAAGTAAATTATGGAGATGGTTAAAGAGGATCAAGACCTCTGCCCAAATTATAAATTCAATACTTTAGTTTCTGATATTAATGTAGACAGTAACACGTACTTTACTACACACGCATATGATGTTTACTGTTTCCTCTTTTCTGAGAAGAGAAGTGTGTCTATAATACAAATGTTGAAGTAAATGCAGTTTACAACAATACAAAAAGATAACATGAAAACAAATAAAGTCTCCATACGTTGCGTTGAATGTGGCGCGACTGGCCTCGTAGTCTGCTTACTGACAGGAATACTGTATTTAATGTAAAGAACAAGCCTCTCCGCTCATATAATGACGACTGCGTCACATAACAAAACATTTCAGTTAATTCCTTTGTGAACACATCATCGGCTGTACTGGACAACACACGTGCGTTTCTCAAAGGATGGTAATCATGCTTTGAAACACGATGTAAACACAGACAAACACGCAGCTTCCTCTCCGATCCACATGAACACAAAGTTATTTATAGCCTACCTGCTAAACCCAGGCTCCGGCGGCGTGTTCCGTCTTTTTGTTCCCTCTGTGACCTATTGTTGTTGATATTTTAGAGTTGAACGCGAACCGTGTCATGTACAGCAGAACATTTCTTCGCAGTGTCTTTCAGTATATTAACTGTTGAACAGGTGGGACGGAAATAAACTAAAAACTAAATGATTCACCTGCTGCCTGCTCGGCTCTTAGCTCCTCCTGTCATCACAGAGACATTAGTATGAAGCTAGCATAACAACACTTCAGCTTCCGGTTTCTACCTTCAAAGTAAAATAGTCTTAACGTTGCATTTATCGTTGTACTGTGAAAGGTACCGAAGTGGACATTATTATAGTATTGTAAGTATCAAATAAATACATGTTATATATTTAAGTTATGTGCAATAACTTTACAAATATGTCTAAACTACAAATAACTCGATTGGTTTATCCCCATATATTACGCTTTTATTTTGAAGGCAAAGTATCATGACTTCCTGCATTTATCCAGATATGTGCGAGTACTTTGACCATGCATTAGAGGAGCAGCTTACCTGTTCCCATTTTTCCCAACATACACCGCGGCACCGGTACAAGGCGGAGAGATGAACTGCGTGCGTGAAGAGATACAGATCATTTATGACAGATTCACAATTAAATTAACGTTTTTTTATTGGAATTTAGTTTGATACGTTTTACCCAACCTGTGAAGCCGATGAATAAAGATTATTATTATGACTATTATTATTATTATTATTGTTATTATTATTAGTATTATTATTATCAATATTATTATTTACCTTGGCAGTTTGTTTGAGCCCCATATGTATCTATAGCTATTAGATAGGCCTATATTGTTTTGTTTACATTTTAAAAACATTTTCATATAAAAGAAATACACAGAATTAAAATAAGCTCTTCAAATCTCACCACCTTCCTTTAAAGTAGACTTAAATAAATATAACAATAACTAAAGTCCCTAATATAGATAATTATGTCTCTGTGATGAACTAAAAAACTGCCTCTCTCTAAGAGATTGGCCATGTTATTTTGAAATTATCCATCCCTTTCATTCTTCCTCTCTTCAAGCCAAATTAACAACATTAATCTAATTATTGTATAATTACTGACTGGCCTGATAAACAAGTGAATAATGTAGTGCTAATCTAATGACAACTAATTTAAAATACAGGTATATTTCACTTTTGTTAAAAAAAAGACTAAATATAAAATAAATAAAAAACATATTACTATTATTATATTCTTATGTTGTATTGATGCCACCATGATTAGCTGGCCATTAAGTCATATTAAGTGTGTGGTCCGTGTTTGTGTGTGTGTGTGTGTGTGTGCGCGTTTGTGTGTGTGTGTGAGACCCGGAGGTTAAAGAGTGGAACCAGCATTAGTCTTAATGTCCCATTAGCTGAGCCTGTGTAGTAACAATCAACTTGAGTTACATCTACTTATTTACAGAAGCTTTCAGTGGGAGTCAGTGGACCCAAAACTCAGCTACTTAAAGTGAATGCAAACAAATAACAGCTAAAAAACAAGCAGAGTGTGTGGAGAGGGATTGACCATTTTTCTCTCTATATATTTTTTTTATAGAGATTACTAGATTATTTTTCTCGGATAAATTGGTGCTGAGTATTTACTAAATGTCCAGGTTTAGTTTTTTTATTTGGGAAGATTTTTACAGTATTTGATTGACTTCTTATAGATCCCCTGATCTAGCAGTGTCAGGATGGCTGTGACTCGTGGGCCGATCATTAGACAATGGACCCCTGGCTGGTAAAAATCCCTCAAATATAAGAGCAAGACCCCCAGATTCAAAGAGATGCAAAATTACCACAAACATCTGAATTTGTAATGTTGCATTTTTCCAGGTGATTCATTAGGCTGTACATGTTGCAAGACTTTTATTTGTAATGGGGTATTTGTATAGTAAGTCATACTTTAAGTAAATAATCTGAATACTTCCACCCCGCACAGCGAAAACCAAAAACTAAACATTAAGGTTATCAACTACTTCCAATTGAGCCCTATGTCTTTCCAACATGAACTTCAACAAGGGGGGCCACTGGACCTGAGACCCTCTGTCCCCTTGGCGACCTGTAGGCCCATTCAGTTATCCATCTGGGCTGTGACCTCTTTGCTTTTGATTTTCTGTCGCTTAAAGTTTGAGTTTCTGTAGATGGCGCTATAGATAAGTGCGATAGCCCAACAAACAGGAACGTTCACATGCATGTGACAGTTATACGAGCGTTTTGATGGACGACTCAGCTGTCAGGTGGGCAGAGAAGCACCAGCAACTGACTGTGGGGTGGGGACGCAGGGCCTGGCCATATACGGTCACTGGTCCTCCAGGCTGCTGCTTACGACAAATAACCCTCAATACATGCTGCTCACATGGTTTATACCAGGACTGGGATCAGGCAGGTAGCAGGAATTAAGAGAGAGCCCTCTGAAGCTTCTTCTCTGCTTAACGTCAGACAAACTGCGAAGAAGAGAGCTTTTGTTTCAGCTCGTGAACGTAGATGAGGGGTCGGCAACCTTTAGATGTGTAGTACCATTTTCAAATGTTCTTGTTAGTATGCCATAAACATTTATGTAACAGGAACTTTAATCATGGCACCACATATATTTAACACTCCAAATGACCTGGTATTTTAATTCCACCCATATGTGCGTAAAGCAAAATGTTTGTCCACGATCAGGACGTTTGAGTTATATATGAGAGCACTGCACTGCACAGGAAGGCCACCAATCAGAGGCAGAGAAGGACGGGTCTTTGCAGATTGCAGGCACAGGATGAAAACTAAATCCCAGGCTACACAACTAACAGATGCTGCGAAAAAGTTTGTTTGGCATGTGAATGAGAGGGCAAAAAAAACCTATGGCACAATTATTGCTAGTATGCCACTGGTTAATCCATTATACATCAACTGAATACAGACGATACTTATCATATCCATTAATACAATGTGCCATCTGCTGGAAAACCTGTCCCTCAAAAAACTATTGTCCTAGACTGTTTTGTCCGACTTGAAGATCGTTCATCTCCACTTTCTAACGAGGACCACAATGGAAATAAACCGGAACGTCATTAGTACCCATCTACCGAGCATCCGTGATATCGGGGAGGTGCCTGCACAGAAACCCAAAGGAGTTTTAAAGAAAACATTCACCCACAGCCTCGTTCACGCAGCCGTTTCCGGGTAAGAACTACAGACTTCAGAGCAGCTGCTTTCCTCAGGCTGTACGAGTCCCCAACTCATCCTCCGTACTCTAACATTTAAAAAAGTGTAGTTTTCCCTTGTGTAGCATAAAAGGGACCATAACTTTAATTTCATTGGTCAACCGTATAAAATGACATTTAACATTGAAGTCTAAGCTCTACGAAATTATCTGATCTAAATAAATTGATCAATCTAAATCATTGAGTTCAAACTGTTGTTAATTAACAGTTTGATACAACTTAATTATTTAAGTCTCGAGTGCCAACAACAAGCCAAACGCATGGGTTTGTTTTACAGAGTCAATGTCAATTAGTTTAATAAATGAACATTAGGTTTTCTGTCCTGTCCGTACACCCACAGATTGAAGATGTTTATTGTCACTGATTAAACAAGTTCAATGGCAGAATCTCCACCAATCAGGAGCGCATGAGGGTTTGCTGAGTAGCAAGTTATTTGACAAACACCTGGTGTGTGCGGTCAGTCACAATTATACACCAGGAGAATCCACTTCAACTGATGTGTTGTAGACAGGAGCAGAGGAGGCTGGCACAATCTACGCTGCTTTTAATCTGAACAGAAATATACACAGTGAATTATTACCATACACACATTGAATACAAAGAAAGCAATATCTGGTGACTCTATAACAGACTAGAATCAGCCCACTGTTCATCAGTTTGAACTTAAAAAACTGAAAGTACTGCAATCAATGTACGTGCATATTGAAAAGGATTGAGTCCAGCAGAGGGCCCAGCAGAGGGCCCAGCAGAGGGCCCAGTAGAGGGCCCAGCAGAGGGCACGGTAGAGGGCCTAGCAGAGGGCCCAGTAGAGGGCCCAGCAGAGGGCCCGGCATAGGGCCCGGTACAGGGCCTAGTAGAGGGCCCAGCAGAGGGTCCAGCAGAGGGCCCAGTAGAGGGCCCAGTAGAGGGCCCAGGTCTCTGCTGCAGGTAAAGGCCCACAGGGCTCACACCTGACCTCAAACCCCGATACAGGCTCTAATCACGCCAGGCCCCTCCCACTTCCTGCTCCTCTTTCGAAGCAGATAACTGACTTCAAGGTGGGAGGTAGACAGCCAGGGGGCTCCCTGGAGAGGGCCAACGAGCTGAACTGTTTTTTCAATAGGTTCAGTTCACAGCCCTCTCCTGTCTCCTCCACACATCACACCTCCCAAACACCTCCCCCTCTGTCCCCCCTGCTGAGCTGCACATCCACCGAGCCCTCAATAACAATGGGCTCCTCCACCTCCCCTCTCTGTGACGACTGACCAGGTGAGAAGACAGCTGGAGAAACTACTCCAGCGCAGAGCTGAAGGTCCTGATGGCATCAGCCCCAGGGTCCTAAAGACCTGCTCCACCCAGCTGTCTGGTGTCCTGCAGCGCCTCTTCACCCTCAGCATGAGGCAGGGGGAGGTCCCGGTGCTGTGGAAGACGTCGTGCCTGGTCCCTGTCCCAAAGAAGTCAGCACCATCTGGCCTCAATGACTACCGACCGGTCGCCCTCACCTCCCATGTGATGAAGGTGCTGGAGAGGCTGGTCTTGGCCCACCTCCGGCCGCAGGTGAAATCGTCGTTGGACCCTCTGCAATTTGCTTACCAGCCTCATGTGGGAGTGGACGACGCCATCATCTACCTGCTGCAACGAGCTCAGTCGCACCTGGATGGAACCGGTGTCTCTGTGAGAGTCACTTTCTTTGACTTCTCCAGTGCATTTAACACCATCCAGCCACTGCTGCTGAGTGAGAAGCTGCGGGTGGCCGGTGTGGACACGCCCACCAACTCCTGGATCACTGACTACCTCACAGGCAGACCACAGTTTGTCAGAATGGGCGTGTGCTGTCTGGAACGGTGGTCAGTGATGTTGGAGCCCCACAGGAACTGTTCTGTCTCCTTCCTCTTCACCCTGTACACCAGTGACTTCCAGTACAACACGGAGTCATGCCATCTGCAGAAGTACTCTGATGATTCTGCAGTGGTCGGGTGTATTAGGGATGGACGGGAGGAGGAGTACAGGGCAGTGGTGAGTGACTTTGTAAAGTGGGCCGATGAGAACCACCTGCGGCTGAACGTGGCCAAGACCAGAGAGATGGTGGTGGACTTCAGGAGGAAGGCGACAGCTCCTACACCTCTGAGTGTCCTGGGCGTGGACGTGGACATGGTGGAGGAGTACAAGTACCTGGGCATCTCCATCGACAGCCAACTGAACTGGAAGGCCAACATCAACGCTGTATACAAGAAGGGGATGAGTCGACTCTTTTTCCTGAGAAAGCTTCGATCCTTCAACGTGTGCAGCAAGATGTTGGAGTTATTCTACCAGTCGGTTGTCGCCAGTGTACTGCACTTTGCCATTGTCTGCTGGGGGAACAGCATCGGAGCCGGTGACACCAGCCGTCTTAACAAACTGGTTAGGAAGGCTGGCTCCATCATCGGCTGCCAGCTGGAGCACCTGGAACAGGTGGTGGAGAGGAGGACGTTGAAGAAACTGCTGTCCATACTGGACCACCCGGACCACCCTCTCCACCACCTCCTACAGGGACAGAGGAGGACTTTCTCCAGACGTCTCCTCACGCTCCGCTGCCACAAGGACAGATACAGGAGAACATTCCTGCAGACGGCTATGAGGCTCTATAACAGATCACCTCTTGCCAGATCATAGTGCAATAACTACAACAATAACTGAATACTTACACTATGTTGATCTGCACTTCACACATCTCATTTGTTTGCACTACACACATACACACACATTTCATTTAATTTGCTCTGCACTCATACACACACTTTGCTTTTTGCACTCTGTCTATATTTAATATTTTTGTCTTTGATTTGTCAGTGTTGTTGTGTGTTGTGTATGCATGTGTGTTGTATATTTACATATATATTTTGTTTTGTATTTTACTTTTATTTTACTTATATACTTCTATATCTTTCATCCCTGTTTCTTATATTTTGTGTTTTGTTTTTTATTCTTGTGTGTTGCTGCTACTGTCACGACAAATTTCCCCTTGGGGATTAATAAAGTATATATCTATCTATCTATCTATCTATCTATCTATCTATCTATCTATCTATCTATCTTCAGGCAGCTCTGCCTCCAGACCGGCTCTTCTCAACAGCAATCATCTGAAACGCTTTCACTGGCGGCGACAAACAGAAAATACAAAAAAGGAAAATACAAAACACATACAAACGATAATACATTACAAAACATAAGACGCAATCAAAGCATCTTTTTAAAATTTGCTAATTACAAAATGGCTCCAGATCGAATGCGTTTACCGTGAACATCAGTCTATAGCGGCTCAGACATGTGAGAGTCGGCTGAGTTGACCCAGAGATTCAACTCGGGGACGGGACGCTGCTCGGTGGTGAGGATCCTCGTGGACCTCTCACCTGCGGCCCTCCGCTGCGGTGCGCCTCTTTTCACATTAGCCCCCCCCGCTCTCACACACAGGCCAGCCTTCTTCTTCTTCGGTTTTCGTCTCCTTTCTTCTTCTTCTGGAGTTAATGTCGGTCAGCAAACCAGTCATTCAGGCATTACCGCTAACTATAGTGGGCTGAAGTGTAGAACAAGTTTGTAAACAACAAAAATATTTAATAAAAAAAAAAAGAAATCTGCTAATTTACTGGTCGCGCATGCGCGAGTTGATGAAAAATTTACTCGCACTGTGTCTAATTTTAGGCGCAAAATGCGACCATTTGGTCGCAGTCTGGAGCCCTGAATACAAAGAAAGCAATATCTGGTGACTCTATAACAGACTAGAATCAGCCCACTGTTCATCAGTTTGAACTTAAAAAACTGAAAGTACTGCAATCAATGTACGTGCATATTGAAAAGGATTGAGTCCAGCAGAGGGCCCAGCAGAGGGCACGGTAGAGGGCCCAGTGGAGGGCCCAGCAGAGGGCACGGTAGAGGGCCTAGCAGAGGGCCCAGTAGAGGGCCCAGCAGAGGGCCCGGCATAGGGCCCGGTACAGGGCCTAGTAGAGGGCCCAGCAGAGGGTCCAGCAGAGGGCCCAGTAGAGGGCCCAGTAGAGGGCCCAGGTCTCTGCTGCAGGTAAAGGCCCACAGGGCTCACACCTGACCTCAAACCCCGATACAGGCTCTAATCACGCCAGGCCCCTCCCACTTCCTGCTCCTCTTTCGAAGCAGATAACTGGCTTCAAGGTGGGAGGGAGACAGCCAGGGGGCTCCCTGGAGAGGGCCAACGAGCTGAACTGTTTTTTCAATAGGTTCAGTTCACAGCCCTCTCCTGTCTCCTCCACACATCACACCTCCCAAACACCTCCCCCTCTGTCCCCCCTGCTGAGCTGCACATCCACCGAGCCCTCAATAACAATGGGCTCCTCCACCCTCCCCTCTCTGTGACGACTGACCAGGTGAGAAGACAGCTGGAGAAACTACTCCAGCGCAGAGCTGAAGGTCCTGATGGCATCAGCCCCAGGGTCCTAAAGACCTGCTCCACCCAGCTGTCTGGTGTCCTGCAGCGCCTCTTCAACCTCAGCCTGAGGCTGGGGGAAGTCCCGGTGCTGTGGAAGACGTCGTGCCTGGTCCCTGTCCCAAAGAAGTCAACACCATCTGGCCTCAATGACTACCGACCAGTTGCCCTCACCTCCCATGTGATGAAGGTGCTGGAGAGGCTGGTCTTGGCCCACCTCCGGCCGCAGGTGAAATCGTCGTTGGACCCTCTGCAATTTGCTTACCAGCCTCATGTGGGAGTGGACGACGCCATCATCTACCTGCTGCAACGAGCTCAGTCGCACCTGGATGGAACCGGTGTCTCTGTGAGAGTCACTTTCTTTGACTTCTCCAGTGCATTTAACACCATCCAGCCACTGCTGCTGAGTGAGAAGCTGTGGATGGTCGGTGTGGATGCGTCCACCATCTCCTGGATCACTGACTACCTCACAGGCAGACCACAGTTTGTCAGAATGGGCCGTGTGCTGTCTGGAACGGTGGTCAGTGATGTTGTAGCCCCACAGGGAACTGTTCTGTCTCCTTCCTCTTCACCCTGTACACCAGTGACTTCCAGTACAACACGGAGTCATGCCATCTGCAGAAGTACTCTGATGATTCTGCAGTGGTCGGGTGTATTAGGGATGGACGGGAGGAGGAGTACAGGGCAGTGGTGAGTGACTTTGTAAAGTGGGCCGATGAGAATCACCTGCGGCTGAACGTGGCCAAGACCAGAGAGATGGTGGTGGACTTCAGGAGGAAGGCGACAGCTCCTACACCTCTGAGTGTCCTGGGAGTGGACGTGGACATGGTGGAGGAGTACAAGTACCTGGGCATCTCCATCGACAGCCGACTGAACTGGAAGGCCAACATCAACGCTGTATACAAGAAGGGGATGAGTCGACTCTTTTTCCTGAGAAAGCTTCGATCCTTCAACGTGTGCAGCGAGATGTTGGAGTTATTCTACCAGTCGGTTGTCGCCAGTGTACTGCACTTTGCCATTGTCTGCTGGGGGAACAGCATCGGAGCCGGTGACACCAGCCGTCTTAACAAACTGGTTAGGAAGGCTGGCTCCATCATCGGCTGCCAGCTGGAGCACCTGGAACAGGTGGTGGAGAGGAGGACGTTGAAGAAACTGCTGTCCATACTGGACCACCCGGACCACCCTCTCCACCACCTCCTACAGGGACAGAGGAGGACGTCTCCTCACGCTCCGCTGCCACAAGGACAGATACAGGAGAACATTCCTGCCAGCGGCTATGAGGCTCTATAACAGATCACCTCTTGCCAGATCATAGTGCAATAACTACAACAATAACTGAATACTTACACTATGTTGATCTGCACTTCACACATCTCATTTGTTTGCACTACACATATACACACATTTCATTTAATTTGCTCTGCATACACACACTTTGCTTTTTGCACTCTGTCTATATTTAATATTTTTGTATTTGATTTGTCAGTGTTGTTGTGTGTTGTGTATGCATGTGTTGTATATTTACATATATATTTTGTTTTGTATTTTACTTTTATTTTACTTGTATACTTCTATATCTTTCATCCCTGTTTCTTATATTTTGTGTTTTGTTTTTATTCTTGTGTGTTGCTGCTACTGTCACGACAAATTTCCCCTTGGGGATTAATAAAGTATATATCTATCTATCTATCTATCTATCTTCAGGCAGCTCTGCCTCCAGACCGGCTCTTCTCAACAGCAATCATCTGAAACGCTTTCACTGGCGGCGACAAACAGAAAATACAAAAAAGGAAAATACAAAACACATACAAACGATAATACATTACAAAACATAAGACGCAATCAAAGCATCCATTGAAGATGAACAGTAACAATAAAGAGATTGCAGGTGACAAGTATTGCAGTCTTGCTACTGAGATGTCAGGAGCATCATGTTGGCCCCCAGCAGATGACAGCAACTAAGACAGATATTAAAATTACAAATAACGAGGAACGTAATTCAAGACAGCAGCACCAATAGGCTGCGGTCGGCTTCGACTTCATTTCCAAATGAGTGAAATGACCCGTAAGCCTCTAAGTGGCCATGATGAGAGCGGTTTGAATTCTCTAAATGCCAAGGGAAGGAGCTTCAATGCTTCCTGTCTCATCCTCTTTAGCATCGGGAACGCTGAACCATCTTTTACGAAAGGAAAGAAGATAATGCCAATGACAATTTCAAATCTATCTTGGTTATGATGTAATTTAAGTTAGATTCACATTATGCCCATAGGAAATATTGATGTTGAACATTTTGATAGTTGTGGTTTGTGCGATCTGCTGGAACTTGGAAGCATTGTTGATCGTAATGTGTGACACCGTGAAGGAAGGAACTGCGGGTGAAGCACTCTTATTGTGGTCCTCTTAAGCCCCAACGCACCAAATATGGTGCATTTTTGATATTGTGTTTTAAACTGTCTATAGGCCTACTATTATAATAAACATGAGCAAATATATTGATGTTGTACATCAAATTAAAGAAGACAACTGGGGCTACAAGTATCAGTGAGCCATTTAAACACAACTCAAACACCAACTGAAATAAAAATACAAATATCATAATCATCATTTTGTTAGGTGTCGGCCCACTCAGAACGTTTCCGTAGCTAGCGACATGTAGCTTTGTGCAATCATAAAAAATGAGATGTTGGAAAGCAAGAGGACTTCACACAGATTCTAAATATCTTCACAGAATCCTTCTGCACCAAAGTATCAAGGAGATATAAGCCAAAGAACACAGAAATATTAATCGCTTCATAGCTTTACATTCAGCAAATTCAACATACTTTTGTTCTTGAGAAGAAGAAAAAACGTTTCTTTACCCTGCATTCCAGCTGGCATGGCTTTAGTGCAGGGGTCTCAGACTCGCGGCCCACGGGCCAATTGCCGCCCGCGGAACGATATTTTGTGGCCCCCTGCCTGAAATCAAAGCTTGGTGTTAGTGCGGCCCGCGCGTTTTTTTCTCACATGCATCTGGGCGTTTTCTATTTTTTTTAACACTTGTGGGCTACCATAGCTCAGGCTCGTGACAACAACGCGAATTAGCAATTGGTCACTTGTAACATATTTCGGGACTGTCACCGAGTGGAGGGAAAATATATCCTGTCACCCAGTGCTATACGGTTTTTTTCACCCAGCCCCAGTCATGTCTTTTTCTAAACCTGCTGTGAAGAGAAAAGTTGGCGATGAGCACAGACAATTTCAGGAGAAGTGGGAGACGGAATATTTTTTTGTTGAGCACAGGGGCATCCCAACGTGTCTAATATGCACGGATAAAGTTGCGGTGCACAAGGAGTATAATATCAGACGGCATTACTCAACTAAACATGCTGAGGAGTATGCAAAATACCTGGGAGATGAGCGAGAGGACCGGGTCGCCAGACTTAAAACATGTCTACTGAGGCAACAAGATTTTTTCAAGAAAGCAAGCAAAGAGAGTGATGCGGCTGTCAAAGCTAGTTACGTGGTGAGTGAGATGATCGCTAAGGCAGGAAAGCCATTCAAAGACGGCGAGTTCATTAAACAGTGCATGTTACAGGCTGCAAGTATAGTCTGCTCGGAAAAAAAGGGACAGTTTAGTAATATTAGCATTTCAGCCAACACAGTGGCAGAGCGCATTTCTGACATGTCAGGAAACATTTACGATCAACTGCGTGAGAAAGCTAAACATTTCTATTCATTCTCACTCGCTCTTGATGAGAGCACAGACGTCAATGACACTGCGCAGCTCGCAATATATGTCCGTGGTGTTGATGATAATTTTGAAGTGACGGAGGAGTTGCTCACAATGATTCCAATGCATGGCCAGACCACCGGTCAGGAAATATTCCGCCAGCTGTGTGATTCCATTGTGGATGCCGGCTTACTATGGAAGCATTTTGCTGGAATAACAACTGACGGAGCGCCATCAATGACAGGGAGGAAAAATGGACTGGTGGCACTTGTTAAAAAAAAACTGGAAGAGGAGGGTGTGGAAGAGGCCATTACTCTGCACTGCATTATCCACCAGCAGGCCCTTTGCAGCAAATGCCTGAAGTTTGACAATGTGATGTTTGACGTTGTGAAATTCATCAACCATATCAGATCCAGGGGTTTAAAGCACCGGCAGTTTCGCGCTTTTTTGGAGGAAATAGATTCAGCATATGAGGACGTGCTCTACTTCACCGAGGTACGTTGGCTTAGTAGGGGGAAGGTATTGAAGAGGTTTTTTGAGTTGAGAGCAGAAGTGAAAGCCTTCATGGAGAAGGATGGGATGACTGTTCCTGTACTAAGTGATCCCAAATGGCTAATGGACTTAGCTTTTCTGGTTGACATCACACAGGAGCTGAATGTACTTAATAAGAAGTTACAAGGCCAGGGCCAGCTTGTAAGTGCTGCATATGACAATGTCAGAGCATTCTCCACAAAAATTGTATTATGGAAAGCCCAGCTTTCCCAGACAAACCTCTGCCATTTCCCAGCATGCAAGGCACTCATGGATTCAGGCACAACATTCAGTGGTGAGAAGTATGCTGATACCATTGGAAAGCTACAGGATGAATTTGACAACAGGTTTGCAGACTTCAAGACACACAGAGCCACTTTTCAAATTTTTGCTGACCCCTTCTCTTTCGATGTGGAAGATGCCCCCCCTGTGCTTCAGATGGCGCTAATTGACCTGCAGTGCAATTCTGAACTCAAAGCCTAGTTCAGAGAGGTGAGTGGAAAAACAGACAAGCTTGGACAATTTTTGAGAGAATTGCCCCCCACCTTCCCTGAGCTTTCCAGGATGTTTAAGCGGATCATGTGCCTTTTTGGCAGCACCTATCTGTGTGAAAAGCTCTTCTCCACAATGAACTTTAATAAGTCAAAGTTCAGGTCCAAACTTAAAGATGACCATCTTAAAGCCATACTGAGGGTCTCAGTTGCTTCCTCCCTCAAGCCAAATGTGGATCAGCTGTGTGAGAGGAAGCGCTGCCAAGTCTCTGGCGTATAGGAGGAAGTAAGTTAAGCTTATGTTCTGAAGAACCGTTCATGTTCTGCACGTTCTGACTTATTAGTAAAGATTGAGAAGATTGGATCAGTTGTCAGTTTTTTTTTGAATACTTGAAACCCTTTTTTTGTGGAATAGTTGATGCGGCCCAGCTTCACCCAGAGTCTACCTCCAGCGGCCCCCAGGTAAGTTGAGTTTGAGACCCCTGCTTTAGTGTGTGTGTAGGTCCCTTTAAAAACCAGGCGGACTTTTGGGGAAGCATCATAGTCAGCTGTCAGGAAGTTCAATTTCAGCTAATCGGATTTCACATTTAAAATATGGCGACGCCTTTCTGTCTCCTATTGGCTCACAGTGCTGTCAATCTTGTCTTTCTTGGTACCAATCGATTCTATTGGCTCTAAGTATTCCAATGACGTGTCGTTCTTTAAAATCCGCCCTTCCCCGGTGGAGATATCTGCCCGCGCAACAGCTGCGCTGTGACAGATCCAAAAACCGGCTTTACGCACAGCACGCACGCGCACAGCACCACTTTGTTTGATCGGTTTTTAATCTTTGATTTACTGTTTTAAAGCCACATAATGATGTATTTGCATGTATTGAACACCTAAAGTAAAAGTGAAAGTGAGATAAATGGTTTGGTACATGAGAAAAGTCAAATGGCACAGATAGTGCTTCAATGTGCCCAAATGCAAATTTTAGAGACCTCGCCTAAATTCTCTTTACTAAAAAGTCTCCAACTATTGTTCTGCTTCATTTTTTCTGAGTCAAACTTTTCAGAGAGTCTGTTCACAAGTTGTATTATTATCTGGGTGATTTTAGGCCTTTGCTGTGCATCCATCCAGGATATATTCATCCTGAAAGTGCTTTTTTTTCTAATCGAACCTGAAACTTCTATGAAAATAGAAGTTTCATCTTTATTTACTCTTAACCAGTAACATATATACAAATATGTACACATCTGAACAAAGGCTCACATGTGTTCCCTTTATTATAACACCAACATTATTCAAATAGCTTTTGTGGTTGCAGAGCTACACCCTTTTTAGTTTGGGTATGTCATTTCGAGCAGAAACCAAAAAAATCGGGTGGGGTTCAGGAGGTTAAAAATGTATTTAGCATGTCACCCCACATCAGTAACATCCAGTCATCACTAGGGTTGGGTACCGGAAACCGGTGCCAATATGGTACCGGTTACAATACAACCGGTATTACCCGGACCGAAACGCAACGCACATTTCGGTGCTTCTTTCCGGTGCCTGAGCCGATTGAAATTGAAAAAAACTATTGTTGTGAACTTCTCTGGTGACTCCGCCCTGTCAGCAGGTCACGAGCCTCTCATATTTAACTCTGACAGCGGAGGCTGCGCCGTGTGTGACGACGTGAGCCCGTGTGGAGCACACCGGCGTCAGGCTGGACCGACAGGGAGACCGTCACCGGTCCCCCTGAACACGGGGAGACCGATTATGACGAGCAGCCTTAACTCAGATTAGTACCGTATCGTTGATTGCAAGTCTTGCATTCATAAAAGTAGCCCAAGAAATAATAAATTAGCCATTATAACCATGTTTAAGCTAGCTCGTAGCTAGCGCTAGCTCGTAGCTAGCTACGAGCTACGAGCGTGACAGTCTGCTAGCAGATGTGTTGATGTACAGCGGTCCCGGCTGTATACCCGGTGTTACCGGGGATATAATGATGGAGGAATAAAGACCGTGGGGCATCACTTTGTTTCAGTGTAACTCTGGCTGTCAGAAGCAAAACTTTATTTGTCACGTGTCATCTTCAGTACCTCTGATTGGTTGTTCTTTTTGCCCATCAAACCAGTGACAGGATTAACCCTATAAAGTCTGCACATGACAATACATATCACATCATATAATGGAGAACATATATTGTGTATGTTAACAGTCTGATATCCGTTGTTTGTCAGTGCTCCATGATAACGGCTTCTACAGGGAATATGGCCAAAGAGGTTTTTAATGTCCTTATTGTGCGTTTAAAAAAAAAAGGTATCGGTTCAGGCACCGTTTAGGCACCGGTATCGTTTTAAAAGTACCGGTTTAGCACCGGTATCGGAAAAAACCCAAACGATACCCATCCCTAGTCATCACACGTAGTTTAGTGGCAGTGGAGTCGGATTCTTTGACACCGCAGCTTCCTTTTCCTGAATCCTTATGACTTCTCCTTCACATCTTCAGGATTGAATTAACATGGATTATAAGATAACGACAGTAAATACTTATAGAACAGCTACATACAAAGATGAATAAAGAGATACATGAAGTGACTGTGCACATTTGCTACTTAATTATCTTATATTGTATAATTAAACTACTTGCAGACAGAAGTGTGAACTCTTCTCTCCACTGGGAACTGGATTCCTCTCCTAGTTTCCTTAAAATATTCAGGGTCACCACATATTTCCCAGTTGATTTTTTTCTCAACCTTTGACCCTTGTGCAGAAAATAGAAACCACTTTATTTGTTCATCTGTCACAATGGATATATTTGAATTCCCTTTAGCGCACAACTACTGAGTTCAAGTGAACCGAGGCATTGATCTGAACAATGTAGATCCTCAATTACATTTATTATTCTGATTAGTTTATCCGGTCCGTTGTGCATCTTATTCTTATGTCTTTTGGGGAAATAACTGATGACAATGCTGGAATAATTACGTTTTTTGTTTTGCTCGTCTCGCCTGAAAACCAGTGGGGTCAAAATCTGCTTTGGTGTAAATAATAATAATAATAATAATCCATTTAATTTATATAGTGCTTTTTATGGTACTCAAAGACACTTTTACATGTTACATTCATACACCGTAGACACAGCTACGGGGAGCGATTCAGGGTTAAGTGTCTTGCTCAAGGACACATCGACTGGGTGAGCGGGGATCGAACCCCCTGATTGAAAGACAGACCTACTAACCACTGGACCACAGTCGCCCCAATCACCTCAGCCTTCTATAACCCACTTCAGCCTTTTATAACTCTTCACAAACCTCTCTGACCTTCATAATAACCGTTAAGGCTTCGTTCTTCAGTCCATTATTGACTCATTAGCTACGGACTTGAATTCAAACTTGTGTTTTGATTGGTTTTCGGTTTGTAAAATACTGTTTTTGTTCTTACAATAGGGAACTAGAATTACATTATTTTATGATCCCTCACTGATTGATTTTCTTGTCAGCTCAAGGTTACCTTTTTCCAATTAACTCACACACACACACACACACACACACACACACACACACACACAATCACACACACACCAGACTAATGACAGTTGACTACCACCACTGAATATATCGTTATCGTTCATATATTTCGTTTTGCTGTCCCACTCTGAAGACACATGAGAAACACTGCCTCTCATTTCAATGTCAACACTAAAAATAAAATAACAGCATCACGTCTGTGCACCCTCAATCATTTATTTCATAATAAACCGATGCACTGATTCTGGAAAGAAGGGTTGCGTGTGTGTGTGTGTGTGTGTGTGTGTGCGTGCGTGCGTGCAGGCGTGTGTGTGTGTGAGGGAGTTGGGCAAGAAGCTGCATAGAAAATGAATGTATGCTTATATTGTAAGCTTTTAAAGTTGAAAAAGTTTAAGCGGAGTTGAAGATTTCCACCATTGGATCCCATTCATTTTTTATTCCATAAAAAAATTAATCATTTAGAAATTTGAAAGGATAAAAAATATTTGAAAATATACATTAATAGGTGAAGGCTATGTGAACATTAACAGAAATTAAATGATTGAATTACACTACCGTTCAAAAGTTTGGGATCACCCAGACAATTTCATGTTTTCCATGAAAACTCACACTTTTATTTATCAAATGAGTTGCAAAATGTATTGAAAATATAGTCAAGACATTGACAAGGTTAGAAATAATGATTTGTATTTGAAGTATTAATTTTTTTCTTCAAACTTTGCTTTCGTCAAAGAATGCTCCTTTTGCAGCAATTACAGCATTGCAGACCTTTGGCATTCTAGCTGTTAATTTGTTGAGGTAATCTGTTGAAATGTCACCCCACGCTTCCTGAAGCACCTGCCACAAGTTGGATTGGCTTGATGGGCACTTCTTGCGGACCATACGGTCAAGCTGCTCCCACAACAGCTCAATGGGGTTGAGATCTGGTGACTGTGCTGGCCACTCCATTACAGACAGCATACCAGCTGCCTGCTTCTTCCCTCAATAGTTCTTGCACAATTTGGAGGTGTGCTTTGGGTCATTGTCCTGTTGGAGGAGGAAATTGGCTCCAATCAAGCGCTGCCCACAGGGTATGGCATGGCGTTGCAAAATGGAGTGATAGCCTTCCTTATTTAAAATCCCTTTTACCTGGTACAAATCTCCCATTTTACCAGCACCAAAGCAGCCCCAGACCATCACATTACCTCCACCATGCTTGACAGATGGTGTCAGGCACTCTTCCAGCATCTTTTCACCTGTTCTGCCTCCCACAAATGTTCTTCTGTGTGATCCAAACACCTCAAACTTGGATTCATCTGTCCAGAACACCTTTTCCAATCTTCCTCTGTCCAATGCCTGTGTTCTTTTGCCCATACCAATCTTTTCTTTTATTGGCCAGTCTCAGATATGGCTTTTCTTTGCCACTCTGCCTAGAAGGCCAGCATCCCGAGTCGCCTCTTCACTGTCGGCGTTGACACTGGCGTTTTGGGTACCATTTAAAGAAGCTGCCAGTTGAGGACCTGTGAGGCGCCTATTTCTCAAACTAGAGACTCTAATGTACTTGTCTTCTTGCTGAGTTGTGCACCGGGCCTCCCACTTCTCTTTCTGCTCTGGTTAGAGCCCGTTTGTGCTGTTCTCTGAAGGGAGTAGTACACACCGCTGTAGGAAATTTTCAGTTTCTTTGCAATTTCTCGCATGGAATAGCCTTCATTTCTAAGAACAAGAATAGACTGGCGAGTTTCACATGAAACTTCTTTTTTCCTGGCCATTTTGAGAGTCTTATCGAACCCACAAATGTGATGCTCCAGATAATCAACTAGCTCAAAGGAAGGCCAGTTTTATAGCTTCTCTCATCAGCAAAACAGTTTTCAGCTGTGCTAACATAATTGCACAAGGGTTTTCAAGGGTTTTCTAATCATCCATTAGTCTTCTAAGGCGATTAGCAAACACAATGTACCATTAGAACACTGGAGTGATCGTTGATGGAAATGGGCCTCTATACACCTATGTAGATATTTAATTAAAAACAAGACGTTTCCACCTAGAATAGTCATTTACCACATTAACATTGTATAGAGTGTATTTCTGATTGATTTAATGTTATCTTCATTGAAAAAAACAATGCTTTTCTTTGAAAAATAAGGACATTTCTAAGTGATCCCAAACTTTTGAACGGTAGTGTAGCTGAAAATATAAAGATACTGTAAGCTTTTTAAAGTTGACGATTTTTTCCATAGGATTTAATGAATTTTAAAAAACATTAAAGTATTTAAAGATACAAAAATGTTAAACATTTTAAATATGAAAAGTCATTCCCCTCTACACCACTTGGTTTACACAGTTGGTTTAGAAGCCTGTATTTACTTTGATGGTCTGGTGTTACAAACACTAGAGCACATACACACATATGTTGTACGTTTAAAAATATATATTTATGGCCTTTCATCTAAAATAGTAGTCAGAGAAAAGTTTGAATCCTCTCAGCACCTTAAGCTGCGTTTACTCGTGTGAGTTTTAGCGGCTTATCTCCATGGCTTTACCCGCGTATCAGAATCAGAATCAGAATCAGAAACCGTTTATTGCCAGGAATGCAACATTAGACATGACAAACAACAATCAACGCGACAGCAACAGTGCAATGTGTGTATTAACTTAAGTATAAGATAAGATAAAGTGCTCGGACAAGAATGACTTCAACTTTGAACTCCTTAAAGTCTCTTTTCTTTTGACATCAGTACTAAATTCTCTAAGGTCCCATTTCACATCAACGTTGAATCCTCTCAACGCCTTATGCTGCGTTTACTTGCGTGAGTTTACTCGCTTGATCTTTTGTGGCTTTTCGCGGTTTCACGTGATTCGCTTACACACACAATCTGCCATTGACAGGGCGACGCATGCTGGCCTACACGACACTGTTAACTAGACACCTCGTACTTTTTAAGTGGAAACACGCTCTCCCGCCGAAACATAGCAGTTGGTTAAAAGAGATCCTAAATCATATAAAACTTTAAAAGATCAGATTTGGACTCAGAGATTCCAGTGAATCCTTTGAAGAGACCTGGAAGCCTTTTATTAACTATTTAAACAATGCTCCAATCCAACAGGAACTAGTTAACTAAAATAACTCTTCTTCTTCATCCCCCTCACTTTCCTCTTTCACACACAAACACACAAACACAGCCTTATGTTCGGCATCACGTGTTAGATGGAACAAAAGCTGACTTGACCTATGCAAAGTGAATAACAGCGAATAGGGTAAATAAATGATCTCCTAGACATCCTCATGAAACTTCCAGAGTATGAATATGCGAACTGAGGCATTATCTTATATCGATGGCCGAAAAGACAAAACTGCCTTTCCTTTGCAGAATGATATTTGTTAAGAATGCCCAATACATAATACAAAATTAAAAAGAAAAGAAAAACAGTGCAGATAGGAGTTTTTGCACTTTGGCCATCGATATGTGCTAATTTTCCTTTATTTCCAGAACAAAAAATCTGAACATTGGATAAAGCAAGGTTGAAAATTGTTGGTTCATTTTGTTAATTCATTGGACTCAACAGTTTTTACTCAGGGAAATATTTAAGATATCACTCCATACATTTTGAAAATACTGTCAAGAAATGTTAATAAAAAACATATTTCACCAAGAAAATGTATAAATCAGTTTATGACTGAACTAAAGCCCTCTATGACCGTTCTGTGTCCAACATTCGGTCCTCTTCTCTCATTCGTCCTGCTGCTTTGTAAAGAAATCTACATTTCGTCAGTCTGCTCAAGAGAAGGTGGGCGAACAGATGAATGGAGGGAGGGTCAGAGGAAGGGACAGACGTTAGGAGAGCTGAGTCGACGGAATCTAATCGGGTGTACTGGTATCAGAGATGGGAGGTTCTGGAGAGGTGGTGCTAAAGATAGAAATCCACGGTTCACTCCGTCACCCCGCCACCACCTCACGAGGTGCCCAGGTAGCTCATGTTTCATTGTGGGCTCATCACTGTCACCTTCACAGAATTCACAGAAGAAGAAGAAAAATCACACACATTCAAAACTATTGACCACAAAAAAAGATAAATGACTTCTGCAACATTGGGTGAATAATCTATAGAGTAACTCCCTCAGGCATCCAGCAGCCATACACTCTACATCCAATGCAGAGCATGATAATAAAGCATATTGGTGCAGTTATTCAAATATAAGTTCAAGCTTTTCGAAAAAATGTTTTACAATTATGTCATCTGCAGCACCGTCGTCCACCGTGAGCGACATCAGAGACCGGGTCAGGATGGGTGGACGATGGCACAAACACTGTTCACCCGGGAGGCCGCTGTTTGCATCCGCTGGGAAACTAAAACCTACTCTAAACCTATGCTATACACATAGAACACTGGTTTTTGGTTCACACAGCGTTGGGATTTAGCGATCTGTGGTTTAACGAAAACAAACAATAAGACCATTTTATTCTGGGTTGATTTCACCTTGAATCACTTACTAATTATTACTTTTTACATGCACTCAAACTCCCCGTCAAGTGTTTTAGTGACTCCACTCCACTCCATATAGGACCCATATGCGGTTCTGTTTCCTCCATAACATATTTGGTAAAGCTAATCACTGTGTACATACATCTACTGATGCCTAATCTGGACACATCTTCAGTGATGTTCCTGGAATCATTGGACGTTTCAGGTCTTTCAACATCATACGCCCTCCTCCAGGTGACCCAGCCGGGGCTGATCAGACCCCAGCTTGTGTCCAGATGGCTAGCTACCATGACTCCATGGCTCCCCTCTTTTGAGCCACAGCCATCTTGAGGCTCTCTCTGCCGCATCGGTGGTACTGCGGATGGCTCTCCTCTTTCTCTCACCCTCGATGCCTAAAGTACTGAAGGCTCTGGCCAAGGAACGGGCTGCAAATCCTCTGCATCCAACCTCCACAGGGAAACACCTTGCTCTCCAGCCAGCCTGCTGGCAGTCACTGACCAGTCCTGCGTACTTGGAGAGCTTCCTCTCAAAGGCTTCTTCCAAACGATCTTCCCACGGGACTGTCAGCTCCAGCAGCACTGCTTGCTTGGTGGACTCAGACACAAGGACAATGTCTGGTCGCAGGGAGGTGACTGCAATATGGCTGGGGAATTTCAGCTGATGTTCAAGGTCCACCAACAACTGCCAGTCTCTTGCAGACGTCAGGATGCCTGCAGATGATGTTCTTCTGGCAGCAGTTGGCTTGTCCCCAGCTCTGACAAAGGCGATGGTTTTCTTGGAGGGTCGGAACTGCTTTGCCCACGCCAGTCCTGCGCTGATAGCTTCAGCAATGGTCTTAAGGACTTGGTCATGTCTCCACCTGGACCGACCATCTCCAAGTGCCCTTGTACAGCAACTGAGGATGTGTTCCAGGGTTCCTCGCTTGGAACACAGTGGGCATGCTGGTGTCTCTGCTATGCCCCATATGTGCAGATTTGACGGGCTTGGAAGCACGTCATACACTGCCTGGATGAGGAATTTGATGCAGTGAGGCTCGGCTTTCCAAAGCTCAGCCCAGGTCACTTTCCTTTCAACCGCGTTCTCCCACCTCGTCCAAGCTCCCTGTTGCTTCATTCCCACTGCCTTGCAGGTTCTTGTCTCCTCCACTGCTGCTCTCATCTCCTCCTGAACAAGTCGTCACCCTTCCTTCCCCCTGGTGTTCATTTGGGGAGTTGGAAAGGATCCTAGCCCTGCTCGACCTCGTGTGACCACCCCCACCAGGCTCCTGTGATGCAGCCTTGCATCTGCCTCTTTAACTGCTTCCTCTGCCCTCCATTTCCTGCCAGTCCTCACTTGGATCCCTGCTTTAGCCACCTTCGGATCGCTTGAGTCCCTGGCTCTAGTTACCTTGAATTCCTCCTCCAAGGATTTGAAAGGCAGTTGCAGTTTGTTGGTGTTCCCGTAGAGTGCAATACTGCTCAGGCTCCTTGGTAATCCAAGCCATCTCCATAGGTGTTTGCTGATTTTCCTCTCCAAGGTCTCAACTGTTGAGATCGGGGCCGCGTAGACAAGGAGGGGCCACAGGATCCTGGGAAGAATGCCATGTTGGTAGACCCAGGCTTTAAACTTCCCAGGTAGGCCTGACTTGTCCACGGATCTCAGCCAGCCATCCAACTCAGTGCAGGTCGACTGGATAGATGGTGTGTCTCTCAGAGAGCAGTCAAACACCTTGCCCAAGCTCTTGACTGGCTTCTCTGTGATAGTTGGAATGGCTGTGCCTGTGATGTTAAAACGGAACTTGTCCTCCACCTTCCCTTTCCTCAGCACCATTGACCTGGATTTGGCGGGTTTGAAACGCATCCGGGCCCACTCCACCAGCTTCTCAAGTCCCTTCAGAATCCACCGGCAGCCTGGGACTGATTCTGTCATGACTGTGAGGTCATCATGAATGCCCTGATGGGTGGTTGCCGTTGTCCGGAATTCGTGCGGGGCCCTCTGCACTCTGGCTCAGCAGACTTAGTGAGCATGTTCATGGCTAGGGAGAACAATGTCACAGAGATAGTACACCCTGTGATGATACCGATCTCCACCTTGTGCCAACTGGATGTTATTGCTCCTGAAGAGACCCTCATCCTGAAATTGCTGTAATAATCAGCGATGAGGTCTCTACACCTGCTGGGTACATGATGTTTTCTCAAGGTGAGCTGAACCAGCTTGTGTGGAATGGAACCGAATGCATTTGCCAGGTCAAGCCACAACACTGACAGGTTGCCCTTGTTCTCTCTGGCCTCCCGAATGAGCTGTGTCACCACACCAGTATGCTCCAGACATCCTGACATTCCTGGAATGCCGCCTTTCTGGACAGATGTATCGATGTAGGTGTTCTTTGCCAGGTAGGTACACAGCCGTTTGGAAACAGCACTGAAGAAAACCTTTGCCTCAACACACAGCAGGGAGATGATGCGGAACTGGTCTAGCTGAGTGGAGTTTTCCTCCTTCGGGATCCATACCCCTTCAGCCACTCTCCATTATTCAGGGATCCTCCCTCTTCTCCAGAAGACTCGCAGGATTTTCCACAGACGCAGCAGGAGTTTGGGACAGTTCTTATACACTTTGTATGAAGTGCCACTCGGTCCTGGTGCAGAGCTTGCCCTTGCTTTGCGGACAACCTCCCTGACTTCCTTTAGCTGCAGCTCCGACATGTCAAACTGCACTTCTGGTTCAGGGGGTTCTATGAGGTTGTTACACTTTCCCAACTCCTGCTCTCTTGCGGGGTCGCTGTACGTCTGCTTCAGATGTTGGTCTATGTCTTCCTGCGAGGAGGCCAGTTTGCCACTGCGCTTCTGCCCCAGCAAATCCTTAGTGAACTTGAAGGGGTTAGCGATGAAAGCAGCACGTTTACGTGTCCTCTCGCGCCGCCGCCTCCGATGCCACTCAGCCCGGCGGAGAACTCAGATGTTTTTCCGAAGGATGCACATTAGCTGGGCCAGGCCAATGCGTTCCTCTTGTCCAGCCGCCTTGTACTGGGATTTCAGCGCTTTCATCTCCTGCCTGATGTTGTGAATCCTAACAGCTCTTTGATTCTTAGAGTAAGATGTTCCGGAGCTTTTCTTCTCCTCCTCGCCAAACCGTTCAGCTGCGATGCTGACAATAATTGTAGTCATAGCTCGTAGCTTCCTGTCTGCCTCTCCTTTCGCCATTGCCTCCAGAATTTGGTCGACATCGTCATCGAACTGCTTCCAGAGTGAGGTCATGCTAGCTGCAGGCCATTTGATCCGCCTCCGGTCAGACTTGATGCTCAAGGGAATAGTTTGCAACACTTGGAGGTTCTGGGCACTGTGGGGTGACTCCGGGCCTGGCCCCTCCTGCGTCTCACCAGGTGTAACACCTGTGCGTTGTGTTGCATCTGCTCCCAACGGGCACTTCATCCTCGCTCGGTGGATCTTTAAGCCATGGATGTTCTTGCAGATTTTACCGCATGTACACTGCTTGCTCATAGTCGTTTGTCCGTTGCCTGAGTCTGTTACCGTTGTGTCCATCCGACTGGGGTGCTCATCCTCCCCCCCCTCTCGGGCACCCCTGGGGGTATTTTTCCATTAAGTTCATCGTAGCTTGGTTGGGTTCCTCCTCTCAGAGGATGCAGATTGGGTTGCTGACCCGTTCTGCCCCGGTTGCCGTCTCTCCGGGCTGTCGCTGACTCTCCAGTAGTCACCACACTCTTCATGGTTGTCATCCAGTCTTTCCTGGCTGTCACTCAGGGTATTCACTGTGTACATACATCTACTGATGCCTAATCTGGACACATCTTCAGTGATGTTCCTGGAATCATTGGACGTTTCGGGTCTTTCAACATCATACGCCCTCCTCCAGGTGACCCAGCCGGGGCTGATCAGACCCCAGCATATTACGTGACAGAATTTGTCGCAGATGAAGTTGGGATGAAACAAAGCAAGCAGGAAAACATTTCCTTCACCTTGGACTCTTTCAGTGTTGTCTCCAAGCGAGCACAAAGCCTCACACCTCATTGGCCAAAACCCCGTCACTCCCTCTCCTTCCAGTTCAGCACTTTTCACCGTGTGGCAGACTGAGCATGCACACGGTGACAGGGTCCCCTTACAAATGCCTGGGTCTATTTGTGGTGCTCCTTAAACAGTTAACATGATTTCTTTCTAGCTCAGGACTGTCTGAACGAGTTAGTCCTGGACGTGAGGAATCCAGGGACGCTGCTGCTTCCGGAGATTCTTTCATCAAAGAATCACTTCCCTTTGCGTTATGTCTTTAGATGTGGGGTTAAGGCATGATCAGTTTAAGATTAAAACATAAAGGTCAAGCCTTTGACATGCAGTGTCTTGATAAACACGGACAAAAACACGACTATAACTCAGGAAAATGCCCACACCTTCAGTAATGTCTTGTTTCATGCGTCTCTTCCCACTCAGCGCATGGGCAACAAAGACAAGTTGCTGCGCTATAAGATGTTGTATAATTTCGATGGGATCATCCCAAATGTGCTTCAGTGGAAGCCGACAGCGGTTCGACTGCCAGCTGTTCGACTGCGAGCTGTTCCTGGCACCACCCATGTGCGAATTTGTGAATGCATGTAACCTCAACCACTCCCTAAGGACTTTGCTGTGAATAGCAATCTGCCAACAGGCTGCACTCCAGCTCAAACAAGATTGATATATATATATCAAGCTTCCCAAAAAATGTGTCCTATGCAATACAAATATGTGTTTCTCAACAAAGATGATTCCAGATTTTCAGTTTGAAGCATATTTTGATGATTATCCGGATAAAATGGTGACTCAATTATTTTTGGCCGGAGAACTCGCGTCATTAAATCTTCATATCATCCCGTGCTTTGTGTTGGTGCATGAACACATTTGTGAATGTACACACACACAAACTTCACCAATCCTACGATATCGTATGCGCCTGCAACTCAGGTGTGTGCAAACCATTTCCTCCCTCAGACCTGCTGCCTTATATGGACCAGAACTACATTTTAAACATTTCCTCACACACATCACATAACAAACACTAAAGATGGACTCAGTTCAATATTGTGTCATTTTGCGTGCTCTATAAGCTCATACAAGTATTTATCTGATGGTTTGTGTGTGCGCAGCCTGCTCATGAGATTCAGAGGGAATCATTATAAATGATTGAGTGGTCGGTGTTACATGACTGTCCTTGGTGCCTGTTTCCCCGGGGCAGCTGCATGGTTCAGGGGTGGGGGTGCGTGTGAGTGCGTGTGGGTGTGTGGGTGTGTGTGGGTGTGTGTGTGTGGGGGGGGGTTGAAGGATACAATGTCAGTCTAAACTGGGATACTGGCTCTGTGCCACAGTGGCAAACGAACTACAGGACTGACTGGTCTGATTGGGAAGAAGACAACACACAAAGCACATCTCACACTCCAGTCAGCGTGACCTTTGAGTTTTATTTCATTGATGGGGGTTTGTGGTACAGGATGTATTGAAGGATGAACCTGTTTATTGCCATTAGTCAAATAGACTTAAGACACGCTTTTAGGGTGCCACGAGTCTATAGTGCTCAGCTGCTGCTCTGTTGCTAACCTATATTATTTACCTTACATATTTTGTATTCGCATATGTTTGGTTGCATGTATTATATTTACATCGAGAAAGACTATATGTGAAACAGACTCTCTCTATCCTTACACTCCTGAAAACAACAGTCCTCAGAACATTTTGCAGTTTAAAAAGCTGGAAGTATAAATACAACCACCAATGTGCTGCATTCCTAGATTTACATTATGTGTTCAAATGAAACACTGACATCTATTCTTTTGGCAAGTTAATCACACATCTCACATCTGGGTATCTGGAGTGCTTATACAAAAACCATCAGCCCCACCATCGGGGGGGGGGGTCTTAAAGAGACAAACCGAGAGTTAAGAGAGGTTTATTCAGAGGGACATTATGAGAAAAACAGTAAAGCACGTAAACATGTTTCAGTGGAAACCCAGAATGCTAATTATGAATCTGATGAGCATCGTATGTCAGCTTTAAGTAAAGTCGAAGGATATCCATCATTCCACTTTGAATAGGTACATTTTTAGGTTTATAAACTGGAATATTAATTTGGTATATATAATTAATGATTATCGGATTTAGCATTACATGCAAATCCCAGATTTTTAACAGATTGGTTGTAGATAGAGTACCAACAGGCCCAGAACAGAGCCATGTGGTGCACCAAAACAAAGCATTGAGCATTGAGCATTGAAATGAGCATTAATAAGCAGGTACCCAAATACACCTTCTTATTTTAGCCTTGTGTGTTTTGGGGAAGCTCGATATTTTTATTTGTTTTCAAGCTCTGTCTCAAGCCTACACCCTCTTTATCTGCACACACAGCTACAAATACAAGCCTGTATTTGCTTTCTCCACCCAAATGTCCCAGAAGGTGCTTCTTTCATGTTCCTGCTGAAGAATATGGTGATTTGAATGCTTAATATCACAACTCCTACCATAAAATAGTGTCTCAACTCACAATAATGTTGAAAGCACAACAACATCAAAATTACACACAACAAAACAAGATCTGAAACCATAGAGGTCGTTCTTTGGCCTGTATTCACTATTTTTCTTTTATTAGTTTTCTTAACAAGGCACTATCTTTACCGTGTAGTTTGAGTTTTTCTTGAAGGACATTGTTTTCATTCAGTTTCAATTCACTTTTTTACTTTTTAGTTTGCTATCTTCAGCCTGCTGACCTAGTTCTCTGTTGTTTGGGGGAAACCTGCATCTTAAATGTCTCTCAGCGCAACCCATTAATGTCTACTTTGTCACATGATGAACTTGTGATTTAATATCTGTCCGTGGATAGATTACTGAGGTCTATCACATTACCAGTGGGGGGCGGGTGATGCTGCTGGACTCGAGGTTTCACAATTAGAGCGAGATCCGACTCAGAGTTTAACCTTCTGAGCTCAGACTTAACTAATAGCCTTTTGCATGGGTGATATTAAACTAAACACGTCGGATATTTAATATGATATATGAAAATGAAACTTCTGAAGAAAGCACAAGGCATAAAACACACAGGAATTTCTGTTTTCCCTCCTCTGATTGGCCAAATACATGTCGCCATGCATCACTACATGACCACACGGGGAGCAGTAACGTATGGCTTGAAGTCACACATGGAGACACCTCCACTTAGCATATTGATATGAGTGGGAGGGGCAACAATGGAATACTATCTGTAATTCTGAATATTACGATGATGTAATCAAAGACAAAGGCGTTATTTTAACTCCTAAATTGGATGACAGACATCACCGGAGAAACTGCTTTTCTTTAACTGACCAGCACGTGAAAAATATCAATGTGCACACTTAAAATCATATTCACACTACAGCCAAGATGATACATTAATATCTTGAAAACACTATGTTTAAAATGCTTTTCACCGTTAAGTTATTTTTTTCTCCATTTAATGTAATTGTATTATTCAAAAAATAGTGGAAATGTGAATTACTTAGATAATATTATAAATCTACAGTTATTCTCGTCTTAAATCCCTTAGCTAAAACATTGGCTCGTGAATAAAATTGCATCACCTGTGCAATAATGGCTGCACATGCATTTAATATAGAAACATATGAGGGCGCATGTGCTCTTGTTCACGGCTGTCTACCACTGATCCTTCCTGCATCTCCCAGCAGCTACGAGCATAAAGGTGAAAGGTTGGACCGAGAGGCTGCAGCTGTTTCTCGTCTCTCGTCTCTCGTCTCGAATGTTGTGTGATGTTGGTTCTTGCCTTTTAGAAACTCACCCGGGCACAGAAGACCCACGCAGCCAATCAAACGAGGGGACCCCGAGTCCAGTCAGCCAATAGGGAGAGAGGTCTAGGTATAAATACCTAAACCCATCATCTGGCAGAGTTGGGCAACCCTTACATTCGGTGGACAGGATCTGATCCCGGGATTTTTTTACATCTTTCTTTTCTCCTAAGCAGGTAAATAAAATAAAAAGAAGAAAAAAAGTAAATCAATGCTTATTCAGGCCCTTTTCTATAAATCCCAAAGGGAAAAATTATGGGGATTTATCTATGTCCGCATGGACAGACACCTCACCCTGAGCCCAAATACTAAATCGCTCTGAGAGGGAAGCTCTTTGAATCAAATCTCTGTCACACAGATTGCTTAATTCATGAACACTGGAGCCATGAAACATTGTTTAATCTCCATGCATTTTTCTTTGTGTGATTGGAATGGAAACTACTAAAATCTTGTCTGATCGATCATTATTCTCTTGTTGCACATTGCAGTGAAACCTCTGTCATTGGAAATGGGTCGCACTGCTATGCAGCGAGGTGGCACTGAAATAGTTGTGACTGTCAGCTGTTGCTGACGCCATGGCGTAGGGCAGGCATGAAATGCCTCTCTGAATAGTTTAGGGTGCTTGATTTAGTCATGGGAGGAGTTGTGGGGCCCTCTGTGAGTCAAGCAACACTTTGACCTTTCAGTGCATCAGGGGTCATTAATCAACAGCAAGCCTTCTGGCTTCTATTAGATAGCAAATGATGCCCAGAAGTTTATTAACACGTTTATCCTGACTGACTCTTTTTTTTCTCAAAGTAAATAAGTCGTTTAATTATATTGTTTTTGGTCTTAATGTTAAATGGTTTATTGCTTCTGGTACCAAAGTTATTTTTCTGCTACCTATGTATTGTAGCATTGCTCCAACCACTAAATTTTAATTAATCTGAGGCTGAATGGGGTGAGAGAGAAGGAGAAGATAAAACCATTCATCCTAATGTTACATGGGAGGGGTGCAGGACAAGAGGGGGCACAGCCACACTATTAATAATCTTTTGCTGGGAGGGGTGGCAAGAGGGGGGACAGGTGGTGAGGCAGGATAGCTGGTAAAGACAGCAGCTGAGAGAGAGAGAGAGAGAGAGAGAAAAAGAGAGAAAAGAGAGAGAGAGAGAGAAAAAGAAAACAGAATGAGACGTTGTCTCCTCTTAACCAGAAAACTCATTGACAAAGCACTTGAAAAACTTGGAGAGTTACCAGAGACGACATATGGTATCACTGTGGATCCCTGTGTTTGTGTCTCAGGCTGCTTTGTTACATCACTGCTAGAAAGAAAAAACATCTTGACAAAAACATCTTGTTAACATTTATTTTAAACTCTTCAGGCTGCTTCTCTAATGTCCTTCTGATTTGACACATTAAGGAAAAGTACCTGATTAGATCCAAGTCTGTAAAACAACTTCAAACCCTCGTCTCGTCTACTTCAGTCGCACCAAATGAGTCTTCATTCTAAACAATAACACCTCCTCCTCCCATCTCTTTCCAGGTGGAGTAAGAATTGCAGCCATGGCGAAGAACTGTCATAACGACTACAAAATGAAGTTCTCTGGGGACGAGGAGTTCCCAGATCTGTCCCTGCACAACAACCACATGGCCAAGGTATGAAGTCCTACTCATTTTAATAATCATTTTCTATCCATGGCCACCCAAAACACACATACTGCACCAGTGGCATAGCTATAGACAGTCCATGCAGTGCACATAGAGATTACAAGACCCCAATAACTGCAGATTGCCATGTAGGAAATGGGCCTATGTCCAAAGAATATGTCACACATTATTAACAGTGTGCTTGCTATATATTCCCTTTTATTTTTGGGGGTAAGTTGATCAGTAGCAATCTATAACAACATGATATGTTTATTCTACATAAACTGTGAAATATCTTATTTTCCTTGGTATTTTTGTACATACAGATTTGTAAAGATGTTTGCTGGTAAAACGTAACCAATGACAACTCTCTGTGTGATCATGTGATCAAGCTTAAGATCTACTGCAGCAAGGTGCGAAAACTGCCAAGACTGACAAGCTGAGCAAAACTCTTCAAATCAGAGTACTTTGGCTTTTCATAGAAACAGTTGGCAGCCTCTGGCGGGTGTGCTTCATAACTAGTACCCAGTGTGCACTGGGGCACTTCATAATGCCGTTCACTAGGGCCACGCACAAGTAACTTACGCCACTGTCCTGCACAGGCACAACTATGTGCAGCATTGCATTGTTTAAAAAATGTTTAGGAAGGCATGAAGTTACTGAACAATATGAATGTTTGTATTAGAACCAGCTGGTTCTCTGAGTGCTAAGATACTAAAAGGAACTCATATAATCACTGACCTGGGTGTCATCTGTTGTAGGTGCTGAACAAGGACATCTACAACAAGCTGAGGGGAAAGTCCACCCCCAGCGGCTTCACCGTGGATGACGTCATCCAGACTGGTGTTGACAACCCTGGTAAGGAGCAACTCATTAGCAGAGACACACACACACACATCGGCAAAGATCGGGTTTGAGGAGACATAAGGGAACTAAAGCGAGCACTATATGTAGCCACATATGATAAATGATTATATAATGACTATGGATTGCTGCTAAACCCGACACCTGGTGGTTCAGGCACAAGGTGACCTACCGGTACCCCTCCATACATAATCTTCAAATTTGAACTAGCAATGTTACCAACTTCCTCAACTCCGACCCCCTTGTCCCAAAGGTCACCCCTTCATCATGACCGTGGGTTGCGTTGCTGGTGATGAGGAGACCTATGAGGTCTTCAAGGATCTGCTGGACCCCATCATCTCCAACCGTCATGGCGGGTACAAGCCCACCGACAAGCACCAGACCGACCTGAACTTCGAGAACCTGAAGGTGAGCGGTGGAGACCTGCAGGACGGTATTGTTATAGATATAGATATAGCACAGCTGTAAGAAGGAAGATAAGCTTCCACAACCAATCAATGGCCATTCATTTATCAATTGT
Source organism: Pseudoliparis swirei (assembly GCF_029220125.1). Classification (NCBI taxonomy): domain Eukaryota; kingdom Metazoa; phylum Chordata; class Actinopteri; order Perciformes; family Liparidae; genus Pseudoliparis; species Pseudoliparis swirei. Next base: position 11,764,000 of record NC_079407.1, read on the forward strand.
AAGTAAGTAAGCAAACTTCAGTCAACCATGTATCCACTCCCAAACGTTGATACAACTCAGTCCAACTCCTCATATGTGAAGCATAAGCAACTCTTTAAATAAGACATTAAAAGCGATACCACAATAATATCACAATAATGTGTCCGTTTTGTTCTCCTGCCTTCTTCCCTCAGGGAGGTGACGATCTGGACCCCAACTACGTTCTGTCCAGCCGCGTTCGTACCGGACGCAGCATCAAGGGATTCACCCTGCCCCCCCACAACAGCCGTGGAGAGCGCAGAGGGATCGAGAAACTGTCCATCGAGGGTGAGTGTCCACCTGATGACATAAATGCCAATCTATGAGTCCAACACAACGCTTGTAGAAAGCAGGGTCCACTCATCAGGGACTAACTGTCCCCCTCCCTTGGTGTTTCCCCTGAAGCCCTGGCCAGTCTGGAGGGTGAGTTCAAGGGAAAGTACTTCCCCCTGAGCGGCATGACCGACGCTGAGCAGGATCTGCTGATCAATGATCACTTCCTTTTCGACAAGCCCGTGTCTACCCTGCTGACCTGCGCCGGAATGGCCCGTGACTGGCCCGACGGCAGAGGCATCTGGTGAGCGGCACACAGAATGGAAATGAAATGTGAAAATGGATACAGATATCAGACTTCATGGGTATTCCATCAGTTTAGAAAGCAAACGGATGATCAGATATGTGCTGTGATCAGCTGTTAGAGCAGATTCTATGTGCCCATATAAACACGTCAATACACACTTGCTAAACAAACAACCACCCTCTGAGCTTAAGTCTCCCATCTTCCTCAGCCAACCTTCAGAACTTTCACCATCTGTCTCTTTCTCCAGCAGCCCGAATATGAAAATCAAACATCTGTTAAAGTGTGTCATGAATACCAAAGCACAGCTGCAGCATGCACTGCCCTTACAGTGGCTTGACATTCCACAAATTAAATCCACAGCTCAGCCAATTCACATCATGGAGGTCAGCAGTTTACTTTCACAACACACGTTGAGAAACAGTTCTACCAAACCGAACTCATGCACCGCTGTTCGGACTCTATCAAAGGATTGGCTCACAAACATTTTGCCCCGAATGCAAATCAAGTGATACTGACCTGGATATTCTTCTTGCAGGCACAACGACAACAAGACCTTCCTGGTCTGGGTGAACGAGGAGGATCATCTGCGCGTGATCTCCATGCAGCTGGGAGGCAACATGAAGGAGGTCTTCAGACGCTTCTGCGTTGGCCTGCAGAAGGTAAAACACCAACATTAAAGAAATGCAGTTGTGTCGAGCCATTCTGCACAATTCAACGAGGTTAAAGCCATGTCACCTCCTTTGAGCTAAATACATTCCTATGGATACTTTCTCTGTGCTGTAATGACATACACGGGGGAATTATTCAACTTTTTAAATATAATTTCCATTTCTGTAATACAACTTAAGGATGTTTAATTGATGTATACTATTAACAGATAGCTCTGATTTGTGTTTGGTTATATCCGTCTGCCAAGATTCGACAAAGGAAAGAATATATATTTAAGTATTTTACCCATCATGCATGATTGATTTCACTTTCCTTACCACTGGTCAGATTGAGGACATCTTCAAGAAGCACAACCACGGCTTCATGTGGAACGAGCATCTGGGCTACATCCTGACCTGCCCCTCCAACCTGGGAACCGGCCTGCGCGGCGGAGTGCACGTCAAGCTGCCCAAGCTCAGCACACATGCCAAGTTTGAGGAGATCCTCACCAGGCTGCGTCTGCAGAAGCGTGGCACAGGTACAAAAGAACAATGAAGTCTTCGAGCTAGCCAGAGGTCAGCATGTTCAGAGGCGCCCCAAGAGCTGCCGCTTCAAACATGACACAGCTGGATGGGGCGAGGTGAAGAATTAAGGGAAGCGTTTGCATTTATTAGAAAATATTAGGAAATATAAATACACAGATTAAGATATTAAAAAAAACATTTTGTATCCACTTTAACTCCTTCAGGTCAACATGCAAAGGCTGCCACCATTTTGTTTTAGGATTGACAATACTCCTTAAAAGGGAGTGTGCTACACTTCTGGAGGTCTAAAGTAGCCTGGACAAACCAAACTGTGGCTCTGGACAGGGCCTTTCACACTCTCATGTTAACCGTGTAGTTCATCTACACACTGTAACTTTTATAGGCATTTTAAAATGTATTATTTGTACCATTTGCTACATTTGTTTTGGTTAGTAGCATTAATAATGTCCCGCCCTCTTACTTCAAGGCTCATTTACTCCATCATATCCAGAAGAAGTATTCAGGAAGTACTTGACTTGAGTTATTTGTCTGCAGAGTCTCACTGTGACAATTGGATGAACCATAATGGAGGATTTGTGTTGGACATACATTTATTTAATTGAATTCTTGCTCAGCTTGAGTTAGTAAGGTGGCACTCTTCAGCCGACTCCACCCATGTAGCTTCTATCGTCTCAGTCTAAGGGTGGGGGAGTGCTTGCGGTAGAACGAGAACTCATTTTCCTCCCATTCTTTCCCCTCTAGGTGGTGTGGACACAGCCTCCGTGGGCGGCGTGTTCGACATCTCCAACGCTGACCGTCTGGGCTCCTCCGAGGTGGCTCAGGTCCAGCTGGTGGTTGACGGTGTCAAGCTGATGGTTGAGATGGAGAAGAAGCTCGAGAAGGGAGAGTCCATCGATGGCATGATCCCCGCCCAGAAGTAAAGTGGACAAGCAATGACTGGATGACTGTCTGCGTTTTTTTTTTTTTACATGATAAAAAATAATCAGGTAGCCTCGTTGTAAAGTTATTTTGAGCTACTTTCTACTTACTTCTTTCCGTCAAGAAGACACTCCACTTTTCTCTCTGCTTCTTCCTTTCCTGCTGTATCTTGGGTTCCAATTTCCTGTCACTGTAATCACATCTCTCCCCATTTTCTCTGCAACATCCTGGGATCAATCCATGCATAATCTGTAATGGCTATGCACTGAAATAAAATGTTTTTTTTGGTTGGAAAATTCACCTGGACAATTAAATCATGCCCCATGTAACAATCAAACCTTTCATGTTGTCTTTATGGGAAACACGCAGATCTTTTGCAACCACTCATAACAGATTGAGAGATATGTGATACTGATGCAGTAAACAAAATCCATCAATCAATAGGTCCCGTCTAAACCTCACAAAGATAGATGTACAAGGACACAAACAGACACAAGACATAAAAAGCCAGAACTGAGAAAACAAAATATGAAAGAGGTTGAAAGTCTTTATTTTTGTGTCGCACATCATTTCCTAGGAGACATGCAGGATTGCAGGTCGATCATTTCCGTAATTGCAGCCCATAAATTACGTTTTCTTGATAACAGCGATGGCTTCAAACACTATACAACAGAACTCTAGCCTTAAAGCACGGCCCTAACTGCATCTACAGAACAGGTTCAAAGTCAGGCTCAGTTGTACACAAAAATAAAATTATAAAATTTAAAAAGCCCTAAATCAAAGCTTCACATTTTCAGATGGTGGTACCTGCTGCAGCGGAAATCTCCCATTTAACAACACATTCCTGTAGACTAGATTAACAATCTGCTGTATCGTGAAACATTTCCTTTTACGTATCAATGTTTTGTTAGATGCTGCAAGTTCAAGTAATAAATGCTTGACTTTATAGAGGTACAATACAAGTACAACCACCATCAGATTCGGTCGTCGTCAGTGTGAATATACGATCAACTCGGCACTCTGTGTGCATTTGTTTTGTTGAATCTTGGCAGCTTTGTTGCATAAGGAACAGCAAAGTGTTTCTCTAAAAGAACATTTCACAAAAGGTCAATTAATGTCTCGTCTTGAACCACTGCCTCATCACGTCGCAGGCGTCGAGTGCTTTAGTCGCTTCACGAGGCAGGCATCTGATCAGATAACAGTCGTACACCTCCTACAGTGATACTGGAATCTGATTGGTCAACAGTCAAACACGTCTCAGCAGTGCTGCAGCCTGGTTAGTCGACTGAGGGAAATGTTTACAGTTTAAGTATCAAAAGTGTTGCTGTGGTTAAGAACTCAAAATTAAATATATTTGATGAAAGAAAACTGTTAAAAATGACGACGTGTCAATATTATGAATCTTTGGACCCTGGATTCCTTGTAATTACTGCAAGGAACCGGGCCACACACAGACCCATATGCTGCTGCCTATAACTGGCAGCCACAGCTGGAGGGGAAGAACTCCACTGCAGGACCAGGAGCACAGCGCCCCCCCCCCCCTGGGAGCCAGCACGGCGCGGCGCTCACCACTTACGTTCACAAGGGCCGCCAGAAAGGTCACAGAATCAAAGTTCCTTGTCGTAACTTTAATATAATTGGGACCCCTGAAGCCATCGGCCCCCTGAGGCAAGTGAAGGATGCTAAGAGGCACGCGTACGCTAAGAGTAGAAGGGCATTCAGAACGTCAATTATTCACTTCAGGGGGCTTCAAATGTGTGAGACAGGTTTTTTTATAACAATTTACAAAAGAAAAATACAGATCAATTAAAAACTCTGCCAGTACAGTAAAATAGATTCCTGGCTAAAAAGGAGAAGGAAAAAAAAAAGTGCTCAAAAAAATGTTAAGAATATATCAGCAATATAAAAAAAGTATTCAAACAAGGCGCCCTATTGCGTCTTTGCTTATTCAAGTCTAGATTATTGGCTTTGAGGCTGTATTGCACTACATTTGAGGCGAAGCGATGGCATTCTGACAGACTGGGAGAGTTAAGTGCTACCAGTAAAAGCCCCGTCTCCTCCAGGTACTCTAAACCAGTGTAACCATGAGCTACAGTCATTATGTGTGTGGGGAATTTTTTTTTTTTTTAAGAGATCAAATTATAAACCAAGGTAAATTATTCTTATTAAAATATACACATCCTTCCTTTACTGGGGTTCCAACCTGTGGGAGCTTGTGCTGGGCTCCATGTTGGATGGGGTTTCTGAGCCATGTGTGCAGCATGGCAGGACAAGGCTGCGAAGATTTGTTTAGTTTTTTATCATCACGTGTTCAATTTCCATCACATCAGATAAAAACTGGAACGAGTCAAAATAAGTCATTCTACTGTATTTGACCAGTAATCAGTCCAAAGGTTTGTCGAGCTTTTTGAGATATCAAGAAGATGTTTTAAAACTATTTGCGTCACATATTTTGATCTCATTTGTTACACTCAATGAGAGCATACAATATGCGCTCATTTTGCCATTGGTAAAACATGTACCGGTAGTTTTGTTAAATGTTAAACCTAAATGTTGATTATATTTAATTGAAATATTAGTTAAAACCGCTCCTATTGGTCTCAGAATAAGGCATTCTGAATGGCTGACAAAACCTCATTTTCAATCTAAATAGACGAAATCTTTTATTTTGTCTGTGTAAATCCACCTTCAAATCCGAAAATCATGGCATGCTATTGCGTTATGAAAACACAACTCACGGGTTCCTGTTGGGGATCCAGTTTTTTCATAGAAATAAATTCTACTTTGCACTTTAAACCAACAAAATCTTATGTCATTTCGGAAAAACTTTGAGGACTTTTTCTCTTTTAATGAAAAGGTAGCATGGGACAAAAATTGCGGCGAAGAAGAGTTCAAATGACCAGGTGATCAAGTACAACATGTCAGCCGGTTCCTGCATTATTAGACAGCTTTGCTCACCTGCCAGCTTTCAACACCCAGCAGATAATTCCGTATGAGAGCCGGTAGAGAGGCAGCACTTTACCAGAAATGGTACAAACAAACCAATTCCCAGCTGAGAAGTAAATGGGCAATTATCAATGGATGGGCTGGGATGCTCGTCACAGATGTCTGTCACAAGTCTCTGCATGTCTCCCTCTAGAGGCCGGAGGTCAGACTGCGACCTCACTTCCAAAATATGTGACATCTGCTTCAGAGGATGACAGATGTCATTCTCTGACCCATTTGTAAAAGCATCAGAGAGAAAAATAAACTCCATACACAAAACAAAAACAAAAGAACATTAAAACATTTCTTTAAATAGCAGCTCTTTAAAAGGAATGATGACAACACATATGATACAATAGGAATAACAATGACAACAACAACAAATTATCGATCTCCATCGCTCAGCAACACCATCCTTATCATCAAACATGAAATTGTGAACACAATTAAAATAAACAACCTGACTCCATGGGCTCTCATAGTATGGAGGTGGCGGTGCATTTCAAGCAGGGGTCATAGGTCACTGACAGCTCCAAGGTCAAGGGGTCATCAGCAAGTCTGCCAACGGCAGTCCATCCGTGTCTGTGCATCCGTTTGTTCTGGCTGTGATTGTTGGCATCAGAAGAGGAGGGTCTTTGGCGGGGGCAAGGCATCGCTGGCCGCATCAGAAGGAGGTGGAGCCCTGGGGGAGGAAGAGAAATGGGAGGAGGCACTGTTGTCTTCCTCATTGTTCCTCCACCTCCTCCTCATTCATCATTCTGTCCTGTGGGTGATCAATCTGCCACACCTCCCGTTTCCCCTCAGAGCTCCAGCTCCTTGGACACTTTGGTGGCGATGTCTCTAAAGGCCAGCGGCGCCCCCCACAGGCGCTTGAATCTCACACCGCTGCTCTGGCCCAGCCCGCTGGGCAGCTGGCAGACCTCGGCCTCGAAGGCCACGCGGGCGCCGGCCGCTCCGTGGGTGCAGGACAGGAGGAACGGCCCGGCAAGGTGGACCTGGCAGCCGCAGCCCTGCGCCGCCTCGCGCAGCGCCAGCACCACCTCGGCCGGGTCTCGTGGGCTCCTCACCCTCACATCCCAGCCGCATCGGGGGGTCCGGGGCTCGGCCGCTTTCTGATGCCCAGATAGATGGCGACTGGAAGGTGGAGGAAGAGAAGGGGTGATGCAAATAGAGGGGGGGGGGGGGGGTAGTAGTTGAAGGAAATGTAGAAAAGATTTTAAACCAAACATGGCGGGGCAAGGTGGAAGAGGGATGTTTACAGCAGGAGGGGTGGAGGAGGGTTGGATAGCAGGAGGTAAGGTAGGAGGAGAGGTGTGATATGAATGAAAGATTTAAGGAGAAATGGGAGTAAATACACAAGTGTTCAAGTTGAAATGAATGTGTGAAGGAGGTGTAAGTGTTTGGTTGTATGAATGTGAATGCGTGAGTGGTTGGGGAAAAGGGGAAGAGAAAGATAAATTAAATTAATATCACACATTATTGGATTTTCATATGTCTATATCTCTCACCGATTGGTAATTGTGTATTTTATAGTCCGTCTTTTTATACGACACAATGAATGTACAACACCAAAGGGATATGCAAATCAAACCCACCTTAATTTAAATGCTCTCGTTAGGCACTGCTTACACATTTATTGTGTTCTTTAATGAGTTAATAACAAAATGGATATAATTAATAACATACCATACAGATAAATTCTTTTAAATATCACACTTAACACAAACTAACATCCCGGGATGGTAAAGAGTTTCAGGGGACGAGCTGTTGATGGACACAATGACAGTGATGATCATTCGTTTTGGATTTTCTTTCAGATCAACGGTTCCACCATCATCTACCACAAGGAGCACCACAGTCTGCTACTAGTGTCCGCCTGGTGCTGCTGGTTTACCTGCTGTTATTAACCTGAGACTGAGACTGGGCTGAAGCAGCTGAGAGGAAGTGCACAAGACCTTTAGTCACACACGGATACCATGACACTGACATCCCTGAACATACAGTGGAAATAAGAGTACAAGAACAATATCGCTGTAATCTACGTATAGTCGCTGCTTTTGTTGCGGCTACTCATAACTAACAGCAATTCAAAATGATGTATTTTTCATGGTTATTCATTTTTGTTACAATATCGTGTCAAAAGCTTCTCGTCAGTGTGTCTGTGCGCCTAATTAAAATGGATATTTTGGATTATTTACATTGTTACATATGATTTTTCTGCACGTAATTTAAAAAAATGGAAGAGAGAAAAAAAAAGATTGATTTAAGACTTTAGGTTCTTCATCTTTGAAACTAGTGGAAAGGGAAATGTCTTTATTGGATCAGTTTACTTTTCTGATCAGTCTGTGAAACAGATTTAAAAGAAAGTTTGGGCATGTTGATTTATTTTTTAGACAGGATCATTATGTTTGTTGTTGTAGTACCGACCACGACCACATGCTCTCAATAGTTCTATAAGCATTCATGTTTTCTCACAGGTGAGTTTTCATTTCTCCAAGCACACTAAACACAAGGTGCATGACCTGTGCGTTAGCATGCGATGTCACATGACTGTCATGTTAGAAATGTATTCTAACCGGCGCTATTCTGCCCTTGAGGAAAGCATGAATGTTTTTAGTGGTATTTAAAACATGTAATGATGCCTTTCAGCTTCCTGTGGCCAACACGAGTAGAACAACAACAACAACAACATCTACAAACACAAATTAAGTTCTACATGCCACGTTTTTTTATTGGTCGTCACAGATTTTTTTTTTTTTAAAGGGAGGAAATTCCAAGTTTATCCTGGCAGAACCTTTTTTCACCTACTCTTAAATCGTACAGCAGAGAAAAATATGTTGGGTCAAATAAAAAATGACAGGTATATAATAACAGGAATTTTAGTTTGTACTCTCTCACCTTCCGGACTTCCGCACAAGTTTAACATTCAGAATTCTTTATTGTTTAATGTATGCTTAGAAATGTACATGTGACCGTATTTACTAACCATATCACAACATTTAACTAAATGGAAATCAGAAAACAAAGTAGTATGATTAAGGATCTGTGCTTGAAGCCATGTTGGAACTCAGAAAAGTATCAGAAGAAAACATCAGAGCTCAGTCACCGACGAACACTTACAGCTGCAGCTGAACACAATGGTTCTGTTTACAACACATCCTTGAAAATGCATTTTAGATTAAAGGATTAAATGATTTAAGCGCTTAAATTAATTACTTTCATATTAGCTGTCAGGCAGAAACTTAAAGGAATAGTTTAACAATTTGGGAAATATTCTGTATTAATTCATTATTCATATTAATTAGTTTTCTTGCCGCTTGTAAACATGTAGCTGGAGAAGAAGCTAGTGAGCTTAGCATAAACACTGAAAACAGGGAAACCAGCACCTCTAAAGCACACTAATTAATGTCATTACTTGTTGGTGTGAACATTTTAATTGTCTTTTCTATGGGGTTTATGTGCCGAGGAAATAATCCAGCACATAATCCCCGTAAAACAGACAATTGCCATTTTCCCACTCGTATTTTGGTACAAAATAAGCAGCATACAACATATATATTTCTTGGAAAGGCAGAAAAGAAGCACTATATCAGATTGTTTTAACTATTCTTTTAACAACAGCAGTAACACCGACATTAGCTCACAAAATATCTTCTCTTTCTAAATCTTGGAAACATTCTTTAAGGACACAAAGCAGGCTGCTGTAATGCTGACACGGGAAAACGTAAGATTCTTCTGCTGTTGCACTTTGGTCGTCTCGGTTGGAGGAAAACAAATGTAAATGTGACTCACCTTGTGACCGGAGATCTGCTGATTCTCTCAGGTTCGTCTGTGACCCTCAAGAGGAAGACAAATGTATCAGTTAGGAATCAATAGGTCAACTGGCCCTCCCTCCCATTGCCCCAACACTTCCTGTTTACTTGCTACAAACGGCTGCATGGCTATGTCAGTCAACACACGCCAACCACAACACGCAAGCACAACAACCAGTTTTCTTCAAGTCACAGATGAATCATCACCGACTTACACTCAGCACACTGGATGGATGTGCAAAGAACACGTCAAAACAAATGAGAGGGATAAACAAGGGAGGGACCCAGAGAGGAGGAACCAGCTCTCGAAAGACAAAAACACGGAGCGTGTGTGTTGCAGTGGAGGCCAGATACAAACACAAATGTCATGCTGATAGAAGAACAAATAAATGTCAAAAGAGAAGCCTTGTGAAGAGAAATACCATTTCACTTTGGTCTGCGCTCCATTTATAACTGTGGCAACTACGACGTGGATGTGTAAATAACATCTGTAAAGCGTCTGCACTTAAATAAAAAAATGTTGCATTTAGTTTTGGTGCGAGTTCCCGAGTATGTAAGCTATGGGACCGTAGAGATGTCGGTCTTCTCTCGAACATAATGGGACTGTACAGCACTCGGCTTGTGGGCCTCAAAGTGCTACAAGAACCCAAATGTCTCTTTACAGAAATCCTGAGCGGGTTAGTCAAGATAAGATTAGAACAATTCTCTTTCTACCGACCTCCCCCGCCAACCGTGTCAACGCGCAGAAAGAGTTAACCATCTCGCGGCTGCTGGAGGGAGCTTTAGATCAAAGCTTCTCCACCCAACACGCTTCCAGGCACCACTGAGTTTGAGGCAGTTTATTGCACTTCCCCTTCATGGCCACCGGGGGCTGCTGCTGCTATCTTTCTGTGCGTCAACTCTATTCCTGGCAATGGATCTCCAGTCCAGGAACTGTTCCATCCACAGATTCACAGAGGAAATTAAACCGTCTCTAATGTCACGCTGGCTCGGACAGAGGAGCTGTTGCAAGGTGTTAGATCTAAATACACGTTTAGACGTTTAAAATGTGTGATCCCTGCTAATCCACCAACCAGCTAATTACTGGGATATTTAAATAATGAATTCCTCTTGGATTAACCTCATTCAAGAAGCCCTTGGTAAGAAGGTTTTGACTCTGAACACCATCAAAAGGTGCTGAATTTGCAACAACTCATGCCTGTCCACAGGGAAGGAAATATGTTGTGACCTGAAGGTGACCCATCTAGATGAAATGACCTTGATGCTAGACCGCGCAATCTGTGTCGAGGCGGAGAGCCGAGGGAACAAGGGTCATAAAGTGACGGCGCAGGAGAAGCTTGCGGCCGTGTGGCAGGACAATGTGCTTCGTGTCTTGAGGGAGAGCTGTGCAAGATCCCCGCTTGAGGGAGGGATAAATCCGAGTTCGTAACTAATCCTGATTTTAAACAGCAGTGACGCTGGGTCAGCCCGGTTCAGGCTTCTTACGAGCGCTCTGGTTCTGCAGAGGGCTCGGACGCACTCTGTGCTCGTCAGGTCACGGGTTCAAAGCGGCGATGCCCCAGATTAGATTCTTTTGATCTTTTTACCCACACAGGAATCTTTAGAGCTGAAAATGTAACATTTTAAAAAGGACAGGTCATTAAAATAGGAAAAGAATCATGTAGTTCATCAAGGCTTTTCTTTGTATATTAATTCCTTGCTCACAAAGATCTCGTCAAGGATTTTGCGCACAAAAGAAAGAAATTGTTCCACATGAAGTATTCCATTTGACACTTCTTGCTGTGTCCACATTCTTCCAACCCTCTCCTACTTCAGTTCTCTGAATTGGACTGTGGACGTCACCAGAAATTGTGACTGCAACAGCAAAGCAACACTAAACCAAAACATAACGTCTTGTGCTCACGCTGCACTCTATTGTATCTTAATAATGGTATAAAGCACTGACAGCAACCAATAAAGCCAAATATCTAGCATGTGTTGCCGTCGCAAATACTAAGTAAAATCCTTTTACCCTTCAAATCCTTTCATGTTAAGACATCATTGGACAGCCTGCCTCCACGTCTACCTGCATGTGTGCATTCTGCCTCATTTCTTAACAGCATGGGCGACATATGCCATTGATTACATGACTCAGACTGGTACAGACGGTTGTGTGTCTAGTACGAGGCGACAGCTTGAACACCCGCTTCTAAAAACAACTTCTCTCCTGGTTGACCCAGAAAAAACCAATACACTTATGTGCTCAGCAGGTAATGGTGCCATCTAAAGTCTCGAGTGAGAGCTACAGTTTGAGGCCCAGCCAGCAGCCGTCCAGACAGACAGAGCGACAGGCAGAGCGACAGGCAGAGACACAGGCAGAGACACAGGCAGAGACACAGGCAGAGCGACAGGCAGAGACACAGGCAGAGACACAGGCAGAGACACAGGCAGAGACACAGGCAGAGCGACAGGCAGAGCGACAGGCAGAGACACAGGCAGAGACACAGGCAGAGACACAGGCAGAGACACAGGCAGAGACACAGGCAGAGACACAGGCAGGCAGCTGATTAGATTTGTCGTCACATAAACACAGAGCTATGAGACTGAGCTGCTCTACGGGAAGACAGTCTTGGAAACTGAGTTACATTTTAAAACTCCACTGCGGAATACAAATGTTGGTCACAGAATAAACTGGGTTCAAAGTAGACGAGGACTAGTTTCCCAAGTTGAGACTCTAAGATTGAGACTAATTTTTAACAAATTGTAATTCGATTACAATCTTTTGTTGCATGAATGTGATGAAGAACTTTAAAAGCGTTTCTACAGGGTCGACCACGTTTAAATTTAATTAAAATGATTTATCTATTTTTTTTCAATTAATTTGTAAAAAATACAACAGAATACCCATTTCAAGACATTCCTGGACAAAGATGGAGAAGAGATTTGATGGAATTCTTTATTAATACAACACTTTGTTGGGGTACTTCGCAGCAATATATAAAAAATATTTCCAAAGGAATATAATTCAATAAATTAATTCGACCTGGACCCAGATAAGAGGCAGCAAATTGATGGATGGATCAATAAAAATATTTTCTAAATAAGGACAAGACTGGCTGTGACAGTGAGGGCTACAGGTCTGAACAGGAACAGCCTCCTGCACACTCACTCCACTTTTCTGTTTGTGCAATGTGTAGCCGACCATTTTTTGTTTCACTTTGAAAATTAAATTGATTCATAATGTGAATTATTCTTTTTACCGGGTTCATGAAAAATAATCAAGATGAGACGAATAAACTGCCACGGGAGGTCTGGGCTGCATTCACACCAAATTAGGCATTGCAGCACATACTTAGTGACCCGCGTGATTTAAATGCCGCTCGCTGGACGTCGGGTTGAGTTTCTCCAAAAGTCGATTCCGTTATTTTTCCGCCGACGTTAAAGTGAATGAGAGGATTGTTTTGCAGAATCGGACGATTTGGTGTGAACGCCACCGAAGCCCCAAATGTCTTTTAGATGTTTATTAACTGGCAGCCAAAGAGTCGCCCATAGAAAAAACACTTCCCTGTTCTCTTGCCTTTTCTGACTGAATTAAAGACCTTTGAAGACTATTTTGTGAGCTTCAAATAACGTGCTCGATTTCTCAAGTAATTTATTTCTTTGACTAAATTAGCCACCGATTTGAGGTTATTTATACCATAAACAACTTAATTTCCAGAAAATACATAATATATATATATATATATCAATACTGTAATATTAAATGACATCTACTATGATAGAACATTGTATTTCCACCAGCAACTTCTAAATCAAGCAAATGTAGCTCTTTAAGCTTTACTACTGATAACTTTATGTGGAAAATGTAAACAAACAAGGAAGAACATTTACTTTCCTCGGTCTGTATAAAAAGAAAAAGAGGTTTCCAAGTTCACATCAGTACAGATGGACTTCTTTAGAGCCTCGCAGTTTGAATTTAACTCACCCGCTGATTACAACGCCTGTCTGTAGAGAAGCTTTTCCTCAGATAAATGTTTGCACAACTAAACTCCAAAAGGCAACAGACAGCGAACGACGGGAAGAGGGAGTGACAGGGTTCTGGCAAGAAGCAGGCAGGCAGACGGTCAGACAGACAGAAGCAGCAAGAAAACATGGGAAAGAAAGACTTACTAACTGTTTTTGTCCCCTGTGGGAGGGTGCAGCCCGACATGGACTTGTTTGAGCTCTGACGTTTAGAAGGGTCAAGAGAGACCCTAGGAGAGAGGAAGAAGAGAAGGAAATGAAAAGAGGCCGAGGGAATATAGAAACGAAAGACCGTGAGAAGCACAGGTAGAAGAGGCAGAGAAGTACAAATCAAACTGTATGTACTGCTGTTCAGGAAAAAGAAGGATAGAAGACTGGCAGGTGACTGGCAAGGGAAAGCAAAAGGTTGTTAAAGAATCAACAAACAAACCAACAGATAAAGCAACAGTAAGCAGCAGAACTGACCGGGACACCCGAGCAGCAGACCTGGGTCCAATAGGCTACGGTTTGGAGAACCACTTGGGTGGAGTTAACTGAATCAGGAAAACGGTTGATGGCCTCGGCTGAAAAGTGCAGGATTGGAACTATTTTTAACTGTAATTGAACCTAAAGTACAACTGCAAACATGTGACAGGTTTATACGGAGGGCATATTACTGCTGCCCCTTCTATGGGATGACATTTTGTATCCATTGCCATCCAGTAAACCGGGGGCTTTCTAGTTAAAGTAAAATTGTTGCCAGCTAACTCGGGGGCTAATTCACAAAAAGATCTAGTATCAAGAATAGGACGAAAAACACATACTTTATATAAAAAGGTGACGTAGTTGTCATGACATCACCCATTGGTTTGTGTGACTATTGTTTTGAAGCCTCGAGTTCGGCATATTGAATGTTTACATCTTCGATTTCTTTGAAAACAATGAACAGAAGTTTACATATTTGGAGCGGAGGAGTGACGTAGAGACGACGTGTATGGCTCTGGACCCGTCAGACACAAGGTAGGCCTAAAGCACACTCTGCCTTTAGAGTTGATAGTGACTGGTAGTAACTGAAGCACTTCAGAGTGGTTCGCTTAAAACCAATGTGGGGAATTTGTGGTGTACAACAGTATCAAGTATCAATGCTGTAGGTTGGGGGAAGATCTGAGAATAGAAGCCCACTGGGGTGAAGGCCTTGGTGCAGAAGATGACCATGTAGGGTGGGGGTCAGAAGGACACTTTTAGCCCCAACTGACGTGGCCGGCCTATAGATTGTGACCTTAAACGGCCCTTCCTTCTCCCTATATAACTTGTAGCAGAATGTCATATCTTCGGACTTTCGCAATCTGGCTCCTGAAAGTCTCCAGTCGTTCTAGGCGTCTGTTGTTGACCTGTAACTGGTAGAATAAACTTTGTATTCCTATCAAGTGCTGAGTCGCTCGAACTTTCCTTCTTCTTCATCATTTCTTCAATCTTCCACGGTCGACAAGAAGATACTACATATTTGGTATCACGACCAGGATCGAGAATATACTACACCAATTATTATGGGATGCAGTGACCGGATGGAATTACAGAAGTGCTATTTAAAATAAATGGATAGAGCTCCCCTGCAAGTCATTTTTTTAAGAATTCATGACAAATAAGGTCATCATATGATATTAAGTATAGAAGAAATAACATGTAGAGAAATAATGTGTGGCTCTATCCAATGTTGGTTGGTTGCACCTGCTATTATTTATTATTTCATCCAGATGTTTTTTACGGCTTTATTTGGTTTCCCGTCATATAACTTATTTACTATTTCATAAGGGCAGCATTTGTCGTTTCCTGTGGGACGAGTCTTTCAAAAGCAAACGTTGTAGGGAGCAGGTGGCAAGCAAGTAAAGGAGAGAGAGGGAATCCTGATGGAGCACTATTGGACCCAGGTCTGAGGACTGTCGAGGTTCATCAGTGAAGAAAGGCTGGTCGGTGAGTACTGGTTGAGGAAGAGAAGGTAACAAGCAGCAACGTCAGCTCAATGATCTTCATGTACATGTTTACAGCAAGAGGAGCTACACTGTCCGGTCACCAGCTTTCACAGGCCCCCTGCTATCATCGTTGGATTGTTCGCAGCAACCTTCAAACACATACAAGACTTGAAAATACAGTTATGAAAGAACAAGAAGAAGAACAAAACTCGCAGTTAAAAGGTTCATTTCGTTCCATCTCCTCCTGTCCTCGCTACTCTCTCCTCCACCTTCTCTCAGCTTCTCCCCTTACCTGCGGGTCAACTTGGAGGTGAGCTTGCTGAGCAGGTTGGTCGTGGTCCGGGTCCTGGCGTGCGGCAGCGGGGTGGCGTCGTGAGACAGCGTTGGGGATGCCGAGGGAGCATGGGAGGGGGGGCGGCGGTCTCGGATCTGCCCGCCGTGGAAAGTGCTCCTCACTGTGGAGACCCTGGAGAGGCGGGAGGAGGGCGTAGAGGACGAGGAGGCCCCGGAGGCACCGCCGATGCTTTGGGTGGAGGGGGAGGCGGGGGGCAGGCGGTGGGATATGGAACTGGAAGGAGAGCAGGAGGGAGGACAAGAATGGTTATCAAGATCATTTCAAGTGCTGGAATCTACGACGTTTATTAGAGCCAAAACAATTAATATTGTAAGTCAAAACAATTCAGAATAAATGTCAAAGCTGGGGGAGGCATGGAATACTCCTTGAACATTGTTTTGAATTCAGGAGGAGAACAAAATCGCCACATCTTTGTTTATTTATTTATAAGAATCACATCACATCCCTTTGTATGTGGTTTCATCAGCTCATCACACCACGGATGTCTTGGGCCAGAATCACCATAGTAACATATGCATCCGTATTCACAACGTACAGAATATTACACGTCTTATTCTTTAAAAAGGCATTTTTATGGTATGCTTGTTTGCAAATGTTCACAGCAGACCAAGTCAAGTAAAGTTTACTGACAACAAACAACCCAAATAACACCCAATTTAAAGATATTCTCGTACTTCTTCAATAAATCCTGAAATTATGGAAAAAAGGATCAGTGTACAAAAAAAAAGGCTATATGGCTTTTGCGTTGTTGTTTTTTTTGCCGACCACACACACAGCGTGAAGAACTGAGTATAATCCTACAAACAAACCACACGTGGATTTAACATCCGTAATACGTGTAATATTAATCTGGGGTAATTTAAAACCCTTTAACGAGCACCCACAGATAGGAAACGTAAAATTACACACACACACACACACACACACACACACACACACACACACACACACACACACACACACACACACACACACACACACACACACACACACACACACACACACACACACACACACACACACACACACACACACACACACACACACACACACACACACACACACACACACACACACACACACGCACACACGCACACACGCACACACGCACACGGGAGCATTAGACTTATTAGAGGCTGCAAACCATTTCATGCACTCAATGATATTTCCACATCTAAGTTACCGTGCAACGTCTCGGCCACACGCAGCAACTCAAACAGCCGAGCGCCTCACGATGACGTACACTCCAGCAACTTTATCACCATATTAAATTTGCATCTATAAATATCGACGGCACCAGGCTCCTCCGTAGCTCATTGACACAGAGAGCATTCAGTGGGAATGTTAAGAAGTCCTCACAGACTTTTGTGTTCTAGTCGACCCACATGTGAAACTCTTTACCTCCGGAACAAAACGACAAAAGGATCCTGAATGGTATCATTTTTTTAACTCGTGTTTTTTTTGAAGTAATGTTCACGAATGCAGTCGTGAATGATCTGGTGATACTTGTTTTATGGCCTTTTCTCCGTATGTAGTCCCGTACGCTTCTACTGTCGAGTGTGTTTGCTTTTTACTAATTTTGAAAAGCCAATATGGGATCTCCTGCTACATTACATACTTCTCCCCACACAAATAAACATGTAGTGAATTTTAAATATGATATAAATTATGTACACTTCCGTTTTGTTTCGTAAAAGTCTATTTCCTTTGTCTGCAGTACTGTCTGCCTTGGCATGAGGTCACTTCTCATCCGGAGTCATCATAGATTAGTGTCTGTGTACAATGTGTGTATTCGCAACAATGTGTGTGTCATGAACGGACATGTGTGTTTTATATCAACTAAATATGATTAAATATGAAGACACGCATGCACCACTGAACGACTGAGAAGGTTTTTCGTTCCAGCAGCAGTTCGGTTTTTTAATGAGCACCGTGAGTTTTTTTTGTTGATTTTGCACCTTTCTGATGGTCACGTTTTATGGGGTATCTTCTGGTTTTGTTTGTTCCTTGTGGTGTGCTTCTTGTCTGTTGTGTCTATTTTTTGTTTGTATGACTTGTTGGTGGCAAATGAGTTTCTCTACTGGGGATTAATAAAGTGTTCTATCTATCCATCTACAATGTAGATCCATCTAAAACGCTGACTATGTAGATTCTACATAGTCAGCGTTTTGTGTCTCTCCTGTGCACCTTAGCCACAATAGTTTACAAAGTTATTAAGTCGATTTTGAAGAACGAAATGTGACTGTGTGTGTGTGTGTGTGTCCATGCACATGTTAGTGTGTATCCATGCACATGTTTGTGCCATCAACCTGCTCCCCTCCTCTTTCCCACCCCTCTCACTTCATCTAGTTCACCCCCCCTTCCTCTCTTTCCCTCTTCCTCACCCTCCCTCCCCTCCCACTTGTTCACCTGTCACACTCCCTCCAGGAGACTCGTAATGCCTGAATGTAAAAGCTTGGCGTGTGTCGTCGAGTCTAACCAAAGGAGGCAAAACCCAAGCTGACTTGTTTTTTCCCCTTTCTTGACAATGTTTGCAGCCAACAATGCTCGATGTCTCCTTGAGCAGCTTCAACATAAAGTTGTTGTCTAACCATAAGCCTTTTTTTACTTATTTGTACGTTCAGGTTTTTCCATGGATTCTTTAGATTCAACAACTCTTTACTGGAGGTCAAATGGCAGGCAGCGACCTCCTGGCTCTTCCTCTGAGAGGCAACATTACAGAGCGACAGAGGGGCGGAAGAACAGGTCAGCCAGAATGAAAATGAGACGGTGATCATCGGGGGGAAAGGGGAGAGAGAGAGTGAGAGGAGATGGTGGCTGCCATGCTGACACCGACAACCATCTGTCACAACCACGGACAGCTCATAATGGGCACATAAACATAAACATACGCACGGACGAACCCACTCATACACAACTTAAGCTCTTTATCTCCTCTTGAAGAGAGTGTGTGTGAGTGTGTGAGAGACAAACACCCTCTAAGCTCTGTGCAGAATGAGCTTTACCAGTGGGACCATTCTTTTACAAAACCCATTGTATTCACGATGAATATGAAAACATTTCCCATGTTAGGCAAGAACCAAATCTCTTGAAGAATTTTTTTTTTCTTCTTGAAAACCTTTTCCCCAACCTAAACTTAAATCCTAGACCTTGTAGGGGTTGTGATTACCCCTTTGGAGTCATTCAGGGAGTTAAGATGGTGAAAAAAAGGAGGTGATATTTAAAGTAAAAACTGATGCGGAAAAGCCTTCAGGATTGCTTCCTATTTGTTCACACATATGAGCTCCATGGTCATTGGCTTTGGTGCATTTGAGGAAATATTTTTTCTTTTTAAAGAAAGAAGATGAAGAGCCCACAGAACGACGTTCCCCAACACTTTTCTCGTCTTTCGCGGTACGGTGGCGATGCTCCTCTCACCTGTTCTCCTTGCCATTTTGCAGCATTGACTGCCTGTCGGTGCTGGACCGGTCCGTGCACACGTACGTGTTCCTTCGAGTCATGGCACTGGCGGGGATGTTATTCTGCAGAAATAATCAAAAATCCAAAGAAATCACTTGCATTTACTAAAATGAATGATGTCCTTTTAATGATGAAATGTTTTTCAACACGATGCAATGAAAGGAGGGCTTCAGGAGTGAAAGATGTGTGTCAAGCCTTCACTGAAAAGCCCAATTTGGGTAAAACCTGCCTGTCTGGGTGCTACAAGCAGGTTAAAAGAAACATAAAAGCCTTCCCCGGCTTGATTGTTTGACCTCAGACTGGAACGAGTTTGGGCTGATTGACCATTAAAACATTAAAGAGTTAATCTCAGGAGTTAATCATCTCTTTACATTCCCTAAACTCCCGCTCGCTCATGCTAATCTAATGGAGCAATAATAATCTCTATATCATCTCCCGCTGGGCAAAACTACAGTGTGTTATTCATCTATGCATGTGAAGTGCTTCACTATTCAACTCCTCTCTAATCTGCGGAGGACGTTAATGTTTGCAGTCTCTGTCAGTGTAGTGTAATCTGAGATAATGGGATTAGGGAAGATTGAGGATGCTGCCATCTGCACTTGTGCTATTGATGAGGAGTTCAAGGTGACCGCTCTCAAGAATCGGGACGGTTTATTCACACCACGCAAAATAACCTTTCGGCCTTACCGTGGTCGCGGTGGCTTCCTTGCGCCGGTCGGGTATCTCTGCCTTGTTTGGGTTGTGGGCGGAGCTAACCATGGGACTAGAGGGGGTCGGGATGCTACGTGAGCCAACGATGCTGGTGCTCGGCTTGCGGCTCGGCAGCCTCTCCTCCTTAAGCCCCGCCCCATCGCCTACGCCTATGCGACTGGGGCTCCGCTTGGGTTGCGTGGACCCTGGAACAGCCGGACCGCCTGAAAGATGGGAAACAAGAGATCTCTGTAAGGCCGATTTCTGTCACTCATTTTAGAAGAACAACAAAACGACTCTTACTAATCACTACGTCAATGATCTGGCTTACAGAAGTCGGAGTGTCGCCTCTGGCGGTGGTAGGTGGAGGTGCTGCGCTGTGCCTTGTGGCCAGTGGAGGAAGAAGGCGTGGCAGATGAGGAGGAAGAGGAGGAGATGGGAGCGGTGTGTTTGCTGGTTCCGTTAGTGGTGGTGCTGGCTCGGACGCGAGCTAGACTCAGACTGCTGCCTGATCGAGACTCGCTGCGTTCCGTCTGAGAAGGAAATATTCATGCGTTCAATAGGACTCGAGTCGGGCATTGATTCGGTTGTTTAGAGCTTCACTACAAGCAACAACCATGTTCAGAGGCGGACATTTCATTCCAAAAATGAGCATTACGAACTCATAATGATCCTAAATCTGCTCCCATTCTGTGACATGTCTTGGTCTTTTGCCAACTTTCTTTATATAATCTCGTCTGGCAAAAGATAGAGTATACTGTCCAATAAAGCCGTAAGCCAATGCGCTCACCTCGTTCTTGCGTCCCAGCAGCAGGTATGTGGCGGTGACCTCGTTATACTTCTGGCCAGACAGCGAGTCTCTGATCTCATCTCTGGTGAATCCCATCCCAACCATCACATCTGGAAACGAGACAAATAAAATAATAAAACTCTGACACGCTGCACTGGGAATCACGGGGAACTCGTGCACAATAATGAAAGGTGCTCTCTGCTTGGTGTGACCCTTCCATACTCGATCCATATGCAGGACCTGACCTAAACACAGCAGCAGCATGCAGGTCAGCTTTAATGGTCACTAAATGATGACGTTCATGAAAAAAATGATGACGTTCATGCAAATTAAGCTCTTTTTTTTGGGTGCAATATGCTGGATCTCAGCCATAAACTTTCAAAGTCACCCAGGACTTTGAAGCCACAACTCTAGTCAGTGGCTTGATAAATGGAGGCTTCATCCAGAGGTTCCCATCTTACACTCACTAAATATTTCTGCTTAACACAACAGTTTATCAATGGGACATCAATGATTAGGTTGAATAAATGAACAGTAAAATGTCTGTATTTCTCACCGATGTGGCTGGTGTTGTTTAAGTCCTCGACAGGCTCCATGTGGGGCTTCAGATCCTCGCCGTCATAGCCGATATTGATCCACTTATCATTCATTATTTGCTGATGAGAGGGGAAGGAGAGCTCAATATTTACACGCTAATGTGGTCAATTCATGCAGGGTTGTACGCGCTGCGGCGTTTCCGCCTCACCTCCAGCGAGGACCGCTTGGCAGGGTTGAGGACCAGGAAGCGGCGCAGGATTCCCTCGCAGTCGGTGGACATGTAGAAGGGCACGCGGTATTTCCCCCTCAAAACACGCTCACGCAGCTCCTGAATAACACACAGTCAACACAGTGACCTTATGCGACAGTGAAACCGACTGAATGAAAAATGTTTACAATATTTAAATACTATTAATTTCAATTTTGACATCCCGCTGTTTCTCTGTGAAGTACAATGTGACTTTCAAACAATTTCATCATTTTTATTATTTTAAATCATTTCAATAATTTGCAGAGGAAAACAACAAGAGACTAGACAAAGCTATAGTTATTGTGTCACTTCCAGAGAGGTACACATGGCCAGACTGTATGCACCCACCTTGAGGTTCTGTCCATCAAAGGGCAAGGACCCGCTGACCAGTGTGTACAAGATGACGCCCAGGCTCCAGATGTCCACCTCCGGACCGTCGTACTTCTTCCCCTGGAAGAGCTCTGGGGCCGCGTAGGGCGGCGAGCCGCAGAACGTGTCCAGTTTACTGCCCTCAGTGAACTCGTTACTGAAGCCAAAGTCGGCTATTTTGATGTTGGCGTCGGCGTCTAGTAGCAAGTTCTCCGCCTGCGTGAAACAGCATGGACCGTGAAACATCAGCAGAACTACGATCAGCTGGGTGTTGACACACTGGAAATGATGCTTTTTAGAGTAGTGGATAATACACTTTGGTGGCTGGCAAGGATAGTTGTAGTTTGATAATTTTACTTATTTATTGTATGACCTCATTCATCATTATATGGGAAAAAGCAATACATAGTTTGTTTAATATGTGTCAATGATTTAGACAGATTGACTTTCACAGATGTTTGGCCATCTGAAGAAGGTTCCCATTTCATTCTTCATCTGATGACAGTGTGTAATCACCTTCAAGTCTCTGTGAACAATGTTCTTCAGATGACAGTAGTGCACCGCCGAGACAATCTGAGGAGAGAGGAAACGATACCAAAGACAGAACATAATTAGCATGTACACGAAAGATAAACTGGGAGCCCTGTTCACACAATCCCAACGCCTGCCTTCAAAGCAGCATAAATGACGCAGATGACTGGATTTCCTGCTGTGCGATCACGCCTCCCGTTTGTTTTATGTGCTTCTGAATCACAGCGGACAAATTCACTCCATTTCTGTCTGCGTCTGCCCAGTGACAAGCAAAGTATAAACGATGAGTCACATCAGAGCTCAAGGAGCTCCGATTTTAGCTCCTGTTGTGTTTGGTAAGCATCAGATGTCCTGTTCCTCTCTTAATTAATATTTAGTTTATGCTCAATTTTAAACCACAAGGAACAGCTGGCTGCCAGATGTCAACATTTGACTGAGGACATGTCATAGCGACAAAAACAGGGGAGATGTGAGGTTTAACTGACCTGTCTGAACTTGGCTCTGGCCTCTTTCTCCTTCATTCTGCCGTGAGCCACGAGGTAGTCGAACACTTCGCCTGGAAAAGAGGGGGGGGGGGGAGACAGTATGGCTTTAATTCAGGCTGACATGGAAGTTGTTTAAAGGCAAATTTGCTAATTTTCTTTAAAAACATTCCCGACGGCAATAAATGGATCCACTGGTATCTTGTGGCTGTTACATGGACTGAAACTAGCCCGCCAATCATTTCATTCCGTTCGGATGTAATGATGATTTGGGGCTAGTGCTGCTAGCTACTTTCATTAGAACGGATTTGTAACACCAGAATAGATCATGTCCTCTTGCTTGTTTCTCAAGATTACCACATCCGCCTTTAATAGCCACATATTCCACCAACCTTTGTAAATGACTATAAACTGTCAACAACAGTGAGTGTGTGTATATTTATAAAAACTGTTTGGGAGCCAATTTCTTCTGCCTACGTCGACACTCAGTGCCCACCTCCCAGCGAATTCGAACACTTGCTGGAGATTCACACACATTCAGAAACCCTCAGAATGTCTTCACACGGGTTCGGCCGTTATACAATCTCCAACAGTCGGGTCTGTGTCACACTTGCACAAATAAGTTTCCAAGCATCACAAGAACAAATGTTGCGATGCGATAACGGGTTGAAGCCTGATAGAACCTGATTGTCCACACTAAAAATACATCGGTGTGTGTGTGTGCGTGTGTGTGTGTTTATACATTTAAGTGTGGGAAGGAGGAAAAAAAGCCATCTGTGCCTTCCAATAATCCTCCTGTTTTGTTGACATTGTTTTTCAGCTTTTGAATAAAAAACAGCCAACAGCTGAAAACTGCTGTTAATTTTAATGGAATATAGAAAGAACCATTTGTTGTGTGCGTCTGCACTCCAGCCAAACATTTGACCCTCAGCGGTATCACGGGCCGGGGTTAAGTTCAATGCAGCAGCATGTCGGCTGGTGAGCTGCTGCTGCTGCCTCCTTATTCGGTAATGGAAGCAAGAGATCACACGGCGTACAGAGAGAGCAGCGGTAAGAGATTAAGGGATGAGGAGGTGAGAAGAAAGAAAAACAGAGTAGCCGCAAAAAACTAGACGAGAGTGCATGGGAAACATCCGAGGAATGTAAAAGAGCACAATGATGAGCACAATAAAGGAGTTTATTTTCAATGGGGCCCAAAAAGGGATTGGACCCGATCTTTTGAACAATCTACGAGTTCAGCGGTGGCGCTGCATCAACCGGTCACAGTGCTAAATCTAATTGTGCGGATGTCGTGTGGACGTCACTCACCTCCACTGGCGTACTCCATGATCAGGTAAAGGGTCTTCTCAGTCTCAATCACCTCAAACAACTGCACTGTAACACACACACAGAGAGGAAGGAGAGGCGTTAACACAAAGGCCAGCAGAGACACACACGATAATTATACAGCGGGTAACTCACCTATGTTGGGATGGTGGAGAGTTTTCATGATGCGTACCTCTCGAAACAGCTGGGAAAAAATTGTGAAAAGGGGATTACATGAATTGTTAGTGTTCATCATTCTTGTCAAGACTCAATTAAAGGATTACACAAAGGTATTTCGAGAATGTTTCACAGATAAAATATTCAGAGAAGTACAATAAATATATTAAGGATATGGCTTGCATTGAAAAGTTGAAGCTACCTTCAGGCCATTTTAACTAACACAAACAATATGACTTCAATAATTATACCAGCTTTATCTCTAAATCAATGCTTTGATACATGCTTGTTAAAAGTTGCATTTGTGTTCAATATTTTACTAGAACAAAATGTAATAATCAAAACAATTCTATTTCCATTACACGGTCTTCTTTTCAGCAGTGAATCACACATTATACAATATACATAACATATGGAGAAACTTTGAACAATACAGAAGTGAAATGATAATTTTCATTCAACACATTTATTTGTATTCAGCTAATCCATACAATACACAGCTGGTCAAAAGACCCCCCCCCCCATCTGTCGGCCACCTCCAGACACCGGGCCACCCAAGGGAGTGTCTCACGGGTGCTCGGCTGACAGCGGGACCTCCTCCCCTGGGCGTGCTCATCCACTACACTACAAAAAATGAGGCAAATGAACGATACGCATGAGACAAGGGTGCATAGAGAGCATAAAAGGACCAGAAGACAATATTAAATACGGATGTGTTCTATGCTGATGAGGCATTTTCTGGTTAAATAAATGGAAATAAATATAATGTTCAATTCAATTCAGTTTATTTTATATAGCCCGATATCACAAATTACAAATTTGTGATATCGGGCCTCATTGTGCATCTGGTTTTGTACTAGTAGTGTTGGAATCATGTATTGCTCTGAACAACGGCCTTGTTTTAATTTATCTAAGAATAAATTACACGAGAGTGGGGAAAAAAAACTGTGAAAGCAAAGAAAAAAGGACAGAGACAAACAAGAGACGGGAACAAACACAAAAGCAGGAATGCACTGATGCCTTCATTTTTGGAGCTGACCCTCAGCTGCCCTGGGAGACACACTTCCCCCTTCCCCCCTCTCCATCACCGGTATTATAAGATAAAAACAGATACAATCCCCCATCTTACATGTTCTTATGACTACATTTTCTTATTTCTATACAACAGTAGAATCTTACATGCATGGTGCTTATGAGATAATACAATGAATTAAAGTTATTTGTTCTATGACCTTAAAGGGATAGTGCGGGTGCTATTGAAGTAGGGGTTGCATGAGGGACTGATCCATCGTCAGCCGAATTTGATTAAATGGGCTTTCGGTGCGTTTCCCTTCTCACTGTGTTCCTCGTTGCACCGGGCCTCAGATAGGAGGAGCTCGAAAGCAGCCAGATATCACAGCCCCCATGTGTGGAGCGATGAACCAGGTTTCCTCCGTCTGCTGAGATTTACATGTCGAAACTGTGCAGACTACAGCGCCACACATTTAACTAAGATAATATGACATGAAACCTTTCTTCATCCTACTTGTGCAGGAGGGCAGACTACTAATGTGTCGGGGATGTCTGATTTTAAACAAAAGACGCATTGGCAAACTCAAATCCGACCCTGAAGTAGATCCACAGCAGAGTGTCTTACAGTGTGGACGTCCGTGTGCATGTACATCTTCCTGCTTCACATACAGAACGAACTGTCGTGGACGAGTGTGAGAAAAGATCCTCCCAAGAGAAAATGCCTTTCTGCTTCACTCGTATGAATCTTCTTTTGCAAAAAAATAATCACAGTTTTCTCTCTTGCGGCATCTGTCCTGCTATTCAATGCACCCGAGGGGGAAACACACACGCACACACACACGCACTGTGTGTGTAACTACCGTACAACCCGGACTATGTTTTTGTTGGAGGAGCATTGAGAACATACGGGGAACGTTCACCGTCTGGGTGACGCGTTGGAAACGTCGGCTTCTACTCGTCTGCCAGTTGTTCTCCTTGATGCTCCTAAAATGGGACGCTGCAGCATCATAAACACACACACGGGTCCACTGGGAGTGTGTGTAATTGAATTATGTGCATCAGCTGTTCATCTGAGCTTTAAGAAGAATAATGGGCTCAGCATCGCCTCACCCTCTCTCTCTTTCACCTCTTCCCCTCCCACATTTTCCCTCTTTTTCTCGGCCCACTATCAGTAATTGAATCTGTGACCAACTGGTGATTGTTTCCGGAGCGGAGTATGGCTGAAAAAGAGACTACAAACGAATAATGTTATTTTCCCGCCGCTCTGAGCCTCTCGTTCTAAACAGCTTGGCTGTGTTGTGAAGTATTGTGGGTTTACGGGAGCCGATGTCTCCACCGCCATCGCAAGATCCTCGTTTACTGTTCATCTGTCAGGAGGTTTTACCAGGAGCAGAATTAACCAGAGGTCCCCTCTCCGCAAAAAACGAACCTATTGATTGTAACCAGACAACAAACAGAACATGAAGACCAATGAAACGGACCAGTGTCCGAATTAAAATTAGATTTCTCGACATTGTAGAATAGCTGGGAACATTTTGGATCTAGTATAACGCAGCATGTTGGACCTTTAAGGATTAGAAACCTCAGCAGCTGGTGTTGAGTCACAGGTATTGATTGAACAGCCCGATCCATCCTGAGCTCATACAGCCACCATGTTGTATTAACGTGTATCCCACTTTTACGGACATTTCACGGGATAAAAACATTCAGAAATGTCAAATTCCCCCCCATTACGTCTGAGTGCAGCAGCTGATCGCTTATCCAGCTGAACAACTGGGCCCTCTGGCCTTATTATGTTCACCTCGCCTCTCCTGGTTGTCTCCCATGGCGATGGACCCCCCGCGTCACAGTTGCCATGCCAACCCAGGAATTAATCCTTGGGCCCTGATCGCCGTGACTTCCCGGCGGATGGTGGGGAGTCATGGGATGCCGACCTCCTGACACACGGCATGTGTTGATTTGGGGGTTTTAGTGAATTATGAGTATCTTTAAAAAAGGGACGATTTCAGCACGCGTTGAGTAGTTTATTGCTTCAGTTGACCTCCGCATGAAAAGCTTGTGAGTTTGACCTTTAATTAAAGTGTGTGTTTGAAAATCGTATGTGCTTTTTTAACTCCTCTGGACAAAATATTAACACCAATACACACATGTGTGCATTATTAGATGTATTATTAACAACATCCTTCACTTCTCTTCTATTTTTCTTCTTCTTCCTTCATTCCAAGCAGAATTAATCAACCTCTGAGCATTTACATCCCCATCTCTCCTTGCCCGGAATTATTCATCAACTGCCAAGTCGGTGCTCTCACTGCTTTTCTACCACGAAAGCAACTTAATGACCGACTGTTGAGTTCTTTCTCTCCTTTTCTCTCTCAATCTGAGTTCTGCCGCATGGGTTTGATTCATGTGTCTGGTCTGCCAGTCTGTTGAAACTTTGACCTTTCAATCCAGACTCTGTATCCATATTTCATCTTCAAGAGGAGAGAACGAGAGAGAGAGAGAGAGAGAGACACACAGACAGAGAGATAAGAGAGAGCATAAACAAAACAGCCATGTTGAAATGACAAATTGCTATTGCTTGCCGACTGAAACATTTAAACAGCCGGCCCATCACATCTCTAAACGCTGCAGCGCTCTCCTCCGTGTGTGAAACACACTTCCTCTTATCAGCCGCAACCAATCATGAGACACGGATATGTTCTGAAAAATACTGTGTGTGATGGGGGTGAGTGAAAGACAAAGAACGACAGAATGTGACTCTCTCTCGCTCTCTCTCTCCTCCCATGACAGAGTACTATCTACTGTGAATAACAGATTGAAATGAAACACTTTACGCCACTTCAGTTAGTGTACGGCAACTACTTAGTGCAAAGCTAGAAGTACGATATCGTCTGACTGCGGTAGTCCTACCCAAAGTAAAAATTGAGCATTGGTAAAATACGCCATAGACTGTAAACAGGAAGTGACGCAGTTGTCGTGATGTCATTGTTTTGCAGACTGCGGTTTTAAAGCTTTGAGTTTGGCGTTTTGGACGGTGGTCATTTGGATTTTGGCAGCTGCCATATTGGTTTTCTGCAACAAGTGAACGGACGTGAACATAATTGGCCAGCGGGGGGGAGACGCCGCATATGGCTCTGGTGGCGACCTGTCAATCACAAGCTAGCCCCGCCGAAAAACACATGGCTGCTTTATGGTCTGTATTGCTCTAAATGGACCACCATTTACTAAATGAACATCATGCTGTATTGAAGAAGACTTGAAACTAGAGATTGAGAACATAAACTCGTGTTTACAATGTTTACTGAGGGTATAATTAATACAGAATTTTCTCGTAGACTTCGATACAATCTGACTTCTGTTTGTCGCCCCCTGCCGGCGTTTCTTTTGTGTGGTGTGATCAAACGGTGGCGCTGTAGCTGCTGCGTGTGGTAGGATGAAACATTAGCCTCAAGACCAAAATATCACTTGTGGATTTAGGGGCTATGGGGGAGCTGCAGAGGCTTTATGTATAAGTTAAAAATACAACTACGCCTCAAGGAAACTATATACCGACATCACATGGAGACGACCAAGACTGGTCGGTTTAGACTGCGGTTGATTTTTTAAAATTAAAGACAACGTCACGCACGTCGTTTCTTTTCCAAATATCTTTGGTTATCTGCAAAAAACCCTTCATTTGCATTTGATTTTCATGAATGGAACAATTTCAGAAGACAAATCATTTTAAACTCTGAAGAAATGGGTGGCAGTAGTGTTGTTGTAGTTAACCATCCCAACAATACGTGATATACAAACTATAACACAAAAAGTGAAACTA
Source organism: Pseudoliparis swirei (assembly GCF_029220125.1). NCBI lineage: Eukaryota > Metazoa > Chordata > Actinopteri > Perciformes > Liparidae > Pseudoliparis > Pseudoliparis swirei. The sequence goes on from NC_079407.1 coordinate 11,793,230, forward strand.
TGAATCCGTCTACAACAATTTTTGCACAAGGCCTATTTGATTCATGGCATGTCCCACTTTTTTTGTTTCATCCCCAACAAAGAATGAATTATAATAAGCCCACATTATTTACCTTCTTAATACCTGATCATCAAATCTAGCCTGACAAACATTTGGTAATTGGAATGGATAAGATAATCCACTTCTGCTGGAGTCATTTCAAAAGTGTGTATTAAAACAATGAGCCACTTCCACACATGGCGATGCCTCTCTGGCGGGGTGAAAGCCGAACAGCAGATGAACTAAACCGCCCAGCCGAATGCTCCGGGGCTCTAATAAGCAACATCACTCAGGGATGTGCCCCTGCTCCTTTTTTACGGTCGCTGGGGAACATCGGAATAGACTTTTGACCTCGCTTCTCCCTTTGTTGCCTGTTGCTGGGAGAGCTGCCCTTCAACATCATCCCAATAAAAACGGCGATAAGAACACCTCCTGCCCGACGACACCTCCTCCGGCCCCGTAATGCACCGCGGCCATTGAAGATCCGGGGGCCTGTCGCTTGAGAGGAGCTGAATCCTTGATGAGGAGGCCTGTTTGACTCAGATCGTACGAAGCCTGACTTAGCTTGATTAAATGAGGAGAGTTAAATATAGTTTTACAGATGTTGGACAAGTGAAAGATCAAAGGCGGCGCTTCTGTTCTTCTACAAATCTATTTTGTGTTGCTTTGAAGACGCGCTCTGTTGTTCCTTCATCCAATTACTCCCTTTTGCACCCAGGCACAACAACAACAACAACAACAGCAGCAGCATTAACGGATACGGCAACAACAATGGGATCGTAGCGCAGACGCCCACGCAGCGGACAACGCGGCGGACACAAAAGCGATGCAGATAATGGCATTACACGTGCACACAAACGGCAGAGCAGAGACCTTGTCGGGCTGGGAGTTTTATCCGCCGGTTATCATGCAAGTAGGCCTACGCACACACAGACACACACCGTCTGTTCTCTTCGGTTCTGCTCTGCATCTCTTCTTTTTCAGAATATCTGCTTCTGTTCCAAGGTCTCAATAATACAAACCCCCTCGCTCCCAAGGCCGCCCCTTTTGTTTGCCTGTATGGAATTCGGCTCCTGGCCGAGGGACAAAACACACTTCACAGCATTAGTTTGTGGCCCAGTCGCTGACCTGCATGCAACACACACTTCACTTCACTTTTGTGCAGGACATCAGACGGCCACTGCACCGTCGGGCAGATTCAACTAACAAATGCTAATTATGGATATTTCCATGAGGGTACACTATAAGAAATGAGCCAATCTCCCATGAAAGACAAAAGGTCTGATTGATGTAGGACAATGCAGTTTTTCACGTCCTCCTCCGAAGACACTGTCCTCTGAAAAGTCCAGCCTCATGTGTGAATATTTGATCCAGATCCTAACCAGAAAACACATCTCAGTTTCACTCTATTGTGTAACGCCGTCATATAAACAGCTCAAAGTGAGGCGAAAACGCATATTTTAGCTTTTTTACTCGACACTTGACAATTGTTTTGCTATCCGATAAATTGTTTTAATTAATATGGAGAAAAATTGCCACACATCTACTGTTCCAACTAGTAACATAAGAGCATCCGTTGTTTTTATCGGCTGTATATCTCATAAAAAATTAATGTTTTGGGCTTTGGAACCGTTTGTCATTAAAAAAACACCATTTAAAGACTTTATTCTCAAGTTCTATCCATTAAAAAGAAGTACAAGTAATAAATTCACTTCTCATGTCTATTTTCTACCAATCATCACATTTTTTTAGCTAAGCAAAATCAATGTGTGTAATAGAATTAAACATTGTGGGTTAGATAAAGTGAAAGCAGGGTGTGCAGTGAGACAAAGAGACAGTGTCACCTGGCAGAATGCAGCGTGTCCTACACGGACCCCGATAATGCTGACGGGACACGACTGGCAGCGCTGCACCATGCAGCACCGGACCACTACCACTCTGCGGCAGAACACACACACACTGTACCAGCCTCGCTAAAAAACAAGGTCTTGGCTCAAAGATCTGAAGAGCTTGTTCACGGTGTAATTAAGAAGGCATCTCACTGTTGGCACGACTGTTCAGCACAAGACGGTCTGTGTGTTCCCAGAGTGGGAAAACCACTCCACTTCAGTCGATGGCCGTCTCAAAACTGACAGAGCCTTTTGGGCATGAGCCCTCCCATTCGTTGCCATGAGTGCACTGTTTGTATTTCATAAGGATTCCATACTGGGCTGTAATGCGATACACCCGAACTGCGCTTACCTAAAAGGTTTAGATTTCACTCGTGGACACGATCTAGACGTTTTTGTTGTTGTTGTTTTTCTCTTCCTGATCTTCCCGTTTTGTTTTTCTCACAACACAGAACTTTTCAACTGGCTGTGAGATTTGTAATTGTGAATTTTGATTATGTTCGATGTTACAAGTTGAGTACGCAGGTTCCGTAGAATTGGTTTATTCTTGTATTTAGGACATTTCAGTCGGTTTTGTCTTGTGTTTCAACAGCACTTCGTTTGTTACTGAAGTGAAGTGTATTTTGGAGGTGAACTCGGACTCAACGAAGCTGGTTCAAATTCTATCCAGTGTGATCATGTCTGGTTGCAAAAAAGAGAAGAAAATATTCTGTACCATTACATTAGCTAAATTAAAGGCGACGTTCAATATATTTTTTAACCTATTTTCACATGTTTTTGTGTCTCCGTAACTAATTTTTTTTAACTAGTTTTTTAAATAGGTCCTTGATTGAGTGAGGATGCTGCAGACGGTTGCCGCTAAACTAAAGGGTTTGTGGCAAATCCTCATTGTCAATGTCCACTGACAGGCTCAAATAATATATCAGCTTAGCCAACTTCCACAAGATGGATTTGATGGCTGATTTCAGCGAGTGAGACACATAATAAGAAACGGACCGGATCAGGAGAAAAGTTTCTCTTCAGGGTTCTTTTTATAATGTTCTCGGTCACTCCCGTCAGCAGCAAAGACAAAGTGTGTCTCGACGGTGAAGAGCGTTCACATTACAGCCAGTTTAGCAGCTGCTGTCTCTCAATACTGGACTAATCAAATAAAAAAGCAGTCAGTATTTTTCCAGGTTGAAAAATAATAAAGTTACCCATTCAGAATGTAATGGTTTAATAACCTGATGTATATTTCCAGATAAAACAGAATGTGGGGACAGGGAAAAAGACGGTGGAGGAGCCGTATCAAAGATGATTTAACAGGTATGGTCATAATCGTAAAAGCGTTTGAACTGCAGGGACACACAACCACGAGTTCTTATAAAAAAGGGACAGGCCCCAAAGAACTGTGGGTTTAGGATTAGAGCTAAAGCAGAGAACTATAAAGAAATGAGTCATGGACAGCCGAATAAGAGGAACTCTTCAGCTGCATGGTGTGTGTCCTGATTATTCCAACAAAACATGTTTTCTTTTTTCTCCCAGTTCTTTTTCCATTTAGCATTGAAGTGAACAGTAAGAGCATCAGAGTGCTATCCAGGCCAGGTGGACAACTATCGCACAGACAGACGCCATCAATAACCCAACTCTGTGATATCAATAGAGTCACAGCTAACCAGTGTCCATCAATAGGCCGGATGTGTACGTGTGTGTGTGTGTGTGTCAGTATCTATCTCTGTAATGCAACGGACTGGATGCATCGCAGTGACTGTGCTGATAAAGAAGACTCACAATCAGACAAGGCCACCGTTTGGTCAGCAACTGAACAAAGAGTGACCTGTACGAGCTGTGAGAACACAAACTACACACCAGGTTCAAACCCTCTCGAGAGAGGGCAAACTAAATAAAAGCATACTGCACATAAAAAAGTCCTAAAAAAGTACAATTTATGACAGAAATTAAACCAATTAGTTGTTGAGTCAGTTGTCAAGCAACAACTCTAAACTTTAGCATGTCGCAGCTTCTTAACCAAAGAGCGATTTTCTTCTTTTCAGCTATTTTTTGTTAACTGTAAACTGCAAAACTCTGGATTTTGGATTGTTGGCGAGAAAAAAAATTCATTTGAAGACTATAAAAATGTCATTTTCTAGACAAAACTATTATTAGATCAATTGCCTCACGTCATATACCTCAACCAAGTTGCAGTGAACAACCAGTATCATCACACCGGATTTGTGTGACATTCTAATAATGAACACATTCATTCTTGAGGCCGAGCACGTATTTTGCTAGGTCACAGTGACCTTTGACCACCAAATTCTCCACAGTTCATCTTGGAGTCCAGGCGGCCGTTAGTGCCGAGTTAGAAGAAATTTCTGAGATATTGCGTTCACTGGAATGAACAACCCAAAACAAATAACGCCTCCGGCGCAGAGGCATAGCAATCAGTAGATTTAAATCAATGATGTGAGTTAAAGTTCAGTCAGCTGCAACTTGGCATCGGGGCGATATGTTTATGTCATGTCACTTTTATACTGGTCAAAATATCAGCGATTCACAATATTAGATCCATAATCATTAAAGTATGGTTACAATAAAATTACACGAAGACCAACTGGACTCACTTCCCCTGACATTCATTTTAACATAAATAATTTGTTTACATCGCCCGGCGTACCAACACAACTGCTCACTTTATCCACGCCACAAGACTGTTCTAGCAGACGGGAAAGGAAGAAAAGGGCAAAAACTAAAGGAAGAGTGACAATGCTCATGACTTGGGGTCATATGTATGTGTGTGTGTGTGTGTGTGTGTGTGTGTTTAATGATCCTGGGATGACTGCATGAACTCCTCTACGTGTTTCGTCTTCACACACGCGTACGCGTCACTCACCTTCTGGAGGCTGGTTGGGTTGAGTTGTGTTTTATCGATGATCTTTATTGCAACCTGAGAGGGCAACGACAGAAAAAGAGATGAACACAAACCACACAGGAAACGTATGACCAAACAAACCTAGCTTTTGCAAAACACAAATGTTATGCCTTTTTATTAAGTGGTATTCATTCATGGGGTTGGAATGCAATACATTTTTGTATTTACTGTATGTTAAAGCTACGATAAATTATTTTGGTTATCAATTAATCCGCTGATAATCTCAATTAGGATATAAAATCTTTTTTTAAATGGTTAGAAAATTAAACTTTAAACGCTTCATTCATCAAATTAGTTGCCGATCGCTTTAGTTTCAATTGTATTAATTAGGAGCAAATTAAATTTGCAAATGCCAGAGAGGCGGCTCCTGAACAATGTGACGAGAGCATCTGGAATACAAAACGTGGCGTGTTTCGAGGGGTGTGAGGAAAACAGGCGCTGAAATCCACTCAACAAACCGACTGAGCTCCATAAGAGGCGTACCAACATGTGGCCTCCTGGTCAGCGTCCAACTATAAACCACCATATATATGACCGTCTCCTGCTTTTATATGGGAGGGAAACTACAGCTCTCACATGATCCAGTTTCTGCTGAAACTGATCAACTCATGTAGGCCCAGGTTTTTACGAGGAGAAAGACTATGTGTTGAAACACTTTAATGTGATGTGAGACTAGATACTGGCTGTACAGTGAAAGCTAACAGACGGGTGCTCTGAACTCGGCGGACCATCTGTGGGCTGAGTCACTCACAGGGTGCTGTTCTGTTCTGGCTCCCCAACCATGTTAGTTCACCCGAGCTTCAACTCCTCAGACTAATCAATCCCCAGCATGCACGACTATTTGGGTTTTTTCTGCAGCACTGCCTTCCTGTCTCTCTGAAACGCACCTCTCTACCGGTCAGTATGTGGCGTGCCAGCTTGACCTTGGCGAAGTTGCCCTTGCCGATGGTTTTGAGCAGCCGGTAGTTTCCGATGTGCGGCTGCTCGTCCGAGCACAATGCGATGGAGTTGCGGCATCGAGCTCCCAGCGAGCGGCTCGACCATCCGGTGCCCTTCTCCGATCGGCTGGCCGACAGGGAGGCATGCTGAGGGGGAGAGAGAGATGCAGGTGAGCCGGCAGTATAACTGAGATGTTGGAAGTTTGCCATTATTGTTGCATTCAGGCCTCAAAACTAATTATCAGTATCAAAGGTACCTGAAGAGTTAGCATACATAAACAGATGATAAATAAGTGAAAGAGAGGAAACACCCTCCACACAGCATTACAAATGACCAACAAACACCATGTGACCTGGACTGTGCTCCTGTAGTCATGTGACTGCAGCCTGGTACCAGACACCCAGAGGTGGAAAACGAGAGCAACTAGCAGGGCGGCACCTATGAATCTCCTCTGACCTTTCTAAGTCCACATTCCTCGCATTCAGGCATGGCTAAGAGATCGTCGGTCTCCAACGCGCATTGCCATGTCGGTACTGCGTGATGTGAGGAGGCGGCATCGCATTTTGGGGTCGGCTGTAGGTACCCGGTTCGATCCCTACTCTCCCCATAGTTGCATGCTGAAGTGTCCTTGAGCAAGACACTGAACCCTCAGTTGCTGCCCGGGCGACTCCTCAAAGGGAACAGGAGGAGTCAAAAGAATGTTCAAAACCCCCCAAAAAACATTTGATAAAATGAAGGTAGAAAGGACAAAGATATATCCTACAGTCAAGTTAGAATATGTTACACTGTTGTAATTCAACTAAACTACTTTAATGCAAAATCTGCTGCTGAAAAAATATAATAAACTAATTTACGCTGATTTCATGAATGTTGTGTGCATACCTGCAAACTCATGAGGGGTGAAAAAGGTGACAACGGGGGGGGGGGGGGGGTGCAGGTGACTTTTTGTTGTTGTTGTCACCACACCACATCCACGTTGTTTGAAGCCTCAAAGCTTTTAGAACCACAACTACAGTCATTTTATTGTTCTGACCACAAATCTAAATAATGATAATAAACAGTTTAAGAACAAAAGGTCCTCCGCTCTGACTCAGCCCTATAATGATAGTAATAACAAATATACATTGTCATTATATATAATATGGTTAAAGTCATTCATGAACCAACTTCCTTTTTTTGCCTGAACAGTCCTCATGGACTTCTCCCTGAATCTGTTCTGTCTCTACCTGTTTGTCACGATACTCATATTATAACTTCTATACATATTACATACCTGCCATAAATATCATGATACCCGATACCAGAATTCAATACAATACCATAAAAACAATATGGTCCCATAAATACGAGACTGGTATATTTATCAATAATAGTAATAAATAAAACATCTGTATGGTTCACTTTTTACCAACTTTTTCAACACTTAACAAATGACAGTAATATGAGTATTCATACAGCCAGATATGAATGAAACTACATGGTTCCATCATAGCATTGATTATACACTATGAGGCCGTTAGTCTCTGACCAGATGATCCACAGTTCATCAGGATGAGCAGCTGGAGAGTTACAGAACTTTACAGACTGAAACATTTCACTTCTGGCATCTTTGTATTTGTTAAGCCGAAGTCTCTAAAGCTCCGCCTCTTCTCTCGCTGTGAGCTGCGCAGCGCAGTGTGCGCAGACAGCTCGACACGGAGCAGCGCGTGCGCTCTGATCGCTCTCTTAACCCTCCTGTCGCCTTCGGGTCAATTTGACCCGATTCAATGTTTAATGTCGGTGTTCTTTCGGGAGTCAACAAACAAATATAAAGTACCTCACACTTAAACTTGGAAAACAATATTAATTCTAATAATTTTCTGGAGATTTTAATAGCTGGGGTCATATTGACCTCAAGGGTGAAATATGTTAGTAAATATAAAGGTAACAGGAGGGTTAAACATTGAATCGGGTCATATTGACCCGAAGGCGACAGGAGGGTTAATGAAGTATCGATACTAAAAATATGCTAAATCACATCGTGTTTAACGTACGGGTACTTTGTTAGCATCGCTACACCGTGCAGCGTGACAGCAGCAGATGTAGCGGGCTAACATTCAAGCTAACCTGAACCCCCAAACGCTGTGGACATCTGAACGCTGATTGGCCGAGACGCGACACGTCCCATCAAAGATGTTTTATTGCGAAGAGCAACACTTCACACTTTTCTCCGCGTCTCACTGCAATCTCAACGGCAGCGGGCCAGGTGACCCCCCCAAAAACTCTTCGGATCTCCACGATTCACGTGGATGACCTATTTTGAGTTCAAAACGGTGAATTTCACCGAAAGGTGACAAGTTTGCAGGTATGTGTGTGGTGTTCTTTATACCAAGACAGTTTTGCGAAGATTTTATTGAAAAATATGATGCCTTGCTTACTGAACTGCAATATACAGTATCTCATTGTAACCCCTGTATCATGAAACATGTGGCAAATATGGTATATTCCTCTCAGGGTCTTAAACGCATCACCCTGCCTCACTCTCAATCTTTCCCATCCCTTCCTGATCCTTTAACCCGGGAACCAGTGTGAAGACACAAAGCCGTCGGTGGGGTTACGGCTCATGCCAGGATTTAGGCCTCTTGGACAGATTGAAGTGACGATATGTAGTCTGGACTTTTTTGCCATGGGAAAAGAGGCAAATGTAGAGCCCCAAGAGAAACTCATGACAAGCCCTCGGCACAATGGCTTTCTATACGCACACGATGAGAACTACACTCTCACACAGATCAGAAGTTAGATAAACCCGCATCACCTTGAAATGAACCCAATGTGGTAAACACTGCGCTGAGATCACAGGATCAAACGATTATCCAGCGCACACACGGGAAAATGCCCCGGCTCAGACCTTCAAGACCGACGCAATGCAACCGTCATGAATGAAACATAAAAAACACATTTTGAAAAGGTTACAATTTCTACTAAACTCATGTGTGTAGTTTTCGTGGCACGTATGAAGGCTTTAAGTGTTTGAGGGATTACAAAGATATTATACAAATATTTATAGGACAAGGAGAATGTTGAATTTCCAAATGATTCCACCCCCACCATTTATTCACCCCTTTCTTTCCCTTGGCTCATTCCATCCCCCCCAGACAAATCAATTTGCCTCCTCTCCCTCTATTCTCCGCACCCAAAACCCACCCTCTCTTTTGTCTCGCACCGCTATCTTCATTTTTGGGTCGACTTCACATCAGTTTGATACTTTGTGCCGCCCTCCATCGCCCATCCCCCAAACCTCATACTTTTCCTTTTTCCCCCCAAGGAGCGTGGTCTATCGACCCCCCACCCAACTTATGATTACTAGGTGGTTTCATTCAGAAAGGAGGCCTCTGTGTGTGATGGGGTCTCTACTGGCAGCAGACCGGAGGGCCAGCAGAGGTATTTTGGGTGGGGGAGCAGAGGGGGAGAAAAGCTCTCCACATCATTACACATGTAGGGTGACATTTGGTATCGAAAATGGATGAAGGAACGGTGTGTGTGTGTGTGTGTGATTTGCACATTAAGCAAACTGGAGGAAATCGTTTCTTTGTGCCGATGTCCTGCATCAGCATCTCACGACTCGATCCACTCTTCCAAATCGGTTCTTTGTCCCCCGTCTGCTGACGTTTCCCCGACGACAGTTTCCAATCACTAATATTGGTTGCCATTTTAAGTGTGTATTCATAAGAAAAGTCCTGCTCACAGTTTGAAGTCTAGACTACATGATTATGGGAAGAAAAAAAAGAAAAGGTCCATCTAACTATCATAATCCATGAATGCCATAAATCACTTTTTTGCTCTTACACGTACCAATAAACTATTCCACCAAAATACCTGAAAATATATATTCATTTAGAACGGGCCAGTACATGTGGGCGAGTCCGGACCAGTTCGGCCCACCCACACCGTTCGGGCTACGCGCCAGGAAACAATACCATCATTACAAAACAATTAGCGTTATTTGATGGCATGCATGTCAGGCATCCCATCATCTATTCTACAGAACAGCTCATCGGTGTGGGCGTGAACAGCTGAATGGAAATGCAAATTAATGGAAAACTTGGACTGAAAGCAACTCCAGACACATGATTTCATAAACTTAAAATAATCCTCAATTGTTGGCTTGTTTTTTGTCTCTTCACGAGCTGCTTCTCCGTCGTACATCATTTGAGAGCTTCATCTATAGTCATTCTACCCATTATAGGATTTTTTTTTCCTTCGCCAATGCATCAATTATTGGTCGTTCTGCTACATGACTCATAAATATCTCTGCATGCAAATTCGATTTTCTCTTTCACCCCACTATCGTGGCTTTACGTGACACACCGCAACGCCAGGACCAGCGGTGTGACAAACACAAACATGTTTCTAAACAATGGGCCACGCCCTGAGGGAGGCGCCCCGCTGCTGCGGCTTGGATGTACTGTACCGGCCCGAGTGTGTGCATGTTGGTGTGTGTGTTTTGGTTGGGAGGAATTGAGATAAAGACAGGATGTGTGACGCAGGAATGGCGTAACCTTGAGCCATCCTCCACACACACGGAGCCACTCCAGTTTCCTCTTCCTAGCAGCTGCGGTCCTAGCGACGCACACGCACAGCGTCCGTCTGCGGGTGCTTTTTCTGTTAAGAAAAGGAACTACACTGCTCCTCTCAGGAGCCAATTGCCAAACATGCAATACAAATATATTATACGCTGAATATAAAAAACGCCAGAGTTTTTATCGACCCACGCGCCCGCGTTATTTCACTTCCTGCCTAGGGGACAGAGATGTCAGAGGAACGACAGCAGGCGTGTTGCAGCACCCGCGAGCGTTTCCTGGCTGGGCCCCGCGAGCTGAAACACAACACGTCATGTGACGACGACAGACTGAGAGTCGCGCGTTAATGCAATCTGCACTTTTACACACAGCACTTCATTCCAGAGAACATATCATAGTAGCCACAGTGCTGAGTGCTAATGCACGAAGAGACTGGTCAGTAACGTCTACTAGTGTTTACCGCTGGAGAGACTGGCCATCAGTCGTCACTAGTGAAGAAAGTTACACGTCCGATATAATACAATGAATATGAAAGCCATTATTAAACAAGATGAACCCAACAAATGAAAATAGAAACGTGTGACTGTATAATACAATGTGTTGTCTTATACTGATTATTTGAATATTGATTTCTGGCCCCCTAAAGATGCCAAAATATCAATGTAATGAGCAAAAATGTTCAGCACCGGAACAAAGTCTCACCACTGTCTTAGTTTGGTTTACTTTCATCGCAGGAAATAAGTATTTCTCTGAGGGTATTTTATCAGGAATATTTTGTTTACAGGAAATGTGGAAACAAAAAAAAACACCTAAAAAACATGATGAATAGAAGAAATGTCAGGCCGGATCGAAAGGCCTTTGGATTCTCAGAATAATTAATGACGGGAAAGCAGCCAATACAATTGATTTAGAGAGCGGTCAAATGACACGCCGGAATCAAACCATTTATTCCACGTTGGCAACGAACACAGGTTTCGGACGATCATGAAACGAAACACAGGAAACATTTCTTAACCCGTAATTAACTGATGCCGCTTGTGGTTTTCAATGAGAGAAGATTTGCGGACGACTGATGTGGCGCAGCGGCTGATGGACATGAAATATAAAATATTCTGCACCAGCAGCCAAGAAATAGGGAGGCTTTCCCCCCCCCCATTTTATTTCACTCAAAAAGAGCCACATTGGATTCCCTCTTAAAACTGAAATAACAGAAATGTTATTACTTTGGAAAGGGTTCTTGGGCCCTTGGGCCGGGAAACTTGCTAAAAAAAACTACAACAAAAAACCCTTCAGTTCATGTCAAAACATGATAATCATGTGATTGCTAACATGAGTCAGGAGGACCACGACCCGTCACTGTGGGTTTAAAGACGGGCTTCCTGCCCCGTGGCTCCAGTATGCAAAGTGGAACTGGATTCCACACACACACACACACACTACACAAAGATGCTTTCTGTTCCCCCCTCTGGAGATGTGCCACATTACTCAGCATATCATTCACTGCAGGGCGGTGATAATCAGACCGGGCTGAGCGAAGGGTCAGATTTATTCCATTCGGATCAACAGCGGCGGTGGATTAGAGCGCCGAGTCACCGCGGCGGCCAGACGTCGCTTTCTCTCTCTCGCCGCCTCTGCAGACAAACAGATTATTCTCTCTGGAATCATCTGTTCTGTAAACCCGGAGTCACTCTTTTTAGTGCAGAAAGAGACTTTGCACACATCACACATTATTATTTGTGTGTGGTTTTGCCCATCATTTCTACCATTAATGATAGCACTGTTCTCGCCACAATGACTGCTATGATGAGCTTGAGGCAACATTCCAAAAATGACGACCGACGGGGGCAAGAGAGTTGTTGTGGACCGGCCCACGGTTTGGCTCCTGGAATGTCCGTTCACTGTGTGCACACACATGCTACCAGTGGAGAGGACGTCCAGTGGGTTTCAAGCCAAACCAGAGAGTAGGTGTGGAAAATGGGATACATTAGGAGAGTTTGTAACTCAAAGTTTAACTCAACTAAGGTTTGTTTAAAACTGACTGCTTGAGTTCTTCACCCTGTCAGACCTCTTTTTTAACAATTTTGTTATTGAGTGTTATCACTGATAGGTAATAGCTTCCAAAACAACAATTAAGTTTAGTTTAGTTTATTTCGATCAGCAAAATATACAAAAATCAAAATTCAACAAAAGAAGAAAGTGGCTAACCGAAAGAGTCAAGGATGAAGCTATCAAGCTTATAAGTGCCCTAACCTATGATTTCACGAAAAAACTTATTTCAGAGAACCATATACATATATATATTAGGGCTGTGAAACGATTAAAATTTTTAATCGGGTTAATCACAGGTTTTTGTGGATTAATCATGATTAATCACATATTACCGATATTCTCAGTATATTTTGTGAGAACATAGAGATTTATGACAAAAGACGGATATATACATTTATACATTCTTCTATACAATGGTGCTGCAACTCAGCAGTTATTTAGCAGTTTTCTTCCATATGGAACATTAATACATCTTCATCCTAAACAGAATGTTTAACCCTCCTGTTACCTTTCGGGTCAATTTGATCCCATTCAATGTTTAATGTCGGTGTTCTTTGGGGTCAATTTGACCCCAGGCTGTTTTTCACTGTGTCAAACATATAAGAAATATCCACTTTTTTATTTATTTAAAGGGCTATTTAGGTAGTCAACAAACAAACATAAAGTACCTCACACTTAAACTTGGGAAGCAATATTAATTCTAATAATTTTCTGGAGGTTTTAATTGCTTGGGGTCAAATTGACCCCGAGGGTAAAATATGTTAGTAAATGTAAAGGTAACAGGAGGGTTAAACAGAGCATTTTCTCTTGTTTGTCAACCATTAACTCCACCATGATACAATCTAAAGGCCTCTAGTCTTCCTCTAGCAGCTGCTGAGGCAAACTGACTGTGGGTTTTCTTCATGAACTGGGCCGCGATGAAAGAAACCTCACCGGCCCGGACACGGACAGGTGGACAGATTGACAAGTGACTTTTTTGCTCGGTCCCGGGAGCTCTGTGGAGATCGATAAGTGTTAACGCAACGCGAAGAGACAGAAATGACATGCTGCTGTGGAGATACGATCAACAACAGACGTCTAGTTTAATAAAGAACAAAGACATGCTCTAGAGAACATGTCCAATCTTTTAATGTCATGCGATCTAATCGACTGGCAGGTCGCGATCGACGTGTTGAGACCCTGATCTACAGGAAGTAAAAGTCGTAACAAGGTTTCCGGAGGTGAACCTGCGGAAGGATCATTACCGATGAACAGACCGTCTGCATGAGAGCGGACAGAGTTCAGATTGAAGTGGTGTATTGGAAGCTCATTTTGCAAGTGACTTTTTTTTCGTCCCGACGACCAACAACAGACGGATTGGAAGCTCATTCTGCGCATGCTTTAAATGCGTTAAAAAAAAAAAAAAAACTAGTTAAACCTGTAATTGAATTAACTGAGTTAACGCATTATTTTTCACAGCACTAATATATATATATATTAGGGCTGTGAAACGATTAAAAATTGTAATCAAATTAATCACAGGTTTCTGTGGCTTAATCATGATTAATCACATATTACCGATATTCTCAGTATATTTTTGTGAGAACATAAAGATTTATAACAAAAGACGGATATATACATTTATACACAGGGGTGCACATAACTTGCTCACCAGTGTGCGCAAGATCGACTGAGCTCTGCTGCTTGACACGAGCGTTGTTGACGGGGGGCACATGTACATATATGTATGTACATGTGTATATGTATATATATAAACATATACACATGTACATACATATACACATGCATACATATACACACATATTTACATAAAACAATAAACAAAACCCCAAAAAATAGTCCCCATTAACCGTTACTTATGATGCGTCATCAATGCTGTTACATCTGTACTTCTCCAGTCATGTCTTTAAATGTTTTCTTGAATATCACCAGATTTTTACTTTCTTTGATGAGTTAAAATATTAACACATGCTTTTTAGAGAAAGTGGTTTGAAACTATCATATGCGGCAAAAGATGCAGAGATTTTCCCAGTATTGGGTCAATTTAGTATCATATAAAAATAAAACAATGACAATAATACCAATAACAAAGCCCTGAAACATGACTGTTACTGGGGCCTTGATCCTAATTGTTTACTTACATAAACCAAGTGTCAAATACTCGTTTCTTTCGTTGCATAATATATACTCAGTAGGCACCTTCAACCACTCCATCTTCGACCATTCTCCCAGCACACGGTCTTTGCCTCTGCCCACTCAGCCACTTCAGTCTGACCCAACCTCTCACGATAATTATTCTTCCACGAGCCTGAGGTAATTTATGTGAAGAATCAAGCCACAGGGGGAGGGGTGACAGACCAGCTTGCTTTAGTATCTGATGAATGAAATGTAATGGCGGGTTAGTGCAAATCCTTTGTGGTCACAAGGAATTTCCATGTTTTGATATCTTTTACTAAACTAGTTTGAAAATGTGCCTGTATCTGTTTTTAAATGGAAATGCGATGGGAAACCAGGCTTGTCGGGCCAAGAAGGCTTTGCTGATTGAGATTACGGCCCATCTGCCGCAGGAATCTTATGAGACGTCAGCGTGAGAGGAAGTCATGACGCAGCAGTCGACACAGCGTCTACGATGCACTACCGCCTCGCTGCCATCGCCCATTCGATGAAGCCAATTCTACCCTGAAGGGAAAATCTAAATGCTCTGTTGAGCTTCGTCTTGCAGCAGCTAATGGACATAAACAGTGACGGCAAGAACAACACACACACACACCTTCCACTGTGGTTGCCCTTTACTGTGTGGTTAACGGCACGGTCATGACATATAAGGCAATATTTCTCCCGGGGGCACTGCGGCTGCATTAGATGTATAAGTGAACTATGCTATGGGGCTGTTAGAGGGCCGTGGGGGTGAAGGGTGCGGCGGGCTGATGCTGTGTTATAAAGGTGTTTGTGCTGTGAAGGTGCGGGGACTCTAGGGGCGAAGCTTTGAGACTGCCATGTGTTCTGGGAAAGTGCGTTACGTGTTTCTACTGTATGGTGGCACAGGTATAGGGCAGCAACTAACGATTATTTTGATAATCGATTAATCGGTTGATTATTTTATCCATTAATTGATTAATCAGATTTTTTTTTAAATCAAAAAATAAATTTTCAACCCTTTATTCAAAACAGGGTCCGTACGGTCATGAAAAACCTGGAAAAGTCATGGAATTTTTAAATGGCTATTAGCAGGCCTAGAAAAGTAATTGAAAAAATACAATCCCAAAATATTTGGAAAAGTAATGCAAATTTATTTTATTCAAATGCTAATTTACACGGTATATATACGGTATGCTTTGGAATTCTCATTGTTAGTTTAAATACTACATCTTCTCACTTTGTCACGTATAGACAGAGTTTTCACAAAATGTTTAATCATGGAAATTTGGTTTAGTCATGGAAAGGTCCTGGAGATCCACTGGTCATCATGTAGATGAACCGTCACAAACAGACTGACAGCTTTCCTCTCCTGAGCAGTGGTCCCCATGTGGCCCCCTGAACAATATCAGACACGTTCCGATTTATTTATTTTTTTTCACCTGGCCCGCTGCCGTTGAGATTGCAGTGAGACGCGGAAAAAATGTGAAGTGGTGCTCTTCTTCGCAATAAAACATCTTTGATGGGACGTGTCGCGTCTCGGCCAATCAGCGTTCAGATGTCGACAGCGTTTGGGAAGTTAGGTTAGCTTGAATGTTAGTCCGCTACATCTGCTGCTGTCACGCTGCACGGTGTAGCGATACTAACAAAGTACCCGTACGTTAAAAACGATGTGATTTAGCATATTTTTAGTATCGATACTTCATTAAAAGAGCGATCAGAGCGCACGCGCTGCTCCGCTCCGTTAAATGTTGTCTGCACGCGCAGCGCAGCGCTCACAGCGAGTGGCGTCGTGGCTTATCTCCGTTGCCTTTCTCCGTGGAAAAATATTTTCCGCTATCCGCCACGGAATAAATAACCACGTTTTCTACGTTATACTCTTGTGGAAATGCCACACACGTCGTGACATGTAGCGCCCTGGTGTCTGGGTTCATAACGTCACCCGGAGGCGCACTTATCTCCGTGAATGTCTCCAACAACATGAATGACTTCCGCATCCAGCGCCACGTGAGCAGCAGCAGCCAATTAGATTAATCAACAGAGGAGCAGCTCAGCGCTGATTGGCTCTCACAACGCAGCGTTTTATCCTCTCCCTCCGCTCTGGTTTCTCCTGCGCCGCTCTGCGCTCAACTCAACTTTGTTTATACTCCGTGACTTATTGAGCGCCGTAATAATCGCGCGACACAACGAATCGATAATGAAATTCGTTGCCAACTATTTTAATAATCGATTTTATCGATTCGTTGTTGCAGCCCTAAACAGGTCGGACTTGAACATGTTATTCTGTTGACGTTGTGAGGGATAGTCAGAGAGGAGGGTCTTTTAAACCCTGGAAACACATTAATGTGCGGGAACCAGAGAAGTGAAGCCAATGTGGCTTTCTACTGAGCAGCAGGGGGCGACTCCTCCGCTTGCAAAAATAGTCTGATTGTATAGAAGTCTATGGGAAAATGTTTATCTTGATTTATTCCCTCATTAAACATTGTAATATGAGTTGGGAAACTCTTCAAAAAAGCATGATGGAAATTATGGTCCATTTTGAGTCAAATAGACCATAAATCAGTGAGCTTTAGGGTGCGCTACCTTGTGTTTAAAAGGTCGCTACTAGCGCCGTATACTCAACGTCGCTCCTCTAGTCCAATTGTTGTCACTTTGGTTCACTGGTTGCAAAAAGCCAAGATGGTGACGGCCAAAACGTAGAGTCTTCAAAACAAGCCAATAGGTGACATCACGATGCCAACGTCCCCTCCCCCTCCTCATATACAGGCTATGGAATGAATCCGGTTCAATTGTAAACTGTCTCGCGAACACACTAAAGAGAACAGGACGAGCAGACGCTGGATCTGCATTGGCAGCGGCTCAGGCCCCGAGGACAGACACGGGACGGTAAGCGGACACCTGAAGAGCTCGTCGCACAATGAACACAACAGGCCGACTGTGTCCGCTCTGACTGAGTCTCTTTGTGCCGGTCAGATGGTTCGTTTTTTGTGATTGTTTGCAATAGCTGTCCGCGAGTGTGTGTGTGTGTGTGTGTCACTTAACAGAGGCTCTGTGAACAGCGTCATTCTTCACATGGTAGCCTGATCTCCATAAAACGCCACCTGTTCGACACCGGTCTCCGATCAGCCTCTTAAATAGAATTACATAATAGCCGGCGGAAAACAATTTGTGCAGATTTTAAAAAGTTAGATTTGTACAAAATGCCAATAACGTTTAATTAATTATTAACATTATGTAACACCAGGTTGGAAGGAAATGTGTCAATCCGACAGAATAAAGACAACTTTGAGACAAATTTGCCCGATTATCAATCAAAATGATGTTGGAGAATAAATGTATGCCTCATTCGGAGAGATAGTTCATTCTAAATTGTCAATACATCCCATCATGTTAGCATACCTTAAAGAATTGCAGCACGGTGGCTCAGTGGTTAGCTCTCAGGTCCTTTCGTTTCCCCACCATCATAAAGACATGCACCGCAGCCTCACCCCGGTTCGTATGGATGTGAATGAATGTTGGTGGTGGTCGGAGGGGCCGTAGGCGCTGATTGGCTGCCACGCTTCCGCCAGTCTGCCCCAGGGCAGCTGTGGCTACTGATGTAGCTTACCACCACCGGGATGACTGTGTGTGTATGACTACTGGACTCTGGACTGTAAAGCGACTTTGAGTGCCTTGAGAAGCGCTATATAAAATAAATGATTATTATTATTATTAATATGGATAAAACATCGTCATGAATGTCAAAAAACAAACATGAAACATTTACCCCCCTTCACTACACTCAGTTTTCTAAACAAAAGTAACAGTAATATGCATTGTTTGGAATAATTCAACAACAAGTAGGTTCACACATTTAACCCTCCTGTTACCTTAGGGTCAATTTGACCCCATTCAATGTTTAATGTTGGTGTTCTTTGGGGTCAATTTGACCCCAGGCTGTTTTTCACTGTGTCAAACATATAAGAAATATCAACTTTTTTATATATTTAAAGGGCTATTTAGGTAGTCAACAAACAAACATAAAGTACCTCACACTTAAACTTGGAAAACAATATTAATTCTAATAATTTTCTGGAGGTTTTAATTGCTGGGGTCAAATTGACCCCAAGGGTAAAATATGTCAGTAAATATAAAGGTAACAGGAGGGTTAAACATTGAATGGGGTCAAATTGACCCAAAGGTAACAGGAGGGTTAAAAAAAAACGATTTTTGGGGAAAGTGCAATGCATTAAAAAGTTTGAAAGAACGAAGAGAAGCTAAGACGGTATTTGAGCAAATATACTAATCGAAGCTGGGAAAGCAAACGCTTAAACGTCCCTTATGAAACGTCCCCCTGCTGCGGAGCAAGCCATCTACAGGGAGGGCCGTGAAATCTCTGACGCTCTTTTCCCAGCACTGCCATCACATTCATACGTTCACGGCTAAACCTGCTCAGCGTAAACCACCGTTTGCCAACTGACGAGTATCGCCGGAGCAGCGGGGAGCACGGGCCCTTTGCTGACAGGGGCCTCGGCGGTAGCCGGGACGTCAACATGCGACTGGCCTACTTCTCTGACCTTTGGGCGACTTGTAACAACAACAAAACGCCTTTCGGTTGTTCTACGATGGCGCGTGAACGTCAAGGCGCGCGTCAAGCCAAATATCAACCCGCCTATTGTTACACCGATCAAACACGGTTCGCTTGGCATCAGTGAACGAGATGGTCAGCAGCCCCGGAGCTGCGCTTCATGTCACCGAGCCTGTGAAACCAATGCTGTGGCATGGGAAGGCCTCTGGAGGTGGGTGGATGCCAGCTTCGTCCACGGAACAAGTCAGGACAGCGAGCTCATGAATCGTTTGCTCTTCCAGGAGAATAGGGGGGGGGGGGACACACAAAAGCCTCGCTTTGGCCCGCGAAGCAACACCGAATTACTTTTTCTTTGCTTTTCTTAAGAGCACAGCAGCTGTACATGTGCGCACAAGCCACACACACACACACTTTTTTTCTCAATTGTTTAGGATCTTCACTGACTATATTCCAGCTTCCCCACCACACTAACTGGTGTCTGCTGACCCAAAGAAGTCAACGTTATAACTTTAGAGAAGTGTTGAAATATCCTCACTCAAAAAGGATTTGTCATTTGTATAAGCTTGACAAATACACGCTCAATCTCCATAAACGCACAAAAATACACTTATTTTCAGAGGCTGCATGCATGGTGGCCCCCGTTCTGCAGGAGGTCACGAGACCACATGCCCTGTTCTGCGTTACATGCACACGAGTGCATTACATGTCCCGACATGTTACTGCATGCCAAGAAACGGATATTTAAAAAGGTGTGTAGCACTTCAAAGTCCTTTTTGTCTTTCTACTAGCTCTCAAACACCGCTGCACATTAGAACCTGCAATCATTTTACATTGAGAAAAAAATAAAACAACTACGGAATTGATTTGACAGCGGGAAAGCAGTGAAGACTGTGGGAAAGAGGCGAGACGCCAGCCTCGTTTGAACCCAGAGAGAGAGATCTCAGTTATGTCAGAGCTCAAATGATCATTCGAATGGCAAAGCAGCCGTTAAATGTGCTCACTTTTCATACCTGTGTGAAAGTAAATGTAGGGAAAGGGAAATATGGAGGACCCTCTCCATTCCCAATCGTCTGTGGTTGCCATGGTGAGGTAGCTAACAAGACCAGCATGTGGCTGAGTGAGCACAGCAATCACTTCTGCTGTTCAGCTCACAAGCAAAAAGTGTTTATCCCTCCAAAAGAAAAAAAGAAAGTCAAATAAAAGATGCCTTTCCCACTAGCTTGGTGACAAATTATTGATCCATAATGACGGAGCACCGAAATAAATATGTCCACATCTGTCCTGTGAGAAGAAAATAAACAACAACAACTAAATACTACTACTGCGAAAAGCACGATCTATGATTTTCTAAAAGCACAATGGCAAATAAACTCAGTCTCTTTTTTTCTCCGCTGACGAGCAGGAGATGATGATGAACTTATGTAAGGAATTCCAGACCATAATCATGGAAAAATCTAACACCGCCACCGCTACGAGGCAATAAGCATGGGGACATATCAGACAAGCTAGATGTGCAATTCTGCATTCACACCAATATTCACAAAGCTTTGCTCGCGTGAGTTTACTTGCAGGACTATTTGTGGTTCAGTCATTAGCTTCATTCGTGCTGGAGAGGGGGCGTGGCTTATCTCCGTGGATTTACTCCGTAAACAAGTTATAATTTCCGCCATCCAACATGGAAGACAACCACTATTTCTGCATTATACTTGTTGTGGAAATCCCACAAACGTCGAAAAATCAAACGCCCTTGTGTTTGGGTTCATAACAATATCATATATATATATATATGTATTTATTAGGGCTGTCAGCGTTAACGCGTTAATCTATGCGATTAATTTGGCCGCGTTAACGCACTAAAATATTTTAGCGCAATTAACGCAACTTTGTTTACTTCCGGTGTTCATTGAAGTTTTTACACTCAAACCGAGTGTCAACCCGCGGCAGTACGGTTTAACACAGTTTCCGTTTTTAAAACAATTATTTCTCCGCGAAAATAAGGAGCAGAAATCAGTTTAAACTCGTGGATGAATCAGTCGGGTTTCCTCCTGCTCCTCCTTCCTCCCGTCTCCCCCTCTGATACACAGAGGAACGGAGGGGCGACGTGTCGGATGACGCGGCGCGGAAAGAACTCGTCACACGAAACCTTCAACGTGATTGGTCAATCCGTTTGTCTGTCAACATTTTGGGAAAAAACAACCAATGAACACTCAGTAAATCACAAAGGATCTCCCACCTCACAGGTAATGGTGTGTTCACACCGGACGCGTCAAAATTTTGACGCGCGTCGAGATTACATGTTAAGTCAATGCAAAGCTGCGTCGAAGCTGCGTAGCTGCGTATTTTCCAGCGAGCAGCGCGTCAGACGCGTTTGAAGCAGCACGAACAGAGGGTTTGTCGCGGGGCGAACTCAGCGAACAGCGCGAACAGACGCAGCTCGTTGACGCGCGAGTTCAAATTTCCCAACTCTGGCAGCAAAGACGCGTGAGTCATAGTTGCGTCAGCCAATCAGCGTTGAGCAGCTCCGCTCGTCATCGTCCTGCCGGTCGAAAAAAATGGAGGAAAAGATTATTGTCGCTGTCTGTGGGCACCCCGAACTTTACGATACAACTCTTTATGCTTACCGAAACCGGAGCTATAAAGATAAAGCGTGGAACAAGGTCGGAGAAGCCGTGGGACTACCTGGTACGTTTTGAATGTATGTATTTGCTTTTATTCTCGCTATTTGTTGTACTTTACTATCAACCAACCGCCGGCATATGTGTTTCATGGCAGAGGAGATCTGCCGCTGTAGGTGGAAAAGTCTCAGAGACACGTATCAAAGAGAGAAGAGAGAGAGAGCAGCGAGAAGCGCAGTCAGAGTGCAGCTCAGTCCACTAAAAAGTGGAAGTACGCTGCGGTCCTGTCGTTCCTCGACTCATTTATGACTCCGCCCCCGACGCGTCCGACGCGTCTGGTGTGAACACCCTTTTTTCGACGCGCGTCAAGACTGCTGTGTCAGACGCGTAGAGAATTTTTTCGACGCGTCCGGTGTGAACGCACCATAAGGCTCTATAGCAGCCTGTCAGTCAGAGAGCAGAGAACACGGCACCAGGACAACTGAGCCTCATTGAATAGAGCTGAGATTGTTCTGGAATGTTTGATGTATAACACGTGGGTATGTGTCATATGCAAAAGACTTTAAAAGGTGAATTTAAATTTGTTTGTAAAATGTATAAAATGAGCCCAGCCTCCAGAGGGTGAACGTGACATATTTGAATGTCAGTCAGTCACCAAGGCCACTGGTTCTGCTGTTCAATGTTAAAGATGACAGGACCAATGGGGTCTCAATATACTTCTTTTTTTTTACTAATCTGATGTTTCACTGAAGAAACAATTTATCATCCACAATATTAAATACCTCGCTGGCACTTTATAGGTAGGAGCCTCTTTGAAAACACAGCTCTGTGTGAAGTTTGGTCTTTAAAAAGAATGAACTTTTAACTGCGATTAATGAATTTCAAAATGTGCGATTAATTAGTTAATTTTTTTTAATCGATTGACAGCCCTAGTATTTATACATAACATCGCCCGTAGGCTCACACAGCTCGGTGACTTTCACCGAGCTGTGTGGATTAAAATCGGCTTTATTCGCATCTGTGCATCGACTTTGCTTGGAATCTACTTGCGCAAAAAATGTCCAACACTTTTGGTGTGATCGCAGCATTAGTGTTGGGAAAATGTATCAGCTAATTCTAAGTGCTCATCGCCCCAATCAATCCGACTTGATTTCTTTCAAAGCTGCTGGCAGTCTTAATGTGGAATGCATCATCCAATGAGATATTGCTCGCGAAAATAATTATCTCAACTCTTTCAGAATAAGTAGATAAAAACAATATCAGTATCTAATTGAAAAATGAATAGAAACGTATGAGGATATATGTACTTTATGTGCTTATGTATTATGTACTATATATGTATGTGTGTATGTAGGAGTTTGAATATGTGTGTGCAAATATGTGTACGGGCAGATCAGTATTTCTGCATGCATTATTCATAATCAGAAATTCAATCAATTGAAGCAGTAAAAATAAATTGTGTGTGATTCCATCACAATTCCATCTTAATAATTTTCTACAATATTCTGGAGTTGTGGACGGAGCCCAGACATTTGGCCTCAACGTTTGTTGTGAGCCAGGTGATGCCGCAGATCATCTAAGATGTCATGGGCATTGTACAGTAGATGGGTATTGTACAGTACGTTATTTGACTACATCAGGCATATGATTGTCTTTATAGCAATTTAATTTGAGAACAATTATGTCATAAGTACCTGCACATTTATGCTGTGAAAGCCTTTACGATTGAAAAAATCTGCCTCGTTTAGGCCAAAGAGTGATGTGATTGCTCGAGAAGGTCTTTAAATGATTCCTTGTGGGCAGAATCGACAGCACTCGTATCGGAAGTCATCGTGGCGTGATAACGGATCTTGTCGATCTGGAAGAACTCTCTCCCTAGAATACACTAATCTAACTAATATCACTTCTTCATCAATAGCATCTCTGAGGAAGGGAGCTGCAAGCTTATCCAGGTAACTTAAGTTAGCCTGCGCTGGAGCAGGTTCAAGTTTTTGGATTTGTTGCTATGGTGATTTGGCCAAACTTGCTACGTGGAAGCGAAAAGCCTGACTTATGTAATCTTATCCTGGAAACAGGTACGAGAAACGGGCCCTGGGAAGAGCCAGGCAATAATCACCTCAATGTTACTTTAGCAAACCACACAGGGAGGCGAGTAAAAGAAAGGTGGCAGCGTCTCTCCCAGGAGGCTAAACGTGCACAGTTACGTGCACGCGCCAGGATGGGAAACTCCATCTCATTCACGGCCCTCGTTTTGGTTGGACTGGTCCCACACGAAATATTACCGCAGATGCAACTGCCGTGTTTGGAAGAAAAGATCACTGCTGGGCTGGTTTTCCTGGAGATTCGAACAGTTAAACAGCACAACTGGTTAAATATCCCTTGACACACAGTCCAACATCTAAACACACTCACTCTTTAAATAAAATTAGGAGGGAAGTATTCTTGAGATCCAAACAAGTGACTGGTATTACAGCCTTAGGTGTGCACCAGGTGCCCTTGAGATAAAATAGGTGGGGATTCTCCATGCAGCTGCACTGCTAATGTCAATATGTGGGGAGGGGGTGTGGGGGGATATCAACACAAGAGAGACTTGCATCCTCACAAGAAACCCACACAGGAGAACCACTGTGAAATACTTGAAAACATAAAAGGCCATTTAATTGAAAACGTTCCATCTCCCCACAGAAAACCCAGACACAGAAAAACACCAGCAGGCGGGCAAACACCAGGCTAGCCTGACTCAGCAGGTTCTGCAATGTCGGGCTGCCCAGCGATGCCCATCGAGCTGCCATCAAAGGGGGGTAAATGAGGAGGGGGGGGGGGGCTGACAAGGTGAAGAGCTGCGAGTAAAGTGATGGAGTGATAGAGAAAAGGAGGGTGGGTGGGTGCAGGGCAGGATGGGCGTGGAGAGCTTTGGGTGGCCCTGCATCAGATGCATCTATTATTGATCAGCTGGGTTGGTGTGGGGGGGGGGGGGGGGGCAGACAACACACATGCGCACTGGAAACACTGTTAGGTGAAGGTGTACGAGTTTATAAAAAGGCAACTTGTTGAATAAATGTGTGCATGTTACGTGTGTGTGTGTGTGTGTGATTACTGTAGCACACACACACACACAGGTCTGAGCCCAGTCCAAGGCACCCATACCTCCATCTCCCTCCCTCCCATGTTACCCCATCCTGTGTCCAATTGCAATCCGTCCCAAATTAGCTCGGGGGGAGATTAGCGCGTCTGTGTTGCCTCGTTTGATTGCAGCTGCTCTTTGCACATGGCTCACTAATCTCAGGGCCAGAGTGAAGGGGGTGACTGTGTATTATGACCATAACACCGAATGGTTACCTATTCCTGCTGCTTACGGTGACAACACACGAGCTGCATCTTGAACGGTCTACTTACATGGTCCGGGTTCCGCTCCTTCACTGGCAGTGCCGTGCGTACAGACATGTTTGGTCCCTGAGTGCACTTCTTCGTCCCGAGATAAACAAATAACTATGCGGGCTGTAGATTTGTGTTTACACTGGGGTTACCACATCAGATTAGACTGTCCGTCAGTCACACCAGGAGAAACCCCAAAAAAACAGCCTGATTGATCATACAATCCTCATTGTCAGGGTCCGTGAATGCAGCATAGTTAAGTCCGGCTAACTAAAAATAAACCACATCCACATTGTCTGGTGTCTCATCTGAAGGAAGAAAAAGAAAAACAGCCCAGACGGCCCCCCGCCCCACCCCCACCGCCCACTTCCTCTCACTTTCCCCCAATCCTCCCCAGACGCTCTCGTACCATTCCGGGGGAGGCTCGCTGGCTCGCTGGAGAAATCAACCCCGGTGGGCGTCGGTTGACGTTCCGCTGCATCGGTCTCGTGTTGGGAAGAGAAAGAAAACTCCACCATTGAAGCAACCGGCGAGGGTTTAAAAGCCAGCCGTGGGCTCTGAGCGACCACGACGGGTTGAGTTGAGGTGGGGCGGGGGGTGAAGGGGGAGTTTCTGGTTTCCCGTTAGCTAGCTAATGTGATTGTTCTGGGTGACATTCGTTAACCGCGGCTCCTACGGAAAAAGTAGTCCCTGACACGGAACCAGGGACAGTGTGAGTCGGCATTTCAAGACACCAAGAGATGTGCGGACGGGTAAAAAAATAAAAGGCAAATAGCGGTTGAATTGGTGAAAGCGGCGGATGTGCAGAGCGTTCCAGTCAGTCTCCGGCTCGTCTCTCAGCCTCGATTCGTCTCATTCGCGTTGGTTCCAACTGCTTTCGCGATTAATGAAAAGTGGGTCAAGTGAGCAGCGGCCGAACGCAACGTCTCTCACCCGAAACATTTGTTTTTTTCGCGAAGAAGACGTAAGAAAACTGTCTCCCTCTCCTTCTGAAAAAACCCACGGAGCGACAAGAGAAACGGGGAGGGAGAAGGACGTCAGCAGTAATAATAGGCTGGGCCGCTCACGGGCGCTTGCTGCATCGGTGGCTGCGCACGCGCAAGCGCACACCATTCTCTCCTCCCTCGTGCCCATGCTGCCTTCAAGTACTCCTTGTTGAATCAGTCCTTCCGTATTTCATAACCAGCACTTAATCGTGTTTTAATGTCAATAAACAATTGACTAAATTATTACTTTTTTATGTTTACTTTTTCTATAGTTTTAGATGCACACAAAAAACGGCATCTGTTATTACCTTCGAATTGAAAATGCGGAAGGTAAAGTTTTGATCGCCGTGTATTTATTTATTTATTTATTTGTATGCGTGTTACTCGCATAACTCAAAAAGTATTAAACCGAATCGCATGCAATTTGGTGGTCTGATTGGTTATTATCCGAGGACCATTCGATTAGATTTTGGGACCGATCGGGTCAAAGGTCAAGGTAATGGAAAGGTCAAAATCTTTTCGTTTTACCATAGCCCGGTCAATTTCTATCCAAATTGGCATGCAACTAATGCCAAAATGTTCATAATTCAATGCCCAATCTTGTGATATGCTAAGGTATGCGCTCTACCGAGTGCCCGTTCTAGTTTTAATGTGTTTTTTAATGTGTTTTTAATATCTCATGAATGTACCCCTTGGTAAACAATTTAACACTTTTTTATTTCTCCTAAAGTATCATGACCGCATACTAGTGGGTCAAATCACAAAAAGAGAATTCATGTATATATATGAATAGTTTAAAACATTATTAAAAACAGAATATAATGGTCCATACAATAAAATGTTTTTAAAAATGCAACAATTTCTGAATATATATATGAATATATACTGGCGACCTGTCCAGGGTGAACCCTGCCTTCGCCCAATGTCAGGTGGGATCGGCTCCAGCGCCCCGCGACCCTACTGAGGATAAGCAGTATGGATAATGGAAAAATATATAATATACTGTATTTATATTTTTGGCATTTTCACTTTTGCAGTACTGGATTTCTCTTTTATCTTTTCACTTACTGTCTAACGTTATTGTTACGCTAGCATTATCACTAAAATTATTACTGTTATTGTTACAATTCCTTCCCTGGATTACACATTCCTATTGTAAACCATTCTGTTTTATATATATGATTCTCGACTTTCGCAGTACTTCTCTTTTTTCTTTTCTCTTATTATGTGTATTGTTATGCACAGTGACTACATCATAATTTGTCTGTTCCATTTCAAAAGCTTTCTTTGGCCCCAATTTGGAGGACACCATCAGTATTTTAGAAAGCACTGTGGATGATATGGGGGTGATGCCCCATAATGAGAGGCCATCCTTCCTAAAACCAAACTCTTAATACACCATTTCAGTGACACAGGTCTAATATGACAAGAGTTCAACAGCGGTTTTTGTAACTTTTCAAAAGAGCTTGGAATTCTAAAACTACTTTCCCCGATAGGTGCTTTTCTTTCTCTCACCAATTTGGAAATGTGTCTGAATATTTGGATCTAAAAAAAGATGGTTTTTTTCTCAACGTTTCCAAAAGCATCAAAACACAAACATCCCTTATCCACTCATATTCCTGTGTTCTTAAAGGCACAATCACCTGCAGTGATTGTGTGTGTGTGTGTGTGTGTGTGTGTGTGTGTGTGTGTGTGTGTGTGTGTGTGTGTGTGTGCGTGCGTGCGTGTGCGTGAAAGAGTAAAAGAGAGAGACATTATGGTACCAGAAGTTTGAGGAGACCTCCTGCAAGGACATCTGCCTCCAGCTCATGGTGTTTGTTCGCTTCAGGATTACGATTAAACACATTAAAGACAATTCAACCAACACTGATTCACAACTTACAAGAATAATTAAACAGCAGGCCTTAGCACCACAGTTAAAGGCAGTATTACAGCATGCATCTCGTGTTCAGCTCCTGATACCATGCATATTCACAAAAAGTTAATAAAAAGGTCATGTCACAGAAAGGTCATTGAAAATGTAAGTATTGTATGTAAAAAAATTTACAATTATATTATGGTGTGTCATAAAAATACAAAGGTTATCTATTTCATAATTAATTTTTTAAAACTCAGTATGTCAAAGGAATGGTATATTTCTTGAGAGTTTTTCTTGATCTGATGTGAGGTCCTGGGATAGGGATGCCATATGTGTACAGATTGTAAAGCCCTTTGAGGCAAATTTTTAATTTGTGATATTGGGCTATACACAATAAATTGAATTGAATTGAATTGAATATGTCAAGGTTGCAAGTCACATATTGAAAAACTGAAATGTGTGAAAAAGAGATGTCGTACTGTCTGAATTTGCGGCACCATTAAAACAGCGACTCTGGGTGGTGAACTGACTCAGTTAAAGAAGCTGTCCTCAACCAGTTCTACGTCAACCACAAGTATCATCAAGTCGTGAATATCCTCCACGTAAAGCAAAACGGGATCTCTGACCTGCATGTGTTAGCATTAACCACAACAGGGGCGGCTGTAGCTCAGTGGGGTAAGGGGGTCGTCCTGCAAACCCAAGGTCGTCGGTTCGATTCCCGCTCTCCCCATTAGTTGCCAGTCGAAGTGTCCATGAGCAAGTCACTGAACCCCCAGTTGCTCCCCTGGTGTATCACTGCAGCCCACTGCTCCTTAATAACTATGGGTTAAATGCAGATAATACATTTCGTTGCCCGTGTACCTGTACTCTGTGCAATGACAATAGATTGAATCCAATTGCTCTCAAACAATTTATGAAAAAGATTTAATTGCACCAAAGCCCAGAAAAAACATTATAAAAATCAACTCAGATTTCACAAGTATGTCAAGTTCAGTTTATCAATTCTGGACAGTAAAATGTGAATCCTCCTCTCCACTCTGCTTATAGCACAACTATAAACCTTGTTTGAGTTCTCACATCATATTGATCCATTATTAACTTAAAAGATCACGTTCTCTTTCAGACTGGTGTCTTTGGATTGTACCACAGCCTAGAAACTTGATCTTACTTTGCTTATTCTATCAAAATGAATCCTACTTACACACACAAATGGTCAGTACAGTTATAAATCTGCAGAATCAAGGATTCATTAAACCAAGGAAACCAAAACTCTCCAACCAAACACTTCCTTTCTGATCCCCAGCTCATAGCAGTTGTGTGTGTGTGTGGGGGTGTGTGTGTGTGTGGGGGGGGGCTTAAACTCATCAGCATGCTTAACATTTCAGGCATGCTCACACCCTTGAGCACAAAAACTCATATAATTTATTCAAGAATAAATAAGAATTCTCACCTGCACTGATCTAGGCCGGTTGGAGCTAACCCAGGGCCTCATCTTTTCCCTTCGAACACCTACTTCCTTGCCTGAGAGGGAGACCTTCAGTTACCTGGAACCCCCGCAGACTGAGAGGCTGACACTGGACCTAAAGCAAGTGAGCGGCAGACCAGTCGTCCTGTCATCCCTTGGGAGAACAGTGGCAGAGGAAAAGCGGAGGTTTACAGAGTTGCAGAGAGCTGCCGCAGAGACAATCGATGCTGGAAAAGAACAACCAGAGCAGCAGTCCATATTTCCATGGATTGCAGAAATGGTTCTGAACACTGTGTTACACTGGCATCATCAGCATCGCTGTCCGGTCAGCTGTGTATAAACCAATTAAACAACACTGGATGTGGAATCGTCAATACATTTAATGGAGTATGGGAAAGGAAAGGAGGGAGGGGAGGCTGTTTCTGTTGCTTTCTACATTTGGGTTGTGTGTGTGTGTGTGTGTGTGTGTGTGTGTGTGTGTGTGTGTGTGTGTGTGTGTGTGTGTGTGTGTGTGCAGCAGCTAGTGATGTGTGCTACACGTCAGCAAGGATTGATCCAGCTGTCGGCTCATGAGGACATCAACGCACAAACAAACTTGTGTGTGTGTGTGTGCTTCCATACTTGTGAGGACCCTCGTTGATATGATGTGTTCCCAAACTCTTGAGCTACACGCATAACCCCCACCCTGACCCAAACCTTCGCACCAGGAGTTGACCATCAATTAGATATTCACTTTCCACACATGTACGAAAGCCTGGGGGGAGGGGGAATAGATCAACAGTTAATGATCTATTCATATTTGATGTATTTGAACTTGTTTACTGACCTCAAGTCTCTGGGATTTATATGTTTTAACCAGCTACCAGAAAACATTCCCCTCAGGGACAATAAAGTAAAAATTATATGATATTTTTTAATTCATTTAATACTCATATCGCAGTCAAACACTAGGTGAACATTTTTATATTAAATACCAAAACATAATGTCAACATAATGAGATACTAGATACAGTCTGAGGCCATCTGGTGGACGAATGTCAGAATGGCAACTGGGGGGTGAAGCGAGGATGTGGGTGATGGGGAAGGACCGAACAGCATCAGACGTCTTTACACATTTAAATACACAGAAAATATGTCTATTTGTGAGGTTCAAGGTTGTGAAGCCAGTCTTATCGAATTCAATATTCTAAAGTCTGTGTCTATGTCTTTGTGTGTACAATGTTTTTCCACCTGCGGCCACAAGACACATTTGTCCTTGGGGACAATGTAGTTAAATTTAAATGTTAGAAACATCAACTCAGATTGTATGCATGTATCCAGTTCAGGATATTAATTCTGGACAGTAACATTTGAATCCTCTTCTCCATTCTATTAACCCACAAAACATGTGCATTCCAGCATCATATTAATATATGTCTAACTCAAAACATCCCTTTATCTTGCAGACCGGTGACTTTGAATGGTACTACATCATTTAACATCTATCTTATTTTGCTTATTCTATTACAAAATTAATCCTACTTACATGCAAAAATGTCCAGTAAACTTTTAATGTTAAATGTTGGGAACTTTCTAAATATAAAATGATGCTCTCTTATACCTACCTTGATACCTACTGGTGGTGTGTCTCTACAGGAGGAAGTTTAGTCCTAATGCATGATAGAAACTGAGCCCCATCGGTTTGACTGACTCGTTTGTTTTTGTTGCCGCTCTAAGTCACTTCATCACTTCCTCTGCAACAGCCAGACGCATCTCACACAGCTTCCTCTCACATATGAAACCACCCTGGAAAGAAAACGCAACTAGAAGCACTGCCTTGTAAACAGCGGTAAGTTCTGATTTAAAAGGGAATAAATAATGACAGTAACACTTGAAAAAACGATATTTACAGAAACATCTTTAAACTATTTAAATTGTAATCCATACAGTTTCTTGTATTAAAAAACCCTATTTAAGAACAGCTAATTATCATGAATCATGTATTTCCTAAATCACTCTTACTCGTTGATTGATCTATAGAAATTGAAATTCTCGCAAATCAGCAAGTTGTGACATAATACGAGAATAGAATAGTTTTCACACTGATTTACTAATTTACTCAATTCTCCTTGTTATCCAAAACCGAAGCAAACTTGAAATCCAATTGTTTTTGGTTGCTCGGTGTGTATAAAACACTTCAGAGCGGATCACATCGTGTTTTACTGCTTCATGTTGCTGTTTTCAGCCGAGCCCACCATGCTGGCAGCCTTCACCGTGGCCTGCCTGGGCCTCCTGGTGCGGGCGTCGATCCCCTGTCCCTCGACCTGCCAATGTCTCCACAATCTGACCACTGTTGGGTGTCAGGAGAAAGGACTGGACCGGATCCCCGAGCTGCCAGAGGGCACAGAGGAGCTGTATGTCTCATACAATGAGATAAAGGACATACCCAGGTGGGGGCTGGAGGAGCTGCAGGTATGAAACAGCCGCCTGGAAACTTAAAGGGATGCAACGTTGTGCTGGTTAGAGACGGAGAGAAGCAAAGTAGGAGGTTTAAATGTTCCATGTCCTCAAGGGTCCGCCGACTGATAATTTCCTGTAGCAAGACAGTGAGGAGTTGAACCTTTACTAACGAACCACACTGGTGGTTTTGGTTCGTTTCACCTTTTTTTCTCTCAGGCTCACCCCGAAGTGAATGTGGAAATCATCAATGGCTTATCAAATAGTGTAGTTAGTGCTAGTTATCAAATGATGATATGTAATGTGAATAAGGGTCAGTAGACAGTCCCGCAGGTCCATATGTACCTTAGTTGTTGACGGGGGGGGGGGGGTGCTAGTGACTATTTTTTTGCTCCATCCCAATGCGCGCAGACCGGCGTCGGAGCTCTGCAGCGGAACAATCGATCGGCGTATTGAGCACCCCTGCATTCAAGCATTAAATAGCCGAGAGGTTTTTTCAGCGTGAGGAATTCGATGTGTGGCGGGAGTGCGTGAGATAAGACCGAAATGCGTGAGACTCACGCTCAATGCGTGAGACTTGAGAGCCCTGCAGCAACACACAGTAGCCTACACATCGAAAGTTAGGACTAGCTAACATCGAGCAGCTGGAGAACCAGGTGTTTTTGTAGGAGAGCAAAAAAGAAGATGAAATATTAGACCTTCATTCACCGGATACACAAAAATACCAGCCACTCTAAATGAATGTTTCCCTGTGCTGGTTGTGTAAAATGTGTTGAACAGGTTAACTTCAGAAAGCAATAGGATGTACGGCTATGTTAGCTTGTTTCGGAGGTCTTCTGCACTTTGTCTGACTATTTCTACCAGTTGTCAGACTGCTAACGGAGACTCCAGAAAATTATTCTCAGACAAGAAGTGATCTGGCACATAATCTCCTGTAAAACAGATTTATTTTAATGAGTCAAATGTGCAAAATGAACAATGACCATATTATGTGTTGAAATTCTGCTTATGAAAACCAGATTTCCGTCAACTATTCTGAACAGACTTGCCAACTTGGGCTTACAGGAAATATGGAGTTGGATATGTTATGTTATACTATAATATATAATACATGACAGACCAATCGTCTCTCCTTCCTGTTTATTCCATAGGTCCTGGACCTGACTAAGAACCAGCTGAGTGTCTTCCTATCCTCCAACCCAGTTTGGCCCACGATGACGAAGCTGTCTAAGCTCTTCCTACGCAACAATGACCTGAGGTCTCTACACCCTGGTCAGTTCTTAAACTGCCCTGTCCTCACTTTGCTGGACCTGAGTGGGAACCAGATTGAATATCTACCAATTTTATTCCTCCGTGGATTAGCTAATCTGAAGACGCTGTATTTGAACTTCAACCAGATTCAAATGTTACAGGTTGGTGAATTGGAGGGGGCCTTCACCCTGACTGAACTCCATCTGAGCCATAACAACATGGCAAAGATAGAAGAAGGTGTGTTCAAGAACTCCACTGCGTTGGAGAAACTCATTCTATCCAGAAACAGATTCACAAGTGTGGGCGGTGCCACCTTAAAAGGAGCGACCGGTCTCCAGCATCTTGACCTGAGTGGCAACATGCTGGCCGCTGTTCCATCTGAGGCATTGAGGGACGTGGACCGGCTCAGGTATCTGCATCTACAGTCAAACAGCCTCACCGAACTTCCAGAGGATTGCTTCTCCTCACTGGACCTACTGGTTCATCTGGACTTGAGCCACAACAAGCTGACCACTCTGTCTGAGGGGTCACTGAGAGGCCTGACCATGCTGAGCGAGCTGGACTTCAGCTCCAACCTCATTGATTCTCTCCCCTCACAAGTCTTCAAGGACCTGATAAACCTCAAGGTACTCGATTTGTTCAGGAACAGACTGACATCTCTTCCTTCCAACGTATTGAACAACTTGAACAACCTGCAAGAACTACAGCTGGACAGCAATCAGATCTCCGCCATACCACTCGGGGTATTCGATTCGCTGTCCAGACTCTACGAGCTCCAGCTTTCCAACAACCGGATCCTGGAGCTCCACCCTGCTCTGTTCAACAAGCTCAAGTCCCTGCAGAACCTGTACTTGGAGAGCAATGCTCTGAGGCACCTTCCCAAAGGCCTTTTCCACAAGCTGAGGGCCCTCAGGGAGCTTCACTTCGACGACAACTGCATCAGGTCTCTACATCGCTCGGTCTTCCACGGTTTGGGGAAACTATTTTCACTGAAGCTCTCTCGCAACCATCTCGTCTCTCTACAGCCGGACCAGTTCAGAGACCTCATCGGTTTGAAAGAGCTCAGACTCGATGGAAACCGGATAGCCAACCTTCAGCCTACAGGCCTGTTCAGGAATCTAACAATTCTTAGCACACTGGATCTGGACAATAACCGGATCTCAGAGCTGTCTCCCGATGACCTCGTAGGGCTGACGCGCCTCAAAGAGCTCAAGCTGAGCTTCAATCAGCCGCGCGGCATCCCCTCCGACAGCTTCTATCACCTCCACTCCCTCCGCAAGCTCCTGCTAAAGAACAACAGGCTGACGAGTTTAAACCTGCGGCTCTTTGCCGGACTCTCAAAGCTCACAGAACTCAACTTGGACGGGAACAAGCTGGGTCACCTCCAGCCGGATGTGTTTCGAGGACTCGCAAACCTGCAGAAATTGAGTTTGAAGTGCAACGAGCTGAGAGCAGTGGGGAATGGGACTTTGGAGCCTTTGAGAAATCTTAGCTACGTCTATCTGTCGGGGAACTTGTGGGACTGCACCTGTGCACACATCTTGTACATCAGCGAATGGGTCCACGCGCACAGGGACAAGCTCGGGGACCAGCCCGTCTGCATCTCCTCTTCTTCCTCGCCCAAGGACAGACCCCTTTCTGAGGCAGCTCAGTTTCCCGGGCTGTCACACCATCGTTGCATCGCAAATGCTGCAAGCGGCTCGGCGCCTTCATTTCCTGTCGAAATGCTGAATCTGCTCACGATTCCTCTCATAGCCGCCGGCCCGCTGTGGCATCCGTTGTAGCGGTTTTGTGCTCTCTGAATGTTCCTTCCTGCCTTAGCTTTTCATGTCGGCTCGTTTAGTTTTTTGGGGTCACAAGTTATTTTGCACTCTACTCGCAATATACTGTAAGTTTAAATACATTGAAATGCATTCGATATTAGCAGAGGATTAATGTGATCATGAAAAAGTGGATTTAATGTGGATATGAACATGCTTTAGTAGCACAAAGAAGTGGTGCAGCTTAAAGTTTGGAGTAGTCTCAACATGAGACAACAGACGATAGTTTAGTGATTTACATGTGTAGCTAAATAATGTCAAAAACACCTTTGTGAAAAGAGATGAGTTTGAGAATTGTTGTTTGTGTCTGCATTCGATTTTGATGGTATTTTTGTCAATAAGCATGATTAAAAAGTGAAAACTTCAAACTCTCGAGATTTAAATAATGTTTTATCAGTTTGACTCCGAGTCACAAAGAGTTAACAAACGAACGCTCCACAAGAGAAGTCACAGATTCAAAATAACCGCTGTTGGGTATCGTTCTCAGTCAGCACATCGGCTCTTCCGATGCACAAAAGGCAACTTTGTTTCATTAATCTATTTTAAATCATAATCGAAAAACTAGAAAATAAGTCGTACAACTTAATCCTGAAGAAAGCTGCATACAAAAGAAGTCAGTCACACTCTATATTTTACAGCCTATAATAATTCAACATCTGATCTTCAACTTTCTGTCAGACTTTTCTAACATCTGCTGACAAATACATGAAGATAAAGAACCAAACGGCTCCTGCAGGTTTCTCTCAGTGGCTTGTGCAGTTGTGTCCAGGATGTTGTTTTGGTCCATGAAGATTTGCTGCCGTTTCAGATTAAAACATCAGTGACAGACAGATTATTAATGACAATTATTAATTGCGCTCATATTAAAACTTACTTTACAAATTGCTGCACAAAATCAAATCAAAAGGTGACAGTGAAGGAAATGCTCAAATATAAGTTAAAAGCATGATAATGTTCACCTCGTGATTGAATTTGCCTCCAAGTAACACTTAATAGTAATATTTAATGTTCTAGTGCCTTGTTCCCACCCCCGCCACAGTGATCCAAGAAGTTGTCACAAACTAAAACAAATTAGTTGCGCAATCTTACAATCAATAATCGTAACTTAAAGTGCAGCAGTGATGCAACCAGATAGAACTCAGGGATACGGTTAAGAAAAATGAGCCTTAACGGGTATTTCATTTTCTTGTCAGGATTCCTGCGTGTACTCTGAGGGCTGCATTTAGTCTTCAATGTTTTCAATTTGAATGTATTTCTTATCGCCTTCTGTCATTTAGAAGGACTTTTGTATTTGACCATCTCTTGTACTGTGTTCAAGTTGCCGTACCCACTTCCCTTCCTGCCTTAAATTCAAAAACATTGGAAAAAGGTGCTCACTTCAGCCTCTAAAACTCATTCCAACTGAATGCATTTTATTTTGTGCAAACAGCAACACCAACCACGTTATCGTCAAAAAGGCCCAGCGAAGACTGTCGTCCCACCTCAGGCAACACGGGCCGAAAAAAACGCCCGTTGGTCCATTTCTATTAAGCCATAAATGCCACCAGGGCATCAGCAGGAGACGCCCCTCGGCTCTCTGAAGAGAGAGGGAGAGGCGTCTCAGCTTCAGACGTAGAAACACTTGTGGTCCTTCAGGTTCCTCAGGTAGGAGAAGCTCTTCCCGCACTTGTCGCACATGAACTGCTTCTCGCCGGTGTGGATCTGCTGGTGGGCCTTCAGGCTGTTGCCCTGGTTGAAGCTGCGGCCGCACGTGTCGCAGCTGAACGGCTTCTCCCCCGTGTGGATGCGCTGGTGTCGGTTCAGGTTCCCCGTGTTGCTGAAACACTTCCCGCACGTGTCGCAGCTGAACGGTTTCTCCCCGGTGTGGACAACCTTTCAGGGGGGGGGAGAAACTGTTACAGAATATAATTTCTCGGTGTAGGACTTGCTTCACGCCACATTGGGCCTCATGCTAGAAATGCTTTGTATGCTTTTCGTGCTTTCAATCGTAATCACAATTTCAGAGTTGAAATATTACTGATTATACATCTTAAAAGTTACAGTATTTATATTTGTGTGTGTAAATAATGTTGCTGCTGTATTTATACCCAATATATATATATAGATATATGACCTCCTCGTAAAATGATCCAAACTTTGATGATCCATTTATTACCGTCAAATCAAATCAATTTCTGGTTCACGCCGCTGGAGTGAACAGAATAATCTAGCATCGCCTAAAATTGCTCGTGCTTTAAAAAAAGAAATGTATGTATGTTTGTGCATACAAGTGTTCCAAATCAGATTCACTAACTCTCTGAACTGCCTGAATATGAAGGGAAAAAAATCCCCTGCCCAAGAGGATGTGTTAATGTTTCATTCCTAATATCTTTTACCAAATAGTGAAAAGAGGAATTTCACACAGGGTCGTGTAGCACGGGATCAGAAACACTAATAAAACAGACGTCGACGTGTCATCAGAGCAGCACTGTGATTTTTGTTTTAATAAACTACAAATTAATTCAGATTAGGCATGATCTTAGGCCAAAAGAGTCAGACGGTATCTTTATACGACACGTACGACAGGTCTGGACCATCTGGAACAAATATGTTTGTGCGACGTGTTCTTTGCATCCGCCGTGGTCAACCTGCTGCTGCAGACACAAAGCCTGCTTAGTGGCCTCCAAACGTCCTCTTCCTATCCTCGTGGTTTAAGTCAGTCCCTTATAAAGCTTGTTTTGGAATTGAACTTTGTAGACAAAGTGTTTTGTTCATACTTTATACAACCAGCATCACTGTTCTATGCCGACAGGAAGTGTTGCATCAGTAACCACACAAAAGAGCGAAGTCGACACGCTTGTTCTGTTCTATAGCACCAGAGGGTAACTGTTGGGCTCGATGCTTCAACTACAAACAAGTTATCCAACATTTTACAAGCAAGTCAAATGAAAGTCTTTAAGTCTGTTTAGCCGGTTAGAAGCAGCACTCCATGCAAACCCACCTGATGTGATTTGAGGCTGCTGTGCTGCGTGAACATGCGGCCGCAGATGTCGCAGGCGAAGGGCTTCTCCCCGCTGTGCGTCTTCAGGTGGATCTTCAGGTAGCTGGACGACTTGAAGCTCTTCCCGCAGAGTC
The DNA here is from genome assembly GCF_029220125.1 of Pseudoliparis swirei. Classification (NCBI taxonomy): domain Eukaryota; kingdom Metazoa; phylum Chordata; class Actinopteri; order Perciformes; family Liparidae; genus Pseudoliparis; species Pseudoliparis swirei. The sequence goes on from NC_079407.1 coordinate 11,831,239, forward strand.
CGCAGCTGTGCGGCCGCTCCACCGTGTGGTGCTGCTGGTGCGAGCGCAGGTCCGCGATGGAGCCGAGCCGCCGGCCGCAGAGCACGCACGTGCACGGGATGGCGGCCGCGTGCGTCAGCAGGTGCTTGCGGAGCGAGTCCACGCAGGCCACCGCGGCGCCGCACGCCACGCACGCCAGCGATTTGCGTTGGCCCGAGTGCATCTTCTGGTGCATCTTCAGGGCGCTCTTCTGGATGAAGCACTTGCCGCACGTCTCGCAGTTGAAGGGACGCTCGCCGGTGTGGATCCGCTGGTGGCCCTTCAGGGTGTCGGCCTGGTTGAAGCTCTTCCCGCACGTCTCGCACCGGAACGGCTTCTCGCCCGTGTGGATGCGCAGGTGGCGCTGCAGGTTGCCCTGGATCGTGAAGCTTTTGCTGCAGTACTGGCAGTTGTAGGCCCGTTCCCCCGTGTGGACCATCTGGTGCATCTTCAGCCCGTGGGCTCGGTAGAAGCTCTTGCCGCACTGCTCGCAGCGAAACGGGCGGACCTCGGCGTGGAGGCGCTGGTGGTTCCTCAGCAGCTGCTTCAGGGTGAAACCCTTCCCACAAACATCGCAGGTGTGTGGTCTCTCCCCTGCGTATGAGAGCAATGAGTATTGTGAGTGTGACAGACTATGCTTTACAATTACATTTTCAATTCAGTTTATTTTGTATAGCCCAATATCACAAATCTGCCTCAAAGGGCTTTACAATCTGTACACCTAGACATCCCTGTCCCAGGACCTCACATCGGATCAGGAAGAACTTCCAAAAAACATTAAAAACCCTTTCATCGGGCAAAAAGGGAAGAAACCTTCAGGAGAGCAACAGAGGAGGATCCCTCTCCAGGATGGACAGAAGAATAAATGTCATGTGTACAGAATGAAGCACTAGAGTTACATTAACACATCAATGAGTAGCATGCTCCTATACAGCTCCACTAATAAACATGTTGAATGAATATGAATCAAATGACTGGGTGTCATGGGATAGATTATGGTGTCTTGTACTGACAAACACAAAGATAACTTTCTCCTGCTCCGCAGATCTACGTGCTTCTTGCGTGCGGTATCGCCACACTCACCCGTGTGAAGCAGCTCGTGCGCATTGAGGCTTCGCTGGAACGAGAAGCCTCTGCCGCACTGAGAGCAGTGGAAGGGCTTCTCGGCGTTGGCCCCGTGGACGGCCTGGTGGGCCTTAAGCTGCAGCAGCTTGGTGAAGGTTTTCCGGCAGTGTTTGCAGCTCAGAGGCTGTTGGACCTGACCCTGACCCTGACCCTGACCCTCCCTCTTCACTCGTTCCCGGTGGGGCTTTAGGGGCTTTGCAACGCGTTTAGGTCTAGTGATGAATCCTGGATCACCGCCATACGCATCTTCTGGCTCAAACTAAAAGAAAAGCAAAATAGACAGATTGCTAATTAATGTCTTTCTAACCTGCCGTGCCTTTTTACAAAAATATAGAATAAATTGGGTACTCGCGAAATCAACCTGGTAGTCCGGGTCGTCATCGTCATCCTGGTCGGGATGGTCTCTGTGCGGACCGGAATCAGAGGACATCTGGTCAGCCAACGCCTCCAGTCCTTCCTCCTTTATTATCACAGGGTGGACACAGTCCTGAGAGAATGTGGACATATTGTAGAGTCAAAACATGACGTCCAGGAGGACGCACCTGTCCACATAATACTGGGTCCTTCTGCACCTTAATGCCAATGAGAGGAAATGATGCTGCAGCATTCAATTGAATTTCAGAGCAAGGTGTGCAACTTTGTAGAAAAAGTTTGAGAGACTCCGCTGCGCAGGCAGCCCGCTCAATAAAGAAAGTTTAGCGGCAAATCAATGCCCAAGAACAACAATCATATTTGGGTAGAACAAAAAAGGTGTTTTTTTAGAGAGTTTACCCAACTGCGGCCCGCCGATCATTTTCAAATGGCCAGCGGTGAATTCTTGAAGATTAAGTAGAGTATGGCTTGAGCATATTTCTAAATCGTTGCACAATGCTCATCATAATAAAAACCATATGTATTTGATACCAGATGTCCACTACATTTAGTAGAGTTATTTCTGTCTGAACCGCTGAGCACAGAAACCAATACTGCACCATTTCGGCCTCTTTGTTACATCTTAATATTAGACTTACACATGTATTATTGTTTGGCCCGTGACTCTTGGATTGTTGTTCATGGACTGCAGTTTAAAAAGTTAAGCCGCCCCCGATCTACATAGAACAAGACAGGATTTTACCTCATAGGTTCTGCCTTTCCACAGGTGAACTATCGGCGATCTCTTCACTCCGGCATCACCACAAGCCACAGCTGTTGGGTTTCAAAAAGTTGTTCATCATTACTTTTGTGACCAATGACGCTTCATCAGACACATTACGACGGGGAGCACGAGAAAGCCTGCAGGGAGCAGCGGTGAGGGAGACACGGCCCACTACCGCGTCTCCTTCTCAATGCGTCTGAAGAACTCTTCAGCAAACATCAACTCAGGTCTGTGGCAACAAAGATAAATCACCAAAATGAGTTGCTGGCAAAGTGTTTCATTATCCCGTGGATCTGTGGAATCTCAAATGCAGCATTCTTCACGTGCCCCACAAAGCTACGTGGCAATAAAGCACACAAGACAATAACAGTTGAATAACACTTAGTGGCCTATTCCTTCTAATTAACTTTAAGTTATAAAGTTTTGAAAAACACAAAATCTGGTTGCTAGTGGTTGAAGAAGTGTTCAAATATGTCAACGAGGTAGATGTAGCAGGACCACTGGGTCGAAATACTGGAAAAGTCCTGCATTCAAAATGTTGCTTTAGTAGAAATACTTGGGCATCAGCAAGTACATATATTTAAAGTACGAAAAGTCTTATTTCAGAACGATGTACACTACCGTTAAAAAGTTTAGAGTCACTTCGAAATGCCCTTATTTTTCAAGGAAAAGCACTGGTTTTTTTCAATGAAGACAACATTAAATTAATCAGAAATACATTCTATACATTGTTAACGTGGTAAATGACTATTCTAGGTGGAAACGTCTGGTTATTACTGAAATATCTACATAAGTGTATAGTCTCATTTTGTGTTCTAATGGTACATTGTGTTTGCTATTCGCCTTAGAAGACTAATGGAGGGTTAGAAAACCCTTTAAAACCCTTGTGACATTATGTTAGCACAGCTGAAAACAGTTATGCTGGTGAGAGAAGCTATAAAAATGGCCTTCCTTTGAGCTAGAAGTTTAAAGAACATAATTAATATTTCAAATAAAAATCATTATTTCTAACCTCGTCAATGTCTTGACTATATTTTCGATTCATTTTGCAATTCATTTGATAAATAGAAGTGTCAGTTTTCATGGAAAACACTAAATTGTCTGCGTGACCCCAAACCGTTGTACTATATTACTGGGTTATAATTTAGTACAAATGAGAATAGAAATATATATATAAATTAGTGCTGTGAAAAATAACGCGTTAACTCAGTTAATTCAATTACAGGTTTAACTTCGTTTTTTTTTTTAACGCATTTAACGCATGCGCAGAATGAGCTTCCAATCCGTCTGTTGTTGGTCGTCTCTCCAGCAGCATGTCATTCTGTCTCTAGTGTCGCGTTAACATGACTCCGATCTCCGTCTCGCGCACCCCAGAGCTCGGATGCCGGCGTGTGCGCGCACATCGGGACGAAAAAAAAGTCACTTGCAAAATGAGCTTCCAATACACCACTTCAACCTGAACTCTGTCCGCTCTCATGCAGACGGTCTGTTCATCGTAATGATCCTTCCGCAGGTTCACCTCCGGAAACCTTGTTACGACTTTTACTTCCTGTAGATCAGGGTCTCAACACGTCGATCGCGACCTGCCAGTCGATCGCGGCGTAGTGTTGGTAGATCGCATGACATTAAAAAGATTGGCCCGCCCCCTGACATGTTCTCTATAGCACGTCTTTGTTCTTTTATTACGCGTTGCGTTAACACTTATCGATCTCCGTCTCGCTCGCCACAGAGCTCCGTGCGCGCGCATCGGGACCGAGCAAAAAAAAAGTCACTTGTCAATCTGTCCACCTGTCCGTGTCCGGGCCGGTGAGGTTTCAGCTTTGCAGCGGTGTCCCCGCCGTCCCTTTCATCACGGCCCAGTTCATGAAGAAAACCCACACAGTCAGTTTGCCTCAGCAGCTGCTAGAGGAAGACTAGAGGCCTTTAGATTGTATCATGGTGGAGTTAATGGTTGACAAACAAGAGAAAAAATGTTCTGTTTAACCCTCCTGTTACCTTTACATTTACTAACATATTTTACCCTCGGGTCAATTTGACCCCAGCAATTAAAACCTCCAGAAAATTATTAGAATTAATATTGCTTCCCAAGTTTAAGTGTGAGGTACTTTATGTTTGTTTGTTGACTACCTAAATAGCCCTTTAAATAAATAAAAAAGTTGATATTTCTTATATGTTTGACACAGTGAAAAACAGCCTGGGGTCAAATTGACCCCAAAGAACACCGACATTAAACATTGAATGGGGTCAAATTGACCCAAAAGGTAACAGGAGGGTTAAACATTCTGTTTAGGATGAAGATGTATTTATGTTCCATATGGAAGAAAACTGCTAAATAACTGCTGAGTTGCAGCACCATTGTATAGAAGAATGTATAAATGTATATATCCGTCTTTTGTCATAAATCTCTATGTTCTCACAAAATATATCGAGAATATCGGAAATATGTGATTAATCATGATTAATCCACAGAAACCTGTGATTAATCAGATTAAAATGTTTAATCGTTTCACAGCCCTAATATAAATTAAATATAATTACAGTTACTTTACTGTTGCTGCTTAAGATGGTGTTATTATTATGTTTAGCTTTATATACTGCCTTGCAGCTTAACCTATGATCATCATATATTCACTTCAAGGGAGACAGAGCATGTAAATAAAGTAAAAAAATACAAGATGCAAAGAGGCTGGAGTTAGCAATAATGATAAATCACATCTGTAATCTGTTGGCTTGTAACACAAACATTACAGGTATCAATAAACAGCTTATTGTGGTTGAGGTGTTTTAAAGGGTTCACTAAAGTCACAATAACTCAAAAAACAACACACTGATGTAGGCAGCGATAGATCTGCAACTCCTTTGTTTTCAAAGCTAAAGATAACTATTTTTTCAATGGAGTCACCATCACCTTAATATCATCATGTGTCATAACGTATAAGAAGCAACACAACCAATCTTCCACTCACTCCACCCAGAAGAAAGATTTCATCACCTCTCCGACTCTTCCTCCCCGATCGCTGACTCTGGACAGTCTCTCCTGCTCCTCGTCCGTTGGCCGGAGCCCCTTCACACTCCTTCTCTCCGCCGTTTTCCTCCGTCAGCTCGTTTGTCTGCTCCTCCGCCAGCTCCTGGCCCCCGCTGCCCTCCAGCACGACCTTCAGCTCCGTCTCCTCCAGTCTCCTCCTCAGCTCCTCGATCTCTGCGACACCCTGCGTAACCTACAAAGACAGACAAATGGGCAATGGGACGGCTTCATGTTTCTCTGGTTTTACACTTTTTTTTTTTACCATAGTTAGATCATGAATTGTAACTGTTCTTGAGGGAGTTGAATCACCTTAAACCAGAAATGTCATATTGTTAAAATAGCTACTTCAATGACTAATTTCTGCTTCTTTTTGTGGTCATCATTATATGTTGAAGTGATAAAGAAAAATGATCAAATCAAAGCCATCTTAGTTTCAACCGTCTCCTCTCCCATGATGAGATTTACTTGGCCAGGGACAGCAAGAGCTAAAACAATAAGACGATTAATAGATCAAACGACAGAAACTACGATTTCGGAAGCAGAAATGTCCCAAATGTGCTGGTTCCAGCTTCTCAAATGTCAGAATAAATATATACATATATATATATATGTATTTATTATTTTACAGTTCTTCGTTTAGAGAATCATTTTGAGGAATTTCTGGAAATTGATGGCAAGTTTCTGCGGTTTGATTGAGCAAACAATGAAACCATCGATGGAGAAAATGAAGAGACATATAAATAATGGTTAGCTGCAGCACAAGGATATCTTCATCCTTAGAGGAGGCAATAAAGTGCATTGGTGTTGTGTTCACCGATTAAGGAAAGCTCCAACACAACGCATGCTGATGAACAGTGAGACTTCCTGCATGCCAAGAGCAGAGTTGGTAAAAAAAATGTCAACAACGTCTGCGTCACGAACACGAAGCAGAAACTAGCATTCAATGTACTTCTAACTGCAGCAGAGAGGAACACTCGAGGAACAGCTGGCAGATCTTCTCCACAGCTTCACGAGCCAGAGACGTCAGGAAGACGCTGAGCTGGGTCACCTGATGGGAACAGCACGCCGTTACTCCTCCTCGTGTGATACATCTCAGGAGGCGAGGACATGGTGCAATAACACTTTTGGTCTTGTTCCTGTTTTCTTACAGGAGATAAACTAGGATCAGTTTGCTTCTTATATTACGACCTGTCAAATATAAGAAAAACATAACTAACCACAATGTTGAAATACACTTGAGTGAAGTCCAACATTTAGTACTTAAGTGAAAATACTATTAGTTCTCTCAGCAAAATAGACAGTTCGAAGTGTAAAAGTCAATTCGACACTTTTTCAGTATTATGTAGTCTGTTATATTATAATACAGAGAAGATTTGTGTTGTTATTAATGCATTAATATGTAAACAGCAGGTTAATGTTGATCAAAAGTAAACTAATCAACAATTTAAATGAGTAAATCCTTAAATAACCTTTTAAGATGTTTTAATATAAAACTATCTGCTAGTTCAGGTGTCTCAAATGGGAGAAATAATTTCTGCTTTTTATAACATTAGATTTTTGACAAAACAAGCAACTAGAAGACAACCTTGGGCTGACTAAATAAATATGTTATAGACTTAACAATGGACTACTAAATGAAAAACAACTAACATTCTTCTACAAAGTAACAGCACAGTGAAAGCTATATCATATTTACCCCAGACATGCGGAGGAGTAGAAGAATAACACTTTAAAATACTATTAAATGCATATATGCATAAAAGTAGTAAAAGTACATGTTGCCTCCAACCACTGGTTATACTGAAACGTATGTCAATGGTGGAAAGTGTGTTTCCAAATATTCACCCAAATACTGTACTTGAGTACAATTTTGATGTACATTACTTTGGCAGTCTGCTACTTTATACTTCTACTCATTACTTCACATTCATTTAAGTTCAGTTTCAATTACTTTAGAGACAGATTACTAACACAGAATATAATCAGAGACATTCATAATAATTTACCTTACCTTCGAATAGAGAAAAAAAAATGTATGGGGGGAAATTCGCTAAATAATTAATTTGTTAATGAATTCAAATCAGCATCACCATAATCAGCTTCAACATTGAAGTGATGAACACATTAAAGCATCAATAACTATAATGACGTCATATGGCATTATTCTGGAAAGTGTCATTCTGCTTAATGAGTACTTCTATTGTTGCTACTTTTAAGTTAACTTTTTTTATTAACTTGCAACTGAGTATTTCCATCGTCTGCGCGAGCTTTTGATATATTAATGTTCGTGACGGTTAGTTTTCAGTAGGACACTTCTCCTCCTCAGGCGGCTAAATGACGTGACTAGTGAACAGTGGTGACGGTGAAGGGCCCCGGCCGGCAGCAGCGGGTGAGACCTGTAGCTGAAGCGCTTCTAGACATACAGCAGATAGAGAGGCCCCGGGCCTGATGCCCGACTTAAAATGGCGAACAAGATGGATTCTTCTCGGTTGCCGTTCAGCCAGAGCGACGTGTTAATTATAAATTCAGTCCACTTGTTCGCTCCACCCGGCATAGCGGCGCTGGAGTGCGGGGTTGTGAGAGTTTAGCCGATGGACGCTGATAAATCATCGAGCTAGCTTTTCTATTTCTATGTTCAGCCGGTTGTCTGGACGCCAGAGAGCCGAGACACCGGAGACACACCGGAGGACGTAAACAACACGACTCTATCTCTCTCACACACACACACACACACACACAGTAACCGACAGTTCAACGTACCTTCTCCGAGGACCCTGGAGTGTTTTCGGTCGTGCGTTGCGACACGTCTGACTGCGTTGGAGCGGAGCCGCCGATAACTTTGGCTATTTCTGTCACCGTCGTACTCACCATTATCTCCAAAATGGAGCCCACCTGCATCCCCAGGTCCGACATTCTGCCAATGTCAACGTGTCCGCTTGTAGGTGTAGTTTCAGCAATATAATTTCGCAATGAAACGAACAGCATTCAAAGCTGCAATATTGTCGTTATGGTGAATAAAACAAACTCGTGCTGCTCACACGGATGTTCTACTTCCTGGTTCGTGTTCTTCAAAATAAGAGCACTCAGACTTACTTCGGTCTTCGTCGCCGCGTGTCAGTGGACATCAGCGGTGGAGCAAGTATTTAGAAGATACTTTAAGATGACCAATACAAATTGCACGAATACCACAGCGTACAATACTCTGTTAAAGTCCTGCATTTAAATGTTTGTATCTAAGTATAATCAGCTAAATGTATTTGTTACTCATACATGTAAAAGCAGGATTTTACTTGGTGTGTACACCATACATTGTACTTTTTACAAATAAAATCTGTCATTACATGGACAGCTATAACGCATTTATTGTAAGAGAAACACTTTGAATTGATCCAGAGAATTTTAGTTTTATTCTGACTTTTTAATTAGTTTGTTGTGCTTTGTTGTTTGTACCATAAAATATGATCCAATGCTGATGGGAAACTGAAAATATGAAAAGGCAGAATAATCATATCATTTCAATTCAACCTTTACTGAAGCACAGAATTTTTCGGTTTAAATATCATCTGCATCTTTCGTTGAGTACACTTCAAAGTGTACAATTGCACATTGCTGCAGACGCCAGAAACAGTCAAAATTGCTTAAATTAATCTGTCAGGTTTAGATTATGGCATTCTACAAACTGTATTTCAGTGACAGCCCAGAAGTAGTGAACATTTCCAAAGCAAACATTCTCCTCAAGATGCTTTTGCTTCTCGTTAAATGTATGTGAAGCTTTCTTTTTCAGGTCTGGACATTTTGCCCCGACGGGAACACAGGTAGGAATTAAAATAAATATATATAAAACCCCTGCTGCGTTATTGCTTCGTGCTTTATTCTAACCAGCTGCTCGACCTCCGGACACACAGCCGGTACGGGCTCCCTGACATTTCTCAGGCGCAGTTGTGTCTCTTGAGCAGCCTCGAGTCTGAAAATCCAAGTCCACAGCTGCCGCAGGAGTACGGCCGCTCCCCCGTGTGGACCTGCATGTGGAACTTGACGTGTCCGAGCTGCCTGAACCTCACGCCGCAGACCTCGCACTCGTAGGGCTTCTCCCCCGTGTGGACCCGCAAGTGCCGGAGGTAGTTTGTGTAGATCCGGAAGGCCTTGCCGCAGTGCTCGCATGTGTGCGGCTTCTCCCCGGAGTGCTGCAGCTCGTGCGACTTGAGCGCCTGGCGGATGATGAACCTCTTCCCACACACGCCGCAGCCGTGCGGCCGCTCCCCGGAGTGGACCCGTCGATGGTAGTCGTACGTGGCTTTGTAGAAGAAAGACTTCCCGCACGTCTGGCAGCTGTACTGCCTCCGCCCCGTGTGGATGAGCTCGTGTCTCCTCAGCGAGCCCGCCGTGTCGAACCACTTGCGGCAGGTCCGGCAGCTGAACGGCGTCATGTCCACCGTGGTCTTGTCCCGCCGGTAGATGACTCGCCGGTTGCCCAGGCTCCGCTTTCGGACGACCTGCCCGCGCCTCTCGTCGTGGGTCACTTTCTGGTGCCGCTGCAGCTGGCAGTTGTAGAGGAACGTCTTGCCGCACAGGTCGCACATGAAGGACTTGGCGGCGCCGTGGAGCAGCATGTGCGCCTTCAGCTTGTTCTGGACGAAGCTCTTCCCGCACACGTCGCACCGGAAGGGCTTCTCGCCCGTGTGGATGCGAAGGTGCCTCTTCAGGTTGTGCTGCAGGGTGAAGCCGGCGCCGCACGTCTCGCACGTGAACATCTTCCCCCTGTGGACGGACTGGTGCGTCCGCAGCGACCTCCTCCGGATGAACGCTTTGCCGCACACCGCGCACTTGTGCGGGTGCTCCCCCGTGTGGACGCTCTGGTGGCACTGCAGCGTGAACGCGTACCGGAAGCTCTCCCCGCACTCGGCGCACTTGTGCGGCTTTTCCGCGGTGTGCACGACCCGGTGGGCCCCCAGCGCGTGCTTGGTCTTGAAGGCCTTGCCGCAGGCGGGGCACGCGAAGGACCTCGCGTCCGTGTGGACGAGCTGGTGGGTCTTCAGGTACATTTTGGTCTTGAACGTCTTCTCGCAGAGCCGGCACTCGAAGGCGGCGTACTTCCGCTCCTCGTGCCGCAGCAGGTGGTGCTCCAGGGTCGCCGCAGTCCGGAGCTTCCTGGGGCACTGGTCGCAGGCGAACGGCCGCTGCTCTCTGTGGGTGTTGGCGTGCTTCGTCAGGTGAAGCCGCCGCTTGAAGCTCTTGTTGCAGACTTCGCATGTAAAGGACTTCCCTTTGCGCTCGACTGGCGCCGCGGCCTTCGGGCTGTCCGCGTTTTTGGATTCTGCCATGATGTTTGTCGGGGTGTAATCCTCTGCACTTTCTAGACGGGAGAGGAAAAAATAGATATAACAAATGGTCACACAGGACTAGGAGCGGCAGTTTGATAATGGGAAACATTTTAGCATTATAAGCTAATGAACTTCTCAAGTAAATATTAAAACTAACATAAATTGCTGGTTAAAACAACACTGGTGGTGGAATAGACAGTCCTGATAGGCAGCCCTCGTGGATGAATGACATGTTGAGTTAAAGCTTTGAGAGCTCAGAAGACGACAAAGGAAATGCATGTGTATTAATGTGAATTACTTCCATATGAACAACTTAAACACTCACCTCGTCGACTGGCCGCTAAGGACTGGGCTTCAGAATTCAACTCCTCCGTTGCCTCTTCAACATCTGAACAATAAATAGCTCACAGTCATCAGTCAGTCTTCTAAAACACTGTAAATAATAATTATAATAATATGCTGTCTGGGTCAAAGTTTTCTGTAAAACTAGATGTAAATAATATTTTAGATATTTGTGAAATCATGCTTTTAATCATTGCTGCTAATAGCTTTATTGTTTTCTGTCAGATCATGGGAAATAAAACTCTTTTCTAAAAACTAGTAATTCATGTACAGTATTTATTTTGTGTATCACTATCATACTATATTGTATATTGTTTCATGAAACAAAATACAAAAATAATAATAAATGTCTCTTTATATTATTGAATGTAATACTGATACATTCACCTTATAAAAATGTTTATTCTTTTTTAATTAAAATTATTACAAATATATTTATATTATTACAATTCTGATTTTTTACTGATATTTAAATATTCTTCAAATCAATAATCAATATAATTATTTATACATTAACATTATTCAGATTATAAATTAATTAATAAGCAGCAATCTGTGGAGCCGGAACTGTGAAATGATATTTATATATATATATACACAATAAACTGTTTGGTAGTTTAAATTTGAGCTAAACATCATATTGTACCATTTTTCCGTTAACAAATCGTAATTTTCTTTAAGTGGCTCAAGCTGACTGATGAATATAGTAGTGTAGAAGTATAACGTAGCATGGAAAGAAGAAGAAAAGGACAATATCCAGTATGTGATGCAGTGACACAATGAATCTTTGAATAAATGAGCTGCTTGGACGGGAAATCAAAACATTTCAAAGACTGGAGATGATGATGTGAACTGAGTCATGTGATGTTTAAATAGAAAAAATACTCTGAATACTTTGAACTGTTTTGTACCAGACAGCCTAAACTATGTTCATAATTACCTTGTGTTACAGATTATGCCAAAGCAGCTAGTCATGAAACTGTAATCGCCATGGAGACGGAACAGAGCGAGGTCGCAGCATGATGACGTACAAAAACTGGGAGGACATCGATGCGGAATTTGGCGGGATTTGTCCACAGGTCGAGAGTTCTTTTGTGTTTTGTGTCGAGCACAGCGGAAATCAATGCCATGGGATATTAGTTTTTATTTATTCATATTGTGTGATTTAATTTTTAATTCCTACTTTTTTGACTTAAAGTTTAAACCACTTCTTTTTCAATAGGGTTAGTATTTTGCAGTGGACTCTTATTTCCTCACCAGCAACGTGTCCACTCTGCATCCCGGCAGCGGGCGGCGTTTCTGTGATTTCCTCCGCCAACGCACCGGCCTTTCTTTTCAACGTCCCGAAGGGCTTCAACCTGTAGATCAACCCGGTCCGCTCCAACAGGACGGGGCAGCCGCTCAGGACGCTCTCCCTCCACGTTCGGGCATTCTCCAAGTTTTCCGTCGTGACCTTCAGCTCGCTCTCCAGCCGGCCCGCTTCGGCCTTCAGGCTCTTGTTTTCGTTGCGCAGTGTCGAGGACAGCTGGGAGAAAATGGCGCTGACCTTTCTCGTCGCCTCCCGCGCCAACATTTCCGCGATGCTGTCAAAATCTGTCTGCGTGGATGAAAATAAATTGTTAACAATATGGTTTAAAACTGTTATATAAAGCACAATCACACGACACAGTGATTGTTGCTAAATAAGAGGTTCAACTGATTTCAATGGTTCTATATGTGTGTTTGGTTAGGAGTTGATTTAGGAAGCTAATTTCTGGAGGAGGTAAACTAGTATTTAGACTCATGTCAACGTCAGCCGACACAAAATATTTACATGACCGTCGAATTAAATAAAAATGTAATTAATTTACGATATCTATGTCCTGTGCAATGAGACCTAATTTTATAGGTTCCTATAGGTGTTAGGCAAGGACTCATTCCTGCACCACTCCATACGGGCGTGTAGCTTACTACTCAAGCATAAATCATTATGAAATGATATACAGATGAAAAATAGCCTCTTGGCTAACTCTGGCACATTTACTGCAAAGTTTTTAGCAATGTGCACTGTCCCTTATTAAATAAACCATTAAAAAAATATATAATAAAAATACATCAATTAGATTAGAGATATACTTTATTCATCCCCAGGGGGGAATATGTTTGTAGCAGCAGCAAGCTGGTTTACAATATATACAATACAATAAAATAGCAGGGCAGAACATATTAAATGTAATAATTTTAATAATTAAGGACATTTAAATTAAATTAAAAGAATTATGTTATTTTGAAATAACAAAAAACAATGTAGTGGAACAAAAGGTACATTATTGACTTCCAAAATGTAGTTGGTACGTAGAAAAAAAAGTAGCATAGTACGAGTACTTCAACATTGTACTTCAGTACAGTACTTGAGTGACGTAAGATGTGGGCTACTGGGTTAGCGGTACATCCCACCGCTGCTGCACTAACTAGTTATATAACCAGTACGTGTTATCTTCAGCAGTCAGTCCACCCTTCACATCACTGCACGGCGGTAACGCGCCATGTATACCAGACGGCATTAGTCAAAATAAAAGTTAACAATTCACAATAATAAAAAATTATAATAAGAGCCTCGACCAATATTGGCGTAGCTACCAATGACGAGACTATTCGGGACCAAGAACTGGGTTTGCCCTCTTAAAAATTACAGTTCGCCATCTTTGTTACGCTACACGATTTCTTTCCGTTGGTCCCATCTCTCCGCTGAAAGAGTTTCTGGTCAGCTCAACACACGCAACTGCTGTGACAGCCCAACATGCAGTCACGGTAATATTAAACGTGTACTGACCTTACGTCTCATGTTGGGCTCCGTAGTTACATCTTCTTCTTTGGAATTTCCGATATCAACAGCAGTCTTAATGGCTATCTCAATGATGGATTTAGTTTCTGAATAAAACACTAAGTTTTCTGACATTTTTACCTTCAAAGCTAACAGGCTACTCTCACCAACAGTGTTATTAGACAGCAGCGCCATTGATTCCGGAAATGGAAGTGGCACAAATGTCATATTTCAAAATAAAAATCTTGAAAGTTACTTCGATTGCGAATGTTCTTTTATTGCAATAACGAGAAAATAGTATGTCATTATACACAGAACTCTACATTAGAAAGTTATCTTTACAATTTCAATTTGTTTGAAAATAATTACATTTGAATGGCCTTTTGTTGATTATTACAAATAAACAAAACATAAATTGATACAGATTAAAGAAATTAAAAAAGCCATTAAAAAAATGACCTCATACTTCACTGAAGGAGCAACTCAACGAGAGAAGATAAATAGTTTTCAACTGCTGAACATTAGTTCATCAAACTGTTCAATCATTAAGCTACGTGTCCCCTTAAAAATATTTATATTATCTCAGCTCGACATTTGAGGATTCACCATTTGCGATGTTAAATGTTTTACAACAGGCATCTGTATTTAAGCCGCTGAGGTTATTGGGAAAAAGAAAAAAACAGCACTATAAATGCCATGAACAATGCTGCTAATCTTCAGTCAATAATCTATGAATGAGAGTAGAGCTGCAGCTACTTTTACAATCAATTACTGTATTATCACCGTGGATAAATCCCTAGCCTGCCAAGTATAATGAAAACTAAGAGTTACCAAAGGCTTTAAGTGTCTAAACTCCTAAATTGACCAACAGCCCAAAACACAAGCTATTAGTTTACGAATATGAGGGCAATCCAACATTCCTCTGTCAGTGAGGCATGAAAAGTAAGTAAGCAAACGGATGTCCTGTCAATAAATTAACATATTTATTTTGTGAATTGTACCAACAGATTACGAAGAGGATACTAAAAGGCACCGAGCCACACACGCACCATTTGGTATCCCCTAACACAACACAAGTCGTCCCTTTTTGTCGTCTGCCTACTGCCCGTCGCAGCTGTGCTTCTTCAGCTGCCTCGTATCCGAGAAACCCCGGGAGCAATGCTGGCACGAGTACAGCTTCTCTCCCGTGTGGATCTGCATGTGAGACTTGAGCTGGTTCGACTGGTGGAACTTCCGGTGGCAGTACAGGCACTCAAAATGCTTCTCGCCCGTGTGGATCCGCATGTGCCTGTAGAAGTTCCCGTCTGTTCGGAAGGCCTTGCCGCACTGGTCGCACTTGTACGGCTTCTCGCCCGTGTGGATGCGCTCGTGCTGCTTCAGGCTGCCGGCGTGGAAGAATCGCTTGCCGCACACGTCGCAGACGAAGCGCTTCTCCCCCGCGTGGCTCCTCTGGTGGTAGCCGAAGGAGTACTTGTTGTGGAACGACTTCCCGCAGATGCCGCAGTTGAACTCCTTGTGCTCGCTGTGGCCTCGCTCGTGCAGCCGGAGGGAGCCCGCGGCGCTGAAGCCCTGCAGGCAGACTTTGCAGCTGAACGGCTTCAGCGGCGGCTTGTTCCGCTTCCGGGCCTGGAAGAAGCGCTGCGTGCCGTCGGCGCTCCGGTCCGCGTGCACGTACTTCTGGTGGATCAGCAGTCTGCAGTTGAAGAGGAAGGTCTTCCCGCACAGGTCGCACATGAACGGCTTCCTGGCGCCGTGGATGAGCATGTGGCACTTCAGCTTGGCGTTGTCCGAGAAACTCTTGCCGCACTCCGGGCAGGTGAACGGCTTCTCCCCCGTGTGGATGCGGAGGTGCCGCTTGAGGTTGTTGTTCAGGCTGAACCGGGCGCCGCAGATGTGGCAGGTGAACGGCTTCTCCCCCGTGTGCACCGCGCTGTGCCTCTTCAGGGCCGTGCCGGTGCGGTACGACCGCTTGCACACGGCGCACGTGAACGGCGTGATGCCCGTGTGCTTCCGCTTGTGCACGGTCAGCGAGTGGGCGTACTTGAAGGTCTCCTCGCACATGCTGCACTTATACTTCTTGGAGCTGGAGTGGACGATCTGGTGGAAGCGGAGCGTGTCCTTGCTCTTGAACTCCTTGCCGCAGGTGGCGCAGCCGAACGGCCGCTCCTCCGAGTGCACGGCCATGTGGCACCGCAGCTGCACCGACGTCCGGCAGCTCTTGTCACAGAGGTGACACTGGAACTTCTGCTTCCACTTCTCGTGGCGCAGCAGGTGGTTTTCCAAAGACCGCTCGACCCGGAAGGTCTTCCCGCACTGGTCGCAGGTGAACGGCTTCGGCGGCTTGGACCGCCGGTGGCGCATGAGGTGATTCTGAAGAGACTCCTCCTTCCGGAACGACCTCTTGCAAAGGGTGCAGGGGAAGGGCAACGGGGCTTTGCTCGCCTCGTGGCGCGAGAGGTGATTTTCCAGAGACCTCTTTTCCAGGAAACTCCTGCCACACTTATCGCAAGGGAAAGGCTTCTTGTGGACCTTCACGTGTTTCTTCAGGTCGCCCTTCCAGTGGAACGTGACGCTGCAATGCTCGCAGGGGAACCGCTTCGCCGTCTGAGAGTCTTTTCGGCGAACCCTCCTCCCCTGCACTCCGGCCACCTTGATTTGTTTCTCTTCCGCGATGTCGTCAGTTGAAACTGGAAAAGAGAAGGTACAAGATATTTTCTTTTCATTGATCCTCCCCCACCAAGACAATTGCATTCTCTACCTATTCAAGGTCCTTCCAGAACTTTAATGTTGTAGGTTTATTTTCTACAGCCGTCTAATCGTACCGTCTTCCATTTTAAAGGTTGCTCTCCTGGTCCTCTTCGGTCTCCCTGAAGGCGTCTCTTCTACAGATATCTGTGACGCATGAGAAAATAAAGTTTTAATTATAAAATATTTGTTCCTTTAAATTACAAAAGGTTCTTTCTCAGAATTATACTTATTTATTTAGAAACAAGACAACTTGTTTGGGGTGGGTGGGGGCTGTCACCCTGTTTGCCCTTGAAATACACACTGCATCTCCACATCCGGACACAAATCATTCTGCAGAATAAAACCTCAAACCTTTTCTTGTGCCGAGTCAACGCCACTGCTCGAGTCCGGGCTGGCAGCACCCCGAGGCGCAGACCCCGGCGAGGCCGCTTGCTTGCATTCAGAGACGGGGTGTTCCTGCGGCACCGTGGGAGCGGTGATGTCACCGTTGACAAATGCCACCGGGGCTGATTCTGGTTTGGGGACAGTCACCGATCCAGCGGTGGGACCGGCTTCAGGGCACTCCGACGTCGCCGGGTCTGACGCAGATTCCTTCGCAGCAGCCGGAGGGTCGGAGACGGACAACGCCGGGGCTCCTGTTTCGTGTCAAACGGGAGAAATCAAGCATGTTGCGTGAAGCACGGAACTGACAAATCATTAGTTGCTTCTGCTTCTCAAATGTGCAGCCGTGGTACTTTTCAATCTTGCATATGGTTGTAAATGTAAGTCAACATTATAAATGTGTCTCAGGTGAACTGCAACATTTTGTGGACCAATCATTAATCTACAGTAACTACTAAATAGCATTGCTGATGCATTCTACCACATTGTGACAGCCCGCCCACAACACGAGTCATGTGACCAGGGATCGATGGGCTGACCTATCAGCGAGCAGTCCGGCATCAGGACGTGAGTCGGGTCGCCTCCCTGCGCCTTGGTGCCGCCGTCCCCGATGCTCCTCAGCTCCTTCTCCAGCTGCTCCATTTCCCTGCCGAGCTGACCCACTCTGGCCTCCAGCTCCTGCTCCAGCTGCCCGGCTTTCTTATGCAGCACGTCCTCCAGCTGCTCCACTTTGGCCCGCAGAGCCTCGTTCTCCTCGAACAGCTCCGAGGAGAACTCTGTGAACACCTTGTGGATCTGGACCACCAGGCACTTCTCTATCTCCTGGACTTCGCCGAACGTCGCCTCCTCCCACTGCGCGGTTGTCGCCTCTTTCGTCCAGGCGTCCCGGAAAACGGACACGGTCGCCTGGATGGCGACTTCCACGATCGACGCCACTTCGCTGCCAAATCTCGCCTCCATTTTTTCCCTTCAGTCAGACGCTAAGCTCGACTTGCCGTGTCCGTCTGTCCGCACGGCATTTAGTTTGAGCGTAACCGGAAACTTGAACAAGAGTCGGCTTGAAACACAACACTCTTCCGTGTAAACGTTACGTTCTCATTGGTGCCCTACATGGCGGACTGTGCGTTACTAAACATGTTCCGTACTGGACATCCGCTTCCGGTGTCACGTCCGCATTTCAAAATAAAAGGCAGACAGACGTCCCACTAAGATTAATAATCGAAAACAACCAATGGTGGAATAATTATTGATATATTTCACTTCAGTAAAAGAAGAAATTATGGTGTAAAAACATTAATACAAGTTTGATACTGACATTTTACTGGTCCCCCTCAGTCTCCCTGAAGGTGCCTCTTCTCCTCCATTAAATGACAAAAGGTTTCCTCAGAATTAAACATCTTGTGTGTTAGCATCAAAGCATACTAAAAAGTATCCAGTGGAGATATGTCCTTTGCTTAACATTTCCTGTACATAATTATTTGTATTATTATTTCCAGGTGAATACACTATTTTCCTTGATTTCCAGGCGCTTTTGCTCCATCAATATCCATCAATGGATATTTCCTGATCAGGAAAAACTCCTAAAGCTTCACGGGGAAAAAAGGGGAGAGCTCAGAGGAGGATCCCTCTCCAGGATGGACAGGTGTAATATATGCCATGTGTCAAGCAGATGGAGGTAGCGAGGAGTGGGCGGAGCGTCAACAGGGCCATGGCGCAGCGCTCTCACAGCGAGTGGCGTTAAGTTGCGGAGCTTTTGAGACCGTCTTCGGCTTTTAAAAAATGTTTCTATTTTATTACTACTGTCGATAAATATACCAGTATCGTATTCATGGTATATCGTATTGATGGTATATCGTTATGGTATTGTATTGAATTCTGGTATGATATTTATGGCAGGTATGTAGCCTATAGAAGTTATAATTTTAGGATTGTGACAACCAGGTAGAGGAAGGAACAGACTCATGGAACAGACTCATGGAACAGGATCATGGAACAGACTCATGGAACAGACTCATGGAACAGGATCATGGAACAGACTCATGGAACAGGATCATGGAACAGACTCGTGGAACAGACTCAAAGCTCAGCAGAGCACACAAGTCCAAAAAAGGAAGTTGGTTCATGAATGACTTTAACCATATTATATATAATGACAATGTAACATTGTTATTACTATTATTAGGGCCCGATTACTGAATTATTCAGAGGACCTTTTTTCTTATTGTTATTATTATTTAGATTTGCGGTCCGAAAATTCAAAAGACCGTAGTTATAAAAGTTTAGAGGTGTCATCAGAAAACGTAGATGTGGTGTGGCGACAAAAAAAAACCCACCTGCTTTCTCTGTGTCAGCCATTTGTGGAGCTTTTTTCTAAAAGAATAAAAGCTCAATGTCGGAGAGACAGAGAGCGTGGTTACTGACAGTGGCATATGTGGCAATACGTCTGCTGAGTGTCAGAGCCGAAGACAAGTAGAGAGCTTTATCTTCTGCCCCCCCCCCCCCCCCCCCCTCTCTCTCTCTCTCTCTCTCTCTCTCTCTCTCTCTCTCTCTCTCAAACTGGACTTCTAATGTCTGTGTACCCAAAGTTAAAGTACCCTTTGCAGAATGTCACATTCCAGATATATTATTTCACATTATTAGTGATGTGATAAATGTGTACTTTAATGTTGCAGATGTTTAAGGTGTTATATCACAATCTGTATTTATCAATTCAAAGAAATGTCTGTACAGAGCAAAGGATTCCCCTCTGGTTCTGATCATGTTACACACCGTTATCGGTTCATTAATTCACCCTCGACTCTGCAGCTCGTGTTCCCCGGTACGTTACAGTGGTTGCATAGTGGCGGGTGGGACTGGAAAGACATGCACAGCAGTACCATAATTAGAGACTATGTCATGCAAAGTCTTTGCCCCGTGTGTGTGCGTGTGTGTGTGTGTGCGTGCGTGTGTGTGTGTGTGTGTGTGTGGTGTTTTCAATCGGTTCATCAATAATCTCACTTCATAACAAACTCCAAAAAAGTGAAACGTAACAAAGACAAGGGCCAGTTTTCCAAGTGTCCCCCGCTGATAAACTTATTCTCCCGTTGTTTTTTTACAGAAAAACCTTTGATCCCAAGCATTGACATCATCAGGCTGCTGTACGCAGACAGACAGACAGACGGGCTGAGGCAGACAGACAGCCAGACAGACGGGCTGAGGCAGACAGACAGTCAGACGGGCTGAGGCAGACAGACAGTCAGACGGGCTGATTATTATAAAATAAAAGCCTCCTAATAAAAGATCCCTCGGTCCACACAATCAGACTCCCACTGGCTGCTGGGGACTCGACTCCTCGACCAGACAGAAGTCGCCAGTCACTCTCTCACTGATGGAGATGGCCCTGATTGTCCTCAGAAATATAGAAAAATGTAATGCTAGATTACAAAAACGTATTTAGTATATTATATATTCCAGGCAGTGTGTGCTTATACGAGCGTGACGGGATCCGGATGCATACTAGTAGATCCAAGCATCAATGCGTGTTGATTCTCTTCTTTACGTAACGGAAGTTTACGCATTTAATTCAATGAAACCGTTTAGTCCAGGGTAGTGGCGTCCCTAGGCTAAAAAACATCCGGGGCTAAAGCCCCGGATGTTTTTTCATTAGCCCCGAATGTTTTCAACAACAACAAAAAAAGATTTGGTACACAAGTGGTTAACACCTCCAGGTCGCACATGACGTCATTCACCCAAAACAGCGGAGTCAGACTGGCAGCAGGCGCACGTAACAGCAAGCTGCTGTCTGAGAGTGTTTCTATGTCTACACATTTCGCTGCTTCACTCTTCTGGGCTAAGCCCAGCGCCGCCGCTCCCATAACGCGCATCGCTCTGCAGTGATACGCGCCGACACATCCGCGCACACAGGTGAGCACACTCTCACGCGCGCCGGCATCGAGCCGAGAAGAGTTGTTGACGGGGGGGGGGGAGCGATGCGCGTTATGGGAGCGGCGGCGCTGGGTTTAGCCCAGAAGAGTGAAGCGGCGAAATTTGTAGACATAGAAACACTCTCAGACAGCAGCTTGCTGTTACGTGCGCTTGCTGCCAGCCTGACTCCGCTGCTTTGGGTGAATGACGTCACGTGCGACCTGGAGGTGTTAACCACTTGTGTGCCAAATCTTTTATTTATTTATTTTTTAATTAACATTCGGGGCTAATTAAAAAACATCCGGGGCTTTAGCCCCGGGTTTTTTAGCCTAGGGACGCCACTGGTTAAGACCGAAATGACACTTGAGAGCCCTGAGAATGTTTAATATTAATTATTACACCATTAGACCACCATTACATTTTTCCTCTCGCGCACCCCACTTTGGGAATCCCTGGTTTAGTCTATAAAATAAAAGTAAAAAATTTAAACACATCCAAATTTCAATGGAGCTCATGGTTTTCATCTGTTATCATGTTTTGTCTGACCAGCCGCTCTGCAGCAGGCCGGCGTCCCATAGTGCAAAGAAAAAGTTGCATAAAGTTTCAGCGCATTGCTACTACGGCTATCATCATCCTCCTCATCATCCTCATCATCCTCGAACAGACACTTCTGGCATCCTGCTGTGTGGTTTTGGTGCACAAGACAGAGACTGAAGCGGTGTTTCCTGTTCGTGGCTGAATGATGTTTCAAGTCAACTCTTGAACTTCTGGTTGAACTTAAATTCATTTCCAGGTGAGACATGAACAAACGGCGACTACAAACACGTGAATGATAAACCAAAAGGTATTTTATTCGTCATTTTTCATCCCGGGCCGACAGACTTTGAGACTACAACCCAAACCGCTCCAAACCACGCCAGAACTTTGCCCCGCCTCCCCACATCCGGTTGCTCGTGCTGAGTGGACCGGGCTCAGTGCCGCGTGCTCCTTTGTCCCGTATGCAGCCACAAAGTGTTCGTTATGCCGTTGGGAGCGTAATCCGACAGCGGAGCACGAGGCCGCGTCGCCGGCGCACCTGTGGAAGATCGTCCCGCTCAAAGTCCACCTCCTCTGCCTCCGACTTCGTTGTGTCCCACATGCACGTCACATGATTGCATTGATCTGGCATTCACACCGAAGTTAGATGCATAAAGTGTGCTGAAATCAAAACAGGAGGAAAGACAGTTACAGCTCTCGAGACATGTGGTTTAAAAAAACCCGGTAAAACACAAACCAGATAACACATGCTAAAAAAAAGAAATACTCTCATAACCAAAATAGCACATTTTGAGAAACAGAACAAATAATTCGCCTGTAAAATGTCGACTTTTGAAAATGTTTTTCAAAAAGATTCCGAGTGGGCTCGACCGGCTGTTCAGAGGAGGATGTCGACTGATGTTTAAAGTCCAGCTCAAGTCACACACAACTTAATGTCAGTTTATTTTTAATTCATTGTCGTTTTTATATTATCTAAAGGGGGGAAAAAGACAGAATTAGTTCCGGTACTTGTTCGTAGGAGCATTTCAGAGCCCCGTCTGATCTGGACTGCCTCGCCGGTCCAAGAAGGCCTGGGACGTGTGCAGACGACCGACCAGTCAGTCGGCATCCTGGAAGTTTTCTCTCTGAAAAAACACTGTTTGAAAACATTTCCGGTAAAAGCATAAAGCTCACCTTTATGTCCCTCATCAAAGTAGATGTCTGAGTGTGAAATGGGCTCAGCGTTGCCTCTTGAGGGGCGCGACCCACCGTAAAGATCCAGTGGGTGTTTTCAGATGAGCCCATTCCCACAATGAGGCGAAGAAGACACGAAGGTGAGATACATACTTTATTCCAAACAGGGTGTTTCCAGTTTTGCACGAGGAAAGACAGAAAGCTAAATAAATATGGCGAGCACCATCAGGAAACCAAACACATGAAATCACTTTCTCCATTTTGGTTTCTGATCTTTTTTATATATGACTTCCAGAGCGGATGCGTATGCTGTTCTGCAGCAGCGATTTCAGCTGGACTTTAATTCAAAGAATAGAAAAATAAAAAATGAACACTGAGTCCATACAGTGACATCGAAACGGCATTCATATTTGAAAGTATAAAAAAGAAAGAAAAAGAAAAAGATTTCAAATGCTGTCTGACCAGGATGCTCCCACCAGTAACTTGATTTTACCCATCAGCCACCACAGCTGGTGCTTCTCAAAAAACTCCCCATTGAAGAATACTGGTCAAAGTCTAACAGATGACAGTGATGCACTGTGGCCGTTCTTCTTCCATCTCTTGTTGTCCTCCCTGTCGTTTATGGCGTTGTGGTGAGTTGACAGGAAATGCAAACCGATTGATTGGCGGATGCCGAGTCAACGGGTTGCAAAGAACAGCTTCAATCGACCAGTGATGTCTCTCCAAGCAGAACATGCAATCTCACAACTTACAGACCTTGCTAGATATTTGGTCCGTCTGATACCTTGGCTCACGATGCCGCGTCAGTTCATTCATTAATTAATTCCCGTCTACACTGATGGGATGTTGATCCTGGACAGTTGGATGGCCTTTTACACTCTTTGCAACCTTTGACATTTTAAACCTGCTGAGTTACTCTTCTTTGTGTGTGTGTGTGTGTGTGTGTGTGTGTGTGTGTGTGCGCGTGCGTGCGTGTTGTGGATCGGACGTGTCTGGAAGACTAAGGTGGCGTCGAAGGGGACAAACATATCAACGTGCGATGCACACGGTAAGAACATACTAACATGAAGAACCTGAGAGCTATGGAGAACCGGGAGCAGCAGCGCACAGACACACGCACACCGCACGAAGAAAAACGAGATATTTTTAATTCTGTAAAAAAAATAAGAGGATGCAACCGATTTGTGTGAATAAATCAAAGAATAAGATCCGAGTAGTTTGATGCCGAACAGGAAATGAGTGGAGAACTTATCCTGATGCACCAACTTCCTTTGAGCCATTGAAACCTTCAGCTTCCTGAAATATGAATTTTGTGTGCAAAATAAAAAAATAAGGTACAAATTTGAAAGTAAAATGAAACAACATTTTAACGAATGAGGCCCCTGGGAGCCAGAGCCTACCATTTAATTACTTTCATCTCGATCTGATCATTGATCCAAGAACTGTACATGTGTTTAAAAAAAACAAAAACAAAAAGATCTTGAGAGCCAAAGTGACCACACTGGGTCACGTGGGCTGGCTTTACGTTAAACCCGGTATGACTCATCTGTCATGCAGAAATCTTCACGGGAGAATCTTTGATCCAAAATGAATGCTATCTATATGAATGAAGGGAAATCTGTCAACATTTCAAGCGACTTCCAAGGACGATTTTAAGCCTCTGACAAACGTTTTCTCTAAGTTTGTATTTCTGTAAAACATTTTGGCATAATTTTCAGTCTCTTTCAGAGTAATAAGACTTGGTGAAGGATGTCGAGACTGACAGACAGACAGATAGATACAGGAGATAGGACAGACGAACGAGAAATACATACGGGAACAGCTCATCTCATATAAAACAAAAAACATGGAACAGAATGAGCTCCGTCGCGTCGCACGACCGGCAACCAGAAACAGCCTTCGAGTTAACGTGACGCGCGTCCGCCACTCTCTCTCGTGTTCACGCCGGAGGTTCAGCAGCGTGGAAGTCTCTCTTGCAGTTCCCCGAAACAGCCACCAGAAGGGGCGTGGGCGGAGCCTCAGTGACTGTGTGTTCTCACAGAGACACAGAAGAAGAACAGAGAGAGCGAGAGAGAGAGATGTCTCCTGCTCCGAACCCGTCCTGTCTGTCCTATGAGTAAAGCCTGGGTCAGTCCCTCTGTCCTGCGTGTCACTTTCCATCCAAACACGACCGCTTTGTTGACAGTGTTGGAGGCGGAGAGAAGGGCGGGGAGGGGTGGGGCGTTCACTAGTAGTCTACAGCCCCGCCTCCTATCCGGAGTTCGTACGATTCGATCCCGACCGATTCCGTCACCCAGCTCACTTTCTCTTACCGGACTTCTCAGAGCGCTTCGACTCCGACTTCCCTCCTCGGTCCGACCTCTCAGAACGCTCGCCCCTCTCCTTCTCTTTCTCCATCTCCAAGTCCGCCGGCTCGATCCGCTCGCCGCAGTCCGAGCGCTCGCCGCCCCGCTCTGACCGGTTGTCTCCCTTGCTGCCGTCGAGCCGCGTGACCTCCTCGGTGGATGAGGTAGTTGGTTGGGGCTGACCCCACTTTAGGATCTCCTCGTGCTCCGTGATGCTGCCCGTGATGTTGGTCACCCACACCTTCAGGTCTTCCTGCGAAGGAAGAGAGGGGGGCTCACGGATGTCAGCTGAATGGTCCTTTACCGTTTCAGTAATTATGAGTTTTTCACATGTGATCAAATAAATAAATGTAGACACAACGAAACACGAATGTCTCACCTCATCTTTCGCGTGAAACAAGAACTCACTGCCATCCTTTGTTCTGCAATAAGAGGAGAGGCATTAAACTTAGGAAACCTGTTTGGTGAGACCCTGAATCTCGAGTTGCTCACCAGACGCTTCACAGCAGCCCGCTGCACCTAACATACGTAGGATGTGTTAAATGGGTTCCAAGTGTGGATACTTGTTGGATAGAATGAACCCTTCATATCTACATCGGGATCGGGTCTTCTTCATGTTGCACCGTCGTGTTTCTAGCCCAGAATCGACAAACCGAACAGTGACTCAGGGCCTTTAGAGAACTACCACACAGTCTGCCTTCCGTCGCTCCTAAAGTATTCTTATGACGGTGAGGAAGGCCTCTGAGCGAGGGCCGAACTTCGAACTGCTAGATATCGGCAAATCCTACACACTGTTCCTTTAAATCCAAAAGGTTGTCATCATCATCCGAGGACTGGAACCGTTGGGCACATTCGTGTTACCGGATGTGAACTTGGAGCAGCAGCAAATGTCTTGCTTTGGTCCTGTATCATGTTTCAGAAATTTGAAGTATCACCGACACTTTTCCGTCTGTACGAGAAAACCACTGCAGGCGCGTTGTCTGATGGAAGCTGCCGTCAAACCGAGAGGCAGAGATGAAGCATTGTGGCATCATGTCACCAAAGTGTACTAAAGGATCCAAAACTGACTGCTCTGTGTCTGATAATGTGTGTGTGTGCTTTGTCTCTGTGTCGTGAACTCCAGAAGCTGGCGAGATGTGTTCGTAACTTTCTTGCTGACTGGAACTCAGCTTTTTCTATTGCAGGAAACCAGTGAAGAAAACCAGCAATAGCCGAAACGACGGCTCCTCCACAGTCGTCACTACTTTGTGACTCCCTTTCAAAAAAGCCAACTCAAAGGTAAACAATGATCAGCGTTGAACTAGACCCACATGGATTTGTCGTGCTGATTAAGCAAATATCGTGAACCTAGTTTCTAAGAATGGTTTACTTAACCCAGCTCCACAAAGGGGAGCACAGGAAACGCGAGTACGACAACGGCCTCTCACTTGAGCGTGAAGACGTTCTTCTTCTTCTTGTAGCCGTTGGTGACGTCGCAGTGGCAGTCGGAGAGGTTGAGCAGCGGCTCGCCGTTGTAGGTCGTGGCGGTGCTCTTGGCGTCCTTGTAGAAGCCCATCTCCCCTTTGTTGAGCACGCAGTACAGGTTGACCCATGACCTGCTGTGGTGTGGGAAGGCGGGAGGGGTGAGGGAGAGGGGTGGGGGGGGGGGGGTCGAGAAGGGGGAGTAGTGGAGGAGGAGCATGGGGAAAGGAGTACGAGAGCTGCAGAGTCGCTCTCGCTGAGCTAACACCTCACTCACCTGACCAGAGCAGACAGGGAGGTGATGGACCGGCACCACGAAGGGAGGAGGAAACACACTGCTGAACAAAGACGGACGGGCGAACGGACGGACAGACGGAGGATGGAGGGATGGGGGGGGGGGGTAGCTACGCTCAGTGTGTGTGTCGCTGTGTGTGGGGCTCATATGACTTACCTTGGAGGAGAGGAGAGGAGCAGCCAGGAGCACCGAGGACGAGAGGAGAACAAGAGGGGAGAGTTTGGTTAAATGGCATTGTGGCAGCAAACGCTGCTTCAAACTCCAGTCATGCACCATTTTGCCTCTTTGAGCGTGTTAACATGCACACGGCATCCGCATTAATAAGCGTACGCCAAATTGTAGGTATTATTCAGAGCAAGCTGTCTGCTTTGTGACAATAGGAGGAGAACGAGAGACTGGAGGACGCAGGCGGTGCATGTGATACTGTGTCTACGTTACTGTTGGCAGCACTAGTTTCCATCAGAGACGTCGTGAAAAGCGAAGATCTCAGGGTCCCTCCAATAATGATCATGAATAGACAATTAGATGTTGTGTTCAAGAGAATGGGACGGACGGACAACCAGAAAGAAAAAACGATGCCTTCCAGGATAAGGTTAAAATATATATATTTATATATACTGTATAATATATAAAAAATCTCATCTGTCCAGTATTTTCAAAATAAACTGAATGCAAACAGAAAATGCTTACTCAATTACTGCAGTCAAGTACGTACTTGTACTCTTCTACTCCGGCAATATTGTACTATTTTATTGATTTGATAATTAAGGTACTACCGTAGTTGCTTTGCAGACTGAGATTAATAATACAAATATAAATCAACAAATAACGTTAACAATACAGGTTAACACTTTGAGAGCAGGACTTCTACTTGCACACGGTATTACTGAAAAGATCGAGTGCTTCTTCCACCATTGCTCAGATACACGTCACGGTCGTAGCTGTATCTCAGGGTACAGACAGGAAATCATGGCAACACGTCTTTGCTTTTCAGAAAAAAAACGTAATTAACTGAGTAACGAAGGTGAAACTAGTAACTGACGAATCTGTGTTCCATGATATGTAGTCAGTTTGTCCCTCAGCTCATCTAGGCACTACAAAGAGTACGCATCGTTCACATGCACCGTATCCTCCACTCATTCTGAATAATACCAGAGTATTAAATTGCACATAAACACTCAGTGCCTCGTCATGTAGCTATGTAACAAAGACGGGTTGAAACAGGTTGAACCTCAATTCTTCTTCTCAGACTAACTGTATCCTCTCTTTCTCCACATTGATTGGAGGAAAATGGTCTGAGGGCCACCCCCACAGATCTCCTCCAATCAAAGTTGAACACAAAGAAAAGAGGGAGCATACAATAAGCCAGGAGCCGTTTGAAGATTCACACTTGTCCTGATTGAAGCCATTCAGGATTACCTTGCCATGTACATTACAGGGCATGTACATACACGAGACATTCATCCACTGCCTTGAGTGGGGCACGTGAGTGGGACTCATCCGCAGCTGGAAGGGGGTGGCGGGGATGAGCGTTTAGCTGTGGATGGTCAGCCCAGCCACTAGAGGGCAGTGCAGAGACAGGCGCTGCCGTTGGTGTCTCTCTGGAGGAAGCAGCGGTCATCCATGGAGGCCAGGTAGTGAGTGAGTATGTGTGTGTGTGTGTGTTGTGTGTGTGGAGGCTAAGCGACTGGGCACAAGTCAGTGTACGCCATCGCAGCTCCTTCAGCCATCTCGTGGGCTCCCGCTCGGCGTCGTTAAGCATCATGCAAGATGTTTACACATGTGGTGACATTTCTGCTGGATGCCGTTTTAATTCATGTAACCGTTCTGATGATTGTGATCAGAGATCACATACATTTTCAGAAGCTCCCGCATATTGACAGTAATTTATTTTAAAAATGTTATCCCTGCTGTTTATTTATACCTGCTGGTTTTAGTCTTTGTTTGCTTGTTTTTTGTTATTTCATTAAATTAAATAATGGAATAATATTATTTTGAATATCCAATTGCATAAACATTAAATTCCCTTCTCTATGTCTGTGACGGAAACAATAAAAAAAATAGAATACAAAACTATTACTGGTAAAAAAAAATCTAATAATGGGTTATAATTTATTTCGAATTGATAGGATTATTGTAATTGTGTAAATTATCAACTGACAGCCACTTCCATTTCTATATTCATACATCCCTCAATATGTCTTGGAGAAAAAAAACTATACTTTCTATTTTTTACCAGGTTAGAGATTGAAGACCAAACAAATAGTGATTAATTTCTACTTCTTCACTGCTAAATCTTTTCCGTTATGTCACATGACTTTTCTTTGTATAGATTTTTATCAATTACAGGGTTGTAACAGTAAGATGTGCCATAAATGTGTTCTTCCAAATTCGTTGGAAGCAGATCAAACTGACCTCATATTTCCACTATGCAGAATGCAGAATGTTTTCTTATGCGTTATCTGATAAACAAAATAGTTAAAACACGGTAAAGTCATAGCATCCCTTGAACATAAACATGAGTGAACTTAATGTATGCATGCTTCTAAAGACACACAGTGTGTCTGAGGAAGTCTAAAGCTGAGTGAGTGTTGCCTGTATCGCGTTGTTGACCCTCACGGCGGGACCAACCAATGAGGCCTTGTGGGTCATGCATCTCGTCAACGTGTCAGACGCGGCGGCGTCAGCCAGGTGTGTTAGCCTGTTAGCTTAGCATGCTTGAGTCATGCCCCTGTTGTCATTGCCTAATCATAAACTGGAGGGGGCAGTGATGTCATGAGAAACAGACAACGGAGATACGACGTCTGCCACAGTCCACACCTGTTATAAATAATAGTATATATATATATCATATAGCGACTGACTGTGGAATGTTGGTCTCATTGTTTGTGAACTTGCTTGACAATATGCACATTGCTCTTTTTGGGTAAATCATTGGAATGATTTGAAACCCAGAAAACCCTTTAGCCTGATAATCACGACACCAGTGTCCTCCCTATCTACTACTTCTATCATCTGCGAGTCCAGATGTGGCGCTCATGATGATTGTGACCATGAACACCCACCTATTGGTGCTCTTCTTCAGGGTCTCGATGTCCAGCTTGCGGAAAAGGAAGCCCTCGTGGTGTGCGGTGTGTGCTGGAGGCTGAGGCACCGCCGGGCTGCTCTGGGTCGGCGCGGACCTGGACCGCCGCGTAGTCGTCTCTCCCGCCTCTTTGGGTCGTGGCCGGCGCCGCGGTTTGGGCCTGTCCCGTGCTCGGGGTCGCTCGAGACGGGAAGGTTTCTCCGGTACCCCGTTGGGCAGCTTGGGCACCTCGCCACGGGCCTGGATGTGGGGGGATAGAGTCAGGGAGGATTTGGTTTGTGTTTTTGAAAGAAAGTAATTGAGTCTTTGTCAGTTGAATGTGTTTCACATTTACGTCGTCCAAAGCATCGACGTTCCTGTTGACAGGTCACTAAGGACCCAAAACATCCTCGTCATTTAGAGAAGCCTTCCCTGGTGTTCTTTGTTCTCCCTCCAACATAAGAGATATACCCCGGTTCTGATTTAACTGATGCTATCGTAGCTTCTAAGCGAACCCCCTTGTTGGAATGAACAGTTGCCGTGTTGTCTCTCACACACACACACACACACACACACACACACACACACAAACCACGTCTTTAGCTGCCAGCCGCTCTGAACAGGAAGCTGATTGGTTCAGAGACTAGTAGGCCGGACACAAGCGTGTTGCTTGAAGCCTGACAAAGCAGGATTTTTGCATAATTGCGTGATAATGGAAAGAGATGTTGGACTTCATACATTTTCAGATTCAAGAGTTTCTCAGGTGGGCATGTGAGAGGTCAAAACTTCCAAAAATATTCAACCTGGTGTAAACTAGAGACACAAACAAGTGTTCCGCTAATCCTAAATCGAAACCTGTAAAAACTCTCATTTAGTAGTGGGGCAGTAGTTTATAAAATATATTTTCTGGTGTTATAAAAAACCACCCAGATGAGCTACAACATCCAACACAAATATAACTGAGTAGTTGTACATATTGTATGTGGATGAAATGCAAAGAACATAAATCTCCAGACCTGTGCTGCTTCCCTTTCTTGCAGCTGCTCTACAATTTCTGCCATGGTGGATCTTTTTTCTCTGTAGGAAGAAAAAGAAGCAATTTAGAGAATCACATTGAGTGTTAATTAAAAACATTCATAATGTTGTTGTTTTTTTGCATTGGCTTTCCTGCAAAGTAATCCAACTGCAATGCCCTACACTCATGATAGACATTTATTTAAGTGGGATAAACACTAAATTCCAACGCCAAAAATGTATTCAAAACATCTCTTTAACGAAACATCCGTTCATGTGCTCTTTGACCTGCTCCTGGTGTCCCTTAAAATTAGACAATCGTTAGACAACATAACCGGGAAGACACCTCAGTTCACTCAAAGCCTCACCCTCCTCCTGAGCGTCTGTCTGAGTGCTCTTTCCCGGTGTCATGCTCACTGGATTCCTGTCTCTCCAGCCGGTGTCGGTCCCTCTCCCTCCGCCGGCCCTCATGGCCTCCGTGGCCTTCGTGCTCGCTGGAGGTTTGCCTCTCCAGCGTCCGCTTCTCCCGCCTCTCGGCGTGTTCCCTCCACAGCTCCTGGGGCAGCTCGTCCCTGCGTGCCTGGATCAGCTGCTCGCTGGAAAGCTGCCGCTCTATCCTGTGGTGGGTCTGGACCTGGGGCTCGGCCTGGCCCAGCGGGTCGCTCCTGGACCCCCGCGGCCCCCTGGTGGGCTCGCTGTGCAGGCGTTCCCTGCTCGGCTCCTGGAGCACGACCTCGGCCGTCACAGACACCTCCGCTCTCTCCATCCCAAATTCTCCCATCATCAATTCTCTCTCTTTCTCCCTCGCTTTCTCCAGCCGGCTGGCCACGATCAGCGGCGTCACCGCATCGTCCATGTGTTTGAGTCTGGCTTGCCGCAGATACGGGGATGATTTGGCCTCCAGCGTCCTCGCCGCCTGTGCTGGATGGAGGTGACTCATCACCTTGGTCGCTTGGTCTCCTGTCGTGCAAGCGATTTCTCGCGCCTGGTTAGCCGAAACCAGCATGGCCGCTGTGGCAACCGAGGCGATCGAGGAGGGAGCGGGCTGGCCCAGCCCAGCGCCCAGGCCGAGGTTGTGCCGCGCCTCCAGCGCGTGGCGGTAGCTGGAGCCGTTCATCACAGGGGTGTAGTTGGCGACCGTCGACCCCAGGCGACGAGCCACGGACGAGGGAGAGGGCGTAGGCGTGGCGGGCGAGGGCGAGGGAGGAGAGTTGGCTTCGTTCTGCTCATAGATGGTCTGTCTCATGACGGGGGAGATCGGGAGACGGGGGAGGGTGGACGCACTGGGTAAGGCATCTTGGGGCTCGAGGAAGACTTTACGACCCAGCAGAGGGGTCGGTGGTAGTTTGCTTTGCTCAGCTTTCAACTTTTCTACCTGCGGAATGAAAATGGAACAAACTTTAAGATTTGACTTGAGTGAATGATACTGAATATTTGCTATATCTCCTTAGAAGTCCGAAGCTTTTAGACAACACTTATATTTAACTTAGCCTTTTGAGTTGGGAACTCTCTCATATTGGCCAGACTGTTATTGTATTCACACGATAACGATGGTGATGATGATGTTACCGTGGTGAGTCGCCGCAGTGAGCTGAATCGCTCCTCCCAGGTGGCGGCGGCTTTGCGGAAGGCTTCATGTCGACGAATCAGCTGCTCCACCTCGTCTACACTCGCGCCGAGCTCGTTGCTGCTGATTAGCGGCTCCTGAGCGGTCAGCCACGCCTCCGCCACCACTGCCTCCTGGGCAAACTGGTGAACCTCCAGCACTGAGGGGAGGGGAGGAGAGCGAGAGATGACATTCACATGCACATGAATACATGTGTGTATTTCTACGACACATGTTTATCTCTGTGTTTGAACGTCTGATTCTACCAACACAGCGCTTCTGCTATATCCACCCAAGAGCCACGCAGCACCGCGACTAAAAGCACCCCCACTCACACTGTATGTAACGGGGATTTGTCGATGCACGTTCAACCCACGCTGGACCCGTTTCTATGAGTCAGTGGTCACATTTAGTCGAGACAGCGGTCTGCTGTGTCGTTTCCTCACGACACTACTCCAAACTTTCTCTCTCCTCTAAACTCTCTCTCTATGAATAATATACTAATGCATATGATAACTAGAATGGGCACTCGGTAGAGCGCAAACCTTTGCATATCACACGATTGGGCATTGAATTATGAACATTTTGGCATTAGTTGCATGCCAATTGGATAAAAATTGACCGTGCTATGGTAAAAAGAAGATGTTGACCTTTTCATGACCTTGACCTTGACCTTTGACCCGATCGATCCCAAAATCTAATCAAATGGTCCCTGGATAATAACCAATCAACCCACCAAATTTCATGCAATTCGGTTTAATACTTTTTGAGTTCTGCGAGTAACACGCATACAAATAAATAAATAAATAAATAAATAAATACACGGCGATCAAAACATAACCTTCCGGCATTTTCAATGCGAAGGTAATAATCTCAATACATACATTTGAATTTAAATATGTCCCTGCTTGTGGACATATTGGGGTTGGTCACACATTAAAACCATCAGTAGCAAATTCAAGGTTATTATTGATATATTTGATGTTAGAGAATCAATCTAGTTCATAGATAGATTATGTCTGTCTATTCTAACTCCTAAATCACAATAATATGACTGGAAAGACACTATTGCCTACTGCCTTGAACAGGACTCACCCTTTGGACTTGGCCGAGTCCAGAGCAAATCGAGTCCCTCCAGACTCGACTGGTCCTGGTCTTGGTCCTGGACTTGACTTGGACTCGATTAAATTGGTCTTGACTAGAGTCCTGTGTGTGTGTGTGTGTGTGTGTGTGTGTGTGTGTGTGTGTGTGTGCGTGTGCTCACATTGCTGCAGGAAGTCCCAATGCTTTTCCCACTTCTCGGACAGCTCATATTGCTTAGCAACCACCTTGTCCAGCCTCTCCTTGATCTGAGAATCAAAATGAGCGACATCAGAATCTTAAAAGCTGTGAGACTCAAAACTTGAACAATGTTCAGAATGTGACCAAGTGCTATTGTTGTGTGTATTTGAGCATGTGTCTACTCGAGTTCAGTTGTATTCTTTTAGTTTTATTTTGTAATTCATGTGTGATTTGGTGAATTTCCTGTCTGGTGTGATAGTCTTAAAATGGAAATATGAATATAATGTGAAAATAACTTATCTACATGATATATACAACTGTATTCCCATGTCTCCTGATCTCACCTCTTCAGCTGCTGGGTTTCGAGCAGCCAGCAGAGTTTTGCCCATCTCGATACACTCCATGGTGCTCCGGGTGCGAGCCTCCACTTCGCTCTGCAGACTCTGGTGGTAATTCATCAGCACCTCCACTGAGGACACGTCCCTGCAGGACCAACAGAGAGCAGAAACTCAGCTTGTTTGTGAACTAGTTTGTCAGAGAAACCTTGAATCAAATCTTTAGTCTCAAGTGTGTAGAGATGAGGGGGCCTATGAGCAGAACTATGTTTTTATTAACGTATAACCCCCTGAAACTAAGAATCTCTGTTTTCGTTCGATTAGATTTAGCCCTTCATATCTATGTAGCCTCCAGCTGCCAGATGAATCCCAGTGATCCTAAAGTAGTGTCATACTGCGGTAAGAAAGGCCTCTGTGCGCTTTTGGCCTCGTCGACATTACCAAAGTTGAGGGAAGAGTGAGAGGAGGGTTATTTAGTCGGTTGCAATCTGCAACCTCACCACTAGATGTCACCAATTCGCAAACACTGTTGCTGTAAGTTTAAAAACATCTGCTAAAAGTACTTATTTCTGTTGTTTTAAATAGGCCTGCCTGGTTACATTGCAATATAATATATTCTTTGCTGAAAACAAGTTTTAATATATAGAACAGCGATTCCCAAAGTGTGGGCCGCGGCCCACTGGTGGGCCGTGAAAGTACTGCAGGTGGGCCGCGAGAGGTCATTTACAATAAATAAATAAAATGTTTTTAATTTTCAATTTTGAAAAGTTTGAAATTAATATACAAATATTTATGATTTAAATTACGTGTTATTCTTTTATCTGACCTATTTTTCTGACCGCCAAACAAAATAATGTAAAATGGGGCGCCCTCTTGTAGTATGAAAGTAAATATATATGAGCTCCGGAGAAAATGGTATACAAAACATACATTGTCGGTTAATACATTTTTAATCGGTTAAATTCTGAAGGTCATTTAATCATCCCTAGTTTATGTTTTGATCAGAGTTGTGATCAGCGCCGCCGCTCCCATAACGCGCACTACGCGCTGCTCGTAGGGCACCAAGTCCTGAGGGGGCACCACAAAATAGGCAACAAAAAAAATCCTCAGTTATAATAATTATAATGCCGATATTATTTCAGTCTAGAAATATTAGGCGCCTTTTAGGCATGTATGTCACAAAACAGGCAGAACAAGAGATATATTTAATCGCTCAGCAGCCCCGTTAACACTTCTCGGGTCGCATCGCTCTGCCGTGATGCGCGCCGAAGACATCCGCGCACACAGGTGAACACACTCACTAGCACCCCCCCCCCCCCCCCCCCCGTCAACAACGCCGGTTGTGATTAAAGGCTTGGGTGGGCTGCAGAAGATTTTCAGATTACAAATTGGGCCGCGGCATTCTTGAGTTTGGGAACCGCTGATATAGAATATTCAGGGTTTTATTTCTTAGCAGAAATGTCCTTTTTTAACTTGAAATTTAAAAAATAATTCTGTCTTAGATAACTTTCTATTCACCGTACAGTCACATTCAACCACATTTGGATCCAGAGTCGTGAGACAAACAAGGCGAACAACACATAGCAAGGTCTGACAGGCCAAGCCCTCTGGTGTAAAACATACAGCATGTTCGAACTCCATTTCGATACCTGGGCTTCTCTCCTGTCCCTATCTGACAGATGATCGATTCCATCCACATGATCTGATCTCGGACCATGCTGAAGAACCTCAGCTTGTCCGTCTCGGTGGTGATCTGCACTCGACACTCCTCGCAGGACATCAGCAGCTCTTTCCACAACTGCATGACTTCGTGCTCGCGGCACGCGATGGCTTCAGCCTTCTCGCCGGCATAGACCGTCCTGAGCTGGGCCGCGCTCTCCTGCAGCTGACGCACCTGGCAGAGTGGGGGGAGCGGATTTTAGGGAGACGCTAAGCCCGAGCGAGGAAGAAACAGAAATAAAAAGACAAAACAGAAAAGAGGGTGTTTTCCAAATGACGCACTGCACACAGCTGGTCTGACAGCTGTGTGCAGTCAGGGCCAAATGGTACAGGCTCTGTCACTGGAGTTGACACGGAGCAGCTGTGATTTGATTTAGTTCTACAGTAAAATGTAAAACTCTGTTCTTTGTTCCCCAGGTGCACGACAGAGACTAGATGAAGCTAAATTAAATGCAGAGTAAGACGGTAGTTTTGCCATGAAGATGCAGACTGACTCACAAATAGCCAGATGTATTTTTTACTACCAATCAATATTTAGTTCTATTTCAAAATCCATTTGAGATTTTGGAGTGTACAAAGAGACATGAAAATAATACTGGTGAATGCTATGTTAATGATTTTCCTACATGAGTCTCCAGCTGAGTGAATACTGAAGCAGGTCATGTTCCATGCTGTCTGGTGATGTGTGTGCTGCTCTACCTGCGAGACCAGCAGCTGGATGTCCTGCTCGAAGCTCTGCAGGACTCTCTGTAGGGTGCTGGTGTTGGTGGTGCTGCCCTGCCGAGCCCGAACCTCTGGCAGCCGTCGGTGCTTGTCCTCAATCTGGGCCAACACCTGAAAAAGAAGAATATGAAGCCGTACAGAAGTGTTCCATGTCTACAGTGTGTGGTCCACTGAAACACTGCCTAAACCAGTGAAGAACTTGGTTACAGTAAGCCAAGGTGAAACGTGTCTTCTTGCACCAGAACATGGTAGTATTTAAGATGTATGAAGACATAAACAATTTAGTCTGAATTAATCTGATCCTTTAAAGCCCCACTATGTAGTTTTTCCCTTTTAGCGCCCCCTTCAGTTTTGTAGGTATTTAACGTTTACTTCAGTGTCATAAATACCCAGTTACGATAGATGCAGCCTCGCATACACTTGTATTGAGTTGGGATCATGTGTTGTCCTGTATTATAATTATAATTATTATTATTGTTATTATTTGTACGTGTCACGGGTTATAAAAGGTGACGAGGGGGAGGTGACGCGAGGGTTTGTTTGGAGCGCGCTGACAGGCGCGCTCCAAACATGCTGATGGAAATGTCACTCTTGCCTGTCTTCAAAACTTGAGAGCCCTGCTAATACGAAGACTGCGCAGGAACACTGTGAACTGGGCCCAGCACCTACCGGACTAGGGTGAAGTAGCGCGGGGATTGAACGCGGCGCCTCGCCACGTTTCCGCCTGGTCGGTCAGCTGTTTGCCGGCTTTTGGGGGGGGGGTGCGCGTGCAGTCATTTACTTTTGTTTTGGGGGACTGCAAAGACTTTGGGACTGTCGGGATCCGGGGATTATACTTCGTTTTGAGTGGGTTTGATTGTTTGTAGTGTATGTGTTCATTTTGGGGGCTTGCAGATGCATTGAATTTGATTTAATATAATAACATTTGGGTTTCCGCATATCGACTGTGTGTTTTTCTTTTACGACCATTTGAGCAGAGAGAGTTAACACCAGAATTCGCAGATCCGCCCATTCCCTTTTTTTTTGCGTATTGTACCTTTTCCCCTTGATTGAGTTGCTCAGGGCAAATTGTTACAACATAACCAAAAGAATGACAACATTTAGTTGAGATGAAATACCGATCGCGTTTTCAGCCTATATACGTTGTTTTCTAAATGTTTGAATGTGGAGTACGTGTGATCGAATACAATATTGTTGACAACACCAAAAAGCTACATAAAAAAGCTACCCTTATACTGGAGCTGCGAGCGTGGACTGGCACTATATGACATTGCGTAATCACTGCCAGAAAGCAGGTCGAAGTTCATCCGCCCCGGAGCGGGCGGCTCCAGAATCCTACATAGCGGAGTTATTTCCCGACAGACCCCCGATGGCAATGGCGGAGACGCAAATCGCCATATTAAAAGTCATTGTAGCGGCACAATTTTTTTCAAGCTGTTATTTTAAGGTACAATTGTTACATAATGTTACTTTAAAAGAAAAATCTGTTCAAAAATTGAAAATAATTCCCCTTATTTGTTGGTTTATGTATGGTACATGTGTTGCATAGGATAACCCCGCAGAGATTAATAAGGTGTAATATTTGCACCAAATAATATTGCCCTATACGGTAAAAAAATAATACCATGTCATATCTATGTTTTGTCCTGTTGCCCCTCACCTCTCTGCAGTCGGAGAAGAACTTGTGCAGCTGGTGGGAGGCGGCGAGCATCTGCGCCCGGGTCTCCATGAGCTCCAGCAGGTCGGCCCACGAATCGTTCACCCCGTCCTTCCACTCGGCGATGGTGGCGGCCTCCAAGTGGCCGTAGTCGATGAGCTCGTCCACCATCTGATTGACGGCCGTCACCCGCTCCTGCCCCACGCTGTCCGTCTCTGTTGCAAACTCCGTGAAATTCTCCTGCAGGACCTGGAGGTGTGTCGGGGGAGGAGGTAAGAAGGGGAAAGAAAAAGTGTTTCTCCAATCACCTCATTCGCAGGCGCCACATGTCGACCCACTTACGGTGACATGCTCGTAGTCTTGACCCAGTTCCGGCGAGCTGGCGACCACCTCCCTCTGAGCGATCCACTGCTCCAGCTCGTCCACCTCCCGGTTGAGCTGGTAGAGCCAGTATTGCTGCTCCAGGCGGCTCTTCCTCTCCTCCACCAGGTCCTTCAGAGACGCGTACAGACGGTCCATCTGCGTCTGACGCTTGCTGATCTGCTCGCTGTGGAAGAAGAGAGGAGATGTAGTGTGTCAGGGCAAGTACATGAAAAAAAAATGAAAAAATGAATATTCCGTCTGCGTGTCCCAGCAGAAAACCAGACAATGTTTTTCTGTCCGGCTTCGATGAGCCTGTGCCCACTGAAGCTTCATTTCCTTGTTCTTCGATGACAGGAGTTGAACCCGATGGGGAAATGCCGTAGCACATCGGGTGCAGCTCTGCGCATTATAAGGTGGTTATTTTAGTTACTGTCGCCGCCGTCCTTACAGCGTGAACCATTCTGGCCAGTACTTCTATTAAAATAAGTGTTTTTTCGTCAACGACACTGATTCTCAATGGATGTCTTTTTTTGCACCATTCTCTTTAAACTTTAAAATACTCAAACCACCCTTCTGTTACAGACAATAGTTACGCAGTTGGAAACACTCGGATCTCAATTCTTCCCGATTCTGAAATATTGGTCTCAAACAGAAACTCTAGACCATGTCTGCATACTGTTAGATTGTGTGTGTGTGTGTGTGTGTGTGTATGCTCACCTGTCTGGATGGCCCATCTCCAGTAGCTGTCGACATTGCTGTGACAGCAGCCCGACGGTCTCGGCGTAGTCCTCGATGGTCTGTTCCAGGACCAGGTGTTTCTTCAGCAGCTGCAGTGTGCTCGGCTCGTCCTGTTGGGAATAAGACAAGACACACGAGGAAGAGTTTCACTTTTAAAATAACAGACGCCGCACAAATGCTCGAGGTATAGGTCTGCGTAAAGAGGGACGAGTTATGCTCTGGTTCGGGTCCAACAAAACTCCATGATTATTAACGTAATGCTGATGATTTCAGTGTCACTCAGGGTGGTTGTAATAACGGACATTCTATGCACAGGCACCTTCCCCTTCTCCTCGTTCATCATGTGCAGCTCCTGCTCGCTCAGCCAGGCCTCCACCTCAGCCGTGTCGAAGTAGTACTGCTGGGCCTGGTACATGGCGTCCAGGATCAGCTGCCTTCGCTCGGTCTCGGCCCAGAGCAGAGCCCACAGCTGGGCCAGCTGGTCGTAGCCCGCCCTGACGCAGTTGGCCTCCGGGCTGCGTATGGAGCCGATGATCCCCGCCCTCTCCAGGACATCGTCGATCCGGCTCCTGTGGCCCTGCAGCTCCCTCTGAAGGCTCTGGAAGAGAGACACGGGGCAATGAAGTGACCGGTTTGATCTATTTCACTTCCTGGGAGAGGAATCCCTTGTCTGTTGCACTCCTTTAGGTCCCCAGCCCCCTTTTGGGGGGGGGGGGGGAGTTTATCCTTTTCCAATGTGAGGGTCCAAGGAGGGTATTGTATACTGTACATGTAAGTTGTGGGCGTAAATGATCCAGATCTGAGGCAAAATATTGGATTTTAAGCTGTACTAATAAATTGTATTGAAATATAAGCTTTTTCTCTGTTGTTTAACACATACTGGTAATAAGACAAACCTTTGGACAGGAGCGAGATAAGTACAGTACCTAATGAGGTGGGTGACCGGGTATGGAGGGCTTTTCTGCTAGCTATTCAGATTTTCTACCTGGTTCTTCTTCATGAGCTGCTGGACTGCCTGCAGAGAGGAGCCGTGCTCTTGAGACATCGCCATTGGGAGGCGCTCCTGGATCCACAACTACAACCAAAACAAGATGACACAGTCAACACTTTGCACACACGTACACCTCATTATCCGTGGGTGAATCTGTGTATCCAAATTCTTGTTTGGACGACAACAGGGTTAAACATTAACGTCCCGTTTATGGTGTTTAAGATTGCGTGCGTGTTGGCGAACGACGGTCACACTCACAATCTCGTCCTCCAGGTCTCGTCCGACTTGGTGAACTTCCTTCGATGCCAGCAGGATGCGCCGCCTCTCCTTCAGTGGCTCGATCAGACGCACCATCCTGGCCTCTACAACGGCTTGGCGGCCTGCAACCGTCTCCTTGATCTGCGTCTGTTGCGGGATAGAGGCCACCTGCACCTGGAGCTGCCCCACCTCCTTATACCACACCTCCATCTGATTCTCCATGGTCTGAGTGGGAGGAGGAGCAGGACGAAAGTTCTCAAAACCAACGGAGGGAATGTGTTGGATGGGAGAGAGGGATGGAGGAAGGTGAGAGGATACGTCATCACGTGGGACAAGGTGAAGGTGGGATTAGTGGAATGTGACAGAAATGTAAACACGAGTAGTTTGGTGTTGACAGTTTAATTTGAATTTTTTTATTTTTGACAACGATTGAAGATAACGTTTAGCTGTGTTTCAGCTTTCTAACTCACCATAATGATATTATCACTCAGTATACTTAAAAAACCTAAAGGATAAGCGTGTAGGATTTAGTGGTATCAAGTGGTGAGGTGGCATCCAACTGAATAACCCTCGCTCACTCCAAGAGTGTCGGAACACTGCGGGGGTCTTTAGGTTAGGTCGATACCAAAAGACAGTATTTGGTTTGTCCGCTCTGGGCTACTGTAGTAACATGGCGGACTCCGTGAAGAGGACCTGATCCTCATATCAATATGAAAGAAAAACACTCCACAATGAAATGTCAGTTTGTGGCCCTTCCAAAAGACGGGGGAACACAATCACCATAAGAATATATTAATAGTTACTTTTATTTAAAGTAAAAATGACAAAAAACTACAATCTCTGTTTTACAATTATATAATTGCATCTATCATTAATGTTCTAATACATGTTGATACGTCGCTTGTGTTCCGTTCACTGAAATGCCGTTATTTCATAACAGATGGACAGGAGAGCAAAAACGAGACTGAAAAAAAACCAGAAGAGCGAAAGAATAACTGACAGACAGGAGGTGTGGAGAGGTTTAATGTCCCCCTTGATGGTTGCTGGGCAGTGGAGTTTGGTTTGGAGTTATGACGATGAGGTAAAGCAGTGAAACGGCTGTTAAAGGAAGCTGTAAGCGGAACGC
Organism: Pseudoliparis swirei; assembly: GCF_029220125.1. NCBI lineage: Eukaryota > Metazoa > Chordata > Actinopteri > Perciformes > Liparidae > Pseudoliparis > Pseudoliparis swirei. Next base: position 11,872,726 of record NC_079407.1, read on the forward strand.
TGTGGGAGAGGAGAGCGAGACATGTCCGGGGAAACGGTGAAAGGATGAAAGGATGACTCTGTGTCCGGGTCACACCGGCCCGCCGCCTGCTGGGTAAAGACTCTGACTCCTCTAAACGTAAAGTAAGGTAACAATTTCTGTTTCAAAAGCATCTACATCAGTAATCCATGAAGGAAAGACCGATACGTGTGAGCTCGTTGGATGCTTATTAGGAAGAGAAATGGCCGACAACAAAAAAGAACCCAGAAAAGAAGATCAGTGCCATCGACTTCACACGCAGAACCCGACCCGACAACAAACATACGTACACTTTAGAAAAAGCTACGGCGAACTTCACAGAAGTTATTTAAATATGAATTACTTTATAGTGTAATAATCTGAAGCCTCGAGCTGGAGAACAGAAACATATTTCTCTTTTGGACTTTTTTCTTTATTTTGTACCTTTACTAAAAATCAAATACTGAGTTTTAAGCTTTGAGACCTCCTTTGATAATGAATCAAGTGAAAACAAGATCTAAAGAGGTCAAATGCCTCTGTCGCTGAACGGATCAACACTCTGCTCATGCACACCACAGGGTTTCTGGTTGTTTGTGTTTTTTTAATCCTACGTACATGTAGCTTTTTCAGCTGCTTGTTGACAGTGGTGAGGTCCTGTCCCTGGTCCACATAGGCTAGCTGACCCTCCAGCTGGCCCAGCCTCTGGTCCAGGCTTTCGTAGCTCTGCACCAGCAGGTCGGCCTTGTTGGCCTCAAAGAGCTGGCGGGCTTTGGCCTGGGTGGTGCTCTCCAGGTCCTGCCAGCATTCCCTGATCTCCTCCAGCTTCCTCCGGACCACCGCGCTGAGCTCCGGCTTCTCCTGGATCAGATGCTGGCCCTCCTGGATGGACGAGAAGAGAGAGAAACGGAAGAGCGGGAAGACAGGGGTCAGACTCTCCCTGTTTTAAAGAGGGGACCATTAAAGAAGAAAATGATACACAGATTAGGGATTAGTCCCCCCGAAACGGGATTTTCCGGCAATATGCATCCAAACTGTTTCACGTTTTCTCAGAAATATAACAATGGGAAAGCAGTAACAAATAGTAACATTAGAAGTGTACTTGTATATGGCTTTGCTTGTCCTATGACAACATCAAGTACTCTTATAAATACATGTACGTATGTCATTGCCATTCACATTCATTCATTGTTCTTAAAGCGAGCACGTTGATTGGACCGTTAGGATTGCTTCACATTTAACTGACTGTACTGGCTTAGATGCACATTGCACACTTTTTTAAATGAAAACATATTTAAATGAGGGATCATTGACTTTAATAGTATGTGTAACGCCCTGTGTGCTTCCTGTGCGTGTGCTGATTGTTCATTCCTTTCACCTGCCCTTAGCTACTCACCCGCCTCCCGTGTGTGTTTCCTGATTGTTTATGCCCTACACCGTATATATATATATATATATATATATACATACATACTCCCCTGCTTTCCCTTGTCCCTGGCAAGATAGCCTTTTTTATACCCTTGTGTTCCCATCACCTTCAAGCCTGAGTTCTCGTGTGTTGGGTTTTTTCAGTCCACGTTTCTCACCTTGTTTTGTGACTTTGACCAGTAAAGATCTTTTGCTTTACCTCTCCTTGACCCCCGTCTGTTCCTTTGCGAATAAGTCTTTGCCCCACCCAACCCCGGTCGTGACAGTATACGTAACATTGCCTGGCTATCACAGCAGCCTCTGAACGCTACCCAAATATAAAATCTTTCTCAATTTAACGGAATTTATGAGAAATTGTCACGTATCGCTCCCGTGAGAAACTTCCCGACAGACAGATTCCAGGTGATGAACTTGACGCTTCCTATTCCTCCCAGCTACAGCGAGGTTTAACACTGTTCTTTTCCATTAATAATGATTAATACCACTAAATGATGGACTAAAGTTGGGTGAGGTTGAAAGCCCCTAAGTTTGTGCATATTTCTCATGGTTGCATTCAGTGTTGCTTGTAAAACGACCAATGCATTTATATTGAAGTTGAAGTTAAGCCTTGAAAACAAGTATGTTTCCCAGGGCTGTGTGCTCTGCTCCCGGGAAAACATGAATCCCTGATAGGCACCATGCAACGAGTGAACATGGAGAGAAGACATAGAAGCACATACAACACTTCAGGTACATAAAATGTACTTAACCCTTGTGTTGCCTTCGGGTCATTTTGACCCGAATCAATATTACACCCTCCCCCCGCCTTAGGATTAATTTGACCCCATTCAATGTTTAATGTCGGTGTTCTTTCGGTAGTCAGCAAACAAACATAAAGTGCCTCACACTTAAATTTGGAAAACAATATTAATTCTAATAATTTTCTGGAGGTTTTAATTGCTGGCATCAAATTGAACCCAAAGGGTAAAATATGTTAGTAAATATAAAGGTAACAGGAGGGTAAAACATTCAATCGGGTCAAAATGACCCAAATGCGGGGGGAGGGTGTAATATTGATTCAGGTCAAAATGACCCGAAGGCAACACAAGGGTTAAACTGACGAATGTCACACCATAATCATCGTGCAATATCAAACATAACCTGTTATGATAATAAGTTCACTCAGCGAATCTGTGTCTCCACAGAGCACTTGGGAAGTGTGGCAGCGGGGTGTGGTTAGGCGGAGCTGCAGAGTCTATGGAGCGAGGGTCTGGTTCAGGGAACGGTGCCGGGACAAGGACTACGCAGCCTCAGCTGGGGATGGGGGTTAATCAGCCTCCGCTAAATTAATCTGTGTGTGTGTGTTTCCACTAAGGAGACGTAGGGACTGAGAAGCGGGAAGAAGGAGCGAGAGGCGAGAATTGGCATTCGGTCGCCATTCAGCTGTGAAGTCGTACATTTTAATAAAAGGTTTCGTGAACCGTAACAATCTGTGTTGCTGCCTCAGTCCGAGACTCCCGGGGAAACGGAGGAAAACCGTTGCAGGAAGTATGGACATAAACTCATAATCTTTAAGCATATATCAGTGTTTGTCCTCATCACCATGCAAATGTGTACCAAATGGCACTCCATCAGCTCATCGGCTCTGACAGCATGAGACGACGGTTTCTTTCAGGTGTTCTTCAGCCGTGGTGTCCAAGAGAAAACCAACGAACAGTTTATTCAACACACAAAGGAACTGCTGGGTGTACAATCAAAGAACAAAAGAATACCAATACAATACACAATACAGGGTGCAAAATACACCAGAGATGACATGTTAAACATTTCAAAGGCTGCAGCTAGTGAGTCTTCCCATTATTATTATTTTTTTAAACGATTTGCAATTTTAACAAACTAATCAGTTGACCCCACGAGACTGAAAATGAAGCACTAAAATTAAAGCTGCGACAGTTATTTGATTAGTTCTTTAGAAAAATGATTTGGCGGCAATTTAAATAATCTATTTCCCCTGAATAATCTCTCAAATGTGAATTCTGTCTGGTCTAATTCTTCATCAGGAGGCATAGATCCAGAATCTGGGTCTCTTTTCTCTGTTGAAGCAGAACCACAAATATTCACTGGATCTTATGTCGGTATAAATTGGTCTGTTTGTGTGTGTGTGTGTGTGTGTGTGTGTGTGAAGAGATTAAACCTCGTATTGAAATTACTTACCAGACACTCCCCTTCTCTCTCTCTGTCCTCTCTTTTTCATTTTTCTGCCCCCCTTTGTACTTCATCTTGTTCTAAACCCCTTTATGTGTGTGTACACACACACACACACACACACACCCTTATGTACACCTGCTCCCTTTCTTTAGTTCTCTTTATTTTGCCTCCCCCCGAGTGGAATCCTTTCCCTATCGAATTGTAATTCGTATTTTTCTGCCTGTGTTTTTTTTATGTGTTGAAGAGAAAAGAACAAAACAAACAAAGAAATAAAACTCACACGTGTTTTTTATTTCTTTGTTCTATATGTGTATATATATATATATATGTATAGTTTATATATATATATACATATATTTATATATGGAAAAGACGGTAACTTTAAACACAAAGTTTTTATTATGCATATATTCATCCCTCTTTTTTAGATGAACAATAGATGAATTTAACAATATGAACACTACTGCCTGTACATGTAAAAATATTCACACAAAAAAAACATCAAATATTTCTTTGCATTTATAAATGCCTTTTATGTTCTAGAAACGATTAAACAATTAACATGATGAGACAGAAAAGGGAAAGTTTCATTTTAATTCAACAAATAAAGTGTCTTCATCCACGCTTGCAGCTCTGTGAGGTACGCACACACACACACACACACACACACAGTACAAATGAGGCCGATGGGAATGTCATTGGTTTAGTAGGTATTTGGTCATCACACAAACTGAAGTTTTGATCTAGCGCTGGATGAATTTCACGAGCTCAGCAAAGTGACTTCCGTTCATCCTGAAGTATTGAAGTGGGAACCAAAACATATTGGCAATCCACAAACATAGTTGTTGATACGTTTCTCTCAGAATCACAGATGCCAACCTCATGGTGGCTCTGGAGGAAAATTGTCACAGAACTGGAAATTACACCCGATTTTAAAACTGTGAGAACAAACAATAAAAATAGTCTGACAAAGACAGAATTTGCACCGAGACGATGGAATAACTGAGCAGTGACTCCTCATCATCATCATCATCATCATCATCATCATCATCCACCGAAGACAACATCCTGCCGCCTGAATCACTCAGGTTGTGATCAAATCTATGAGAGCGGCCTGATGACTGGAAACTGGGACGGCACTGAGATTATGAAGAGGTTTCCGTTTCAAGCCCCCGGACCGGCTGTGTGGGAAGATGGAGGAGATCTCATGTTACGCCACTGTAGCTCCGCGGAGTAAAAGCACGCCGAGTCGTGGAACAAAGGAAAATAGTACTAAAAACATTGCAGGTTGGAAGCTTTCCCTAAACAGCTATTTTTTAAGGAGATATAAATCTATAACTGCGTCAGGTTAATGTCGGATACTTCAGAATATATCTGAATTCATGAGTGTATCTGAATTTATCTGCAATAAAGAGCAATTTAGTTTGTATTACTGTTCAAGGGTGTGCCAATCAGCAAAATCATACAACAATATATTTTTATTATTCAGTTGCCGTGTAAATACATCTCACAACATAGTGGTAACAAAGTGGCACTAATTATAATAATAAGATGTCTAACAGAATGTTTATTATAATCCACAACGATTTACAAATGTATTTCTAAATGTATGGAAAATGATTGGAAAATATATTTATATTGCATAAAGGACGTGGCATGGAATCCTACTTCTTACATTAGAAGGTTACAATGAGGAAAATACAACCGCGATTGGTTTTAAGTCCTGAAGCCGCCGAGTGCAAGTGAAGAAGATGAAGGAGGAGCGGAAGAAGAAGAAGAAGCAGCAGCTGCAGTTTGAGTTACATAACACCTCAGAGAGCTGGACACTCGGCTGCACGACTCCACCCTGGCTGCTGAGACAGGCCGTCCTCTGCGGCGAGTGGGCGGGCTGCGTGGGCTTCCAGCAGCTTCACCCCACCGGCTCAGAGCTCCTCCTCCACCCTCGTTCACACTCACTCAGTTCAAAGGGCGGCGAGATGCTCCACTGCTCACGGTATCGGCAGAGAGCCGTCGGGTAACCGGAATTCGAAAACCCATGTGCAAAGGAACAATCCACGTTGAGCACTGTGTTTTATCTTGAAAGTTTAAATGGTGCAAATGTGTGAAAGATCTGGCAGGATTTTTTTTTCCCAAAACATTCAGATGAGCGGACATCATCAGTGTTGACGTTGTGTATTGCGTATCGACTGACGTGAGCATGCTGACCAGCCAGTCGGTCATCAGCCCCCCACTAGAAGATGCTCGATGCTAAAGGTACCGGCTCTGCGTACGTCTCCATCGTTTGTTTACTGTATTTGATCCAAAACTGTTCGGAGAATATATTTTTTTAAACGACGTGATTGCCAAAGTCTGCGGCGCTGTGGGGTCAAACCGCTCTCCTCCGGGCAAAGTCGTTTCCTGGTGGCGAGGGAGGCTTTTCAGGTTTCTGCTTCTATTGATTTAATCCAATCAACAACTTATGAAAAGGTACACGGACCGTAGAGCCCCGGTTAGTGTCCCAGTAAAGACACAGACAGCCAACGTAAACTACAGGCACATGAAGATTATCATCAGAGCTTCAGCTGCTTGACTGAATTGAGTATACTCTTGACCTGTTAGTTACTAGGAGGAGTTAAACAACGGACCGAGTAGTCGAGGTGAAACGCTGATGTCTACTTGTTGGGCGAATGCGGCCAGGAATTACACAACGCACGGTCAAGAAGCATTCAACTGGCTTCAGATCAGTTTGTCCTGTAAGTACAGCGATGTCTTCTCTACGGTCTGAAGAGGTCATCCTTTACATCACATTTAGCTGAGGCTTTTATCCAAAGCGACGTACAATCACGTTAGGTTCATACACCGTAGACACAGCTACAGGGAGCAATTCAGGGTTAAGTGTCTTGCTCAAGGACACATCGACTAGGGCGGGGTTTGAACCGCCAACCCTCTGATGACCACTGACCCACAGTCGCCCTAAGTCTTGGCTTGAGCTCGGAGACATCCACATATTTACGAGCCTGCGTTACAAACTGGGGACGTGGACTTTGAAAGGCCTTGTTGATTACCGCACTATCAAGTTGCATTATGGGAATTAAAGGACCAAGTGTTCTTTGAAGCTTGATTTAAACTCGGAGTATCTCCACCCCAGCTGTATTGATTCTCTTTTTTTTAAATTCTTTGTCACTTCACGGTAGTCGTTGGGGTACCCACTGAATGTAACACCGCCTAATGTTGTGATCATAGACTTGCTGCAAGTCATTCCCCTCAACAACAAAAACCCAGGAAGTATTCTTCTAAATCTGTCTTATAACCAAGCAACACCACTCTCTTTTAGTAATCATGCTCATAAGGAAGAGCAACGCTGCTGTAATTAAGATCATTAAAATACGGAGAGAATAAACAAAAAATAGAGGATGAAGAGAAGAAGAAAACAGACAAAGTGCAGGAGGACCGTGACGCTGCCAGTAACAGACGGCCGCCCTCAGGCTGCTGTCTGGTCGGTGCAGCGGACATCTGCTCCCGAGTGTCACCGCTGACACTCCGACTGGTCACAGTGTCGGGCTCCTGCAGCTATTGTGTCAATATTTACTCAGAGTGTGAAAAATATATCAACTCGTCTGACCAAACAGATCAAAAAAAGAAACTTGTGAACTTCCGGGACGTAGCTTTTGCTTTTAAAAACTGAATTATTGGAGATTTACAAACTATATTCTGTTCTGCTTGTCGTAAAGGGAAATCGTCGAGGACACAGGAAGTGATAATTGAACGAGTCGCAGCAACATCTGTCCATACGACAGACCCATAAGTCATAGCAGTACGTGGTGCTTCTGGATAGCGTGAATACTATTTTCTCAAGCAAGTGATATTTCATAGTTGCAGTTTGATTGACATCCTCCAACACACAGATTGCATTATTCCGTGTTTGCATAAATTAGGAAAGCAGGTTTTTTGGACCAAACTAACTGCTTCAACAAGAAACTCTCGTGATTAGTCCGTAGTATTTAGTGTGTATAATATAATCTGTATGTAGTATGGTCACCACCTGGAAATCCTCCTCATGTTTCCCTCATAATATGATGTGTTTTTGTTAAGGACACAAAGGGAAGGGAACATAAACAATTTAACCAAACACATAAATTAACATATATTACAAACATGAGGACCAACTACACCAACTGTACTGGTGATATTAATGTTTAATTCATTATAGTTGACTATGCATGTCGTTACTACAGCACAGATATATATATATATATATATATATATAGAGAGAGAGAGAGAGAGAGATTAAAAAGGAGTCTGCTCTGGCTAACAGAGTAGAGGGTAGAGACCTGTGCACTTACAAACACACACTCACTCACTCACTCACACACACGCACACAGACACACACACACACGCACACAGACACACAGACACACACACGCACACACTGAGAGGACATATTTCCCAGAAGGTGCCCATCTGGAGTCGGGAGACGAGCGCTGTGAGCACCCGTCTCCCAAAAGGTGCCCCTCTCCTCTCCGCTGCTGTAAAAGCTTCACGTTGACCGGAGAAGGAATGAACCTTTTTGTTGTTGTCTTTCTCAGCCGCTCTGAGAGCGTCAGACAGCTCAGAGTGCTCCAGGATCTGTGAGGTAAAGGACAAATCACTCTGTTGGGATTCATCTCAATTCACTGCACTTTCCGGTCTGATCTGAATTTCACGTACATCACAAAGTTTAAACACAATAATAAGAATGTAATCGATTGACCCTCTTGCAGAAATCATGTTCATGGTTTACTGTTAAAAGTGTAATTTCTTTGAAATCTTGCTGGAATAAACAGACTCGATACTCTTTTTGGCGGCGAGTGAGAGTGCGGCTGTCTGAAGCGTGACCAGCGGCGATAAAATCCCAGTGAGACACATTGAGGTCAGAATCAGCAACGAGACGGTGACCGGCTGCAGTCGCTGTTGGTTTGGTTTTCATGCTTCAGTGTATGGAAAATAGGGCGCGTTCCAGTTTTAGCAATACTTGAAGGAACTAAACTAAATATGACCAGAATAGATATAATGTCAAACACATACGCAATATGGGAAATATAATTTGGAACAAAGAGCCGCAGAGTGGACCCTTTAGCTGTGTGGGGGCGGGTTTGCAATTCACAACTACGGACTCGACTCCTGCAGTTTTCTTGCTCTTTATGTTTTATGCTGGCGTGAATGCTTCACGGACAGTGTCGCCAACGTGTCGAAATAAGACTGGAACGGATCAAACAAGCAAAACAAGACAACGACAGACCTCCGCCTCAGTTCAGGGAGAGTGCTGGTATCACTGCTCCATTGATGTTCTCGCCGCAAGCACCCGTACATGTGCACACACACACACACACTTCCCTCATATCC